>NC_064926.1:456252684-456932268 GCF_023897955.1 Schistocerca gregaria
TTTTCCTTCCCCCTATCCCTCCCCCCACGAAACATGGACCTTGCCGTTGGTGGGGTGACTTGGGTGCCTCAGCGATACGAATAACCGAGCCGTAGGTGCAACCACATCGCAGGGGTGTGTGTTGAGACGCCAGATAAACGTATAGATCCTGAAGAGCGCAGCAGCCTTTTCAGTAGTTACAAGCGCAACAGTCTGAATGATTGACTGATCTTATCTCGTAAGGTCAACAAAAATTGCCTTGCTGTCCCGCTAGTGCGAACACATGAAAGCAAGCGGAAACTACAGCCGTAAATTTTCCCGAGGCCATACAGGGTTAAAAATTATAATCATCCTCTTGGGTAAGATACTGCGGATGTAAAATAGTCCCCTATTAGGATCTCTGAGCGGAAACTAGTCAGGAGGACGTCGTCATCAACAGAAACAAAGCTGGCGTTCTACGGATCGGAGCGCGGTAATCGCGCAGTTAGATTAGAAAATTTAAAATTGGGAAATGGGTAAGCTGAAGTCGGACATAGTGGGAATTAGTGAAGCTCGGTAGCAGGTGGAACATGACATCTGGTCATGTGAAAACAGAGTTATAAATACAAAATCAAATAGGAGGAACGCAGGGGTAGGTTTAATAATGAATAAGAAAACAGGAATACGAGTAAGCTACTATGAACAACATAGTGAATGCATTATCGAAGACAAGATATACTCGAAGCCCATACCGCCACAGTAATAGAAATTTATATGGCAACTAGCTCTGCAGAGGATAAAGAGATTGAAGATATGTATGACGAGATAAAATAAATTACTCAGATGCTTCACGAAGAAGAAAATTTAATTGTGATGGGGGACTGTAACTCTATAGCAGAGGGAAGAAGATAAGGAAAAGTAGCAGATGAATATGGACTGGGTGGAAAGGAATGAAAAAGTAAGCCGCCTAGTAGAATAGTGCACAGAGTATAGTTTAGTAATTGCTAACACTTGGTTTAAGAATAGTGAAAGAAGGTTGTATACGTGGAAGTGACCTGGAGACACCGGAAGGTTTCAGATTATTTATATAATGCTAAGATAGATATTACAGAACCAGATTTTAAATTGTAAGACCTTCCAGGGACAGATGTTGACTGTGACCATAATTTATTGTTTATGAACTATAGATTAAAACCGAAGAAACTGCAAAAAGATAGGAAATTGAGATGGGACCTGGATAAGTTGAAAGAACCAGAGGTTGCCGCCAGTTTCGGGTGGAACATTGACAACGATTGTTTAGAACAAGGGAAAGGATTACAAAGAAGACGAATGGGTAGCTTTTAGAAATGAAATAGTAAAGGCATCCGAGAATAAAATAGGTAGAAAGACATAGCCTAGTAGCAGTCCTTGGATAACATAAGAGATGCTGAATTTAGCTCCTGAAAGGAGAAAATATAAAAATGCAGCAGATAAAGCAGTCGAAAGGGAATGCGAACGTCTAAAAATGAGATTAATATGAAGTGTAAAATGGCTAAGCAGAAATCGCTAGAGGACAAATGTAAGGATTTAGAAGCATGTTTCACTAGGGGAAAGATAGAAACTGCCGACAGGAAAATTGAAGAGGCCTTTGGTAAAAAGAGAAGTAGCTTTTTGAATACCAAGAACTGAGAAGGAAAAACAGTTCTAAGCAAAGGAGGAAAAACTGAAAGGTGGAAGGAGTATAGAGAGGGTCTATACAAGGGAGATGAACTTGCAAGCAATGTTATAGAAATGGAAGAAGACGTAGATAAAGACAAGATGTTAGAAAAATTTGACAGAGCAGTGAAAGACTTAGGACAAAATAAGCCGCCGGAAGTAGACCACATTCCTTCAGACCTACTGACAGCCTTGGGAGAGCCAGCGAAGGAAAAACTATTTCCTCTGGTGTGAAAGATGTATGAGACGGTCGAAATACCCTCAGACTTCAAGAAGAATGTAGCAATTCCAATTCTATATAAAGCAGATGTTGTCAGGGTGAATATCAGTTTAATAAGTCATGACTGCAAAATAGTAAAACGAATTCCTTAAAGATGAATGCAAACACTGGTAGAAGCCGATCTTGGGAAAGATCAGTTTGGATTCTGGAGAAATTTTAGCACACGCGAGGCAATATTAATCCTACGACTTATATCAGAAGATAGATTAAGGAAAGGCAACCTACGTTTATAGCATTTGTAGACTTAAAGAAAGCTTTTGAGAATGTTGGCTGGAATACTCCCTTTGAAGCTCTGAAGGTAGCGAGGATAGAATATTGAACAGAAACCTGACACCAGTTATAAGAGACGAGGGGCATGAAATGAAAGCAGGCACTGAGAAGGGAATGAGACAGGGTTGTAGCCTATCACCGGTCTAATTCAATCTGTAGGTTGAAAAAGTAGTAAATGGAACCAAAGAAAAATTTGGAGTATGAGTTAATGTTCAGGGAAAAGAAATAAAAACTTTGAAGTTTGCCGATGACATTGTAATTCTGTCAACGACAGCAAAGGAATCAGAAGAGATGTTGAATGGAATGGACATTGTCTTGAAAGGAGGATATAAGATCAGCAAAAGCAAAACGGAATATAGTCAAACTAAACCAGATGATGCTGGGGGAAATAGATTAGGAAACGAGGAACTTAAATTAATAGATGATATTTGCTGTATGGACAGGAAAGAAACTGATTATGACGGAAGTAGAGAGTAAAATAAAATTTAGACTGGCAATGACAAGGAAAGCATTTATGAAGAAGAGAAATTTCTTAACATAAAATTTAGATTTAAGTGTACGGAAGTCTTTTCTGAAAGTATTTGCCTGGAGTGTATCGATAAATGGAAATGAAACATGGACAATTTAGACAAGAATAAAATAGAAGCTAATGAAATGTGGTGCTACAGGAGAATACTGAAGATTAGATCGGTAGATCACATAACTGATGAGGAGACATTGAATAGAATTGGGGAGAAAAGAAATTTGTGGCACAACCTGACTAGAAGACGAACACGTTTCGAGACATCAAGGGATCATCAGTTCAGCGTTGGAGGGAAGTGTGAGGGGTAAAACGTAGAGGAAGACCGAGAGATAAATACAGTAAGCAGATTCAGAAGGACGTAAGTTGCAGCGGTTGTTCGGAGATGAAGAGGGTTGAGGAGTATGAGTAGTTTGGAGAGCTGCATCAAACCAGCCTTAGGACTGAGGACCACAACAACAACATCAACAGCAACAACAAATGTAACCTTGAAGAAACGGTGACTCATCTCTGGACGTATGACTCGATGATTGGATGACAAGCACAATAAGTAAATGTTACGCAAAAGCACTAGAATTCGTCTACGAGGCAAAGACTGGGGAAATCAAAAAATTAATAATTAAATTCTTGAGATAACGAAAGAATAGGGCGGCCAAGGTGGCCGAGCGGTTCTAGGCGCTACAGTCTGGAACCGCGCGACCGCTACAGTCTCAGATTCGAATCCTGCCTCGGGCATGGAAATGTGTGATGTCCTTAGGTTAGTTAGGTTTAAGTAGTTCTAAGTTCTAGAGGACTTATGACCTTAGAGGTTAAGTCCCATTGCGCACAGAGTCATTTGAACCATTTTTGAAAGAATACTAGAAAAATCGGAGTGTTTATCATAAATATTTAAATTAATAATAGTTATTACAAATAGTTAAATTACAGATGAGAAGCACAGATAGAAAATGAAAGTAAGCCTTGGTCATTGGCTTATAAATTCGTACATTTCACCTTTAATGGGTGCATTACATCAGGTAGGTCACAAAGTGTTTCAGACTGTACAGTTGTACTGACAGTGCCTGAAACTACAATGCACGCCATGAAATTGTGTGCCATTTATTGCGTAGAGGGCCCAGACGAAGGCAGCCAATAGAGCAGAGTGTGGTGAATAAAGCTTTGTAAAAACATTGGGAAAAATAACGGCATGCCACTGTGTGCACCCTCATCCCTCTTACCTCACTTACATTGTCCCTATCTGTGATATATGACGGAACAGTCTCCCTTGATGCAAGTGCTCTAAACAGACGCAAAAGGATTTCGCTGACTAGCCTCACCTTTCCTTCAAGCCATTCCAAATAACGTTCTTTAAGCATCTCCGTTACAGTTCCTTGTGGATTATACAGTCCTGTTACGGCCTTATCAACACGTCTCTGAACTTTCTTATGCCTTTTTTCATGCCTACTTGATAAGGACACCAAGTACTACAGTAATTCTGCATCATTGGTCCAACAGCATCTGGAATATGCTTTCCTTTACAAATGCATCATCCTCCCATAAAGTCTAAAACTTCCATTCACCTTATGATTTCTGTTTCATTTTCTGTTGCTTTGTAGTTTTGCCCGTAAATGTTGTTTTCGCCGTTTCGACCATAAGAATTTATTTAAATTAGAGGATGTATCGAATTACTAAATAAAACCTACAAAAATTTTAAGAAATAAGGTGCTAATGTCACAAAAATACACATATGTAGAATCAATGACAAATCTGCAACATAAGAAATAGTTTTCTAGGACTAGTAGCCAAGAGTCAGAAATGTGACGCTAAATCCGAATGCTTTGAATCAGTCGTATGCTGAATAACAGCGCAAACGTTTATTGCTAGAAGAAGAATGTGCATGCCGATCCATTTGCGCAGCTATACAAATTTAACCGATGACACGGCTGGAAATAATGCTAAATAATGTTGCGCTCGTTTGTGACGACAGAGGTATTCAGCCTGCGCATCGATGATAACTGCAGCGAGTTGCAACAGTTTGTGCTACTCGATCAGAATCGTTAATGCTTTGCATTGAAAAGCAGCTAATGACGTGCTGCGGACATAGTCACAGGACTGCAAGTGAATATTACGAATTAAAATGAAAACGTCATTTACTTCCTCTTTTGATATAATGCTTTGTCAACAGCATACTCATGATTCCAGTAATATAACAGTTATTGACAACACAAATTAGTTGCATCATTAGACACATAACGTGATTGTTCTACACTTGCGCTGAACTCTTATGTTATTTTTGCCCGTCGATGCGTATTGTTGTAACACAATGACTTACAGGTAAAACTCCTTCTACCAATGTTATTAGCCATTTTATTTACCAGTCTCTCAGATTTTATTCTTCTAATGCAACTTTTTCCAAAGTAACTACAAATGACTTCGCCAATAATATTACTACGCACACAGTTTTGTCAGTGACCTGAATTTACATTTGCAAGACACAATTTTTATATCCATATTTTTTCTGGTCTATCTGCAAGAATTGTCCATAAAAATCCCACATTTTAATATTACCTGTTTGTATTTATTCCGTTTTTGTCGTTTTGAGCCTCATGTCATTTACATGTAATGAGTGTATCCGTGCAGAATTATTGACTTTCACAGAAAACAATCGTTTATTAATACGATTATATGAAGTAAAGATCGAAATACTTTGTACGTTTTAACTTTCATTACATTTGCAGTAAAACAACCAAATACCACTTGAAGAAACAACATATACTCGTGTAGCGGTCAGAATTAGAGCATGTAATTGTCCGTGTTCCCAACACCAAGGAAAGCCTTCCTCCTCCCCCATTTAACAATATACGAATTTATGTTATTAAATGTGCCTTTCCTGATGCTTGTAATATGTTCCCAAAGACTACTACATCTCACAGTAAATTACCGCAAGTAACACACTATCTTATCAAAAGTAAGTGGTGTTGCATCAACGCTAAAATTTATTAAACTTTTTCTACGTGCACAGACCCAGTTTGAAAGATAGAGGACATGTAAACAATTTCTGTGTAAGCACTGCAGGAACTTCGTTCCTCTTTTTTTTTTTTTTTTCACTGTACACTTTTATTTTCCATCTTAACTTTCTTCTTGGTTGGCATCGGAGCGAACTGTATTGATTCTAATCCGAGGAATCTGATTCGAATCGCCATGCGGTTAGGGAAAGAGTACAGGCATTGGTGTAAGAGAATGTATTGTACAATGGGTAACATTCTGAGAAGCAAGATCTAAGAAACATATATGCAGTATACAATAAATATTCCTTATGTAATAGATTTGTGAGCATTTTGATATCTGAATGCACTGACCATTGTTGTACCTGATCTAATATTTAAGATTCTGTTCTTAGTAAATGTTCCGGCTGTCTGCATCTAACCACAAAGGTTAAATCTAGACATTTTACAGTTTTGAACATGGCTGTTACTCAGCAAACCGTATGTTCATTTCAGCATAGGATTATGCTGCCAACGGTTTGCACATAACTCGTAGGTACATTGACGTACGTTTCGACACCTTCTAGGGGTATCTTCATCAGAATGAAATTTTACGAGTTAGCGAAATTTCGTTATGATGAAGAAACCTCTAGGAGGTGTCACAACTCAGGTCAATGTACCTAGCAGTTGTGTGCAACCGGTGAGCTGCATAATCCTATGTTGAAATCTAGACATCTAGAAAGTTATAGTGTCAAAAAACACGCATCTCCACGAAGTCATTTTTACTGTTATAATTGGAGAGAGCCTAGTTTGCAATCTTCGGTGAAGTTAGTAGTTGAGATTTAAATATTTTTAATTTTTCTCTCTTTGCAACAAACATACCACTTAAGTAACATTGTCATAAATGTAACACAAGATCATTAATCGATATTGGACTTCACTGCTGACGTTACAACGGACACTTGTTAGTGGATATTGAAATGGGATGTGTCCACCCTTCGGCGTTATGACGGCTTGAGCTCTGCTGCCGGCGCTTGTAATGAGGTGTTCGAATGTCTGTGAAGGAATGGTAGTCCGTTCTGTCTTTAGAGTTATAACAAGAGAGAGTAGCCACGTCAACGTTCGGGTCTGGAGCGAAGTAACGTTCTATTCTTGTCAGTCCTCTTTTAGAATACTGCTGCACGTTGTGGGGTCCCTACCACACAGGACTGACCATAATACAAAACTTTCTACCCTTCTGTAAACTTTATCGATGTATCCAGAATGAGATTTTCACTCTGCAGCGGGGTGTGCGCTGATATGAAACTTCCTGGCAGATTAAAAATGTGTGCCCGACCGAGACTTGAACTCGGGACCTTTGCCTTTCCCGGGCAAGTGCTCTACCATCTTTTTTTATGTTATTATCAGATTGACTTGGTATATTTCACGAGAATTCAGACAACCATAGTCAAATCATCATTTAATATTATCTGCAAAAAGAAAATCAACAAATTAGTTGAAACACAAATAAAAAATTTCTTCTGAAGGGGAAGACCAACCCGTTATCCCACCCGTATGAATTTTGGGTGTATATATATAAAAAAAATACGAAAAAATACAACAAGGGAGGGGACTCAAGCTCAGGGAAGAAACAGGAATCACAGGGGAACTTAACCAACACCTTGACGGTTAAACACAAGAAAAAGCATATTCGCAAAAAGCGTTCGGTATTGTGGTAACCGCTGCCATTTCCAATGCGCAGTTGACAAATAATGGTGAAAAACGCGGGGATCTGGGTCATTACCGCCTTCAATGACGTAGTGGACATAGTAACCCAAGAGCCAGACAATCGTGTTCGTTTTCGTCTGAGGAAAATAAGAGATGTCCGGATGTAAGAAGATGTCGTCTGGGAATGCGGTTTCAGGCCCTCTAGTAAGAAAAGCTAATTGACGGCGGACCCAGAGCCAATGATCCCGTCCGCAAGCAACTAGCCTGTGAAGTAAGGTGTCAGTTTGATGACATTCCTCACACTGATCAGTCGGACGAAGGCCAATACGAAAAAGACGATCACCAGTAGGTATCAGACGGTAAATGACCTTATACCACGTTGAAACAATCTCCATCGGCAAAATGGGAAGACTAAGATGAGACCAGACCGTTTTCCATGACGTTGACGGGGAAGCAAGTTCAACAGAAGAAGGGAAACATGCTGTACCCCAACGGATTTGTAGCATGTTGGTAGTAATATGCGTCATAGAAAGTATATCAGCACCCAGAATACCGACAAGTACAAAGTATTCACGAATGTGCCGCAATTTAGGATTAATCCGTCCAACATCAACAGGAGGGGTCAGACTGGCCGGCCGGAGGCGGGAAAGTAAACGAGAGGTGACTGAATGCGGAGCCCGCGTACAGGTTAAAACATTGCGGCGGGCAAATAAGATGGATGTCTTCACTTTGATATCTGAAAGACCCAATCCTCCAAGCTTCCGAGGCCTGGCCACAACTTCATACCGGACACGGAAGACATGGCGGCGCCACAGAAATCGACTAGACAGCTGTTTCAGCCTGCGGGCCATCATCGCGGGAAGCGGGAAGACCTGCGCAACGTAGTATATTTTACTGTAGACATAGGTCTCTAAACCCCGTGCCTTGTGAAGGAGGCTAAGGGAACGGCGGTCATGTTCAAGGATCGCCCCGTGAACACGACTCGTAACCTCACGCCAATTTAGTGCCGCCATTTTGATCGGATTACGATCCACTATGATCCCCAAGGTCTTATGGCGATCGACAACCGTCGCCCAAGGAATGACGACATGATCAAAGCCTCTCAACGGCAGGAACGTGCATTTGCGATCATTAATGCGAGCACCAGCAAGACCACAAAATGAATCCAAGGTATCCTTAAGCCGCGGTATGTCCTCGGCATGTCGTACTAAAACCATGACGTCATCGGCGTATGCACGGACTGCAAAAATTTCCCCCGATATATTCCAGCCACGTAATTGCATGGTGAGATGGCGAAGTAAGGTCTCTAAGGATAGAGCAAAAAGTGACATGGATAAGGGGCTTCCCTGGGGTAACCCCCGTCTGATCGATATCCGGGGGGTAGGGTGACCGTTCACAATCACCGAGACACTGATACCGGTAAAGAGATTAGTTAAGACTTGTCGAGCATCATTATTAAAGCCGACAGCGGTGAGCACTCTTGATAAAAAATCATGGCTGACGCGATCGAACGCTTTTTGGAAATCAAGAAAAAGCAAAGCCCCTGGGATATTAGCGGCAGCCGCCACCGAGATTACATCGCGACATTCGAGAACGGAAGTCAGTATCGTGCGTCCAGGCACACAGCTTTGGTGGGCGGCAATAATGGTATCGAGCAGCTTAGACAGACGGATATTAATTGCTCGAGCGACAAGTTTATAATCAAAGTTAAGGAGAGTAATAGGACGGAGGGAATCAATTGCAGGTCTACCTGTGGATTTCGGGAGGAGGACCATTCTGCCTTCCTGAAAAGGAGCAGGAAGTGAGACTGCCCGCATCACTTCATTTACCATTGACGTTAAGGTGTCACCAATGAGCGGCCAAAATTGAACATAGAACTCCTTAGGAATACCATCTAATCCAGGCGACTTGCGGGACTGTGATCCTGCAACAACATCATATATGTCATCCTTCTGAAAGGGACGCAGAAAGGCGTCGTTTAATTGAGGAGTGACGACGCGAGGCAGCAAGGAGGTAAAGTCGTCAAGAGAGGTTTCCGCCGGGACATGAGTATCGTACAGATCAGTAAAATAGGTGTAAACGAAGTCAGAAATGTCACGGTGAGAGGTGAACACGCGGCCGTCAGCGGTTGTGAGGGAGGCAAGGCACCCACGTTTCCGGCGCGACCGTAAACGGACTAGATGGTAGAGTGACGTCAGTTCCTCTTGTAGAAGGGAACGTGGTTGAGACCTCGCCCGCAGGCCCTCCATTTGAATGCGTTTGAGCTGCAGCAATTTGGCTTTGATGCGCTGTATATCAGAAACCCGTAGGGGAGCATGCGTAGCACTATCGTACAGTTGACGTAAGACAGAATAGTAAAATTCTTGCGTTCGTCGATCTTCTGCCACCTTCGCAGCCTCAAAACGCATGAGAGCCCTACGGATGTGTGGTTTTGCATACAGTGTCCACCATGCCACGATAGACGGGCACCGGTCCATAGTACGAGAACAACGAGTCCAAATGTCCTCCAGGACGATACCAAGGGAGGTATCTTGCAAATACGCGATATTGAGCATCCAAGGAGGACGAAACAATTTTACCGGTTGTCGCTCGTAATTAAACGTAACGGCTACAGCGCAATGATCAGTAAAACAGGCTGGCATCACATCAACAGCCAGAAGTTGCCCACACAAGGAATCGGAAAGGTAAAAGCGATCGAGGCGACTGCTAGACGTGCAAGAGCAAGACATCTACATCTACATCTACATCTACATCCGTACTCCGCAAGCCACCCGACGGTGTGTGGCGGAGGGGAGTAAAGTAGGTATGTCGCACAAGTGTAGGATAGCGAGAAACCCACACGTCACGCAGGTGCAAGGAGCGCACAAGGTCGTCGAGTTCTTTACTGAAATTAAAATTAGGAGACTGATCTACCGGCCGTAGAACACAATTGAAGTCCCCACCTAAAATTATCTTTGTCGGGGATTTACGAAGCAGGTAAATGACTTCGTCTTTATAGAAACTCGAACGTGCGGTAGTACAACCCGAACCAGAAGGGGCATAAAGAAGGAGTAAACTGAGATCATAAAACGTGCACCCGATCTCCCTTCCACTGTCGAGTACTTCGAAATTCATCAACGGAATGCCTTCTCTATAAAACAAGGCAGTGCCCGTAGAAAGTTCGGAAGCGACATTAAAAAACGTCGAGAACCCAGGAATGGAAAACTGGTCGAATAGGACTTCCTGTAAAAAAACAACATCTGCCCCAGACTGATAGATAAACTGTCGCAAAGCGGCGAGCCGAAGCTCAGAACATATTCTGTTAATATTCAGAGTAAGAAATGTATATGCTTGCATGGAACTTCAACCCAGAAAGAAGAACAAAGATCGGTAGAGAGCCGTCAGCTGACGGAGCAACATACAAGTAATCATACCAGAAACAAGCGCTGAACCACAGAGAGAAAAACTACGAAACAGAACCCTCATCTTCCCACTGCTTTTTCTTCGGCCGTGACGCGGCTCTCTGTGGCTGTTTACGGATTCGACTGCGGCTCCGCGGTGCCGACGCTGTAGCGTTCGGCTGCGTGGGAGCATCATGTAGACATTCCGTGTCAGATTGCGGGAGAGAGGCCTCTACATCCCACTCGTCCGCAGACATGGGTTCACGGTGGGACAGTTGGTGAATAACAACGGGATCCACTGGCTCTGGAGAATCAATCAGTTGTTTGATGGGAGGAGGCTGTGACCCAGAGGGGGCGACAGAAATTCCAGAAGGGGGATGCGAAACAGAGTCAATAGGAGAAGTGTCAGAGAGAACCGGAGAAGACACGTGGCAACCAGAAGCAGGTTCCGTCACGGGCGTCTCCGAAGAGGCTGCCGCGGCAGCAGGAACAACGTCAGATAAGGTATCAGGCAGCTTCTGCAAAGGCGTGATAGCACCTGTGGCGTCCTCATCCACGATTTCCGACTGAGAAAGAGAGTCCTTTACCGGAGGACCATCGGAAGGGCGAGCCAATAAGGAAGATTCATCAGCCGCATCATCCTGTGTTCGCCGACGCTTGTTGTGAGAAATCAGCGCGGGCACATCGGAATTAAGGGCAGCAACATCCCTACTCAAGGACAACGGGGGAAAATCACGGCCGTTGTCGGGCAACGGATCACTGCGTCCCTCAGTAACAGTGAGCGATTCAGTCCGAGATCCTTGCGGGAGAAGATCAGCTAAAGTCAATTTTTTACGCTGTTCGTATGTAGGTTTTAATACCA
The DNA here is from genome assembly GCF_023897955.1 of Schistocerca gregaria. Classification (NCBI taxonomy): domain Eukaryota; kingdom Metazoa; phylum Arthropoda; class Insecta; order Orthoptera; family Acrididae; genus Schistocerca; species Schistocerca gregaria. The sequence continues at coordinate 456,264,320 of NC_064926.1, forward strand.
CCACACGCCGCGGACAATTAGTACGGAAATGACCAGTTTCATTACAATAATAACATGTTCCTTCCTGGCCACTGTACGTGATATGGACCCTATAACCACATACCTGTAGGTGAGAAGGAATAGGTTTTTTGACCACCATTTCCACCGACCGAATACCACTATATACCTGTAAGCGGTGCTGAGCAGACCAGCGTTCCTTTCGAATATGGCGTACGTCCCCATAAGGAAGCAAAACGGACTTCAGAAAACAGTCGTCAACCTCGGGCGGAAGGTTAAATACCCGAACATTCGTATATATCACTTCTGCATTTGCCAAGAGAACCATACTAGTGGAACCATCACGGTGCGTAAAGGGTACCTGAGAAACATGACGAGAAAGTAGCCTATCAACCTGGAGCGGGTCAAGAAACTTAACAAAAAACACATATAATTCGCTGTCGAAATATGCGGTATGCACCTGATCAGTAGTGACCTTAACTGTATCGACTAACCAGTCATGTATCTCCAAAGAACCAGGTTGGACGTGACGCGTGGATTTGTGAAAGGTAAAACTGACTGTACCTGTACGCGGAACTTTCGTGGGAACCATGGTGGACATCACGGCGAGAGACGACGCCGCGACAGGAAGGGCCGCACGAACACCAAACACCAGCCGACAACCAGCGATGCGACGCGCACGGAGACCAACACGGCACTAAACTGACAGGAGGAAAACACGCTGCGCTACGGTAGAGGCGGAACTAAGAGCACAACCTAGTCGCCCGACGCGCGAAGCGAGAACTGAACCATCTGAGCTACCGAAGCACGACTCACGCCCCCTACTCACAGCTCTACTTCTACCAGTACCTCGTCTCCTACCTTCCAAAGGTCCCCAGTTCGAGTCTCTGTCGGGCACACAGTTTTAATCTGCCAGGAAGTTTCATATCAGGGCACACTCCGCTGCAGAGTTAAAATCTCATTCTAGAAACGTCCCCCAGGCTGTGGCTAAGCCATGTCTCCGCAATATCCTTTCTTTCAGGAGTGCTAGTTCTGCATGGTTCGCAGGAGAGCTTCTGTAAAGTTTGGAAGGTAGGGGACAAGATACTGGCAGAAGTAAAGCTGCGAGTACCGGCCCGGAATCGTGCTTGGGTAGCTCAGATGGTAGAGCACTTGCCCTCGAAAGGCAAAGGTCCCGAGTTCGAGTCTCGGTCGGGCACACAGTTTTAATCTGCCAGGAAGTTTCGTATCAGCGCACACTCCGCTGCAGAGTGAAAATTCATTCTGAATACATCGAAAAATTTACAGAAGGGTATAACGTTTTGTATTATCGCGAAATATGGGAGCAGGTGTCACTGAAATGATACAGGATCTGGGCTGGACATCATTAAAAGAAAGGCGTTTTTCGTTGCGACGGAATCTTGTCACAAGATTCCAGTCACCAACTTTCTCCTATGAACGAGAAAATATTTTTTGACACCGACGTACATAGGGAGAAACGATAACCGCGATAAAATAAGGGAAATCAGAGCTCGTACGGGAAGATATTGGTGTTCGTTCTTTCCGCACGCTATACAAGACTGGAATAATAGAGAATTGAGAAGGTGGTTCGATGAACCCTCTGCCAGGCACTAGAATGTGATTTGCAGAGTATCCATGTAGATGTAGATGTGGATGGCTCGTCCCAGAGGCGTTCCACTGCGTTCATGTCGGGACTCTGGGGAGGCCAGTACATCTCAGGAATGTTACTGTCCACAGACCGCTGCCCCAAAACGCTGCTTTTGACACGAAGTACTGTCATGCTGTTGCACACAGTCATCGTGTCGGTACTGTTTCTCTGATGCATACGGTACACAATACCGTAAAATGTGGTCATATGCTTCCATATTTAGCGTTTCCTAAGGAAACGCTAATAAGGGAACCACACGCTCAACTCCAGCGTACTTGACTGTCATCACTACACAGTTAAAGTTCCCCAGGCGTTAGCCAGAACCAAACCTTTCCATTCCAAAGCCAGAGAGTATAGCGTCATTCATCACTCCAGATCACTCGTTTCCAATCATCCACCTGAAGGCGCGTCACTCTTTACACAACCTCAATTATCGCTTAGTACTGCCTACAGAAATGTTTTTCCTATGAGAAGCTGATCGACTGTTGTAATTTCATTTTTTTTTAACTTACTACAAAAAGTCTTTGTGCTATCTGGACTGCTGGCAGTACACTGGAAATAACGATTACTTCCTTCGCTTCATTTCATGCAATTTCTTACAACCACCATCCGCGTTGTTCCACAGTCCCTGACCGTTAGTATGCGAGGTATGCCAGGCTTTAGTTATGATTGTCCACTTCACAGTAACATTACCAAAAGTCGACTGAAGCAGGGTTTAAATGTTACTCAGATGACAGCCAACGAATGACCAGCCCACGCTCGAAGTCCTACTGGGCTCTTCTGACCACCTGCGTCTGATGTTACTGCTTCTGTACTGACAAAACAATACCCTCCCCCCCCCCCCCTCACACTCCCGCCCCCACACCACGGCTCCTTTTATACAGGCAGGTCCACCTTTCGTGACGTCTAGCGGCCCGTTCTGCATTACATAGGAGTTTCAAAAAATGGTTCAAATGGCTCTGAGCACTGTGGGACTTAACTGCTGTAGTCATCGGTCCCTTCAACTTAGAACTATTAAACCTAACTAACCTAAGGACATCACACACAACCATGTTCGAGGCAGGATTCGGACCTGCGACCGTGGCGGTCACGCGGCAGCAGGCTGTAGCGCCTAGAACTGCACGGCCACTCCGACCGACTTAGGAGTTTCCGAGTACTGTTAATCAGGCAGTGTATTTCACAATACGTAAAAATAGGGAAGTAAATACCGGGGCTGGTCTTCAGACATGTCGCCACTCCGACGGCTTGCGTGTCAGATTCGCTGCCAGTTTGTTTGTCAGTGCTGGCTATCAGGTGCCGTAACTGCAATCTTTGCATTACTATCCAGAAATGCTAAGCACTAGATCACAGGGACGTGTATAAGCCCTGCTGCAAGTTTAATGAGTTTACTACCTACAATAGAGGTTAATCGGGCAGGTAGGTTAGAAAAGTTAAAAAGGGAAATGTATAAGTTAAAGTTAGTTATAGTGGGAATTAGTGAAGTTCAGTGGCAGGAGGAACAAGACTTGGGGACAGGTGAATACAGGGTTATAAATGCAAAATCAAATAGGGGTAGTGCAGGAGTAGATTTAATAATGAATAAAAAAATAGGAGTGCGGGTAAGCTACTACAAACAGCATAGTGAACGCATTATTGTGGCCAAGATATACACGAAGCCAACGCCTACTACAGTAGTACAAGTTTACATGCCAACTAGCTCTGCTGGTGATGAAGAAATTGATTAAATGTGTGATGAGATAAAAGAAATTGTTCAGGTTGTGAAGGGAGACGAAAATTTAATAGTCATGGGTGACTGGAATTCGACGGTAGGAAAAGGGAGAGAAGGAAACGTAGTAGGTGATTATTGATTGGGGCTAAGAAATGCAAGAGGAAGCCGCCTGGTAGAATTTTGCACAGAGCATAACTTAACCATAGCTAACACTTGGTTCAAGAATCATAAAAGAAGGTTGTATACATGGAAGAACCCTGGAGATACTACAAGGTTTCAGACAGATAATATAATGGTACGACAGAGATTTAAGAACCAGATTTTAAATTGTAAGACATTTCCAGGAGCAGATGTGGACTCTGACCACAATCTATTGGTTATGAACTGCAAAAAGGTGGGAATTTAAGGAGATGGGATCTGGATAAGCTGAAAGAACCAGAGGTTGTACAGAGTTTCAGCAGGGAACATAAGGGAACAACTGACAGGAATGGGGGAAAGAAATACAGTATAAGAAGAATGGGTAGCTTTGAGGAATGAAATAGTGAAGGCAGCAGAGGATCAAGTAAGGAAAAAGATGAGGGCTCGTAGAAATCCTTGGGTAACAGAAAACAGACTGAATTTAATTGATGAAAAAAAAAATGCGAAAATGCAGTAAGTGAAGCAGGCAAAAAGGAATTCAAACGTCTGAAAAATGAGATCGACAGGAAGTGCAAAATGGCTAAGCAGGGATGGCTAGAGGACAAATGTAAGGATGTAAAGGCTTATCTCACGAGGGGTACGATAGATACTGCCTACAGGAAAATTAAAGAGGCCTTTGGAGAAAAGAGAACCACTTGCATGAACATATAGAACTCAGATGGAAACCCAGTTTTAAGCATAGAAGGAAAATCAGAAAGGTGGAAGGAGTATATAGAGGGTCTACACAGCGTCGAAGTTCTTGAGGACAATATTATGGAAATGGAAGAGGAGGTAGATGGAAATGAAATGGGAGATATGATACCGCGTGAAGAGTTTGACAGAGCACTGAAAGATCTAACTCGAAACAAGACCCCGGGAGTAGACAACATTCCATTAGAACTACTGACGGCCTTGGGAAAGCCAGTCCTGACAAAACTCTACCATCTGGTGAGCAAGATGTATGAGACAGGCGAAATACCCTCAGACGTCAAGAAGAATATAATAATTCCAATCCCAAAGAAAGCAGGTGTTGACAGATGTGAAAACTATTGAACTATCAGTTTAATAAGTCACAGCTGTAAAATACTAACACGAATTCTTTACAGACGAATGGAAAAACTGGTAGAAGCCGACCTCGAGGAAGATCAGTTTGGATTCCGGAAAAATGTTGGAACACGTGAGGCAATACTGACCCTACCACTCATCTTAGAACAAAGATTAAGGAAAGACAAACCTACGTTTCTAGCATTGTAGACTTAGAGAAAGCTTTTGACAATGTTGACTGGAATACTCTCTTTCAAATTCTAAAGGTGGCTGGGGTAAAATACAGGGAGCGAAAGGCTATTTACAATTTGTACGGAAAACAGATGGCAGTTATAAGAGTCGAGGGACATGAAAGGGAAGCAGTGGTTGAGAAGGGAGTGAGACAGGCTTGTAGCCTCTCCCCGATGTTATTCAATCTGTATATTGAACAAGCAGTAAAGGAAACAAAAGAAAAGTTTGGAGTAGCTATTAAAATCGATGGAGAAGAAATTCAAACTTTGATGTTCGCTGATGATATTGTAATTCTGCCAGAGACAGCAAAGGCCTTGGAAGAGCAGTTGAACGGAATGGACAGTGTCTTGATAGGAGGATATATAATGTAGACTGGCAATGGCGAGGAAAGTGTTTCTAAAGAAGAGAAATTTGTTAACATCGAGTATAGATTTAAGTGTCAGGAAGTCGTTTTTGAAAGTATTTGTATGCAGTGTAGCCATGTATGGAAGTAAAACGTGGGCGATAAGAAGAGAACAGAAGCTTTCGAAATGTGGTGCTACAGAAGAATGCTGAATATTAGATGGGTAGATCACATAACTAATGAGGGAGTATTGAATAGAATTGGGGAGAAGAGGAGTTTGTGCCACAACTTGACCAGAAGAAGGGATCGGTTGGTAGGACATGTTCTGAGGCATCAAGGGATCACAAATTTAGTACTGGAAGGCAGCGTAGAGGTTAAAAATCGTAGAGGGAGACCAAGAGATGAATACACTAAGCAGATTCGGAAGTACGTAGCGTGCAGTAGTTGCTGGGAGATGAAGCAGCTTGCACAGGACAGAGTAGCATGGAGAGCTGCATCAAACCAATCTCAGGACTGAAGACCACAAAACAATAACAATAGAGGTGTATCTTATTAGAGATTTTGTAACATATTTTGATTGCAGGAAGTTCCGTACGTGAAGTAAAAATATGTTGTAAGCGAAACATGCTGACACCAGAATAGAAGTCTGTTGCAAACGAAACCGTGTAAAACATGTTGATACCAGAATATCATTAGACATTTACTGAAGAAAAACTAGATAAACCCAAAAATAAATGGGAGAGGTGGAAACCGTTTATTAAAAATAATTATGTACACTCCTGTAAATTGAAATAAGAACACCGTGAATTCATTGTCCCAGGAAGGGGAAACTTTATTGACACATTCCTGGGGTCAGATACATCACATGATCACACTGACAGAACCACAGGCACATAGACACAGGCAACAGAGCATGCACAATGTCGGCACTAGTACAGTGTATATCCACCTTTCGCAGCAATGCAGGCTGCTATTCTCCCATGGAGACGATCGTAGAGATGCTGGATGTAGTCCTGTGGAACGGCTTGCCATGCCATTTCCACCTGGCGCCTCAGTTGGACCAGCGTTCGTGCTGGACGTGCAGACCGCGTGAGACGACGCTTCATCCAGTCCCAAACATGCTCAATGGGGGACAGATCCGGAGATCTTGCTGGCCAGGGTAGTTGACTTACACCTTCTAGAGCACGTTGGGTGGCACGGGATACATGCGGACGTGCATTGTCCTGTTGGAACAGCAAGTTCCCTTGCCGGTCTAGGAATGGTAGAACGATGGGTTCGATGACGGTTTGGATGTACCGTGCACTACTCAGTGTCCCCTCGACGATCACCAGAGGTGTACGGCCAGTGTAGGATATCGCTCCCCACACCATGATGCCGGGTGTTAGCCCTGTGTGCCTCGGTCGTATGCAGTCCTGATTGTGGCGCTCGCCTGCACGGCGCCAAACACGCATACGACCATCATTGGCACCAAGGCAGAAGCGACTCTCATCGCTGAAGACGACTCGTCTCCATTCGTCCCTCCATTCACGCCTGTCGCGACACCACTGGAGGCGGACTGCACGATGTTGGGGCGTGAGCGGAAGACGGCCTAACGGTGTGCGGGACCGTAGCCTAGCTTCATGGAGACGGTTTCGAATGGTCCTCGCCGGTACCCCAGGAGCAACAGTGTCCCTAATTTGCTGGGAAGTGGCGGTCCGGTCCCCTACGGCACTGCGTAGGATCCTACGGTCTTGGCGTGCATCCGTGCGTCGCTGCGGTCCGGTCCCAGGTCGACGGACACGTGCACCTTCCGCCGACCATTGGCGACAACATCGATGCACGTGTTGAGAAATTCGGCGGTACGTCCACCCGGCCTCCCGCATGCCCACTATACGCCCTCGCTCAAAGTCCGTCAACTGCACATACGGTTCACGTCCACGCTGTCGCGGCATGCTACCAGTGTTAAAGACTGCGTATGCCACGCAAACTGGCTGACACTGACGGCGGCGGTGCACAAATGCTGCGCAGCTAGCGCCATTCGACGGCCAACACCGCGGTTCCTGGTGTGTCCGCTGTGCCGTGCGTGTGATCATTGCTTGTACAGCCCTCTCGCAGTGTCTGGAGCAAGTATGGTGGGTCTGACACACCGGTGTCAATGTGTTCTTTTTTCCATTTCCAGGAGTGTATTACAAACATTTTATATATAGGTGGCATAATTTTGAAAGTCCTAGAGAGAGGTGGACTATTATAATTGGAAAGATCAACCGAACTGACCCATTTATTTAAGGATGTTGACAAATTGAATGTTTTCCTGGATTACGGTTTTGATCAAATTGCAGTAGGGAAACCCAATTAAATGGAGAAGATTCAGCGAAGAGCTGCAAGATTACGTTGGCAGTACTAGGGCAATATAGAGAAATCAAGAAACCCTAGTGGGAGACTGTATAAAACGAAGTCGGGCTCTGTTTGAATTGTCGTTGTCCAGATTCTGGAAACCTGTCTTCATAGAAGAAGCCAGGGCAGCATTTCCTCTCCACCATACAACTAGCCGTAGAACTGCAATGACAAAAGTGAACAAATATACAACTTAACTGGATAATAAAGGCTTTCTTTTCTTAGAAAAAATTATAAAAAAACATACCGATGCCCACAACTCTGGTACTTGTAACAAGCGGAACTTATCATCGGCAGATATGGTCGTCATTTTAAGAAAACTTCTGGCGATGGCAGCCGTAGTGACAACCAGTTGGCTGCACGGGACTCTGCACAGAATACAGAGCAGTGCGGCGAGACGCTTCTCCACCGAGGAGGCAGACCACAACGGGAGGCCCCCAGAGACGGACACACAGCCACTAACCACAGGCCGAGCGGTAGTGGCAGGGTCCAGGGGAGAGGCGCCCCCGTGTCCTTCCAACCAGGACAGCGTTCCTCAACAGCCGTGTCTCAACACAGTGGTATGTTCAAAAATCCTTAATGTCTTGTAATACTCTGTAGGTAAAATATGTAGAGCATAAAAAATTTATCGCCAAATTGTTTCTTTCAATAAGAAATACATAAAATCTTCATCTCATAGTCTTTCCATTACACACAAATTGTTTTGTATGCACTTCATGTGTTTCCTGTTTTACATCTAGGACAGAAGTCACGTGTAGGATTGTGAAAGTTTGAAACGTACTTTGGTTTGCCCCAAAGGAAAAAGAGTTGAAAAAGCGACGCTACAAATCAGAAACGAAGCGAATTAGAGCCTAGCATTGAGGGTTGCATACACTAGAAATTAAGACGCAGTTGTGAATCAGTCCTATAACGATGCCTTCCTTCCTGCTGTAGTTCCATGAGTATGACGAATAGTGGGGCTGCAGTCTCTTCCTACTCGTCGACTAGTTACTTCCCACTTACTAGGGAATGCATGGGAGTGTAATAATGTGTCGTAGCTTGCAAGTTAAGTAGAGTGCTGTGCATACTTCATTAGTTCGTGCAAATTACTTAATTTTATATTATAAATAGGAATGTGGACCGTTTTTCGCCTCAACGATCTTTCTCATCATCTATCGCTTCTTTCATTTCCAGCAATGTTTGTTGGTGAGAAAAGTACCGAGCTGCTAACGTTCAGCGTCCAAATTAAAATATAGGTCTCGCTATAACTGTGTGGATAGGTCAATTTGGAGGCTGAAGGAAGACATCAGCGTACCACTTACGACAGGACCATGCCTACCTAGTAAATCACTGTGCTATTAAAACCAATATTCAGACTGACAACAGTTTTATTTTTCCATAACGGCATAGTGACTATGACATTAAAAATTAAAACAGTGAAATGTTAGGTGATGGTTATTTAAGATCAACTACTCGCAGAGTTCGAGTGATGGCTGTACTTGTCGTATGGCAGCGAAACTTGGTAGACAGTCTAATGCATTAATGCAGAAGCAATTTACGCCGGAAAAATTGATTCCAATTTTGATCACCATGTGAAAATCGGTGAATGCAAGGAAGACGTACAGAAATGTTGCCGTATGTGATGGCTTACGAACGGAATGTGGGCAGAAAAGGTCAAACAAGCGAGTAAGACATAGTGTTGATTTTGTTACAAGCCGCTGCTTACAGGATTTGTTCAGTTTGAACACCAGAGACGTCGAGTAGATGCTGCATTCATAAAACGACGTTATCAACAGTTGCTCCCGGCAGTTCCTCTGGAATCTGAGCAACGTATTCCTATATACTGGCCTTCATATCAATGAGAGACCAAACATATCCCTTGTAAATTCATTCTTTTAGATATACCTAGAGCCAAATGCCACATGGATCGAGGTAAGGTGACCTTGCAGTCTATGCATTTGGAAAACAGCTAGAGACAATACGTTCATCTAAGGTTGCGTTAAGTAAGTCTTTCACTGGATGGAAAACGTGAGGTGTTGCCCGTCTGTGTGGTTTCCACACAGTTGTGCTCTTCCAAGTACATAATGTCTCGATAAGGTCTAGATAACGTACAGACGTCACAGTACACCTGACACGCCCTCTGGGTGTATTCTCTTCAAAGAACATGCAGTTCAGGAGTACCCCAAACTAGGAATTTCTGTTTATTCACTGCACTGTGTTGTGTAAAATATGCCTCGTCACTCCATAAAATATTGTCCTGGCACATATCGCCAATTCCAATCCGTGCCAGAAACTGAAGAGCAAGTTCAGAAAATTTCTCTGGATTATGAGGTTTCAGTTTCGGCACATCTAGATCTTGTCTAATAAGAGCGTAAGATAGAGAGCAAAACTTTCCATACTGTTGACTATGAGATGGACAATGCTCGTCAATAGCTTCCATCGCGGTAAAGAGCCTTCCTCTTCCAGGTAACGCAGAAAGCTTACCCGTGTTTTCGAATTCCGTTTACATCTTTTTTTAAACAATTTCATGACATTGGCCCTCTCCTTAGACCTTTCAGTTGGCAACAGTATCTCAATGTAGCATTGTAATTGCTGCCGTTCAATTGATAGAGTTCACCAACAGTCTATCTTCTCGATAGCCATACAGTCCATTTCCTGACATGGCACGGACCATATCCGGTACATTTAAACCCTATGGGACTAACTGACGATGAAGTATGAGTATGCGGAGAAACTGGTACACAACAACATGTACACTGCTGTGCAACCCGCTAGCATGAGTGAGACCTATACAGAACGACTATGACATCGCCAGAATAATACGCAATCCCGATGACTAGAACACAATAAATAGCGTAGCCGCTATTGTACTGTACACTGAACGATGAATACAAGCGCCAAAACCCATATACCGAGCGAGGTGGCGCAGTGGTTAGCACACTGGACTCGCATTCCGGAGGACGACGGTTCAATCCCGTCTCCAGCCATCCTGATTTAGGTTTTCCGTGATTTCCCTAAATCGTTTCAGGCAAATGCCGGGATGGTTCCTTTGAGAGGGCACTGCCGATTTCCTTCCCAATACTTCCCTAACCCGAGCTTGCGCTCCGTCTCTAATGACCTCGTTGTCGACGGGACGTTAAACACTAACCACCACCACCACCAAAACCCATATGGGAGGAGCCGTAGACAATCAAAAACAACACAAGAAACCACATGGGAGAACACAAACACGACGACAGATTCCGAAATAGAGGAAGAAACAATAAGTGAACATGACTCAGAAGGAATCATCATGTAAGGGACCAAAACCAACAATGCATGACTCTTCATGCACAACACAGTCGCAATCAACACAACAATCATAAAACAAATAAACACTGGCATCACATACGAAGGCTGTAGTAATAAGGCAATGTCGCTTGGAAGGAGAAGGCTCGAAGAACTTTTATTCTGAGGCTCCTCCTCTCCAAGGACATACTGCCTAGTGTTTAAAGTATACTGCACACAAGCAATATGTATTCCTCGTTTTATTGTGTGCAGACACAAGAATATTCTCTTCTCTATTCAAAGCTACAATCAATGAATTTTATGTATTCGTTTGTATTACGTTATTTGAGGAATAATGCATTCAAGTAGCAATGAACTATATTCTGTTTCTACTAACAAATTACAAACATAAGTTTATTTCTCATGTAAAGCTAAAATTCATGTATTCCATTTATGAAGTGTTCAATCAGTATTTAATCTGTATAATCTATGTAGATATCATTAGCACAAACCATTACAAATGATAATAGATCGAGGTTGTACTGAGATTTTCTCATCTGAAATAGTTAGAAATAGGCCATTATCAACCATCATGCTACTTAGACTGTATTACACATCCAAATACAGAATATCACTTCCCTCTACATAATGCAAATTATATTCATCACACTCATTGTATTGCATTTTACTTTCTTTTCTTTGACATTTGCATTATATAAATTACATTCTCATCAACTAGGTAGTAGCAAATTATAAGGAATCATTTTAACAATTGTTAAGCATGCAATGCACTGTATCCTCAGAGAAATCTTTATATTTTATGTTCTTTACATTATTTTTAAAAAAGCATTGATAACTGTATACTTATAAGTTTGTAATAATGAGAAGTCTTTACTGTTAGATTCATAAGCATCCAGCCCACCTTACATTTCAAGACGGTGGGTTACTCTGTACTGTTGATTAAATAAATAAATAAATACTGTTCACTCACGTAAGAGCTTGGCAAATGAAAGCGTAGATGTCATACCGTCATACGAATAGTGTACGATGCTAAATTTGCATATGGTGGTCAAAATTGGAACTGATTTTTTTTCCTTTGTAAATGGTCAACATTTTCATTCTACTACCACAGACGCGTAAAACAGGAAGCTGTAATGGATCTTCTTCATCCACAGACAAATAGCAGGTCACTGCAGCTAGTCAGTTGTACAGTAGTAGCAGGTGGGCCCTCGTTTGACATCTAGCAGGTAAACTGGAAACATGTTATTGTTGTGCTGGAAATTATTGTTGGAAGCCTACACCATAGTGTTGGAGAAATCCCTTTAAGCTGCACGATAGCGGCTGTTACGTGTAAGCGACAGGGAAAATATTGGAGACATTATTTTGGCTCTATTTTGCAAAGCATCATGTCCACTTTAGGCGGCTGTAGTTAGTTACATGTTCCATAGATCATTTGTACGATTCTTTTATCGAAGGTGTGTAGAACAAGTCAGTTTACAGGATATGTATACATGATTAGCGTTAACATTAATGAACACGTTATAATTTTATTCCTACTCGTTCAATTACACTTAAAAACAATCTTTTTTTAAAGGCTACTAGTTTTTAATTTAAAAAATTGTCGACAGAATAGAGGGAGCTCTCGAGGCGAAATGATTTTAAATCAGATTTAAAACTTGCTTCGCTACCTGTCAGACGTCTTATGTCATTGGGAAAATTATCAAATATTTTTGTTGCTGTATATTGAGCTCCACTTGAAGTCACAGACAACTTTAACAATGGGTAATAATGGTCACTTTTCCCTCTACTTTTGTAGATATATACATCACTGTTCTTCTAAAATTGATCTGGATTATTTATTACGAATTTCATTAGCGAAAATATGTATTCTGAAGGCGCAGATAAAGTCCTAACTCCGTGAAGAGATGCCTACATGACGTCTGTGAATGAATACTATAATTGTTCTATCTGCTCGCTTTGTGTAATCAATACTGAGTAATGATTTACCCCAAGAAATTATTCCATATGACATTATTGAGTAGAAAAATGCAAAATATTGCAGAAGGTAGATTGTGTGTTTCCATGGTTTGCAATTATATGAAGAGCAAAAGTAGATAAACGTAATTGTCTAAGAAGCTTAGTAATATAATTCTTCCAGTTCAGGTTTTCATCAATACGTAAATCCAAAAATTTGGAGCATTCTACCCAACTTATTGACTTCTGTTCATGTGCTGCATCAATTGTTCATATAATTCTATTTCTTTTACGGAACTGAACGCAGTAGGTTTTTTCAAAATTTAGGGAGAGACCATTTTTAGAGAACCACTTACTAATTCTTTGGAAAACATCATTTACTAACTCTTCTGTTGCTATTTCTTTAATGAGATTTATTATAATACTACTATTGTCTACAAAAAGTAGCAACGTTGCTTGTTGAATGTTAAGTATAAGGTCTTTCACATATATATGAGGATTATGAGTGGACTCAAAATTGAGGCCTTCGGGACTGTCTTTGTGATTTTTACCCTCGTTACTAAAATTTACGACCTTTCAGAAATTGTCTGAATGATTCAGCACAACCTTCTGCATTCTGTCTGTCAAGTATGATTCAAACCAGCTGTGTGTAAGGCCATCAATTCTATGAAACTTGAGTACTTCTAAGAGAGTATTAAGATTTACACAATCGAAGACCTTGGAGAAATCACAAACAAATACCAACAGGTGACAGATTATTAATTAAGGCTTGCACTATTTGGTGAGTGTATAAGTAGCATTCTCGGTCGAGCAGCCTTTCTGGAATCCCAACTGTGGTATGCTAAATGAATTGTGTCTACTTAAGTGTGTGATTACTTCAAAATCAGTCGCTGAAGCAAGAGTAAAAATTTTAAATAGCGTACTACTTGCCTCCCTTATCTGTTCCTCGACACTCACACATTAGGAGGCAAAAGAGGAATTCACTGACACACCTCTCGTGCTTCTTTCTACGATTTCGTCTTTTGCCAAAATAATCCCGAGAGCAGCGGTAGCTGCTGCTACCAAAATAGACATCTTGATCACTGGGATAGCAGTCATGCTTCTATCAAATAGGAAATGAAATTACAAGTGCGCACGTGTTGAGTAACATTCATATAACCTCCACGCGTGAGTATTCCTGCTTGTGAACCAAGCACAAGGTCCCGAGAAACACAGTTGTGAATGCGTATCAACTGCCACTACGGAGACAAGGCTCAGTTCTCGAAACGTACTGGCGAAGAAGGCAAAGGAATTTAACCCCCACACTGGGTCTAATAAGACCATTCCGGAGAGACAGTGTAGAAGCGTGGCTGCAGAATACAGCTCATCGGCGTAGACATCTAGCTGTCTGTGCGGTCTTTGGGCTCCGTGTTTGTAATGTGACGTCAGGCAGCCCGGGAGGAGCGCGAATTACTAAAGTGCTTCGGGAAATGACGAAAGAGAAACCGGAGAAGATCAACAGTCTCTGCGTGTGGCTTGAGAGAGGGCTCTTTAGCATGCAGAAACGGCTTCCCCGGATGGCAAGGGTCCAATAGCGCCTGGCGGAGACAGTCTGTGTTTCATATGGGTGCCGGGACCGCACCGCATGAGGCTATTATCTTCCCAACGCTCTGAGTCTGAATGCCGTCTCTCTTATTACAGTTGCGCACTCAGTGGATCTTTGTCGTTTAACGGCTCCTGAGAGCCTCACCAAATACACTCAATACGCAAGGTGGCTGGGAAATAATCTTCTATTGAAAAACTTCACTTCTTTCAGTTCCTCACAAGCTCTCGCGAAACAGAATTTGGCTGTTTACAAGAAGAGAATATATTGCTGGATTTCCATTTTATGTCACTGAAGTGACGGTTCGACGTTTACCTTCGTCTGAGCGGGCATGTCTGACAAACTATAATCATGAGAACACCGCATGACGGCACAAATTTAAATAGTATGTGCTTTTTATCTAGTTGTTGCATTCACTCACGGTGCTTCCTATTCGTAATAGTAACACCCCCTTTATTCTTCGCTGTCAAGCTTGCTTTCTGTTCTACTCGTTTCTGTCTCATGTTTGTTTTTCCGGCAGTGTTAATTGTATGTGAATAGTAATACACAACAGTATGAATAGGATCAAGAGTTTCCCGATATGCAGCTCGTGTATGGGTTCCCTGAACGCTATCTGTTTCCCGCAACGATGAGACCAGCACTTCTGCATCAGTACGTAGAAATCTACGATAAACCGCATCATTCAAGATACTGGTATATTACACGTCCTTTTTTCGCTGTTGCCAAGATCTTTTTACAGAAATGAAACTAATAAATCATAACTACATTATTACTGTGCAAAAATCCCCCGGAGGACCAAGGATCCCTTACACCAAAATATTCAAAAAACATTCCTAGACAATCTCCGAAATTTGCTGGCATGGTTCGGCTTCACCATGTAAAAGTATGGATAGGATCTAGTCTGTCTCAGTAAAACGTAGTTGGTTTGCTCGACAGCTCTATAAATGACCTAGTATGTTGCTTCATGCCATGTCGTTCCACATCGTTACGCCGAGATATTTGATCGACTGAATGAAATGAAACAGTATACCATTATTCCTGTGTGCGAGCATTACAAGAATTTTCCTTCTTCCTGTTTCAAATGGTTCAAATAGCTCTGAGCACTATGGGACTTAAGTGATGAGGTCATCATTCCCCTAGAACTTAGAACTACTTAAACCTAACTAACCTAAGGACATCACACACATCCATGCCCGAGGCAGGATTCGAACCTGCGGCCGTAGCGGCAGCGCAGTTCCAGACTGTAGCGCCTAGAACCGCTCGGCCACTACGGCCGGCCCTCCTTCCTGGCTGATGCTATAGATTTTACGTAGCCTGAGCTTCATTATCCAAACATATCACTTTCTTGTCTTAATCTTCGATTCAAATTTCATCCCAGCATGTTCCTTAGTTGAAACAATTTATCTGTTTTGCCTTTTCTGGAACCATTTTATGCAATTATGTACTTTTCTGCACAATTACTTCATTTTATATTGGGTATTATACATTGAAGAGCCAAACAAAGTGTTATAGGCACGCGTATTCAAATAAACAGATATGTAGACAGGCATAATGCGGCGCTGCGGTCAACAATGCCTATAGAACACAACATGCGTCAGGCGCAGTTGTTAGATCGGTTAGCTGCTACAATGGAGGGTTATCAAGATTTATATGAGTTTGAATGTGGTGTTATAGTCGGTGCACGAGCGCTGGGACACAACATCTCTGCGGTAGCCATAAAGGGGGGATTTTCCGCTACGACCATTTCACGAGTGTACCGTGAATATCAGGAACCCGGTAAAACTTCAAATCTCCGAGATCGCTGCGACGGGAAAAATATCCTGCAAGAACTGGACCGCAGTCGTCCTATGTGACCGAGCGGTTCTAGGCGCTTCGGTCTGGAGCCGCGCGACCGCTACGGTCTCAGGTTCGAATCCTGCCTCGGGCATGGATGTGTGTGATGTCCTTAGGTTGGTTAGGTTTAATTAGTTCTAAGTTCTAGGGGACTGATGACCTCAGATGTTAAGTCTCATAGTGCTCAGAGCCATCTGAACCATTTGAACCATTTGAACCATTTGAACCATTTGAACCAGAAGTGCAACCCTTCTGAAAATTGGTGCGGATTTCAATGCTGGCCCATCAGCAAGTGTCAGCGTGCGAACTATTCAACGAAACATCATTGATATCGGCTTTCGGAGTCGAAGACCCACTCGTGTATCCTTGATAACTGCACAACACAACGCTTTACCCTCACCTAGGCCCGTCAACACTAACATTGGACTGTTGATGACTGGAAACATGTTGCCTGGTCGGACGAGTCTCCTTTCAAGTTGTATCCAGCGAAAGGACGTGTGCGGATATAGAAACAACATAATGAATCTATGCACCCTGCATGTCAGCAGGGGACTGTTCAAGGTGGTGGAAGCTCTCTAATGGTGTGGGGCGTGTCCACTTGGAGTGATATGGGACCCCTGATACGAATAGATACAGCTCTGACTGTTGACACGTACGTAAGCATCCAGTCTGATCATTCGCATCCATTCATGTCAATTATGCATTCCGGCGCACTTGGGCAATTCCAACAGGACAATACGCCACCCCACACGTCCAGTATTGCTACAGAGTGGCTCCAGGAACACTCTTCGGAGTTTAAACACTTCCGCTTGAGCATACCCAGGATCCCTTGCAGCCTGCTGTTCGAAAGAGATTTCCACCCCCTCGTACTCTACCGATTTATGGATAGCCCCGCAGGATTCATGGTGTCAGTTCCCTCCAGCATTACTTCAGACATTAGTAATGTCATGTCGTATTGCGGCGCTTCTGCATGCTCCCGGGGGCCCTACACGATATTAGACATGTGTACCAGATGCTTTAGTTTTACAGTTTATTTTAATTCGTTTATAGCATATGGGACTGGGAGGCAAAACATATAAAAAGCACTGCTGGTCACTATTATTACAACACCAGAAAGCACAGCAAATAACGAAATTTTACTTATTGCGTGCATAGAATATAAGTGGCAGTCAAATGAAAAGCGAACACCAGCCACAATGAGACCATGAAATGGTTCCATTCGAAAGTAATCACCGCACGCCTAACACATTTATCCCGTTGGGGACGAGACGATCAATTCCTGCTTCATAGAACACCCTGGACCGCTGGCGTATCCACAACTGCTTTCACTCTTGCACTTCCTCGTACGACTGAAGCCGACGTCTACGCATTTCTTTCTTCAGGTTGTCAAAGATATCAAAATCACATGGTGAAATACCCGGGCCGTACGGAAGACGTTGCAGTATTTCCCAACCAAATCTCTGAAGCGTATCGTATGTCCGATTATCAGTGTGGGAGCGGCTGTTACGGTACAACAGGTTGATATCGTCCGACTGTTTTCCTGTACATTTTGACTTCAAAGTCGTCGCAGTTTCTGGAAAATGTCTTCGTAGCGCTGCGCATCGATTGTTGCTCCACCCTCGAGGAACCCGACGAGCAGAGGGCCCCTGCCGTCAAAGAAGAAGGTCGTCATGACCTTACCGAAACTAGTGTGAACAGCTGTGGATTTCTTTGGACAGGACGATGTGGGATTTTTCCATTGTTGGCTTTGTTGGCTTTGTCTTTTACCCTCTGGCTGTCGGAATGCTGCCCGACGGAATCATCCTGTTGCACAATAACGCCCAGGCTGCGCTTCAGCTTGGGAAACACTGCAGCATCTTCGTACAGCCCGATTCTATCACCGTGAGATATTTTCATCTTTAACGATCTGAAGAAAGAAATGCGTGGACGTCGGTTTCACTCGGACGGGGAAGTGCAACAGTGTGCGCGGCTGAAGATCCAGCAATGGTCCAGCTCGTTCTACGAAACAGGAAGTGAGCGTCTCGTCTCCCAGTGGGATAAATGTTGAGCATGTCATGATTACTTTCGAATGGAACCATTCGATGGTCCCGTTGTGTCGGGTGTTCGGTTTTCATTTGACTGCCCCTCATATAATAAGAAGAATACGATGTTCAACATGTTGATTATTTGGGGAGTATATAGGATGTGAAATGTGGTGGTTAGAGCTGCCAACTCTGTCAGTAACAGTGGCTCTCGCTTGGTTGACAGGTACAAGTACACCATTTCGTGATACTTCGGCTCGATGCAAAAATTCACCAATGGTAGTGTCTGGCATGTGGTAGAGTGCCAATTTCTCAGCAATGTGTCACCAGATGCTTTCTTTGTTTGAGGGATATGGAGAACAGGCTGACCAGGTCAACACCGGAACACTCTCTGTATGGAGGCAGAGCGGAATAGCACGGGAAATGTGCGGTCTTGCGTTATCTTGTCGAAAGGTAAAGTCACGGACATCTTGAAATTAGAACACAGCCAACGGCCTCAGCATGTCACAAATGTAACGTCTACTGTCCAGGTTACTAGCTACGCGAACTGTAGGTCACTGTATTGTGCATACAACGAGACTAAATGTACTAACGCCAGATGCTGGGCCAATATAACAATGACGAATGCAATCTGCCATCGTTCGTTATATTCGGAGCCTCCACACAAGATACGTCCAGCTTGATTCTACGCGCAGAACTGACACGTTTTTCACCCAACTGTTATGATCCCCATTTGGGGATTTGTCTTTGTAACGGAGATTTTGTATTTGTTGACAGCAGTTGTTACTATTTTGTATTGTTGACTAGACCCATGTCAGGCTTGTGCATTGATTCTTAGTAAGTTGTTGTTAAAAGAGTGAACTGTACAGTATTATTTGTATGAAGAACTAAAGTTTTTCGAAGTTACAAGAGTTGAATAGCTTAAATTATATTATTACGTAAATAACTACCAGTTCCTATATACTGGTCTCATGGCACTTTCTATAATGGAAATAGAAGACACTGTAAATCAGCCCAACTTCATGATATCTTCTGCTAACGATAGTGAAGTGAATGCGACCATTGAAATCGCCGAGCTCCCTCCAGATCGTCTAGATTCGATGTCTGACTGTGATCATGTCGAAAATATATTGAACAATACGCTCTCAGATGATGTTTCAGGTACATTGGAATTTCATAGTAATGAAGAATAAGAAGCATCCGGAAAATGCAGGCCATCGAAAGAAGTAGTTTATATCACTTCTAGTAGAAAATCTGAAGCTGCAACTTATAGTAAAACCTGCTCCGATCTAGCAGAAACTGAGCAGCGCTACTGACATCAGATAGCAGCCCTAGAAGGAAAGTCTGCAGTTGATTCATTTGAGGATTTGTTGATGAATAGTTACCCAACTTGACTGCCAGTGAAAGTGTCCAGTATGCTGTACAGGACAATAGTCAAAGCTCTGTCCCAATGAATGCATGAAAAACTTCTTAGGTTTAATCCTCTTCACTGGATAGTATGCTTTTCCACAGGAGCAATTACACTGGAATGAAGACGACGACTTTGATATAAGGCTAACAAGACAGTACACCCATCGCAACAGATATGTGGAAATCGTATGCCATCTTCACTTCCTTCAGTTTCCTAGCTTACGAAAGGGATAAGCTTCTCAAAATTCTTCCCGTGATAGACTAACTGAATAAGATATTCATGAAATTTCAAATTTCAGCCTGAGCACTTGTGAGAAAATAGTTCGAAATTGCTGACACTTTTCTACAACAATTCATTCGCAGCAAACCAGTGGAATAAGGATTCAGACACTGGGTCTTGTACTGTTCCCATCATCTACCGCCTCACGAATGAAAATATTCCGTTACTTCATTCCCCAATAATGGCGGCAAGGCCATATCGTGCTAAACCATCCTTTGTTTCTCGTCCAGAAAGGGTAGGGCGTCCAACATGACCGATGGCATCCACTTTACGTGTTCCAGCTGAAGTCAGGACTTCTCGAACCGGGTACGTGACTCAACACGCAACAATGGGCAAAGAAAGAAAACGTGGAATTTGCAAAGAAAATTATAGGAAGTAGAGCTTTATATGTAGGGCGGGTCCCCATGTTGAATGTTGTTTTGTCTGGCACAAAAACTGAAAGAAAATGTAAAAAGAGACTGGCATGTCCCATATCTCCATATGAGGATCGACTAAAACATAGCTTTTGTTTAAAGTTTATTTCATTTTTTTACATTATTATCTTACATTCCTTTTGATAGTCTCTATGTAAGTCAGGCAATCCAGAAACAAATTTAGACTGAGAAAAAGAATTGACAGTTAATGGGTCTTGGGTCCAGTATTGTCGCTGGGCCCCCCCACTGTATGTATGCTATCCACTCCTTTCTGACGTCTCGAAGGAAGCCGCAACAACGGTCAACGTGCTGACACTTCTTGGTGCTCTAAAAATGGCTCAGATGGCACTGAGCACTATGGGACTTAACTTCTGAGGTCATCAGTCCCCTGAAACTTAGAACTACTTAAACCTAACTAACCTAAGGACATCACACACATCCATGCCGGAGGCAGGATTATAACCTTGGTGCTCTAGATATCGTCGCACTGTCCTTGTGGATAATAAGCTCAAGGTACGCGACGTGGTTGTAAGCTACGTCACGTGGCTGACGTGGACGAGCGAACGACAGACGACGTTTCGGCAGGTCACTATGTTACCGCTGCCGAATTATGAAACGTGACGTTAAACATTTCATCTTTTTACAGAGGAATAATCACAAAAATCATTCAGAGGCGATTTTTAATGAGAAACCCGCTTCGTGATCTTTCGTTACGTACTGAATCTAGACGGCGTAACATACTCAATGTGGTTTTGCTGAAATCCCAGTCGTTTCCACATTCGAGCATGTGCGAATTTGACGTTTGCTGCATGCCGTCTTCATGGCTGTCAGTGTATTTAGAAATATGGCGGCTGTGAACAGAGTCATACAACATTTCTTTTGTTAATCGTAATGGATGTGCGTAACAGACACAGAATGGTACTTTTTCCCCGCCGAAAACAGTTCTATCCTACACTTTTTTTCATCTTGCAAAATTTTCGCAGTCCTGTTACACTAACGTGACCACCAGCTATTTTCGAAGTCAATGTCCGATAACCGCTCACAGACGACAGGTGACAGCACAGGCAGTCCAGGGTACATAAATCGTGTCACAGGGACACGGAAAACAATGTAATGCTTAAACGGAGCTGTTTATCTGACGTCCAAAAGGGCACAAACATTGGCTTCCCAAAACGGCTGAGCTTGGAAACAGTTCGCTTGCCGCCGTTGTAAAAATATACCGTACATGGCAAAATGGGGCTATCCAAAACTGGCAACTGTGGTGCACCTCGGGCCATAGATGACAGGGGTCAACGACGGCTGTAGAGACGTGTACGGGCCAATAGACATGTAACTGTTGAGTAACTGACAGCCCACATGAACCAAGGAGCTATCAACAGCATCCCTTCAACGATTGTTCAGCGAACATTGCTGCGGATGGACTTACGCAGCAGGTGCCCGTTTCATACATTCTTGCTGACTGCTCTTTATCGGCAACAAAGGCTGAAACTTACAAGACAATACCGGAACTGTGCATCCACTGATTTGCGAAAGGTGGACTTTTCAGATGAATCGCGTTTTATGCCTCAGCGGACAAATGGCCGTTGACTTGTACTGTGAGAAACACCTGAAAGCAAACACTTTGCAACCAGGAGGGAGCGTTATTCTCTGGGAATTATTTTCGTGGAATTCCTTAAGTGATCTCGTCATTTTGCAAGGCTCGAAGGATCAACACTAGTATGCGTCTATCCTTGGGAACCATGTCCACCCCTATCTGTCTGTCTTTCCTGAGCAGGATGGCGCCTACCTACAGGACAATGTAACGTGTCACACAGCTGGCGGTATACGTGCATAGTTCGAAGCCCACCTGAGTGATTTTAATGTACTCCCCCGGCCGCCAAACTCCCCGGATTTAAACCCAATGAAGAACCTGTGGGGCCACTTCCATCGGACTGTTTGCGCCCTGGAATCTCATCCGAGAAATCCTCAGCAGCTGACCACAGTACTGTGATTGGAATGGCTCCACATCCCAGGCAGTACTTTCCTGAATCTCAATGATTTCATTCCTGCAGATCTCGAGCTTACTCGGGCTTTGATAGGTGATTGCATTAATGTGACAGGCCAATGCATTACCTCTCAAAAGAAGAACCTAGAAGCGAGAGGCTTTCTTTTTCGGCTAGTAACTACTGCATTTATAACACGAGAAGGTGATTTGTCACTTTATTCATGTTTCGCCACGGTATCGCAATAAATTCGGTCCGCCTATTGTTAAATCAAAAGTATCGTTTAAAAACGCCGTTCCCAGTTCAGAATAAGGTATAATTCACTTGCCGTGGGGAAGGCCTAAATTCATAATAGTGACGGTGTTTGCAAAATGATTGACATCAGACCACTGCAGGCTTCCCTACTGGACTAATGGATAGGACAGACCCCGTCTAAAAGCGCTAACATTTCCAGTGTCAAGAAAAGACAAGTTTAGATCAACACTGTTGAGACGATTATTAGCAAAAGCTATAAATAGTACAAATGTTTGTCTACAGGTGAGAGTACCTACCAGGACCTCAGCGCCACATCGTGCCAGCTGTTACACTTCTCACAGAAGTCAGAGATTACATATAAATTCGGAAACAAAATTACACAAAACTAAGCAGACAGTAGAAATGTAAGTATCAGAGTTACACCGTGTCGCCGTAGCCTGTGTACGTGCTCATCTAAGCACCGATGTTAAGACTGAAATCTTCTGACACAACATTCTCCTTCTGTTTTTAATCGTTTACGGCCTCTGCACGATCATGTGTAGCCCCTTCATGGATTTCATTTTGTTCTTCTTCTCCAGAAGAACCCTATCTTTCCTTTCTCTTCTCGCTTGCTCTTCTTCAGACGTCTTCAGTATTCTCTTCTTCTATTTGCTTCGCTGGTGACTCTTTATAAGTGATCCTTCTGTGTCGTTGATCTCTGGCAGATTAGTCGATGTCTACTGGCTTCCCCAATTTTCTTTCCTTCCACCTTGATTTCCACTTCCGGCCCATTTTCTACTAAGATCTTTCATCTGATTTTTTTTTACCTGATGTCTCAACAGGTGTTGTATCAACCTGCCGCTTCTTCTTGTCAGTCTTCTCCATATGTTCCTTTCCTCACTGATCTCGGGAAGACCTCCTTATTTCTTATCAGCATTCTTCTATAGTACCGCATCCCACATGCTTCGATTCGCTTCCGTTCAGGTTTTCCCACAGTACGCGTTTCACTATCATAGAATGCTGTGCTCCAAACGTACATTCTCAGAAATGCCGTCCTCAAATAAAGGGCTGTGTCTGATACCACACTGTGTTCATCATAGGAATAAACCTGATGTTAACTTTACGCCATTTGTTCCTCCACGTTTTCTGCAATCTCATTCGATTTCGTTTTGCATCGAGCGGAAGCCACTCTGTCAGTCAAGTACGATAACAAGGCCATGTCATCATATTTATCTGTGAATGTACTTGAAAATTGGCTTGTAACCCGAAACCTAAGTTGTGCTGTAACATTAATAATAAAATTGTGAAACAATTGTTTGTTTAGTTAATTACAATTTGATTAATTTCAATATTTTCACATATAAAAGTTGACATACCCCTAAATAAAGTCAAATCAGCATACATTATTGGAAACTGAATCTGTCTTAAAATTCTGAATAAGAACACCTAATTTTGGAATCACATACACCACAGTAGAAAGATTCTTACTAACGCAAAAAAATTAAATATAAACTAAAAAATATTAAAACTGTCAAATGTTCCAGAGTACCACCTTTCGAGCTCAGCCAAGTCCAAGTTCATAGCGTCAACTGGTTTCTAGACACTGTGTAAAATAAATTGTATGTCTAGCATTACAGTTCTTGCATAAATTCTGTATAAGGAACATTGTCAAGGTTGGCAATAGTGCATAAATGTGTGTCAATACGGACGAAGCTATAATTATGAATAAAAATGAATAATGAATAAACTGAAATGTTGTCAATAGCATATTTATCAAAGATAAAGAAAAGTTTGGCCTGGACCGTTTTACAGGAAGCGGTAATTCTCCCAGACAGCAATTTTCTTAGTGAATTTAAAATTATTTCTTTTTTTAATGTTATTCCACTCATTTGGATGTTTCTTCAGGCTTTTTACAAGCATGAACAGAACAATGCTGCCAGTGCTATACCAGGGTTATATTGCACACCTGGTGGAAGTGTCGAAGCTGCGAACCCCCTCCTCCAACTTCCTACATTTTTTTACATAGGTATAGTGAATTTTATAATTTTGTACGTCGATTTAATAAAAAATGGAGCATTATTGAATCAATAAAATCTAAATTAACTATAGTGACATAAAATTCTGCTCACAAGAAATTACATGTGTCGCTGTAGTTAACATATTACAAGTTGTATACACTTTCTAAAAAGAATGGAAGAAAAATCTTTATGTATTTATATTATTGATTGTGGCAGATACTTTACATTACTTTAAATATGAAATATAATAAAGAATATGTTTTATTTGTTTCTCATCAGTTACTAGTGGAGCACAAGTTGCTAATTAGACATAAAAGAAAAACGGCATTAATTAAAATCTAACAAAAATACCTCTTTCCGGAAATTTTGTTTTAATTATAATTTTACCTAGCACTTCCTTGCTTTGAACGAAATAAAATCAGTGACTATATCACTGAAAGCAAGTTTTGATCCTGGGTTGTATTTTATCGACAATATAGCAAAAGTGTACAGACTCCTCATGCCTGTACTAGAGCTTAAGCAGTTATTTTTTCTTTAATTTCCTGAAATTATTTACACAAAATGCTGTAGTCACTGACTTCATAAATATCCTCAAAGCCATTTCGATAGTTGGGTAAGTATCTCTGAACCTTCAAATTATGCAGATGAGAAGTTGTGTCAACGCTGTTTGTCAGATATTTCACCTGCTTGAGAGCAGCTATTGCGTTAACCAGCTGCCCTGTATCAGTATGTGTGTACAGTTGAGATCTCTTTGCCGTTTCACTTATTATTCTATGAAACATTTTTGAAGAACTCTGACACAAACAGTATCGCTCCTTTCCTCCTTCAGGAAAAATCGGAAGGATTGTAAATTTGTTTCACCACTCGCTCGTGGATCTTTCAGAGCCAACAATACGGCATCTAAATAGCAGCAAGAACACTATTGTTGATATGACTGAGTTGTGTCTGTGGCAGCTGACTGCACTGTTGCCACATAAACTATATTAGTGATAAACGTTTGTTCGGTAATGATTGTTTATGATATTACTTGGGCAAAACTACACTTACACAACAGCGTGCGTTTATTCTTTTAGAATTAATTCTTAAACCAAGATTTTTGTCAGCTTTTGGGCCCCCTCTGTGACTGGTCTCTTGGTGCGCTTCTATCCCTCCATACCCTCGATACAGGCCTAAATGCCATAATCACTACAGTTTTACGAGAAGCATGTTTCGCTGATGGCATGTAAAATTATTAGTCCTCTGAAGTTTATTTTGAGAGTAAAAATGAACTGTTTTGATTAGAGTAGTAAGGTTCCTTTTAAAGACCGCCGGCCGGGGTGACCGAGCGGTTCTAGGCGCAACAGTCTGGAACCGCCAGACAGCTACGGTCGCATGTTCGAATCCTGCCTCGGGCGTGGATGCGTATGATGTCGTTAGGTTAGTTAGGTTTCAGTATCTTCAACTTTTGTAGTCCTGTCTTCCTCAGTTGCGTGTAATATTATGGTATATTGAAACAAGCCTTCAGTTAATAATGCTGTGGGATGTGGGAAAAAACCGCAAATTGGCATTCATAAGAAGAAGAACAACACCAAAAATGCAACAGGAGCGTAATATGTAAGAAATTGTCCACGCAACCTACCACTGATGATGCCTTGCAGACAATAGAGGCGAAATGCGTATGACACTAAAACTGTGTTTTATTCAGTTGCTGTCAGACGGTCCATAAGTAGAAATTATCAATATACCGGAATAGGTTTAAGTAGTTCTAAGTTCTAGGGGACTGATGACCTCAGAAGCTAAATGCCATAGTGGTCAGAGCCATTTGAACCATATGTTAAAGACCTTACTCGGGTTTCAAAGTACTTTCTCGTGTAACTTTTATTCCTCGGAGGAGCACTCCTCGTTTTCCTAGGCGACTGCGGTGAATCTCTGGATTCCAGTACGAGTCTGCCCGCGTGGCCAGCAGAGCCCGCTGCTGCTGCGGCCTGGCTTACTGTCCCCCTCCCTCCCAACCCTGCGTCCGTTAGTCCGACGTTTCCACTCGGTCTGTCCGCCGCTGTATGTTCGCCGTTTTACACCCCGGTCTGCGAGTAATCCCAGGCTTGAAGTTGGGAGAGTTTACGCCTCGCACGAGATGAGTTATTTTATTCCTGCCTCGATACTGCCGCCGCTGCCTTTCGACTCCTGTGGGCTGGAGGGACAGGCAGGGTTCTTTCGGCGGGCCCCTATCGAGCGAGCACACCACGGCAAGGGTGGTCGTTCCGCGACACACAGCGTCTCTCCGGCCCGACTGCGTCTCAGCCGCCCACGCCGCCGCCATTTGCATATTGCCGATAAGCATATGCAGATGCGGACAACTTGCGACCGGCGATTAAATTACAGAAAGCTTTAAAGTTGAAAGCCTTTGAATATTCGCTGTTTGTTCACGAAAATACCCAATCCCGGCGCTAGCATTTCTTATACCGCTTCAAGGATTTCTGTCGACAACAGTAACAGCTCATAGCTTGTAACTTCACCGAAAAGCTTTCCGTCTCGTGACACGCATACGGACGCTTTGGGAATTGAGAAACTTTTTACTTAATGTCTTGCAACAGAAGAAGGACTGTGGCGCCATTTCTCGTTCCTATTTCCGTGGTAGTAAAATCTCTGGAAATATTAAAATCGTGAAGGTGGATACACAACTCATGCGGTAACACACTCTCAGAATAATACCTATACAGGTCAAAGGTAGTTGCGCATCTTTACCTACCTTTCATTGGCAAACAAATATACACTGAAAGTTCTCTGTTGGATTCCTTTCATGTTAATTTCTTAAATCTGTTGTCATTTACGGCATAAATTCCTCTTCTAAATTTGCTGTGGCGCTTCTGACTATCTGCGAGGAGACTGAGTAGTGGAAGGTGTTACTTTTACACATAAACAAGAACGATCTGTCACACTACTACACTCTAAAACACAGTTTATATGTCATTCATGTCACACAGTCTCGTACGGAACCTACATCCGCTTTTTGTTATATTCTGTTTATGATAAGATACTGTCATCCCCCTTCCCTTCTGTGTGAAAGAATGAATGAGCAAATGCATTTTAGTTGGATGCTAGATGGTAGCAGACAAGCCTGTCTGCTAGAGAACAGTAGGACCAACGTCGGAACAGGTAGCTACGCTTTCTAAAAGCAAAGAGGTTTCTATCCTTAGTATTGTTCTGTCCGTCCCTTGTCATGTTGGTATAGGAAGCTGCCTCTCTGGTCACTTCCGTTTTGTATACGGAAGCAAGCTCGGTAGGAGCGCAGGTCAGTCTGTCCGTGGCGAGCCTCTGAAGTGGTAAGATCTCCGGCTAAGCGCGTGTCTGCTAAGTCCGTAGGGCAATGGATTTCTTTAAGTTCAACCTAACGGAAAATTTAATCACCTTTATGTCAGGTTTAGCTCTAAAATATATAATGTGATCTTAAATCGCAACGCAGTGTGATTCGAGTGTACAGTTCACAATATCTTCCGGTAGTTACTTTGTCACTACTTTGTGAGTAAAGTGGAACCACTTGTTGATCAGTAACTCTAACTAAGATCATCAATCTTAAATGCGAATGTGTGTCAAATTATAACGTCTCGTCTTGACAATATTTTTCTATATAGCAACTTTTCTTTATGTTCAACCCACGTGGGGTGTACTTTGTGAGGCCAGTACCACGTGCTTATACAATTGTTTCACCCATCAGGTTACTAGTAAGACGATAGTAACCAGTTCGAGGTTTTTCTTTTGCAAATTGCTTTTCGATCTAATTTATTTTAATTATCAAAATTATTGTCGAGTTACACTCTTTGTGTAAACCAAGTTGACCACGTGAAGCATGTGGTGTAAGCATCAAAGTAGCTCTCAGCTATTCTTTTCGGGAAGATTTCACAGAGAGTTAGTATGAATTTAGTATACCAGTGTGTGGTAATTACATGACGGACAGGGCTGCGCTACGAACGTGACTTCTTTGGGTGAAAATTGAATCGGTTGGTTCTGGTTAATTTCCTCTTGCATATGTTTCAACGTTCTTCGTGTGTTATTTTATGAATGCAGTGTTGTATGTAGTCTCCCAATCTTGGCTCCCTATTTGATGTGTTCCGTAAGATTGCAAACTCACATTTTCACAATCCTAAATAAGGCACCAGTTTAGTTATGAATCAAGTTTAATATTCTCAAATTTCAATTATCAATCTTAAAATAAATTTCCAAATATAAACCGATTTATTTCTTTTTATTTAAATTCTCTTATATATATATATATATATATATATATATATATATATATATATATATATATATATATATATATATATCCCCGGTTGTCGTATGACGATTAAAAGATTATAATTAATGTTAGTCTGGTTTGGAATTTGGTAAGCTAGACTGGATACCTGGTGAAACAGTTCCTCAGTAATGCAAGGTTAACTTCTCCAGACAGCTCACAGCTTTTATCCCACTTTTATGGTCATGAATATCAGCACCGCTTTCATAGCAAATTAAGGCAACAACATTACAACACTACTGACCATTAAAATTGCTACACCACGAAGATGACGCGCTACAGACGCGAAATTTAACCGACAGGAAGAATATGCTGTGATGTGCAAGTAATTAGCTTTTCAGAGCATTCACACAAGGTCGGCGCCGGTGGCGACACCTACAACGTATTGACATGAGGAAAGTTTCCAACCGACTTCTCATACACAAACAGCAGCTGGCCGGCGTTGATAGTTGAAACATTGTTGTGATGTCTCGTGTAAGGAGGAGAAATGCGTACCATCACGATTCCGACTTTGATAAAGGTCGGATTGTAGCCTATCGAAATTGCGGTTTATCGTATCGCGACACTGCTGCTCGCGTTGGTGGAGATCCAATGACTGTTAGCAGAATATGGAATCGGTGGCTTCAGGAGGGTAATACGGAACGCCGTGCTGTATCCCAACGGCCTCGTATCACTAGCAGTCGAGATGACAGACATCTTATCCGCATGGCTGTAACGGATCGTGCAGCCACGTCTCGATCCCTGAGTCAACAGATCGGGTCGAATACAACAACCATCTGCACGAACAGTTCGGCGACGTTTGCAGCAGCATGGACTATTAGCTCGGACACCATGCCTGTGGTTACCCTTGACGCTGCATCACAGACAGAAGTGCCTGCGATGGTGTACTCAACGACGAACCTGGGTGCACGTCATTTTTTCGGATGAATCCAGGTTCTGTTTACAGCATCATGATGGTCGCATCCGTGTTTGGTGACAACGCAGTGAACGAACATGTGAAGCGTGTATTCGTCATCGCCATACTGGCGTACCACCTGGAGTGATGGTATGGCGTGCCATTGGTTACACGTCTCGGTCACCTCTTGTTCGCATTGACGGCAGTTTGAACAGTGGGCGTTACATTTCAGATGTGTTACGACCCGTGTCTATGCCCTTCATTCGATCCCTACCAAACCCTTATTTCAGCAGGATAATGCACGACCGCATGCTGCATGTCCTGTACGGGCCTTTATGGATACAGAAAGCACATTCTCTAGATCTCTCACCAATTCGAAACTTCTGGTCAATGGTGGCCGAGCAACTGGCTCGTCACAATAC
Source organism: Schistocerca gregaria (assembly GCF_023897955.1). Lineage (NCBI taxonomy): Eukaryota > Metazoa > Arthropoda > Insecta > Orthoptera > Acrididae > Schistocerca > Schistocerca gregaria. Next base: position 456,294,424 of record NC_064926.1, read on the forward strand.
GCCAGTCACTACTCTTGATGAACTGTGGTGTCGTGTTGAAGCTGCATGGGCAGCTGTACCTGTGCACGCCATCCACGCTCTGTTTGACTCAATGCCCAGGAGTATGAAGGCCGTTATTACAGCCAGAGTTGGTTGTTCTGGGTACTCATTTCTCACGATCTATGCACCCAAATTACGTGAAAATGTAATCACATGTCAGTTCTAGTATAGTATATTTGACCAATGAATATCCGTTTATCATCTGCATTTCTGCTTGGTGTAGCAATTTTAATGGGCAGTAGTGTAGTAAAAAAACTGGAGTTACACAATGACGCACCACTCCTATACTTATCAAATATTATGGAGGAGTTCATCAAAATGATTAAATTACGATCCACTCAGAATTGATGCCCATCATCAACATCAGTATGAAGTATGACCCTCACAGGCACGAATACAGTCTTGTATTCATTATGGTATGGAAGTAAAGAACTTCCAATTCCCATCTTGAGGAAGTACACTCCTGGAAATTGAAATAAGAACACCGTGAATTCATTGTCCCAGGAAGGGGAAACTTTATTGACACATTCCTGGGGTCAGATACATCACATGATCACACTGACAGAACCACAGGCACATAGACACAGGCAACAGAGCATGTTCAATGTCGGCACTAGTAAAGTGGATATCCACCTTTCGCAGCAATGCAGGCTGCTATTCTCCCATGGAGACGATCGTAGAGATGCTGGATGTAGTCCTGTGGAACGGCTTGCCATGCCATTTCCACCTGGCGCCTCAGTTGGACCAGCGTTCGTGCTGGACGTGCACACCGCGTGAGACGACGCTTCATCCAGTCCCAAACATGCTCAATGGGGGACAGATCCGGAGATCTTGCTGGCCAGGGTAGTTCACCTACACCTTCTAGAGCACGTTGGGTGGCACAGGATACATGCGGACGTGCATTGTCCTGTTGGAACAGCAAGTTCCCTTGCCGGTCTAGGAATGGTAGAACGATGGGTTCAATGACGGTTTGGATGTACCGTGCACTATTCAGTGTCTCCTCGACGATCACCAGAGGTGTACGGCCAGTGTTGGAGATTGCTCCCCACACCATGATGCCGGGTGTTGGCCCTGTGTGCCACGGTCGTATGCAGTCCTGATTGTGGCGCTCATCTGCACGGCGCCAAACACGCATACGACCATCATTGGCACCAAGGCAGAAGCGACTCTCATCGCTGAAGACGACACGTCTCCATTCGTCCCTCCATTCACGCCTGTCGCTACACCACTGGAGGCGGGCTGCACGATGTTGGGGCGTGAGCGGAAGACGACCTAACGGTGTGCGGGACCGTAGCCCAGCTTCATGGAGACGGTTGCGAATGGTCCTCGCCAATACCCCAGGAGCAACAGTGTCCCTAATTTGCTGGGAAGTGGCAGTGCGGTCCCCTACGGCACTGCGTAGGATCCTACGGTCTTGGCGTGCATCCGTGCGTCGCTGCAGTCCGGTCCCAGGTCGACGGGCACGTGCACCTTCCGCCGACCACTGGCGACAACATCGATGTACTGTGGAGACCTCACGCCCCACGTGTTGAGCAATAGGGCGGTACGTCCACCCGGCCTCCCGCATGCCCACTATACGCCCTCGCTCAAAGTCCGTCAACTGCACATACGGTTCACGTCCACGCTGTCGCGGCATGCTACCAGTGTTAAAGACTGCGTTGGAGCTCCGTATGCTACGGCAAACTGGCTGACACTGACGGCAGCGGTGAACAAATGCTGCGCAGCTAGCGCCATTCGACGGCCAACACCGCGGTTCCTGGTGTGTCCGCTGTGCCGTGCGTGTGATCATTGCTTGTACAGCCCTCTCGCAGTGTCCGGAGCAAGTATGGTGGGTCTGACACACCGGTGTCAATGTGTTCGTTTTTCCATTTCCAGGAGTGTATTTAACACCCCTGAAACAGACAATGTGTCAGTTCACGAACATTACCGGCTGTGCGCTGGTATGAGACTGCACGGTTTCCCACCACACCACAGTCATTAACCATGAGTGGCAAGTCAGGAATCGGTATATTCGTAAGGCGTTTGTTGTACGAACTACAATGTGGAGTTGTGCATTATCCTGGTGAGATATGCCATTTGCTACCTTGGTCCCAGAGAGTAATGACAACATTCTTGCCACATACTGATAAGCGTTCACCCCTCTGTCAGCAATGATCAAACCAGTCTTGCGGTCATTTCCAGCAGCTTCCCATTCCCATATTATGAACCCAGGGATAACAGAAATGTGGCTGCCAAGTATCACTGCTCTCTGTGACTTACCATCAGGTCGCCTCAAACCTATGCGAGGTTGAGCGCTGATACTGCTGGTCTAAGGCCGGGGAAGCAAAAGGGACGAGTTGGGGGTGCCAGCCTCGCGGAGGGGAAATGGGGAAATAGAGTTGCTCCGTGGGGCGCGGTCGGCTATAGTAAAACTTTTGCTATCGGAAAAAGGATTCGTTATAGAGAAGTGTTACTTTATGGATCTATGGGACTCAGATGCGCATAATTGTCAACTGAGGAGCACCATTTGTAAAAAAAAATAAACATATGCAGACTTGTATAAGGAAAAGAGAGAGAGAGAGACAACTGAAATGATATCATTGTAAAACAATGCGAGAATAAGTGGAGATTCTATAAAAGGCAATTTAGTCAGTTTCAATTATTTTCTGACGTTAATTTTGAGGAAGTAAATTGTGGTAAGTTTCTGTAGGAACTTCGGAATTTTTGGTTGATGATGTTTGCTGGTGGATCTGCAAGAGTGGTCCAGGGAATTTAGAAGTGTTTCGCGTTATTAATAAAAATCTGCGAACGGCTACACATCACATAACAAAATGTGGACTGAGTCGTACACAGGGCCGAGTATTCTATACAAGTTCATATTTATGTACAGCAGAAGATTAACAGGCGGACAGTTGATATGGGCAGTTGCCTCTGCTTTGCAACACCAAAATTTCATCATTACAGATTTAATATTATTTCTAGGTTAAAAACTTACCGCCGGACATTTTTTGATGAAGAGTGAATGATATATGCTCGTGTTCTATAAGACTGTAGAAGTGCAATAAGGACAGAAATTCGTGCTGAAGTAATCGAGACTTACAAGCATTAACAAGGGAGTTCTTGCTTATTCACGATACTAAGTTTCTCAGCGCACAGCAGATGACACAGATTCAGACGTTGGTTTATTTCTGTTAGCTTCAAATTATAATTACTTCAACTTTAATTGTTCTCTTTTCACGATTAATTGTACCTTCAGTATAATATATCCGAACATACATACAACAATAAACACAAACATAATAGGGGAAATTTCAAATATGATCTTCTCACTTAAGTTCCATTTAATTTGGCACAAACTTAGCAAATATCTCAGCGAGATGTATCCTCCTCAAGAAACATCCGCAATAGTGGAGGTGTTTGTGTCTACATAATTGTTTTGTCAGAGAGGATTGTCTATATAGTACTCTTCTTGAAAGAAAAGAACGCATTTACACGATCACTAGGCTTGGATTTCGTTTTAAAGGTCGTGCCAACAATGTCTTTGGGAGGGTGGAATGGTTCAAATGGCTCTGAGCACTATGGGACTTAACATCTGAGGTCATCAGTCCCCTAGGACTAAGAACTACTTAAACCTAACTCACCTAAGGACACCACATACATCCACGCCCGAGGCAGGATTCGAACCTGCGACGTAGCGGTCGCGCGGTTCCAGACTGAAGCGCCTAGAACCGCTCAGCTACAGAAGCCGGCGGGAGGGAGGAGCCAGACGCGAAATTATACGTCGATTTCGTGGCAAAACGTTCTCTTACTGGCCATGAACTATGAACGGCACGGTATGCCACTCAACGTTCCAGCTGACTCGCTCTACACCATGAAAATCTGTGTTGTCTGTTGTCTAGAGGCATCGGTAAACGATGCAAGGTAACCCGAGGTCTCAAGACATCAGTAGGAACCTCTGCTAAACGCTTCATTGTTACGTGCTGCCTCTAACCTTTGCGCGGGTGTCAGCCATTGTCATCCGTCTATTCTTCAGAGCTAGTCGAACAATCCTATACTCTTCTCAAGGTGCATTTTTTATGTGATCCGTTGGTAATGATGCTTCCAAGCCAACAGTTCTTTCTTTAAATCCGGAAGACGGCGACAAGCTACATGTGCACGTCGTTTGGGGACGCTGTGTTTCCATCTCCACCTGGAAAGTTCCAGTGAAGCGAGACACACTCAATAACCATCATGTACTCACTCCATTCTTCTCGTAGAGGAACGGCTTTTTTGTACCGAAAATAATGTTAAACTGTTAATCAACATATCTCACTGCTATATCCGTGAGGAGCCGTATCTCAGGGCACACGTCAGAGCCCGGGAGAAAAAGTCAATAAGGCGGCCAGTGTGGCCGAGAGGTTCTAGGCGCTTCAGTCTGGAACAGCGCGATCGCTACGGTCGCAAGTTTGAATCCTGCCTCGGGCATGGAAGTGTGTGATCTCCTTAGGTTAGTTAGGTTTAAGTAGTTCTAAGTTCTGGGGGACTGATGACCTCAGTCAAATGTTAGGTCCCATAGTGCTCAGAGGCATTTGATTTTTAGAAACGCGTCAACCGCAAGACGGTTGAACACGACACCAAGCGGTAACAGAGCTAAACATGGCTGTCTAACGGTGGTGGGACATAGACTAGAACAAGCCCAAATCAACCTACGCAACAGCGACCTGGGAGATGGAAACCTTCGCCACAACGACGTCAAGAGGCCAAGAATCCGAATCGCGGCCAGAGAAAAGACCAAAGCACCAAGCGAGATTGTTATCGAATAGTTCTTAGTACAGCAATTACAGTAATCTGAAATATCAGACGTGAGTACAGAACTGGCTCACCACAAGTCAGCATCGTCTCTAGGAAAGTTGCTCTGTACTGATGGTGCACTGTTTACCCTGTGGATACTGCATGCTATTCAGTGATATTGTTTAGTTACTGATTCTCGTGTCTGAATGTGTCTGTGTGATGCTAGGAATTAGATATAGCTGGGAAGTTAGCTTCTTGTGGTCCTACTGCGTATCAAGCAGGGCCATGAGCCGCTTGTAGCGGACGGCAACGTCGCCGCGCCTTCCAAGGCGACGGATCAAAGGATGTTGGTGTGTGTTGCAGGTACGCCACTGGGAAGTTCCTCACGATGTGGTATATTAGTCGCAGAGCTTTGCTATCGAACCGTTGGAGTTTGCTGAGATGAGTCTTCACACTTATTGCGTAGACGGGATTGGCGTAGTCCACTATCTTTCGGGTGTAAGACGCATAAACCTGAATGCCATATGTAGTGGAGAGAGCCGAACAGTCATTGAAGAGCGTATAAAGAGCGCCCAGGGTGTTCGTCCTCTTCTTGTAGACTTCACAGACCTGGTGATTCTATAGGAGTCGGCGGTCCAAAATCACATAAAAGTAGTTTGCAGTTGGTGTCCATAGAATCGACAAGTTGAAGAGTGTAATGTTAGCGACGTTCGGCGGACACCTCCTAGTCAGTAGCAGAGCCTGATTTGTTGCAGCACTAAAACCCACGCGCCAGTCTGCTGCCCATGGCTCGATTTCAGTGCAGGCAGTTTGTGGTCGTCACTGGACGGCTCCAGCTATGGCAGACGAGTGCAGTGTCATTGGCGTAGACATACGAGACTGAGTCAAATGAAAACTTTAAATATTTTTTAAACATTATTTATTTTGCCGAAGTGGTACAAAGCTGTGTATGATGCACTGGTGACAGTGGTCCCTGTAGGCATGTAATGCTCCAAAATGACGCCTTTTTCGTCCCAAAAGAGAGTCAGCATAACCTTCCCTGCTGATGGTTCTGTTCGAAACTTCATTGGTTTTGGTGATGAGGAATGACGACATTCCTTGCTCGCTTTCTTCGTTTCCGGCTGGTGGAACAGAACCCGGGTTTCGTCCCCAGTAACGATTCTTGCGAGGAATAAATCACCTTCTCGTTCAAAGCGCCGAAAAAGTTCTTCACAAGAATAAATACGTCGTTCTGTCATTTCTGGAGTCAGCTACCGTGGCACCCATCTTGCAAACAGTTTGTGAAACTGGAGCACATCATGCACAATGTGGTGTGCTGACCCATGACTCATCTGTAAACATGCTGCAATGTCATTCAGTGTAACTCGACGGTTTTCGTTCACTATGGCTTCAACTGCTGCAGTGTTCTGCGAAATCACAACTCGTTGTGCCTGACCTTGACAAGGAGCATCTTCCACTGAAGTCACACCATTTGCGAACTTCCTACTCCATTCATAGACTTCCTGCTCTGACAAACATGCATCATCGTACTGAACCTTCATTCGTCGATGAATTTCAATGGGTTTCACACCTTCACTGCGCAAAAACTGAATAACAGAACGCTGTTCTTCCCTGGTGCAAGTCAGAAGTGGGGCGGCCATCTTTATACTGACACTGCCACGGTATGTGTGCATCCGCTCTGTGCTGCCACCTACAAGCCATTCTGCACGCTGTTTGTAGAACGCTTACCAACTTACAGGATAACAGCGCGATATTTCGATTTGTTATTACAAATTTAAGGTTTTCATTTGACTCACCCTCGTATCTAGTGGCACATGGCGACGTAAAGAGGTCGGCGGTATAGGCGGCAATATACAAGACTGGGCCTTTTACCGACCCCTGTGGTACTCCTCCACGTACTTCTTTGCGCGTTGAATCACCACGAGAAGCTCTGACCACGAAGGTCCTGCCTACGAGATAATTAGCGAGTAACTCCACCAGTGATCCAGTCAGAGCCCAAGGTGCAGACATTGTCAAATACGAGCATGACATCTAAGAAAATCATGCAACAGTATTCTTACTGACTATGCGCGACAATGAAATTGCTGCGTCTATACCCATGATGCACATGAAGAGCCAGCGTCCTGTTTTTCGACGTAATCCTCTTTTGTTCAAATCCGTGAATTATGTGGTGTTGGCTCGGGGTGGTTCGTCCTCTAGGTAAATGGTTTGTTGTTGTTGGTGGTGATGGTGATATGACTGGTATATATGTTTATGAGTTTCTTAGTGGGTAACGCCTGAATTGGCGGTGGATGGTGGTGACTGTTGCTTTGTGGTCAGGGTTGTCATCCCCTTCCAGATAGTTGACAAGATGATGTGGAGATGCATTGGATGTTTCGTAGAATTTTGTTTGCATAATGAGGTAATAGAAGGATGGCTGCCCTAACATAGCTCGGATCTCCTCATTACTTGAGAATCTCAGAGCACCTGTGATGATCTGGAAGGTTTTATTTTCGATAATTTCGAGTTGTTCTATACAGGTGTCTGCTGCTATGCTCCACGCTTCAGAGCCATAGAGGATAGAAGGCAGGATGACGGTCTTCTATATTTTGAGCTTGGCAGGAACCGTTAGTCCCCTACCTTTTAGAAGTGGATATAGCTGACAGAGCCAGGCGGAGCCCTTGTCTCTGGCTTCATTGATGTGGTGAGTGAATATCAGGTTCTTATTCAGTTTTAGCAACACGTAAGTAACGACTTCTTTCCAGGATAGTACTTAGTCGTTGTGGACGATGTTAACTATGGGACGTTTGATTTCGTGACTGAATAGAATTGTATGGCACCTGTCAGTATAGATTTTTATCTTCCAAAGGTTGCACCACTTCGTCACTTTGTCCAGGTGGCGTTGTAGGCTGTAGGCTAGAGAATTTATGTTTGTGCCACCCCGTGATACAGTGCAGTTTCGACTGCATACAGGGATATGTTGCCGCCCTGCTCTTTCGACAGATCGTTGGTGTCTATGAGATATAGGAGGGGGCCAAGCACAGATCCCTATGGGTCACCTGCTTCTATAGGTTTTAGTTCGCTATTTGCGTTGTTCACTGATTGATAGAATTTCCTAAGAACGAATAGACAATTATGCGCAGGTGAAGTGGGCAGTTCATTTTTGACATTTTGTGTAGCAGGCCGCCATGCCAAACCGAGTCGAAAGCCTTTTCTATGTCCAGGAAAATGGCTACAATGCTGTTACCCCGGCTCTATCTCCGTGCAGATGTGCTCTACCAGACGAATGGCTTGCTGTGTTGTGCTATATCCAGCACGAAATCCGAATTTCTCAGGGATAAGGATGTTGTTTCCAGATGGGAATTCTAGCAGGGAATTTGGCCCAACGCTGGGCGGCCGTATTTATACCGACCCCGATAAACTCTGTTGTCCGCCTTATTGGTTGGCTAGGGGGGTGACGCACTCGCTATGTGATAGCATGCCCTGTAACAGCTATCCAGATCAATTTCCTCCGACGTCCATCAAACTTCTGCGGAGCCTGAAATCAGACAGGGAGGTACAGAAATATTCTAATATCAGTTTGGAAGCGCCCGTTAAAACTGCATATCTCTCTCCCGCTTCAAATTTTCTCTTTTCTTGACAGTGGCGATGAACTGAAAATGTTTCCTCGCCTTTTGGAGGCTATAAAAAGTGAACGTGTTCTATAGTTGTATCTTCCTACTGGTATGAACAGTTTCTTACATTTTTCTGTATAGCATCATAAAAAATGAAATTACTCATGAACCTCTTTTTATGAATCCGTACGAAACTCATCTCAGCGCCTGTTCTCTCTTAATGGAGTCACACGAAGTAAGCTACCATGTGGTCTCTCCTTCTGCTGGGGCTACATAACTAGAAAGTTTTCGTACGTATTGTCTGTTCTGCTCAATGTCACAGAACAAAATGAAACAGTTTACATGAATCCTCTCGCTCTTGAGCCCACAAAAACGACCATCTTCTCAATGGAAATGCATCTATTCTTCTTACTCAATTCTTTCAGAACGAAAATCATGGTATAGTTTTTAATTTTCACGCAGCAATATGAAACAAAAAATTTCATGCGACTTCTTCTTCTAGATAGAGCTCTATGGTCTTAATTTTCTTCTAAACCCTTCACTTTTAATAGTTTCCATCACATACTTTGAGATCTAAATGTGATGGTATTATATTTTTTGGCTCTTTCATTGCAAGAAGTCGAAAAGAACTGACGAACCTCTCGGTCGTTTTTGTAATTTGTTCTGGGTGGAGCGACCGAGAGAGAGATCGCTCGCCATGAACTCAGAAATACGGTTGAATTTGTCACGCAATGTCGTGTACTGGGAAAAGTAACATCCATTTCATGGTGTCGATTCTTACAAAATCATTAATGATTAATAATTGGGGTAGAGTACTTAATCGATACTATAGGTCATATTACTCCCAATTTTATTTATTCTTTGATACCACTCAGCTAAACAGGAAGCACACATTAATGAAGGTAATAAAATTCAAAGAGAGGGAGATGCAAGCAGTGATAGTAATAGATCTCCTTGACAGCCCAGCAAGGCATTCACAAGGCAAGAGCGAATCATCTGAATAAATTGCTCCTTGAAATACATAATCGCTGTCGGGTGCATAACGATTGCTCCAGGCATACCAGGATAGTCGGTATTAGTTCCGCATGCAAATATCTAAACCCACTCCAAACTTGGATGAGCGCTGTGCTGCAACACGAAATATCAAGTCACATCGTCTAATCAAGTTTAAGAGAAACAAATCGAAAGCGTCTAACCATTCACATCCCGTGATAGCCCATACTGCAAGTTATTCTCACCAGAATCGACGGTTCAGAGTGGGAACACCTGCGACCATTGCCACCTACTGACATCAACAATTCACCCGTCGTGGAGCGATTAGCTGATTCTTGAATGCAAGTCCCACGAGAAAGTAACTCCCAAAATTTTACATCTGCTGCAATAGTCTGTGCAAACTTTAACCTCCCAAGGGAAGGCTCACCAAAAATTTTACAAATGATTTTAGAAATGGGTCTCCAACATCCCACAGTAGATTTCTCCTCTATATGAGGTGCTTTCCTGCACCACAAGAGAGAAATTTGTTTTTCGGGTGGATTTTCATCAAGATGTCGCCAGTTATCTGCCGCATAGCTTCAGCTAGTGAAAACAGCAAGATCGCAAACTGCCGATGACTGTTTCCCTCACCTGTCGCGGAGAGCCTGTCGGCGAAAACACATGAGCAAGGGATTCTTTTTAATGGATAGCAGCTCGTAGAGAAATTAATTTTACCTTGGCTGGATACACGTTTTCCCAAGCTAAGCCTTTAAGGAAATACCCTCTTCCGTGCCCGCCAAAGTTCTCAGTTTTAAGGATCTGATGCCCTACATGTTCGCTCACAGCTGGCGAGACAAAGTAGTGTGACTGAGAGATTCAATCTGCAGATAAGGAATTAGGGCACAGCCCTCTCCTCAGGGGGATCTCCGTTTAGAAATCGTCCCATCCCTAGGGCACAAATGCTGGCTGCAAACAACTTTCCGGACTACCTGTTCTGTGGCTCAGCCATGCCTTTGGTGGAAACATGCAACTCATTAAACAAGGAAATATGAACTTCTAGATAAAAAGAATTAAATGAAGTGTTGTTAGGAGTTTGATCCTCACAAGCGTTATCATTAGCCATGATAATAACAGATTTCTATAAATTGGCCCAATCATCACACAAATTTCCATAAATCAGTGCAACAAAAACGGAACATGAAACGTATCAGCAAACACTAGCTTGACGCTTTGTATCATCCCCAAAACCAGGAGAAAAGAATTGTGCAGTTGGTGTCGCACTCAGGCAGACAATGGTGGTATATCACCAAGAACTTCTTTATAGTACCTCCCTAACACAAGGAATAGTTGCGAAACTGGGGAAAAGATCCTCGCCAAAGCAATACTTACTTGACAAAAATCTTACTCACTAAATCCTAGAATCAATAATACTCGTTCATACTTACTGCTGACTAATATACAAAAATACTTTTATTCCCATTTACGCAAAAGAAACCAACTTGCACATCTCATTCATTGTTTTAAAGAAACTTGACAGTTGTTGTTATTTTAACTGACAGTTGCTGTTCAGTACTTTAAAAGCCTGAATATTTACATTCCAATATCACTTTTTAATACTCCCCCATGATGGCTCCATTGACTTCCAGATTGATACCGTTTTTGTTACTATAATTACAAACTAGATTTCATTCATTCACAAAAATTGTAAAATATGACATCTTCGTCAAGCAGCGACATCCACAGTCATACTTTAGCAAACCGATTCACTCCTTACTAAAAGTGAACTGGACTGTCACAAAATTCAAGCATGACACATTTCAAAACGGGAACAAAATAAGTGATGCACACATCAGGTAAAAGAAACAGCCTACATGTTTTTGAGAGCTGATTATTTTACAGAAAGTAGTAAACACACAGAGACAAGGCCGAGTTCAGAGTCGTCGGAGTGATAAAAGATAACTTATTGTTAAATAGAAAACAATCATACGTCATTACTGAACACTGTACCAATATTTCAACATCTTAATCGAATTCACGCATTACTGTGGCCAAGATAGATACGAAGCCCACACCTGCTACAGTAGTACAAGTTTATATGCCAACTAGCTCTGCAGATGACGAAGAAATTCAAGAAATGTATGATGAAATAAAAGAAATTATTCAGAAAGTGAAGGGTGACGAAAATTTAATGGTCATGGGTGACTGGAATTCGGTAGTAGGAAAAGGGAGAGAAGGAAACGTAGTAGGTGAATATGGATTGGGGGTACGAAATGAAAGAGGAAGCCGCCTGGTAGAATTTTGCACAGAGCACAACATAATGATAGCTAACACTTGGTTCAAGAATCATAAAAAAAGGCTGTATACATGGAAGAAGCCTGGAGATATTGACAGGTTTCAGATAGATTATATAATGGTAAGACAGAGATTCAGGAACCAGGTTTTAAATTGTAGGACATTTCCAGGGGCAAATATGGACTCTGACCACAATCTATTGGTTATGACCTGTAGGTTAATACTGAAGAAACTGCAAAAAGGTGGGAATTTAAGGACATGGGATCTGGATAATCTGAAAGAACCAGAGGTTGTACTGAGTTTCAAGGAGAGCATAAGGGAACAATTGACAGGAATGGGGGAAAGAAACACAGTAGAAGAAGGATGGGTAGCTCTGAGGGATGACGTCGTGAAGGCAGCAGAGGATAAAGTAGGTAAAAAGACGAGGGCTGCTAGAAATCCTTGGGTAATAGAAGAAATATTGAATTTAATTGATGAACGGAGAAAATATAAAAATGGAGTAAATGAAGCAGGCAAAAAGGAATACAAACGTCTCAAAAATGAGATCGACAGGAAGTGCAAAATGGCTAAGCAGGGATGGCTAGAGGACAAATGTAAGGATGTAGAAGCTTATCTCACTAGGGGTAAGATAGATACTGTCTACAGGAAAATTAAAGAGACCTTTGTAGAGAAGAGAACCACGTGTATGAATGTCAAGAGCTCAGATGACAACTCAGTTCTAAGCAAAGAAGGGATGGCAGAAAGGTGGAAAGAGTATATAGAAGGTTTATACAAGGGCGATGTACTTGAGGACAATATTATGGAAATGGAAGAGGATGTAGATGAAGACGAAATGGGAGATAAGATACTGCGTGAAGAGTTTGACAGAGCACTGAAAGACCTGAGTCGAAACAAGGCCCCCAGAGTAGACAACATTCCATTAGAGCTACTGACGGCCTTGGGAGAGCCAGTCATGACAATACTCTACCAGCTGGTGAGCTAGATGTATGAGACAGGCGAAATACCCTCAGACTTCAAGAAGAATATAATAATTCCAATCCCAAAGAAAGCAGGTGCTGACAGATGTGAAAATTACCGAACTATCAGTTTAATAAGTCACAACTGCAAAATACTAAAGCAAATTCTTTAGAGACGAATGGAAAAACTGGTAGAAGCCGACCTCGGGTGAGATCAGTTTTGATTCCGTAGAAATGTCGGAACACGTGAGGCAATACTGACCCTACGACTTATCTTAGAAGCTAGATTAAGGAAGGGCAAACCTACGTTTCTAGCACTTGTAGACTTAGAGAAAGCTTTTGACAATGTTGACTGGAATACTCTCTTTCAAATTCTGAAGGTGTCGGGTAAAATACAGGGAGCGAAAGGCTATTTACAATTTGTACAGAAACCAGATGGCAGTTATTAGAGTCGAGGGACATGAAAGGGAGGCAGTGGTTGGGAAGGGAGTGAGACAGGCTTGTAGTATCTCCCCGATGTTATTCAATCTGTACATTGAGCAAGCAGTGAAGGAAACAAAAGAAAAATTCGGAGTAGGTATTAAAATCCATGGAGAAGAAATAAAAACTTTGAGGTTCGCCGATGACATTGTAATTCTGTCACAGACAGCAAACGACTCGGAAGAACAGTTGAACGGAATGGATAGTGTCTTGAAAGGAGGATATAAGATGAATATCAACAAAAGCAAAACAAGGATAATGGAATGTAGTCGAATTAAGTCAGGTGATGCTGAGAGAATTAGATTAGGAAATGAGACACTTAAAGTAGTATATGAGGTTTGCTATTTGGGGAGCAAAATAACTGATGATGGTCGAAGTAGAGAGGATATAAAATGTAAACTGGAAATGGCAAGGAAAGCGTTTCTGAAGAAGATAAATTTATTAACATCGAGTATAGGTTTAAGTGTCAGGAAGTCATTTCTGAAAGTATTTGTATGGAGTGTAGCCATGTATGGAAGCGAAACATGGACGATAAATAGTTTGGACAAGAAGAGAATAGAAGCTTTCGAAATGTGGTGCTACAGAAGAATGCTGAAGATTAGATGGGTAGATCACATAAATAATGAGGAAGTATTCAATCGGATTGGGTAGAAGAGAAACTTGTGGCACAACTTGACCAGAAGAAGGGATTGGTTGGTAGGACATGTTCTGAGACAGCAAGGGATCTCCAATTTAGTATTGGAGGGCAGCATGGAGGGTAAAAATCGTAGAGGGAGACCAAGAGATGAATACACTAAGCAGATTCAGAAGGATGTAGGTTGCAGTAGGTACTGGGATATGAAGAAGCTTTGCACAGGATAGAGTAGTATGGAGAGCTGGATCAAACCAGTCTCAAGACTGAAGACCACAACAACAACAACAATAGAATTCACATGCTATTTCTTGTATACAACTGTAAAACTCCAATTTTCAAGCTCCATGAGAACCTTATTTATGTATCGGTAAATCGTTATGTTACTGTAGAGAAAGACAATGAACAAAGAACATCTAAAAGTATATATATTGTGTTATGTTCAATTAATGTTACACTGTCAATAAATGTAAATCTTATTTAGACATGTTCCATGTTTCACAGCAAGTTTTTAAAGAAGGCAAGACAAAAGCACACATACACATCTAAGTCATATTTTTGCCCTTATTCCTTAGACTGAAAAACTGAAAAAGAAAACAAAGACAAATCTGACCCTTTCTTACAACCTACCTTCTTTCAAATGTATGTTCTTGACGTTGTTCAGCCGAGAATCAACACACATGCAGAGTTCACAAGCACATATACAAGAACATGGGGAACCCATAGAGTTCATGTCCAAAAGGTTTAGTTCATGTCCAAAAGGCTTATCAATGCGTTGACATCTGCTTGAATCTGCTTCATTGGCATCAGGAGTTAAGCACCACAGTTTAAGTTTATACCATGTCTCTTGAAATATCCACGCATTTATTTTCTTCAGATAAATATTTAAGACATCGTTGTGTCTGGAATCTAACTGAACATTTTCATGATACTAATAAAAAGGACTTCATCCCTACTAAAATAACATGTAATTATTGTGAGTGAGATAATTTAATATTCTGCAAGAACTTGTATCTCAGACGATACCTATGGAAGAAGATAATGAAAACCTTAATCTTTTGTTATCTATGATTCTTATAGAATAATCCTTCGTCTTGTTTGGACTGTTGTACTTATCGGATGTGATTTATGTCTTGTATCACAGAGATTTGTAAAAAACTGTATTATGTTGTTGAGTAATATTTGAAAAATAGAGTTACTGTGTCATTGAAATCAGTCCTTTTGGTTGAACGTTTATTTCAATATGATTCTCGTCCCATATAAGTGTTACTTTTTCTGTTCAGCTACAATGGAGCGCGGCCATTAGCGCTATTGATCTACAGCGCGGTTTATTGGTAAATTCTGAATAATAAGCTATTAACATTGAGTAATACTTTTAAATGTTAATGCATCAACGTATAGAAAGGATTTAATACATATTATTTGTTAGAAGTAAAACAGTGCCTGAAGCATAATGGATTAGTGATTGTCTTACGTTATCCTTCATCTTAGTGAAATATTGCAGCGGCAGTTTTAAATTGAATTTTTAAACTGACAATCTAGATGGTCATTATTGCGATAATACTTGTGTACTGGTGGCCCAGAACCCACTCAGAAGTAATAAATTCCACTTAGATTGTGAATAATCTTTAAATATCGTTCAAACAGCATCTTACGTGATAAAAATTGCTCTCTGCTGATGTATGAAGTCTAGTTATATCGAAACAACGTTTATGAAATATTTTGGATAGGAAATCATACATTAGTGTTGTGCGCCTGTGGTATTGTGTGTCGAAACTATTCATTTTGCATAAAGAAAAGTATTGCCACCTCAAATAGCAGTAGCGGTAAATTGGATAGATGATCTGCAACTAGTAATGAGACTAATGGAACAGCACAGAAGACTGCTAACAATCATCTGGGATGCCCTTCAACGAGCTATTCAAAAGAAATCTCCACCATCCCCCCCCCCCCCCCCTTACTCTTATGGACTTATGAACAGCCTTGCAGGATTCATGGTGTCAGTTCCCTCCAGAAAAACTTCAGGCATTAGTCGAGTCCATACTATGTCGTGCAGCGGCACTTCTGCGTGCTCGTGGGACCTTACACGATATTAGGCAGGTGTACCAGTTTTTTTGGCTCTTCAGTGTATGAAGTATTAGTTCAGTTTACTACACGAATGATGAAAAGATTTACTTAACTCAGATGCAACCGTTTGCCATAAGAGTACTTGATAATTTACAGCTGTAATTATCTATTAAAGCATCACTAGATGCATTAACTAAGAAATTGCCCACTTGAAGTACAATGTTCATCATTTATAAAAGTACATTTCCGTCTGAGACTTGAATAACTAGTCCTCTTCGGTGATGTTACTTAATTCATATGAGGGCACGAACTGGACGGAGAGCTTCCATGCTGTTCTCTACATTGACTTCCGTGAGAGGGCGGTGCTGTGCTGAGACAGGGGGCATGTCTTCTGGAGCGCCTACCATTTGACGTTGCGAACTTAAACGAGACCTTGCTAACGTCTGTGTTATCGAAGTGCGTTGCCGACTTTGGTGTGGCACCGCGATCTTTGGACGATATCACAGCCCCTGTAGAAGTAAATCACATACATCGTACGTTTTTAACATCCTGCGTTGGTTATGCACCTCAGAATCAAACCAACATATTCTCGGTTTTCAGCATTGGCTGATAAGAGTTGCGTCTAGAGTGTATCTCGTTCCCGTTTCTCATACACCCTTAGTGGGTCTATTTTGGAAGTGGCTTTCTTATTTGTAGTTATAGAACAATCTCTAAACATACGAGTAGTACAACAAAGCGCTGTTGGTAAGGGGGAGCGCCGTATATCGATCCTGCCTTGGAGGCGGTTAAGTGGGAGATGTGTCTCAGAGCTGGAGAGTGACAGATGGTGACGCGAGACTGGACACGCACTTAGCTTATATATCAGCCGATAGAGGACAGTATTGGATAGGGGACTGGGATTTAGTTTCGATTGTGCCCACTAGAGTGCATTAAAGTAATAGAATGCTTTTCATAAACTGTTCTAGTATTTTCATAAAGTGTTATTATGTCTTTTTGTGCATGTAAAATATTATAAATGTATTTTAACAGTATGTATGATGCGTGAACGTGGCTTAAGGTTAATATGAAGATAATTGTTTAACGAGTTACGTAGTGAGATTTAGTTTGGGAACATTTCGAAGAAGTATGGATGTGGACAAAGGGGATTTTTGTAGAATAGATTTGTAAAGTAAGTTTATGGTAAAGGAAAAGTTAATTCAGGTATAAATAACAATAGTAAAGAAACAAAACTTCAGCATATTAGATAATTACGTCGGTAATAAGTGCAGTCGTTATGTTTACTATTTTGCGATTGGTTATTGATGAAAAGCGCGGGCTGACGCGGGAGATTGTTGTTTTGCTATTGGCTGTTGAGTAAACTGACCAATGATAAATCGATATTCTTCGCGCGCCTTTCTCTGCTGCTAGAAGAGACTTAGAGCATTCTAGAGAGGAGTCGGAGCCTAGCCATGAAACAGTTCGGACGTGTGTAGTAGTAGTTCCGATTGAAATGATAAGTTGCCGGTTCTAGCAGTGTTTCATACATCAAAAGTGTCGTAAAGTGACGGCATAATTATTCCGTCGGAATTTCGGAATTTTTAAATAACTTTTGTGACTAGAAAAGACATAAATTCCGCGTGGCCTATTGAGCAGGTCGGTGGCTATAAACTGGATTAGGTACCGACAGACTTAATATTTGGCGAGCATTCTCAATCAAAAACAATCCGTATTTTTGTGGCTATTACGTTTTCGGGAAATGCTACACCATAAACTTGCTAATGTGAGTGAAAGGGATTGTGAGTGACTGTGTTAAGGCTAGCACGGGCTTGGCAGTGACACTTGTTCACCTAAGTTTCAGAATATATTAATTAAGGACAAAATTTCCAATCTATCATTTCGTGTGAAAACTTTCTACCGAAACGTAGATTAGTGGCTTTAATTGCGGCCTGGTTCACTTCGAATTACAGCAGGTTTCGCTCGGCTTGACTACTGATGATCTGCTGAGACAATGTTCACAGGTAGGTGCAGGTTCCTCGTAAAGGGACGGTAGGAACCGCGCCGTCGCATTGTGAGCGACGATTCTCTCCTATGAAGGAAGACTGGCTATACCATAATGTTACTTAGCCCGAAAAATGAAGCATGGAGCTAGTGATGCGTTTAAAAATTATTCTTCAGTGAAACTGTTTCATGTGAGGGCTGAAAAGAAATGGGGCCCCATCACGTGTATATCTTACGGGAAAATATTGTAGGCTGAGGCTGATATGTGGGCATGGTGGTTTCCTGCGGAAGATGGAAAGGACGTTTGCAGCAGCTTAAGATGGGCTTGCTGAGAATACAACAACTTCATTATTACTTCTATGCTGATTTATACAGACTGGGTTCCACAACGTAACTGGTTAAAAGTGGCTGTGGAGAGGCGTGAAAATTACACAACAAGTACTTATTTAATCGCCGCAGCTCATACAGTCATACAGGCGCTATAGCGGCAGGCGAGGTAATGGCCAGAGGTAGAACGATACGCCCTGCTTACACAGAGGGATTCCTAACTCGACGGCAACTGTGGGGATTCGGTACTTGGGCAGCTGCAGCTGCCGTGCGAAGCAAGGCGGTGACGTCTTCTATTTTGCAGTAGGACATGGCGTCCCAGCGGCGCGGTGACGGCGCTGCCTGGAGTCGAAGTCTGGATCGATGGCTGGAGCAGTGTTGGCTGCCTGGACTGGGCAGTCTGGCGGAAGACCATGTGTCGCTTCCCGGCGGCGGCAATGTTATGGGGAAGACTCCAAGGCTGCAGGTGCCCTGCTGAGCCGACCATGACGTAATCCGCAGGGGCAGTGTTGAAATGAAGCTTCTTCCTGCTGGAATCATGGATGGTACAGCGTTTTGGTGTCAGTTGGAACTATCTGGAACAGGGCAATGGCTAGAGTCTGGTTAATCGGCAGTAGCATCTTCCTGGAGGCTGGTCGACATTCCAAGTCATCGGTAGGTGGAAGTGTGGTAACACACAGGAGGGCACTTGGCGAGGGGTGCTCCTGCCGGGTGGATGCTGACCAAGGCTCCTGGAAGTCCAGACAAGGAACTTGCACTGGCTTAAGCCCCGTTATAACTACATATATTACAAAAAATGCATTGAAGAAAAAGGCTTTAGTGGTGCTCCTGTATCGCAATTTGGCCTCCAGTAACCGGAGAAACTGCTGTTTCCACTGATTATCAGACTACTCCTGTATCTACAATGCTGCTCTTCAAGTCACCATAAAATGCATGGTTGTGGGTACTTTCATTTGTATTACTTATAAAGGTTCCTTTCTCTTGCAGTGCGAGGAGTAACAGCTTATTCAATGTACCTGGGCTCTTGTTACTATCTTCCTCGGTTCTCTGCTCCAGTTGTGTGCTAGCTAAAGAACGATCGAAGACATGACTCTCTAAATTGGTTGTTAGTAATTTCCAGGCACCTATCCGAACGTATTTAGCGTCCATCGTAAGGTGTCTGTCTTTTGGTTCACAATTTGCGGCAATGTTACAGTCTCTCGCCAATGAAGCAAGCCTATGTCTTTTTCCACAGCCTTTCTTCGTAAATGCTCGATACGTCCTGTAAGCTCAGTTTGACATGTGGTATCTTTAATTTATTATTCAGCAATTTAAGACGAAGGGGATCCCAACCGATGTAGCTATAAATCCGATCTCGTCCTGAGTAATCCCTTTAGAGCATGTGGGATCATCTATCAAAATACAAATAAAACGACTTGTAGAGAGAAAGTGCATCTTTGTGTAAGCAATTTTTCGGTCTTTAATTCATCTGAGAATTGGTCCACAGTGCACTTTCCATCAACTGATTCAGTTTAAGATTTAGCCGGCCGCTGTGGCCGAGCGGTTCTAGGCGCTTCAGTGTAGAACCGCGCTACCGCTACGGTCGCAGGCTCGAATCCTGCCTCGAGCGTGGATGTATGTGATGCCCTTAGGTTAGTTAGGTTTAAGTAGTTCTAACTTCTAGGGGACTGATGACCTCAGATGTTAAGTCCCATAATGCTCAGAGCTGTTTGAACTTCAAGGTTTCCTATCGACCGTCTGCGGAACGTATGTCGATTACTATAGAGCTGAGGGGCGGTCACGACAGAATGGTCCAACTGTGTACTTCAAGAGGAATATTTCGCCAGCTCGAAGACTTCTGCGGTAGCTGAACCACAAGCGCTGTTCGAATGTTACCCTCCCGACCGCTGCGCAGGAAACACCGCCTTGTGCAGTGGCCTGTGAGATCGGTATCCAGTCGCAGACATTTGTGATTAACTTCCATGCTACCAAACAGCGTTTTTTTCTGAATATAAACTGAAATACACCCACTCATTTCAGTAACAAGCAGACAACTTTTTTATTTCGTATTTAATTACAACATCAACAGCAGGTTCGCTATCGGCGAAACGCTGTCCCCTGTAGATAGTTAAATACTACCGACGGCAACACAGTGTATTGTGTTTCAGTATGCATGCGGTATAGTAGCTTAGTATATTTTGCTCACGTCTTACTAACACCAGCACCTATTGTGGAAGACTAGATACGACTGACGTACTAATCTTTTCCCCTTCTATTTTAATCATTTACAGTGCCTTCATTTATTAACTATCGCCCCATAATGACTAATTCATGATTAACATAGTCAGTTAAAAGATCATAATCAAATGTAGCCTCACGAAAAGCCTCTCACGGTCCACATCTAAAGGCGCGACTCTCTGTTTGTCGTACAGCCTTTAAATGACGACGTCGTCGCGAGTCTTCAAGCGTCTCGGAAGCTATAAGAGACGCGTGACGTTCAGTGTCTAAAATGCGACAGGCTTGTGGCTGTTCTAATGTCCCTGCAGCTCTCAAGGCCACTAGACGTTCTGTATCCAAGTTCCGACGGACAACAGATTGCTCTGTGGCTTGTTGGTCCCGAGTAACTTTAGCAACTTGAGCCCTCGTACAACTATGCGCTACATCAGACTTACGTTTGCAAAGATTATAGTAATAAATTTAAATATGGTCTCGGGCTTAATGTCCGGTTTTATTGTTTCATATCCATCAAAACTCTCCAGCTATGCGAGGTAGTGAAGGGAGTCAATATCATAATCCACTTGCACAATAACAGTGAATTTACGCTGTTGCGGAAAATCTATAGACGCTAAGCGGCATCGATTATCGCACCAGCGTCGTCTGATTGCCACTCAAGTATACCACGTTTAAAAATATTAATAATACTCAAAACGATACTACTTTCTAAAGAAGCCTGTGGTCTTCCTCACGATTCACGCTGTCTCCGCACCAAATACCCTGGGATTCGATTCAGCAGTAGAGTAGTGAAAACGTAACAGGCAGAGCTACTTTGGCAATACAGACTGACGTGGATTAAATACGTTGAGGTTTGCATGAGCGTTGTATTCAAGCTGTCACCAACGGCTGCTGTCGCTTAACAGTAAAATGAAATGAAATGTGCATATGGTTTTTTTTATTGGTCGGGAGACCCCGGTAGAGACGTTCGGGAGTCTGGTGCAAGTAGTTTTATTTGATGCCACATCAGTGACTAGCATTTCGATTACGATGGAATGATGATGACGATAGCGCACACATCCAGATGTGATCAGAAAGAAAAGTCGGCGGCAGCGTAAGTTGAACACGGTGACACGTTATTGTAAACCAGGAACACTCACCGCAAGACTACCGGCTGGCCATGCAAATTTGAGCTCAAGAAAGTAGTTGTAAGACGCATGACGCTCAGTGGCTAAAATAACACGTGTTCTTGTCTGATAAAGAAAAAACTTTGTGTTCGGCCATACGGCAAGTCTTGTCAGGGGGAAAGCCTCGTCAGAGACGTCCACCGCATGAGCGTCTAGGGAAGTGATTCCAGTGGTGGCTTCCCGTTGCTTTCCACTGATGATGATGAAATGATAATGAGGACAACACCCAGTCCCTGACAGGAGAAAGTCTCCGACCCAGCCGGGAATCGAACCTGGGCCCCTTGGCGTGACAGACCGCCGCGCTGACCACTCACCTATCGGGGCGGACATTAGTATAGAAGCACAGATTAAACACGTAGAGGATTCTGTGAACATTGTACTCATTACGTTGCATCGTATTATCAAGAACATATCAAACAATAAACGCATATTCACGAATGAAGTTCGAAAATCAGAGCCTAAATAGCTTTTCCAAAAATTAATTATTGTTCCATACTTCGCGTTATATTCTTCAAATCAATAAATAGTTTGTACTACACACTTTCTAAAGTACCCTCTGATCTTCCTCAAGGTCCAAGTTATCACCATGCCAAATTTTATCAATATCGGTTCAGTGGTTTAGTCGTGAAAGCGTAACAGACAGAGCTACTTTCTCATTTATAATACTAGTATGGATTCCATTTTGAAATAACGCATTCACTTCATGTGTGCTGCAGTCTTTTTCTGAAATTACAGAAATTACTCCAGAAAAGCAACGTATTTCCAAATGTGAAATCTGTTCCAAAGGACAGCGTGGTCATGTGTCTAAGAACAAATTTTCCGTTCAAATTTAAATGTTGCACTTTATAATATTTTGTCAGTACTGTATTTCATAGTCTGTATCTAACATTGTTAATCTACTACTTGTCAATAATCAGTAAGTGAAATAAAATTAAGGAAAAGCATTATAAAAATAAGTCACAAGTTAAAAAACATTTTGAAGTCGAAGCTATTGGCTACTAGCACGAATTTTTACTTTAAAGACAGGGAAAATCAACAATAAATTAAAGAAATTCTGGTCATTTCCAAAATCACGTGTTCCATTTCAAGGTATAAGATGGAGCATGACTGATGAAGTTTGGCTTCACCGTCCACATGTTATGTGACTAGTTTTGAAAGTATACGGACTTTACTCGCCATAAAATTCCGTAATTGATAAATTAACAATATTCTGCTAATAGTTTTTAAATACTGTATAGCACTTAAAAATCTATAACTTAACACATTCACAAACCCTGCACAAAGCACAATCTTCTGCCCCACAACAACAAAAATAGTAGAAAATTAAACTGCTTATGGTAGTTTCTTGTGCGCATTTTTCATGTGATTCTAAAATCACTCAACCAAGGAACGTCGAGTGTGAGATGCACTATCCTCTTGGTACGACAGTCACCCCGACTGGTTTTCTTTTGTGCGTTCTGAAATCGCAGATTCTCAGCAAAAACATTTATCTTGTACACAGCTATAGAGCTCTCAAACCATCACTGTATTCGACGCGATCAGCTGAATGCCATGAAGAAATTACCATGGCCCAGTTGGTCGATAATGCTCGGTGGATGCGGGAGTCATTAGACGCTGTTATAGTTGAGTAAGACTCATCCATAAGTGGAGTCAGAGCCAGTCATATACCCAGAGGTATATACCGGCGTAGTCCAGCACCTCGACGTGACATGGGCTCAACAAGTCGTTGGAAGTTCCCTCCAGAAGTATTGAGCCATGCTGCCCTTGTAGCCGTCCATAATTGCGAAAGTGTTGCCTGTGGAGGATTTTGTGCACGAATGTTCGATAATGTGCATAAATGGATTCATGTAGGGTGATGTGGGTGGCCGAATCATTCGCTCGAATTATCGAGTATGTTCTTCAAACCAATCACAAACAGTTGTGGCCTGGTGACGTAGCGCATTGTCATCCATAAAAATCCATCTTTTTCTCGATCATGAAGTGAATGAATGATTGCAAAAGGTCTCAAAGCACCCATAATTATCATTCACAGTTAGTGATCGGTTCAGTCCAAAAAAACACAGCCCGCACCAAAATGGAGCCACCACCAGTTTGCAAAGTGCATTGTTGACAACTTGGGTCCACGGTTCCTGGGGTCTGTGCCACACTTGAACAGTACCATTAGCTCTTACTAACTGATTTCGGTATTCATCTGACCAGGCCACGGTTTTCCAGTGGTCTAGAGTCAAATCGATATGCACACGAGCCCAGGAGAAGCGTTGCACACGGTGTCGCTCCGCTAGCAAAGGCACTCGCGTCGGTCTGCTGCCACGCCCTATTAATGACAAATTTCGCCGCATTTTCCTAACGGATACTTTGATCGTACGTCCCATATTAATTTCTGCTATATTTCAAGAAGTGTTGTTTGTCTGTTAACACTGACAACTCTACGCAAACGCCACTGCTCTCGGTCGTTAAGTGAAGCTATCAACCACTGCTCTGCCCGTGATGTGAAGTAATGCCTGAAATTTGGTATTCTCTTAACACTGTGTACATCCGGATATCAAATTCTCTAACGAATTCCGAAATTGAATGTCCCACGCCTTTCGCTCGAACTACCACTCCAACTCAGAATTAATTCACCTCGTGCGGCTGTAATCACATCGGAAATCTTTTCACATGAATCACTTGAGTACAAATTGCTGCTGCGCCAATGCACTGCCCGTTTATACATTGTGTACGCTGTTCTACCGCCGTCTGTACGAGGTGCGACAATTAAGTAATGAGAGTGATGTGAAAAAAATGTTGCTTACAGTTTTAGTCAAGTTTAGTATTGTTGTTGTTGTTGTTGTCGTGATCTTCAGTCCTGAGACTGGTTTGATACCGCTCTCCGTGATTATCCTGTACAAGCTTCTTCATCTCCCAGTACATACTGCAACCTACATCCTTCTGAATCTGCTTAGTATATTCATTTCTTGGTCTCCCTCTACGATTTTTACCCTCCACGCTGCTCTCCAGTACTAAATTGGTGATCCCTTGATGCCTCAGAACATGTCATACCAAGCGATCGCTTCTTCTAGTCAAGTTGGTCACAAACTCCTCTTCTCCCCAATTCTATTCAATACCTCCTTATTAGGTATGTGATCTACCCATCTAATCTTCAGCATTCTTCTGTAGCACCACAGTTCTAGGGGACTGATGACCTAAGATGTTAAGTCCCATAGTGCTCAGAGCCATTTGAACCATTTGAACAAATACTTTCAGAAACGACTTCCTGACACTTAAATCTATACTCGATGTTAACAAATTTCACTTCGTCATAAACGCTTTCCTTACCATTTCCAGTCTACATTTTATAACCTCTCTACTACGACCATCATCAGTTATCTTGCTCCCCAAATAGCAAAACTCCGTTACTACTTTAAGTGTCTCATTTCGTAATCTAATTTTCTCAGCATCACCAAACTTCATTCGACTACATTCCATTATCCATGTTTTGCTTTTGTTGATGTTCATCTTATATCCTCCTTTCAAGACACGGTCCACTCCGTTCAACTGTTCTTCCAAGTCCATGGCTGTCTCAAACAGAATTACAATGTCATCGGCGAACCTCAAGGATTTTATTTCTTTTCCATGGATTTTAATACCTACTCCGAACTTTCCTTTTGTTTCCTTTACTGCTTCTCAATATACAGATTGAATAGCATCGGGGATAGGCTACAACCCTGTCTCACTCCCTTCCCAACCAATGCTTCCCTTTAATGCCCCTCGACTCATAATTGCCATCTGTTTTCTGTGCAAATTGTAAATAGCATTTCGCTTCCTCTATTTTACCCCTGTCACCTTCAGAATTTGAAAGAGAGTATTCCAGTCAACATTGTCAAAAGCTATCTCTGAGTCTACAAATGCTAGAAACGTAGGTTTGCCGTTCCTTAATCTTTCTTCTAAGATAAGTCGTAGGGTCAGTATTCCCTCATGTGTTCCGACATTTCTGCGGAATCGAAACTGGTCTCCCCCGAGGTCGGCTTCTACCAGTTTTTCCATTCGTCTCTAAAGAATTCGCGTTAGTATTTTGCAGCTGTGACTTATTAAACCGATAGTTCGGTAATTTTCACATCTGTCAACTTCTGCTTTCTTGGGGATTGGAATTATTATATTCTTCTTGATGTCTGTGGGAATTTCGCCTGCCTCATACATCTTGCTCGCCAGATGGTAGAGTTTTGTCAGGACTGCCTCTCCCAAGGCTGTCAGTAGTTCTCATGGAATGTTGTCTATTACCGGTGCCTTGTTTCGACTTAGGTCTTTCAGTGCTCTGTCAAACTCTTCACGCAGTATCTCCCATTTCATCTTCATCTACCTCCTCTTCGATTTCCATAATATTGTCCTCAAGAATGTCGCCCCTGTATAGACCCTCTATATACTCCTTCCACCTTACTGCTTTCCCTTCTTTGCTTAGAAGTGGGTTCCATCTGAGCTCTTGGTATTCATACAAGTGGTTCTCTTTTCTCCAAAGGTCTCTTTAATTTTCCTGTACGCAGTATCTATCTAACCCCTAGTGAGATAAGACTCTACATCCTTACATTTGTGCTCTAGCCATCCCTGCTTAGCCATTTTGCACTTCCTGTCGATCTCATTTTTGTGACGTTTGTATTCCTTTTTGCCTGATTCACTTACTTCATTTTTGTATTTTCTCCTTTCATCAATTAAATTCAGTCTCTCTTCTGTTACCCAAGGATTTCTACTAGCCCTCGTCTTTTTACCTACTTGATCCCCTGCTCCCTTCACTATTTCATTCCTCAAACCTACATTGGACTCGCATTCGGGAGGACGACGGTTCAATCCCGCGTCCGGCCATCCTGATTTAGGTTTTCCGTGATTTCCCTAAATCACTCCAGGCAAATGCCGGGATGGTTCCTCTGAAAGGGCACGGCCGACTTCCTTCCCCATCCTTCCCTAATCCGATGAGACCGATGACCACGGTGTCTGGTCTCCTTCCCCAAGCAACCAACCAACCAACCAATCCTCAAACCTACCCATTCTTCTTCTACTGTATTTCTTTCCCCCATTCCTGTTAATTGTTCTCCTATGTTCTCCCGGAAACTCTGTACAACCTCTGGTTCTTTCTGTTTATCCAGGTCACATCTCCTTAATTTCCCACCTTTTTGCAGTTTCTTCAGTTTTAATCTACAGTTCATAACCAATAGATTGTGGTCAGAGTCCACATCTGCCCCTGGAAATGTCTTACAATTTAAAATCTGGTTCCTAAATCTCTGTCTTACCATTATACAATCTATCTGAAACCTTTTAGTATCTCCAGGGTTCTTCAATGTATACAACCTTCTTTTATGATTCTTGAACCAAGTGTTATCTATGGTTAAGTTATGCTCTGGGCAAAATTCTACCAGGTGGCTTCCTCTTTCATTTCTTAGCCCCAGTCCATATGCACCGACTACGTTTCCTTGTCTTCCTTTTCCTACTGTCGTCTTCCTTCAGTACCTGAATTGTTTCTTTTATCTCATCATACATTTCATCAATTGCTTCATCATCTGCAGAGCTAGTTGGCATATAAACTTCTACTACTGTAGTAGGCGTGGGCTTCGTATCTATCTTGGCCACAATAATGCGTTCACTATGCTTTTTGTAGTAACTTACCCGCACTGCTACTTTTTTATTCATTATTAAATTTACTCCTTCATTACCCCTATTTGATTTAGTATTGATAACCCTGTATTCACCTGACCCCAAGTATTGTTCCTCCTGTCACCGAACTTCACTAATTCCCACTATATCTAACTTTAACCTCTCCATTTCTGTTTTTAAATTTTCTAGCCTACCTGCCTGATTAAGGGATCTGACATTCCAAGCTCCGATCCGTAGAATGCCAGTTGTCTTTCTCCTGATAACGAGGTCCTCCCCGCCCGGAGATCCGAATGGGGGACTATTTTACTTCCGGAATATTTTACCCAAGAGGACGCCATCATCATTTAATCACACAGTAAAGCTGCATGCCCTCGGGAAAAATTACGGCTGTAGTTTCCCCTTGCTTTCAGCTGTTCGCCGTACCACAGCAGCAAGGCCGTTTTGGTGATATGTTATCTCTGTGTTGTGTACTTACATAACTACCTACACTAAAAGTTGGAGTCCTGAGAATGCACTCCTGTTTTTTCTAGAGCTTTTCAAAAATGGTCAAAACCCTTCTAACGTTAATTGTCGCAGGTCAATATCTAAAAAGGGACTGAATGAAAACAAGTGAAAATTTTACAGAATGTTCTTTCTTCTCATGGGAATATCTCACAAAAAAATTATGACTGAGACCCAACTACATTGAGAGTAATAGAGCAGCAAATTTCAGTAAAAACGCTACTCCTCTATATGCTCGTGCAGTGTCAAGTTAGCAAACAAGGGCTTGAAATTATTACAGTTGGCATTGGTCAAATGATGTTTAAATCATTACATACAATAAATGATCAAATATTTCTACTTTTAAATAAGTATGGGCAGAGATAACAATTGGTAAGAGTTCTATTTTATTTGCAGGCACCCAATCAGTGTCATATTTCGGAAGATAAAAGGCAATTCTTGGACCCGAAGGGTGAAAGAAATGCACTAAAACATCATTGTTATCTCCACTTTTCTCTTCAATTTTTCCAAGCCATCACTTCTCATCATACGTACAAACAACAAATCGTTATTTGTAAAAGATGATACATTTGTAAAAAGTATTGAAGTTTGATGATCATCAAAGTTGGAGCCTTTGGAAGCAACAAAACATCAATTTGATTGTCACTTATGGGAACATACCTGTGGTAGCTTCTTGTTCCTTTCAGTGGTAAACAACAATCAAATCTCTGAGTCAGCTTTGTTTTGATTTGTTCAATTTCAGTTGAAACAAATATATATCTAATTCCAGTAATATTCTGTTGACAGTATGTGAACAAATCGTGTGGAGTCAGGATCTGTTCTGTGTAAGGTCTTTGAAGGGAAGCTCGTGTAACTTCTCTTTTCGTTGTTCCGCCTATCCCATCGCAAGAATTCTTTCCATGTGATGATGCAAAGAAATTACACTCTGATGGTAAACCAAAATCATTTTTGTGTTGGCAGATATTAATGAGGTTTTTCTTATTTTTACTGTTTGCTTGCACCATCACTAAAGTAGATTATATTTTCAACATTACGTATGATATTCTTAATTTCTCTTCTTTTTTAAAGTACATGACAAACGGATGCAGTGTCGCTTGTGCATTAGTCCAGTGAAAAATCTGAATTTCTTCCTCTACTGTAAATGTATAGTTTTCTGCAAAATCACCAATCACTAAACAGTGGGTTTCTTTCAGGTTTTCTTTCGTTTCCTTAAAATATTCAGCTTGAACTTTTGAGATAAAGTGATTGGATTTTAAAAGCACCAGCTTATCGATAGGAGACTGTAAAAATTCCTCAGTGGGCATAACCTGTGTAATAAGCTCAACTCTATCAGTTTGTGCCCATTGTTTGAAAACTACTTTATCAGGCAAGATGTCAAGTTCTTTTTTAATATCAAGTCGGGTATCGGGTCCAGGACATCCTGCACATATGTCAAGCATACATTTTTCATTATCAATATCACATACCATGAAAGCTATCAGGTCTTTATAATTTACATTAAGCTTTGATCCTTCCATCATAAGCTTCAATACAGTATGAGTTCCTGATGAACCCAGAAGAACACACCACTTTGGTCGTAGACCACAAAGCATAGAGCGGCCAATTTTGTTATCTGGGTATTTTTGTTTATAGAGGCTGTACAGCTCATTCACCGAGAGAAGAATTAACCTTTTCTGCTTCTGCACCTTAACACTGTAAATCACAGTTGAAACACATTTCTTTTTACCAGGACACATGCGACTATTGTCATAATCCTCCTTAAATTCTTTAACACTATTAATAACAACTTCACTTATTTTGTTGGCACATTTTCTTTTCAAAAGATTTGGTAAGATACCTTGATCCATAACTAGCTACCTAGTTAACTTCACCATGTATTCAGATGCAGCAAATTCCTTGATTTTTTTTACCATGATCTTGGCAAGAGGCTAATTATCTTAATTTTATCATCTTTACTGGAAACTTTGAATTTTTCTTTCATTTTGGTAATAAGTATATCATACTCACTTTATACACTTCCTGTACTATTTCCATTCTGAGCATCTAAGTCATCATGGAAAGATTCTTCCAATTTTCGGTTGACAGAACTTGTAATTTTATCAGTTTTTCTTTGTAAAGCTGATAGTCGCTGGTCTTTGTTGAGCTTTGTTATTTTACGTAAAGGAGATAATTCCAAAGTTTCACAGACTGATTCTACTTGATGCAAAGGCTCATTCTCAACCAATACAAAAGGCCCAGGAAGAAATTTAGGATCATTATTAACACTAATTGCCACTTTTTCGGCTGGTTTATTTACAAATATTCTTGATGCTCAAGTTGGGCATAGAGCTTGTCCAGAAATTAAGTTAATAACCACTTTTTTGTTTAGGTTTTCAACTAGTATTTATGCAAACCATTTTTAACTGGCTTTTTGTGAGTACCAGATGGGTCACAACACTTTTTACCAAAAATGTGTTTGTATTTGTCTAAATATTTATCTTTATGGTAATAACAAATATTAGAATTTTCTTTCGAAATTCTTAATTTTAACGAACATTGTTCTTCAGCTGGCAAGTCACTCACTCTTATTAATTCTTGATGCACTTTCTTCTAGTAGTGTTGTTTATGGCACTGTTCACTTATTAGTTCACCCACAAAACAACTCATTTCAATACTTGCAAAATCTACTATTCTTGAAAACTGTTGAAGATGGGAGACTTCAGATCTACCCTTACAAATCTCTTATTCACTTGTTTATTGTCTTGGGTCCTGCAAAGAAAGTAATATGAAAAGTAACTCCAATGGAATTCACAACAGTGTCTGGTAGAACACACAACATAACTGATAAACTATGTAATGAAATATCGTGTTTGTTTAATTTCCTTATGAAAATTGCAGCTGGCAAGTAGTTACAACTGAAGCTTTAAATCTGTATACATGGAGAAACATTATTATGTGTATACTGTATGCAAGTGTAGTACAATAAATGTACCATTAATTTTAAGAATTAGAACTCTTACCAAATGTTATCTCTGCCCATTGTTATTTAAAAGTTGAAATATTTGATCATTTATTGAATGTAATGATTTAAACATCATTTGACCAATGTCAACTGTAATAATTTCAAGCCCTTGTTTGCTAACTTGGCACTGCACGAGCATGTAGAGGGGTAGCGTTTTTACTGAAATTTGCTGCTCTATTACTCTCAATGCAGTTGAGTCACAGTCAGTAGTTTTGTGATATATTCCCATGAGAAGAAAGAACATTCTGTAAAATTTTCACTTGTTTTCATTCAGTCCCTTTTTAGATATTGACCTGCGACAATTAACGTTAGAAGGGTTTTGAACATTTTTGAAAAGCTCTAGATAAAACAGGAGTGCATTCTCAGGACTCCAACTTTTAGTGTAGGTAGTTATGTAAGTACACAACACAGAGATAACATATTATTAGTGAGTCTCTCTTCCTTCACGAAAATTGAAGGCCTTAAAAAGTGAAGATTGATAAATTTTTTCAGGGTGTTTACAGAAAGAGTTTGAGTGAATCTTTTGCATGATAGAAAAATTTAAAAAAATTCTTGCCTGAAGTTCATTTCATGCTGAGCACACTGATTTTCTTAATTATTCTGATATCTTTTAAAATAACTTGGCAATTAAACTTTCTGCAAACATCGATTTCCACAAAAATTTACCCAACCGACATTTTACAAATTGCTGCCAGAAAAAAACCGTGACTTATAAAAAATTTTAAAACAGTGTTTTGTGAATGCCTGCCTATGATAAGAAAAATCAAGAAAATCAAAAATGTTGAGCAACAAATTTTATTCATATTGGTGATTTTAAATGGATTGGCCCCGATGACAATTTTGTGGATGACAATGGATGGCATTTTTGTGGATGCTATGTCATCGAGCACAATTGTTCGCGATTGGTCTGAAGAACATTCTGGACAGTTTGAGTGAATGATCGGCCGATAAGAATCCCATCGTATGTATGGAAATTGCAAATTTGTGGTAACGTCTTATTGGGACCAAACTGCTCAGGTCGTCGGTCCCTAAGCGTACACACTACTTAATCGAACTTAAACTAACTTACGTTAAGGACGACGCACACACCCATGCCCGAGGGAGAACTCGAACTTCCGACGGGCGGAGCCGCGCGCATCGTGACAAGACGACCTGGACCCCGCGGCTACCCCGCGCTGCATCGTACGTTTATGGGGCAAAATCTAGAGGACAGTTCGCACACAGAAACCTACACTAACAACACTTTTGCAATTATGGACGGTTGTAGAGGCAACATGGCTCAGTATTTCTACAGGGGACCTCCAGCGACTTGTTGAGTCCATGTCACGTCGAGTTGCTTCACTACGCCGGGGAAAAATAGGTCCGCCACGGTATCTCAAGACTTTTGTCACGTGGTGTGGATTTCCTTATTTATACATTTCACATGTAGTGGTTATGGTAGCATGTGTTCTACACAAGGATGTTGTGCGCATCACAGTGCTTTTAATTATGCATTAATGGTAATTAAATACTTTTTATATAAAGATTGTAAAGTTAATTCGTGATTCCTTGTCATTACTTTAAAATTCTGTTATCTTTCGACACAGTGGCTCTTAGCAGTCGGCAATGACTTCTACTGTCTTCAGCAGAGATACGTTTCCTTTGGAAAGATTGTTGCAAGTCACATTTATGTTTAAAAACCACAGCGAGTGGAACATTTCGAATATTTTCTCTGCACGCCTTTACTGGACCGAACGTAAATCTGCCGTTGCCATCGCCGAGGGAGCTGGCTGTTCATCACTTTGTATAAAACGTGATTGTTTTACATCACTGAATTTTTCAATTTCCAATTAGTGAGGTCTCACCAACAGATTGGACTCTGCATGTCCAATGCGCGTAACTTATCTATAAGCTCGGTTACACGCACTTTATTCATGTGAATTGGTATATTTATTATATTTTAGTATGTTCACGCACTTCAGTCACTTATTTACTTATGAGCATAAAAATGACTTCTGTTCTTCTTCCGACATATTTTTTAAAAATGAAATCAGATTGTATTACTACGCAATATCATTGAATTACTCTGATACGGAAGAGGGAATTTTATTGAGGACACATATTAGTATACACATTTTCAGGAAATCTGAATTTCAAAAAAGAACAAGAGGCTCACAAATTTTCTTCTTTTGTGTTCTTTAATGAACTATTGTTGATCTCGTGCAGTTATTTCCAGCTGTGTTCAACACCCACTATACCCTTTAATGTTGTTTTGTTTTTCAGAGCCCGCTCTGATTTTGAGTGAAATGCATGTTCTCTCAGATTTTCCCAGGTCTCTTTGATATGATGGCCAGCGAAATCTGAAAAATTTAGGTGACGGGTGGTGCCCTGTTTAAAGAGAAATCTCTGTTCCTGTTCATTATGTTCTGTGACACTTTTATTTCGATACACTCCTTAACTAAGCTGTTCAAGAAATTTGGCGTTTACACTACGATACAGGTCTCATTGTACATCATTTCATAATTATACTCAAGGCAATGTTCAGCACTAGCTGACTTCCTTTGGTATATTAGTTGAGTGTTCCTTTTGTCTCTCCTCGTCTGTACTAATAGTCTGCTCCGTGTAAGACATAGAGCCGCAACACTTTCGGACAAGGAGAGCACGCGGTGACATCTCGCCATAAAGTGAGCCCTCGAGGAAGGCCTCATCTTCAACAGGACAATGGCCAGCGACCAGCATTCAGGAGGGGTATTGTCCACCTGGGGTGTGGGACCAAAAGAGCTTTATGACTTGCTATGGGGAGGAGAACATTCTCCGCCGCAGGTGTGGAACGCACGTGCGTATCTCTGACGCCAAGTTTAGCAGAAGAGAGCATCGATTATGGCGGCAAACTTTCTCATTGGAGGAATACTGCTATGCCTTTAGTAAGTGGTAGTTCTGGCGCGGTGTTATATGTACGTCATTGGCAGAATTTGTACGGGCAGCTTGGCTATTGGATGAGCTATTTTTTATGACTTCACAAGGATTTCGTGGCGAAGAGGGAGGAGAGGGGAGATTTACGAGGCATTCGGTGGATGTTTGTCTAGAGGACAGTCTGGGTAGTTTGGCCAAGGCATGTTGTATGCTCGGCAAATTGGTGGCCACGGTCTCGATATTTTCGGGCCAACAGCGGTGATTCTCTGGATATCTCGGCACGAGGGTAATCCGGCCGTGGCCTATGCAGTTACGCACCTACAGCCTGTCTCCACATCACCGGTTGGGCAGTTCAGTGGTGAGCGTATCGCAAGGCCGGGCCTATTAGCAATCTTTGTCTGAGGACTTAGTCTTCTCTGCACTGAGTCCATCTGATCTGCAGCCCTGTATTTCAACCAACCTATGTCGTATTGACGTTCAACAAGCGATTTACAACCTCGGTCAGTAACTCAAGTACAGTCGGCGTTGTTGCCGTTACCTTGAGGGAGGCGTCGTTTTAGCATGACCCATTTCCCCTTTTATAACTTTTCCATCCTCAACACCATCTGTCATCGTGTATTTTGTATCTTTGGTTTTTCTTTTTGTCCTGCTTTTGTAATTCTGGGAATACACGTGTTGGATTTGTAGTAAACGAAGTCTGAAAGCAGCAATATTTCATTTCAGTACTCTTTTTATCTTGACCAACTGGATTATAATAATTTTTTGTGAGCTGAGGGTAATAAGGGAAGGAAATCTCACAAAGTCATGAATAGCTTATCTACCTTATGGCCTAGTGTAGAGAAATATTGGTAGACTCCTACAGCAACAAGGCATCCAGTGTATTTAGCTCTTTTCAACAAAGATAAAGGGTGTTCTTTGTAATTAAACACTTTCTAGGGAGTACTCGTGGTCTAGGGGTAGCGTCTTTGATTCATAATCAAAACGTCTTCGGTCCCGTGTTGGATCCCCGCCACTGCCTAAACTTTGATAAATAATTAGCATTGGCGGCGGAAGACTTCCGGCATAAAAAGTCAGCCCATTCTGCCAACGGCCTTGTCAAAGAGGGCGGAGGAGCGGATAGAGGTTCAGGGCACTCTCTTGTCCTAGGGGTGGGAAATTGCCCCTAAAGGTGGAAGAACCAGCAATGATCAACGACATGAGGATGCAGAAGGCAATGGAAACCACTGCATTAATGACACGTAACGTGTATCCACAGGACATGTGGCCTGTAGTTGAAGAAGCGTCATGATGATCTCTCCATTGGCAAAAGATTCCGGAACAGTCTCCCTTTCGGATCTCCGGCAGGGAACTGCCAAGGGGGTGGTTACCATGAGAAAAAGATTGAATAATCAACGAAAGGATAATGTTCTACGAGTCGGGGCGTGGAATGTCAGAAGCTTGAACGTGGTAGGGAAACTAGAAAATCTGAAAAGAGAAATGCAAAGGCTCAATCTAGATATAGTAGGGGTCAGTGAAGTGAAGTGGAAGGAAGACAAGGATTTCTGGTCAGATGAGTATCGGGTAATTTCAACAGCACCAGAAAATGGTATAACAGGGGTAGGATTCGTTATGAATAGGAAGGTAGGGCAGAGGGTGTGTTACTGTGAACAGTTCAGTGACCAGGTTGTTCTAATCAGAATTGACAGCAGACCAACACCGACAACGATAGTTCGTGTATACATGCCGACGTCGCAAGCTGAAGATGAACAGATAGAGAAAGTGTATGAGGATATTGAAAGGGTAATGCAGTATGTAAAGGGGGACGAAAATCTAATAGTCATGGGTGACTGGAATGCAGTTGTAGGGGAAGGAGGAGAAGTTAAGGTTACAGGAGAATATGGGCTTGGGACAAGGAATGAAAGAGGAGAAAGACTAATTGAGTTCTGTAACAAGTTTCAGCTAGTAATAGCGAATACCCTGTTCAAGAATCACAAGAGGTGGAGGTATACCTGGAAAAGGCCGGGAGATACGGGAAGATTTCAATTAGAATACATCATGGTCAGACAGGGATTCCGAAATTAGATACTGGATTGTAAGGCGTACCCAGGAGCAGATATAGACTCAGATCACAATATAGTAGTGATAAAAGGTAGGCTGAAGTTCAAGACATTAGTCAGGAATAATCAATACGCTAAGAAGTGGAATACGGAAGTTCTAAGGAATGACGAGAGACGTTTGAAGTTCTCTAACGCTATAGAGAGAGCAATAAGGAATAGCGCAGTAGGCAACACAGTTGAAGAGGAATTGGCGTCTCTAAAAAGGGCCATCACAGAAATTGGGAAGGCAAACATAGGTACAAAGAAGGTAGCTGCGAAGAAACCATGGGTAACAGAGGAAATACTTCAGTTGATTGATGAAAGGAGGAAGTACAAACATGTTCCGGGAAAATCAGGAATACAGAAATACAAGTCGCTGATGAATGAAATAAACAGGAAGTGCAGGAAAGCTAAGACGAAATGGCTGCAGGAAAAATGTGAAGACATCGAAAAAGATATGCTTGTCGGAAGGACAGACTCAGCTTACACGAAAGTCAAAACAACCTTTGGTGACATTAAAAGCAACGGTGGTAACATTAAGAGTGCAACGGGAATTCCACTGTTAAATGCAGAGGAGAGAGCAGATAGGTGGAAAGAATACATTGAAAGCCTCTACGAGGGTGAAGATTTGTCTGATATGATAGAAGAAGAAACAGGAGCCGATTTAGAAGAAATAGGGGATCCAGTATAAGAATCGGAATTTAAAAGAGCTTTGGAGGACTTACGGTCAAATAACGCTGAAGGGATAGATAACATTCCAACAGAATTTCTAAAATCATTAGGGGAAGTGGCAACAAAACGACTATTCACGTTGGTGTGTAAAATATATGAGTCTGGCGACAATTCCGAAGACGGCAAGAGCTGAAAAGAGCGAGAATTATCGCACAATCAGCTTAACAGCTCATGCATCGGAGCTGCTTACAAGAATAATATACAGAAGAATGGAAAAGAAAATTGAGAATGCGCTAGGTGACGATCAGTTTGGCTATAGGAAAAATAAAGGCACGAGAGAGGCAATTCTGACGTTACGGCTAATAATGGAAGCAAGGCTAAAGAAAAATCAAGACACGTTCATAGGATTTGTCGACCTGGAAAAAGCGTTCGACAATATAAAATGGTGCAAGCTGTTCAAGATTCTGAAAAAAGTAGGGGTAAGCTATAGGGAGAGACGGGTCATATACAATATGTACAACATCCAAGAGAGAATAATAAGAGTGGACGAACAAGAACGAAGTGCTCGTATTAAGAAGAGAGTAAGACAAGGCTGTAGCCTTTCGCCCCTACTCTTCAATCTGTACATCGAGGAAGCAATAATGGAAATAAAAGAAAGGTTCAGGAGTGGAATTAAAATTCAAGGTGAAAGAATATCAATGATACGATTCGCTGATGACGTTGCTATCGTGAGTGAAAGTGAAGAAGAATTAAATGATCTGCTGAACGGAATGAATAGTCTAATGAGTACACAGTATGGTTTGAGAGTAAATCGGAGAAAGACGAATGTAATGAGAAGTAGTAGAAATGAGAACAGCGAGAAACGTAACATCAGGATTGATGGTCACGAAGTCAATGAAGTTAAGGAATTCTGCTACCTAGGCAGTAAAATAACCAATGACGGACGGAGCAAGGAGGACACCAAAAACAGACTCGCTGTGGCAAAAAAGGCGTATCTGGCCAAGAGAAGTCTACTAATATCAAATACCGGCCTTAATTTGAGGAAGAAATTTCTGAGGATGTACGTCTGGAGTACAGCATTGTATGGTAGTGAAACATGGACTGTGGGAAAACCGGAACAGAAGAGAATCGAAGCATTTGAGATGTGGTGCTATAGACGAATATTGAAAATTAGGTGGACTGATCACGTAAGGAATGAGGAGGTTCTACGCAGAATCGGAGAGGAAAGGAATATGTGGAAAACACTGATAAGGAGAAGGGACAGGATGATAGGACATCTGCTAAGACATGAGGGAATGACTTCCATGGGGTACTAGAGGGTGCTGTAGAGGGCAAAAACTGTAGAGGAAGACAGAGATTGGAATAGGTCAAGCAAATAATTGAGGACGTAGGTTACAAGTGCTACTCTGAGACGAAGAGGTTGGCACAGGAAAGGAATTCGTGGCGGGCCGCATCAAACCAGTCAGTAGACTGAAGACCAAAAAACAAAAAAAAAGAAAGGGTCTCTGAAAGCCGAATGTGTACCGCATTCCTTGCGAATACGGCAATTATTATTTGGGGCAAACTACTGGAATACTAGAAAAGCCGAGGAGAGATCCCAGGATCATTAGCGACACACTCGACTAAAACAACCACGTAAATCAAGTGTGGCCGAGCACTGCCTCGAATGTAATCGAAGACTCGAAGTAAAAAGGGCTCTATGTGTGAAAATCATGTATTTGAGGAAAATGAGTTTTTAGTATACTAGGCAGTTAATGGTAACAATTGCACTATTCATTTTATTTGAAAGTTAAGCGTAGTACGGATCTAGTTTCCAAAGGAAATTACAAACACTGTATTGTAACAGTATGAAAAAGTTACTGTAGTGGAAATGCAATGAGAAACGCTACATGCAGCAGTTCAATCCTCAGAAAAAGGATAGTAAAAGTTTATTCTGCTTTTGCCAAATTGTATGTGGTCATTATTTGTCAGGTACAACTTCATTTCAATAAGATCTTTCTTCTTTTCTTCACATACATGTCTTGTAACATCCAGAGCAGGTAATTACATTTTCTTCATTTCCTGTACTCGTACAACTTTTCTCAAAATAGGAATACCTTCGCAGCCCTCAATTTCATTTAAGCTTCTCTGGTCTTAAATGCATGAGGCTATGTCTGTCTAACCATAGCCACCGTACTTTGGGTATGTTTAGATTTGCAGTGTTTATATTAGAATCTGCTGCCTTCTTGAAATCTATGATGCATTCAAGTTAGTGACCATAATGGCTTTGTCTTGATTTTTTTAACATGTCATTTACATCCTCTGGAACAATGTGTTTGGTAACTCAAGAATAAACAGTCTTTTCAGTTACGGCGTAGGTTAGCGATCGGTAATGAGACTTACCTCTCGTCCTGGATGAGCCAATCCTTACTTGCATTTATGTATTCATTCCCTCCAGTTTTCAGCTTTATCCTGATTGCTGCCATAGTAACTTCTCCTCTAATTCGGCGTTTCTTTCCACTCAAAATGCTACAAACATCGGCTGCCTCTGCCATTTTACCTAACAGAGGTTTAATCGTGCGGAATATGACACCTAACATGAGTTAACAGCAGTGGTTGATAAACTGCATGCCATCTGTTTATTGCATTTGGTACTAAATTTTCATTCGTGGTAGTCTGAGCGTTTTGTAGTTATTGGGTTTGCCATGTAGATCCCATTTAAAACAAAACTTCGAAAGTCCTTGTCATGGCACTGTATTTTGTAGTCTTCATGGAAATAAATGCGATGAAACCAGTATTCTAGCGTAAAACGTCAAGTTTCCGGAACATGGTAATTAAGGAGTCTATCGAAATAGAAATGCCAGGAAATCTAATCAGCAGCGATGTAGGTTTCAACTTAAACGAGGTTTGGCGTCAGGCACTCAATTTATTAAGATCTCGCCAGCCGTCACATCCACCAGAGGCCGGAAACTCTGCAAGAAGATGCATTTCACGGAAAATCAGTGGAGACATTGAAAAACAAAAGAGCACCAGAATCCGTAGTGGGCTTCGGCAGACGAACTCAGCTATAAATAGCGGTGCGACGTCAGCAACAGTTCAGTCTGGCAGGAGCGAATACACATAAAAGAAAAACTCGCAGCACGTGAATAAGATATACGTATTGCGCACAAAATAGAAACAACTCGGTTGGAAACACACCATCAGTCAATGCATCACTCCGAGAAAACCTGAAAGATCACAACGTTCATTTTCGTATATTCAGCTCGCGCTATTTACATGTATACTCAGTGCCACTGATTTTTTGTTTGTAGTGTTTTGGAAAGCTTAGGATACAGTAGCTTGTCGACACCCTATACGGAAAATACGACCCCATTGGGTATCTAACCCGGTATGCGACAGGATCGAAGACTTTCTGACATTCGGGACGCAGGATATTGTCCTGGATCTTCTACAGTAAGTGATGTAAAGCGTTGTGTGCTCCAAGGAAGCGTAGTAGGACCGTTGCTCTTCGTATTATACACTAAATACTTATCTGATAGTACTAACTGCAGTCTCGCTCTTGGCCCGCATCTCGTGGTCGTGCGGTAGCGTTCCCGCTTCGAGCGCCCGGGTTCCCGGGTTCGATTCCCGGCGGGGTCAGGGATTTTCCCTGCCTCGTGATGGCTGGCTGTTGTGTGCTGTCCTTAGGTTAGTTAGGTTTAAGTAGTTCTAAGTTGTAGGGGACTGATGATCATAGATGTTAAGTCCCATAGTGCTCAGAGCCATTTGAAGTCTCACTCTTCTAACAGATGATGCTTTAATCTATGCAGAAATTCTGTCCTGTAAAAAAATTCCAGTAATATGCTGTTACATTTCCACAAAGTGTAAGGCTTGTGCAAGTACTGGCAGCATGTAATGTAGAGTATTCCAAAGATGTGTGCTTTACGAAATCTAAAAGCGTAGTATCATTTGCTTTATAGAAGTATGAGTCACTCATTTATACAAACATCCGTGTGAAACAATGTGTCAACATAAGAACTGAAACGTCTGGAGAGGCTCTTTTGGGGGTATAGTAACTTCCAAGCTAAATTTCCTTGATAGGGTACTAAGAAAGTGCTTTCTGTCTCCAAAAGATACTGTGTAAGGGACACTTGCGCGGGCTGTATTTAAAAGACTCTCGTCGTGTTGGAAACACATCAGACAGACTTATAGGACACATCGAACTTACACGAAGAATGGCGACATGAATGGTAACAGGTTTAATTAAGTGCTCCTAGAGTGTAACAGAAATATTTAAAAATTTTAAATGGCTGGTACCCAAAGAAAGATGCGGTACATCTCGCAAAAACATTCTTAGGAAATTACGTTCCTCTCTTCTGGCAAAGTATTTATCAGAATTGCACTTGCTTCATCCCCTTATCATTGACCATGGTATTTGTAAAACAGTGAATACAGTGTTTGCTGTTTTAGAGCTGTCTACTAAAATTCTGGCAGCTGACACAGCAAATTATCTTTAAAAAGTAATTTATGAGCAATAATTAGTCTCTTCCACGACGAAAAAATGCCACAACATATTGCTTTAAAGACATTTCTGCAGCTGTTAACAGTTTTGACATGGGTTGTTTAAGGGGTGGCCTGAGGCAGTACCTGTCACCACCCCTTCAGTACCCAGGAAAGGATATGTGTACCCCAAGGGTGTACGTGTAGCATTATTCATCTGAAAGTGAGCGAAGGTTTTCTAAATGACTACGGACTGTGTAACTGTGGCGCGACTTGGGTACCAGGTAGGTATTCACGTAATGAGATATGGAAAACCACCTACAAACCACAACCAGACTAGCCCTCACTCCAATCCTCGTCGTTACTCCGCCGGGAGTCCTCGGTGCGGGGCTGGCGCATCTCATAATACGTTAATCTTGACACTTCCATTACCCCAAGTCTGCAGTTGCTTACATCATAAAGCACTATTTCAAAATAATAAAATAAAAGATCAGTATGTCCCACAATGCTACTGCTAACTTTTATTAGAGACTTTCACTTTATCTACAGTAGCTGCTTAGTTTCGAACGAACAATCTTTTCTTTTGTTTTCTTTGTATCTGCCACATATATTATAGTTTGCAAATGTGCGTTTCTGAAATGATTTCTCGTTTCGTCTATGTGTGTGTAGACTTACTATCGGAAAATGATTAACTTGCTCCTCACTCTTATCTGGCAGATGTCGGTAGTTTCAGTTGCCTTAGGATGTTCCTACCAACCGATCCCTATTTGTCAATTAGTACCATATATTTCCTTTCATCCTGATTTGAATCAATACGTACTCATTAGTTATGCGATCCACTAGTACGCACCGTTTTTCTGCAGCACACATTGCAAAAGCTTCTCTTCTCATCTCATCTAAACTATTTATCGTGTACCTTTCGCTTCCATACAAGGATATTACGTTAAAAGACTTCCTAATAATCACATTTATATTGGAAGATGTTATATTACATTATTTAGAATTGTCTTTCTTTCCATTGCCTGTCTGGATTTTGTATTCTCTCTACTTCGGCCATAGTCATTTATTTTGCTACGCAAATTACAAAATTCATCTACAACTTTAGTATCTCATTTCTAATCTATTTCACTCAGCATCGACTGATTTAAATCGACGACATTGCACACCCAGTTTTGACGAGGGATGTTCAATAAGTAATACAACTCTTTTCTTTTCCGCCAGTTTAGGTCGAAAAAAATGCGAATTTTTTTGTGACATACCCGCTTCAGGCTCTATAGCTTCATCACGTTCCAATAGGTGCCTGCGAGATACGCAGCCTTCAAAATGGCATCTGTAAAGAACTTGCATTCCAAACAGAGAGCTGTCGTTCTTTTGGAGGAAAACCAGAATATCACAGATATAGATAGGCGCTTGCAGAATACGTTAGGAAACCTGACAGTCAACAAAAGCACTGCGAGTCGTTGGGCGAGGAGTGACGTCATTGCAAAAAAGTCGTGCAAACCTGTCCCGATCTCCCGCGTGGAGGCCGCCCGCACACAGTCGTGACTTCTGCTATGTTGGAACTTGCGGGAATTCCCATTTGAAATGATCGGTGGATCACAACTGTAGAACTAGATGTCTCTGTTGGTAGTCTGAGCACCCGAGAGGTCCTCACAAAATTTCATTCGACTGTTCTTCCTTATACACCCTACAACACCTTCTAGTTCCATTTGTTTGGCCCAATGTTTGATGCACTCGTACAAAGCAGTGTATGGATGATGGGGAGATTATTGATACAGCATGACATTGGCTCCGACATCGACCAATAGAGTGGGATCAGGCGGGCTTACAGGGTCTCCCATTAAGGTGGAATAAGGCCGTCGCATTAAAAGGAAATTATGTCGAAAATAAAGTTTTGTACCCGAAAGCATGGCAAATAATATTGTGTCTTGGAATTCTGAAAAAACCAATCTGCTTCCCGAGAAAATGTGTTGAATTACTTATTGAACGATCCTCGCACATTCATTGATGTTCATCTCTTAATCTCTTTTCAGGACACCATCCTTTCCGTTCAGCTGCTCATCACAGTTGTTTGATGTCTTTGACATCGGCTAACGTCAAATTTTCTTTTATGCTAGCCACGCGCCCCGATTTCGCACGGCTAGCGCTAGGTATCTGCTACCGAACGACTTTTCTTGCGTGGCGCTAATAAATTGTATACACAACATTCCATGTGACTCAGTCAATTGCTGAAAAGCATATCAAAATCCTTACAGTTGTTTCTGAGAACAGTCTTCACATGCAAACAGATAAATGCAGTGGATGCCTTTAATATAGTAATATGAATAGATACTACTGTCAATCTAATTATTAGTCCCTCTTGGTTATAGCCAAGCCAATATTTTATGGTTCTTCACCTTCTGTAGCTCTGTAGTTCAGCATGAACCCTGCCCTCACCAACAACTGTCCCCCAGTTATCACTATCCAAAGATCGATCTTTGCATCGCCTACAGCCCCTTTTCTGGATGTCCTCCATGACCCCAATCCATCAGGTTCTCGGTTGACCCCCTGGACTTATATCTAATTTCCTTTTTCCTATTTCCATACTACTTGTTCGTGCCACGTTCCTCAGCTCTCAACGTGGCTGACTTTAGTATTCAAGTAATAGGAGCGTGTATGGCTAATGATGATACCTCCTCCTTCATCTCCCACTTTCATAGGTTGCACCAAAGAGTGTGACAACTATCGAGGAACTGAGATGCCTGGGACATAAAGTATTCTCTGACATAATGTTTGACCGCCTCTACACTATTGTTCGGAGAATGGCTCATACCAACGTGGATTTCTCCCGGGGAAATCAACAGTAGATCTCATCTTAATCCTAAGACAAATTTTAAAAAGACAACTGAATTTAGTATTTTCTTGTACTACAGATCGGCGTGTGATAGCATGGATAGGGAGCAACAATTACGTGCCTTGATTGGACTATGAACTCATGGAAA
This sequence comes from Schistocerca gregaria, assembly GCF_023897955.1. Classification (NCBI taxonomy): domain Eukaryota; kingdom Metazoa; phylum Arthropoda; class Insecta; order Orthoptera; family Acrididae; genus Schistocerca; species Schistocerca gregaria. Next base: position 456,338,083 of record NC_064926.1, read on the forward strand.
ATTGGTAAAGATTGAGAGAATGGCGATGATTCAGGCACAGAGTGTTAAGTAGGCTGTATAGGTTTTTATGTTGGTAACGCCACGCAACGCTCTGTATGAAAATCACAGACTGTGCTGTCAGCAGTCTGTGGCTGGTTGGTCTTATTGTTGGAATATTCAACTTGGGCAGTTGGACGTGAACAGCGCGTAGCGCTGGGAATTTGAAGGTGAGCCGCCAGCAGTGGTCTATGTGGAGAGCGAGATGCCAGAGTTTTGAGAGGTTACTGTAAGCGGACGATCTGGACGTGTGTACGCCAGAAAAAGAAAATTTGTAAAGATATATATATATATATATATATATATATATATATATATATATATATATATATATATATATATACTCTTGGAAAAAAAAAACACATTGACACCGGTGTGTCAGACCCACCATACTTGCTCCGGACACTGCGAGAGGGTTGTACAAGCAATGATCACACGCACGGCACAGTGGACACACCAGGAACCGCGGTGTTGGCCGTCGAATGGCGCTAGCTGCGCAGCATTTGTGCACCGTCGCCGTCAGTGTCAGCCAGTTTGCCGTGGCATACGGAGCTCCATCGCAGTCTTTAACACTGGTAGCATGCCGCGACAGCGTGGACGTGAACCGTATGTGCAGTTGACGGACTTTGAGCGAGGGCGTATAGTGGGCATGCGGGAGGCCGGGTGGACGTACCGCCGAATTGCTCAACACGTGGGGCGTGAGGTCTCCACAGTACATGGATGTTGTCGCCAGTGGTCGGCGGAAGGTGCACGTGCCCGTCGATCTGGGACCGGACCGTAGCGAAGCACGGATGCACGCCAAGACCGTAGGATCCTACGCAGTGCCGTAGGGGACCGCACCGCCACTTCCCAGCAAATTAGGGACACTGTTGCTCCTGGGGTACCGGCGAGGACCATTCGCAACCGTCTCCATGAAGCTGGGCTATGGTCCCGCACACCGTTAGGCCGTCTTCCGCTTACGCCCCAACATCGTGCAGCCCGCATCCAGTGGTGTCGCGACAGGCGTGAATGGAGGGACGAATGGAGACGTGTCGTCTTCAGCGATAGAGTCGCTTCTGCCTTGGTGCCAATGATGGTCGTAAGCGTGTTTGGCGCCGTGCAGGTGAGCGCCACAATCAGGACTGCATACGACCGTGGCACACAGGGCCAACACCCGGCATCATGGTGTGGGGAGCGATCTCCTACACTGGCCGTACACCTCTGGTGATCGTCGAGGGGACATTGAATAGTGCACGGTACATCCAAACCGTCATCGAACCCATCGTTCTACCATTCCTAGACCGGCAAGGGAACTTGCTGTTCCAACAGAACAATGCACGTCCGCATGTATCCCGTGCCACCCAACGTGCTCTAGAAGGTGTAAGTCAACTACCCTGGCCAGCAAGATCTCCGGATCTGTCCCCCATTGAGCATGTTTGGGACTGGATGAAGAGTCGTCTCACGCGGTCTGCACGTCCAGCACGAACGCTGGTCCAACTGAGGCGCCAGGTGGAAATGGCATGGCAAGCCGTTCCACAGGACTACATCCAGCATCTCTACGATCGTCTCCATGGGAGAATAGCAGCCTGCATTGCTGCGAAAGGTGGATATACACTGTACTAGTGCCGGCATTGTGCATGCTCTGTTGCCTGTGTCTATGTGCCTGTGGTTCTGTCAGTGTGATCATGTAACGTATCTGACCCCAGGAATGTGTCAATAAAATTTCCCCTTCCGGGGACAATGAATTCACGGTGTTCTTATTTCAATTTCCAGGAGTATATATGTATAAGATTAAGGTCAATACATTGTTTGTTCTCTATCAAAATTTTTCATTTTGCAAACTATGCCTATCAGTAGTTAGTGCCTTCAGTAGTTAGAATCTCTTGTTTAGCTGGTAGTATTGGCGCTCGCTGTATTGCAGTAGTTCGAGTAACGAAGATTTTTGTGAGGTAAGTGACTCATGAATGGTATAGGTTATTGTGAGTCAGGGACATCCTTTTATAAGGATTATTGAAAGTCAGATTGCGTTGCGCTAAAAATATTGTGTGTCGGTTTAGTGAATATCAGAATAAATAAAGAGAGAAACGTCTGAGTACGTTCAGTTTTCCTCAGCTGTTTGAGTATCAAATAACGTAGAAGCTTACCAGCACAGTAATTCTTTAATTTTCCAAAGGAGATGTTTCACGTGATACAAGAACGGAAGGAACGGTGTTTAAAACGTCTGATCCACTAGATACAAGATGGCTGAGCAGCGGAACGATCTTTCATACTCTCTTATGCCTGTGACATAGATATTGTCGCAAGAATACGGAAGGCAGTGGAGGAGACATTCATCGTACTTGAGCAGGGTGGTAGGGATTTGAAACAATGTCAACCAACAGAAAACAAAGTATTTGCTGGGAAAAACGCAAGAAGAATATACTACCCTGAAATGACACCTCTTATGAAATGAGACAGAGATTAATAGCTGCCGACAGAGCTTATTTTAAGGTACAAAAATCTATTTTCCTCAAGGCTCTTAACTCCTATCACCAAATCACAATTTATAGAATACTTATAAGACCAGTACTATATATACACTGAGAACTTGCCCGTTAACATCAAAAGATATTAGACCGCCAGATGCCCTTGAGACAAAGGTACTTCGAAGATTCGTTGGCCCAGCCTGTGTAAGAGGAAGACGGGAGGGTGTTACATCTTCTGAGGTCAATGAATTGGAAACAGAGGCATGTTCTGTCCAGAGACCTCAATGAAATTCAGTTTTACCTTATTTGGCAGATATGTGGCAAATTTCTCGACTCCTCTATCTTCTTTAATAGTGAACCTGGTCGATACTTTCCTTTCAGGGTCCCAGTGCAGAGACTCCTCAGTCACCACTTCCCAAGACCTAGGTGCCGGCGCCAGATACTGGTCAGTGTTTGGCGCGGCGCCTGAGCATCGCCTTTAGTTTTATAATCCGGCGGCGTCGAGTGGCGGCGCAGACATCGACCCCGCGTAACAACCTGCCCTCTGGTCCGCCGGACATCTATGGTTACAGAGAGGGGCCGCCGGCGGAGCTGAAGAAGCACAACAGCGCGGCCCAGGGACCCTGCTCTCGCCTAGCCAGAGCCGCTCCAGAACACGCTGTACGCAGGCCGCAGGTGTACTATTTGCTGGTCATTACAATATCTCTGGCATCATTGTCGTGGGTGGAAACCACCGTACCTGAGATGGGAAATTTATGTGCGCCGTTTAGTGGTCACACGTACTTTCATACATAATACCGGGCGTTTCGAAATTAATATCAGGGTTTTAACCCTAGGACGCCTAAAGGGGGGTGGGGGGGGGGGGTTCTTTGAACCCACAATTTTTTTATGTCCCCTGCTTTTGCCCAAGTAACTTTCATACTACATACTCCGTTTGAGTTATTGTTTGTTGGCTATTTTATGAAACGTTAGTGTCAATATATTTTATAGAAAATTCCTGCTTTGAAAGAAAAAATAATTAAACTTATTATGGGTCCACCAACCCCCCCCCCCCCCCCCCCCCGCACTTAGACTTCCATGCTACAGAAAATTTCCCTTAGTAGGATTTCGTATTTATCATCTCTACAACAATGCAAGTTAGTTTCTTGTTGCTTGATATTCTTGATATTCACAACATTCAGTTTACTTTCAGAGGAAGTGATTGTTGATGTCAGTCAGCTGTTATTTATCTTGTAAACTTGCAGTGAGTTAGTGCAGTTCCCTACTGTTCACACCCAGAATACGTCACTCGTCTTTAGAAAGAGTTCTGAATGAAATTTTATATGAAGATTCTGACTCGGGGAGTGAAAGTGAATATGAGGATGGGGTTATGGAGTACGATTCAGATCGTGAAAGTGATGTGGATGTTAGAGAAGATGAAGATAGCGCAGCTTCAGGCAGTGACCATCAGGATGTTATTGAGGCCAAGTCTGGAAGAAGGTACGTAACCGCACAGCCTATAATTCCTCGGAGGTCTGTTGCTAAAATAGTAAGAGAGCAGGCAGGAGTAACTCCAGCTGGTGTTTGCCATTCACCTGGAATAGCCTTGAAGTTACGACTTACTCCTCACATCATGGATGTTATAGAAAAACATTCAAATGAAGAGGCAGTTAGGCGAAATGTTACTTTGACTAATGAGAAAGAATTGTATGCCTTTATAGGAATCCTGATACTCATGTGGGCAAATAAGGACAATTCTGTCAGTGTACACGATCTTTGGTCAGACCCAATGGGTCAGTCAGTTTACAAGGGTATTATGGCAAGAGAACGTTTCAAAGAACTTATTGCAATCATAAGATTTGAAGACAAAACTAGCTAAGAAGGGAAGCAGGCAAATTCACAGCAATCCATGATGTTTTCAACAAAGTGAATGATAGTTTTCCACTACTGTATAAACCAGGGGTCCACGTCACCACAGTCCACTGAGTCTACTACTGTACGTGTCTGTGTTGTCTAAGCCCAAGTGCACACAACCTTCCTGAAAATCGACATTTAGTGGCCTTTTGAGAGAAAGCATTGTAGCATTTGCAGTACGTGTCTCTACAACGTGAAAGGCTACATTGGTACTCGTATGTAGAGCATCACTTCAGATGTCAAGTATGTAAACATGTATTCAGTTTAGACTGAGAAGTAGATTCCATTGTGCATTTTAATATCTGTTTATGGTTAGAGAGTAGGAGAGACTGGGGCATTGTGGTCACCTTAAGGAGTAAAGTACTACAACTGACATCGTTCAGACTTATTGTCCCTAATTACTGTTGTGTACACATTCAGATAAATGTTCACCAAGTTTATAAACTTAAATACATTTATGTTAATAAGAATAATTTGAACGTCTGCACAGTGACCAATTGCCCCAGGACTCTAGGTAATGTGGTCCCTTGGTGAAAAGATGCAAATAATACTAAAAAACTGCTTATACACTTACAGAAAACCATAATGAGTGTTGTAATTAAGTTTAATACAATTATAGGTTGTATATGCCTATAAAAAGTTACTAAATGAAATAAAAAATTATCACAAACAAATTTGAAAATAACTTTTTGAAACAAAATTTAGCAGTTTCACACAACAGTTTCTTAGAGAAATGCAGTAATCGTTGCATGAGTTTATTTCCTACATTTGTTTATACAAAAATCACAGTTGAAATCGTCGTAGTCATCACCAATTCCAGCACAATCTTCACGAGACCATTCACGACAAGATGGACAACAAATCCATCCTTCAGCGATTGTCGACCATTTATCCTTACAGAATATACATCCCGTGTCATCTCCTACCTGTTTATCCTCGCTACGTCTGTCCTCCCAAACAGAAACCTCCCTCCTCTTAATGTTAGTCTCTCTTTGGTTATCTGAAGTAGCAAGTTTCCTCCGCGCTCTATTTGTCGTGCTCTGCGCATTCTTCTTCATGCCCTTTTCCTTTTGTTTTACTGATTTCAATTTACTGCTTTCAATTTACTGCTTTCAAATTCTTCTCTTCCGTCACCTGTTGCTTATATCTACTGCTTGTTACGATGGCAGTTAAGCCCCTTTCCTGTTCTGCGAACGTACATGAACGGCTTTGGGCGTCTGGCTGATATCTTCGGGAGTACTTACAAAAGAAGTACTACACTCAAGCTCATAAATTAAGGATAATGCTGATACATGGTGAAACAACGCTCTGGTGGGCGGTTTGCTGGTGTAAATCACCTCGGGGTATGACCATGCTGTGCATTTGACCTATGGTCGTCGCACGGTGGCGCTGGCAGCAGTCCACATACGCAGAGGTGTGTTGGTGCATGTCAGAGTACGGTGCAGTGAGTAAGTGTGCAGACGTTTTCAGTCTTGCTAATGTGACTGTTTGTTGAAAATGGCTCAAAGAACACATATAGAAGATGGTATGAGCGGTAGAATACTAGGGCGACTGGAGGCTGGTCAAACACAGCAGATCGTAGCACGGGTCCGTCGTGTGCCACAAAGTGTGATCTCAAGATTACGATTCCAGCAGACAGGAAACGTGTCCAGGTGCTATAGTACGCGACGCCCACAGTGTGCAACATCACAAGAAGACCAATGTCTCACAATCAATGCCCACAGACGGCCACGGAGTACTGCAGGTAGCCTTGCTCGGGACCTTACCGCAGCCATTGGAACAGTTGTCTCCAGACACACAGTCTACAGACGACTGAACAGACACGGTTTATTCGCCCGGAGACCTGAAAGGTGCATTCCACTGACCCTTGGTCACAGGAGATCCTGTAAAGCCTGGTGTGAAGAACACAGTACTTGGTCATTGGAACAGTGGTCCCAGGTTATGTTCACGAAGGAGTCCAGGTATAGTGTGAACAGTGATTGTCGCCGGGTTTTCATCTGGCGTGAACCAGGAACCAGTTACCAACCCCTTAATGTTCGTGAAAGGGACCTGTATGGAGGTCGTGGTTTGATAGTGTGGGGTGGAATTATGATTGGTGCACGTACACCCCTGCATGTCTTGACAGAGGAACTGTAACAGGTCAGATGTATCGGGACGTCATTTTGCACAGTATGTCCGCTTTTTCAGGGGTGCAGTGGGTCCCACCTTCCTCCTGATGGATGATAACGCACGGCCCCACCGAGCTGCCATCGTGGAGGAGTAGCTTGAAACAGAAGATATCAGGCGAATGGAGTGGCCTGCCTGTTCTCCAGATCTAAACCCCATCGAGCACGTCTGGGATTCTCTCGATCGACGTATCGTTGCACGTCTTCAAACCCCTACGACACTTCAGGAGCTCCGACAGGCACTGGTGCAAGAATGGGATGCGGCCTGTGTACGTGTGCATGGTGATGATGTCGGGGTATATGCGCAGTGTTTCGGGACGGTTTTCTCAACTTATCACCAATATTGTGGACTTACAGATCTTGGTCGTGTGTGTTCCCTATGTGCCTACGACATTAGCGCCAGTTTTGTGTAGTGCCACGTTGTGTGGCACCACATTGTGCTATTATCCGTAATTTATGAGCATGAGTGTAGGGTGCGGTCACATTAGAGCTGGAATATGTGGTGGGTTTTTTTCCCTCAGCCAGTTGAAAAACAAGATTTCTGGCGCTTCTAACTAAAAAGTCAAAGAAAACTGTATATTTACAAAACAAACATTGTTTCCATTTTCAAAATACAGTCTTCTTGTTTCTTATCCTGTTCAGGGGTGAAAACAGGACGTTTAGAGTCTTTTTCGATTACGTCTTAAGTTGTTCGCTCGTCTCTTCGGTGTCATTCCGAAAATACTAAATATTTTGCTTACTTTCTTGCAACCAATTTCGAAAATTCTCACTTCTTTAATAGCCTCCTCGTTTTTGTTGGACTGGAGCATTGTTGTGAAGTATTTCGAGATCTGTTTACAGCCATTTAAGAACTATCTGCAAGAGAAAATTCAAATCTTGCCATTGAATATGTTTGGGCTAAAACGGTCCACTTGAAGAAAAGTTTGATCATCTTGTCCCAGACGCTCTCAGGCTAGACAAAGATGGTTACAAGGCGTCTAGCACGTGTTAAAATCTAGAAACATAGAGGTGACTTAATTTAAAGATACAAAACCAAAATATTAACTAACCAAAATACTAATTATAAATAATAGTTCTCCCAAGTAAGTCGCTTTTAATATTACACTACTAGCCATTAAAACTGCTACACCACGCAGGTAACGTGGTACGGACGCGAAATTTAACCGACAGGAAGCAGATGCTGTGATATGCAAATGATTAGTTTTTCAGAGCATTCACACAAGGTTGGCGCCGGTGGTGACACCTACAACGTGCTGACATGAGGAAAGTTTCCAACCGATTTCCCATACACAAACGGCAGTTGACCGGCGTTTCCTGGTCAAACGTTGTTGTGATGCCTCGTGTAAGGAGGAGAAATGCGTACTACCACGTTTCCGACTTTGATAAAGGTCGGATTGTAGCCTATCGCGATTGCGGTTTATCGTATCACGACATTGCTGCTCGCGTTGGTCGAGATCCAATGACTGTTAGCAGAATATGGAATCGGTGGCTTCAGGAGGGTAATACGGAACGCCGTGCTGTATCCCAACGGCCTCGTATCACTAGCAGTCGAGATGACAGACATCTTATCCGCATGGCTGTAACGGATCGTGCAGCCACGTCTCGATCCCTGAGTCAACAGATGGGGTCGAATACAACAACCATCTGCACGAACAGTTCGGCGACGTTTGCAGCAGCATGGACTATTAGCTCGGACACCATGCCTGTGGTTACCCTTGACGCTGCATGACAGACAGAAGTGCCTGCGATGGTGTACTCAACGACGAACGTGGGTGCACGTCATTTTTTCGGATGAATCCAGGTTCTGTTTACAGCATCATGATGGTCGCATCCGTGTTTGGTGACATCGCAGTGAACGAACATGTGAAGCGTGTATTCGTCATCGCCATACTGGCGTACCACCTGGAGTGATGGTATGGCGTGCCATTGGTTACACGTCTCGGTCACATCTTGTTCCCATTGACGGCACTTTGAACAGTGGACGTTACATTTCAGATGTGTTACGACCCGTGGCTCTACCCTTCACTCGATCCCTGCGAAACCCTACACTTCAGCAGCACAATGCATGACCGCATGTTGCAGGTCCTGTAGGGCCTTTCTGGATACAGAAAATGTTCGACTGCTGCCCTGGGCAGCACATTCTCCAGACCTCTCACCAATTGAAAACGTCTGGTCAATGGTGGCCGAGCAACTGGCTCGTCACAATACGCCAGTCACTACTCTTGATGAACTGTGGTATCGTGTTGAAGCTTTATGGGCACCTGTACCTGTACACGCCATATACATATTGACTCAATGCCCAGGCGTATCAAGGTCGTTATTACGGCCAGAGGTGTTTGTTTTCGGTACTGATTTCTCAGGATTATGCACCCAAATTGCGTGAAAATGTAATCACATGTCAGTTGTAGTATAATATATTTGTCCAATGAATACCCGTTTATCATCTGCATTTCTTCTTGGTGTATCAATTTTAATGGCCAGTAGCGTATATTGTGTCGGATACTGCAAGAGTCAGCACCGACTCAAACAGAACAGGAGAGAAGGTGCAATGCCGGTGGCCCAAATCCAAAGCGATCTATGCGTAACGCTGCAGATTAATAGAACACTTTATTTTTAAAAGGAGAGAAACATAACTTAACATCTAGTCATGAAATGGCATGGAGCGCTTCCTGCACCTCCTACATGCAGTTACTTTTACGCACTATTACTACTGACAGGACGCAGCCTAAGCATCGTCTTCCTACTTTTCATTAGTGACACACTCGAAGTCTGCGACTGAACTGGCCCCACCACCGATGGGCGGCTGGTTAAGTCAGCGTTGACAAGGGGCGCTGATCTCTGTCTTCCTGGAAGTGTGGCGCTGCCCGCTCTTTCGATTGGCACGCGGATCAGCGTCTTCTTGATGCCATCAGTGTGCAGTCAGTGCTTTAGGACTGCACACAATAAAACTGATCTTACTTCATAAAATACACTCCTGGAAATGGAAAAAAGAACACATTGACACCGCTATGTCAGACCCACCATACTTGCTCCGGACACTGCGAGAGGGCTGTACAAGCAATGATCACACGTACGGCACAGCGGACACACCAGGAACCGCGGTGTTGGCCGTCGAATGGCGCTAGCTGCGCAGCATTTGTGCACCGCCGCCGTCAGTGTCAGCCAGTTTGCCGTGGCATACGGAGCTCCATCGCAGTCTTTAACACTGGTAGCATGCCGCGACAGTGTGGACGTGAACCGTATGTGCAGTTGACGGACTTTGAGCGAGGGCGTATAGTGGGCATGCGGGAGGCCGGGTGGACGTACCGCCGAATTGCTCAACACGTGGGGCGTGAGGTCTCCACAGTACATCGATGTTGTCGCCAGTGGTCGGCGGAAGGCGCACGTGCCTGTCGACCTGGGACCGGACCGCAGCGACGCACGGATGCACGCCAAGACCGTAGGATCCTACGCAGTGCCGTAGGGGACCGCACCGCCTCTTCCCAGCAAATTAGGGACACTGTTGCTCCTGGGGTATCGGCGAGGACCATTCGCAACCGTCTCCATGAAGCTGGGCTACGGTCCCGCACACCGTTAGGCCGTCTTCCGCTCACGCCCCATCATCGTGCAGCCCGCCTCCAGTGGTGTCGCGACAGGCGTGAATGGAGGGACGAATCGAGACGTGTCGTCTTCAGCGATGAGTGCATGGTACATCCAAACCGTCATCGAACCCATCGTTCTACCATTCCTAGACCGGCAAGGGAACTTGCTGTTCCAACAGGACAATGCACGTCCGCATGTATCCTGTGCCACCCAACGTGCTCTAGAAGGTGTAAGTCAACTACCCTGGCCAGCAAAATCTCCGGATCTGTCCCCCATCGAGCATGTTTGGGACTGGATGAAGCGTCGTCTCACACGGTCTGCATGTCCAGCACGAACGCTGGTCCAACTGAGGCGCCAGGTGGAAATGGCATGGCAAGCCGTTCCACAGGACTACATCCAGCATCTCTACAATCGTTTCCATGGGAGAATAGCAGCCTGCATTGCTGCGAAAGGTGGATATACACTGTACTAATGCCGACATTGTGCATGCTCTGTTGCCTGTGTCTATGTGCCTGTGGTTCTGTCAGTGTGATCATGTGATGTACCTGACCCCAGGAATGTGTCAATAAAGTTTCCCCTTCCTGGGACCATGAATTCACGGTGTTCTTATTTCAATTTCCAGGAGTGCAGATTTTTCCTTTAGCTTCAAAACAATAAAATAAATAACCTTACCAGATATTTAAATGACGCTTGGAACATAAGCGCGACCTTCTACCAAGAGATAGCATCACCAATTGGCGAGACATTGCAAGGGTACCAGACAACCCCAGGGGATCACTATACATGGGTCTCCCCTACTTTCTTAGTTCATTCGTAATTTTTATCATCATTACAACGTGTTTGAGTACACAAAGTCAACTTTATTCAACAGGCTTCTATATTTCTCAATGTAAGTACCTCGCCAAACCCGTCGTCCTCTCATGCAAACTAAACCTGTGAAACTGAACCATCTCTATCAGGGAAAGGGCAGCCACACGGGAGCTACGAGAAGATCCAGTTACCGTGTCTTACCAGCTGGCAAACGCATTGAGAAAATGCGGGGCTTGCTACAAGACAGCGCATATTGGAAGATGTTCTTGTGAGTTTCGATGTTGTCTCTCTGTTCACGAGAGTACCTTTGCAGGAATCCTTGGTACTTATTGGTCAGAAACTTGACCCAGAGACGACCAACCTCTTTAGGCGTCCATCCGGTTAGCCGTGCGGTCTAACGGACGGCTGTCCGGAGTGGGAAGGAGCGACTGGTCCCCGGCACGAATCCCCCCCGGAGGACTTCTGTCGAGGTCTGGTGGGACCGCCAGTTTGTGGATGGTTTCTAGGCGGTTTTCCATCTGCCTCTGCGAATGTGGGCTGGTTCCTCTTATTCCGCTTCAGCTACACTATGTCCGCCATTGCTGTGCAAACAAGTTCTCCACAAACGCGTACACCACCATTAGTCTACCAAACAAACATAGGGGTTACACTCGTACGGTGTGACACGTTCCCTGTCGATGTTCACCGGTGGTCGATCCACATAATAACTCTGAAAGAGTGTTTCGGTGTTAGTCGGCAGAGGGGTGAAGTGGACTGCATTAGTCGTTGTGGGGTTGTGGACCCCTGCGGCTGCAGCGGGGACAGAGCCTCTTCGTCGTTTCAAGGACCCGGTTAACATACAATACAATACAACCTTCTTAGGCACGTCCTGATGTCGACATACTTTCTCTTCGACAGAGGATACTACGAGAAGATGGAAGAAGTGGCCATGGGATGCACACTTTCACCAGTCGTCACTAACTTGTTCACGGAACATTTTGAGGTGGACGGCCTGGATTCAGTGTAGTGGAAACCGACTTGTTTCTTCCACTATGTTGACGACACAACTGTCATATGACCACATGGTAGAGACAAGCTGCATGGTTTCCTCATACATCTCAACTCCATACACGGGAACATAAGTCTATCATGGAAGTCGAGAGGGATGGAGTGCTGCCTCTAGGCCCCACACTGGGACAGAGCGTGTACCGTAAGAAGACGCATACCGACCTTTACTTACACGCAAAAAGCTGCCACCATCCAGGGCAGAGGAAAGGCGTCCAGAAAACATTGGTTCACAGGGCGCGTACCGTGTCAGACAATGAGAGCCTTTATCAAGAACTTGAACATCTGAGGTCGGTTTTCCGGAAACATGGCTACACAGAGAAGCGAATTCTGAAAGCTCTACGTCCCACACCGACTGTACAACCGGAGGAAATCGTAGAGGAACTTCAGCAAGATGGAGGCACAGCATTTATTCCCTTCGGTGGCGCTTTATGGGGAAAGATAGGTCGAATTCTTCAAAACATCAAGTGAAGACTGTCCTCCGCCCACCAATTAAGACATAGACTCTGCTTGATAATGCAACGACGATCTAGGACTACGGAAATCCGGAGTCTACAAGATCCCCCTCGAATGTGGCATGGCTTACAATGCTGCGTTCTATCGAATATCGTTGCCAAGAACATCAACGGCACACCACATTGCAGCGGCCTAACAAGTTGGCGGTTGCCTCTAGGAATTACAAAGAATGAATTACGAGCAGATAAAGGTTCTGACAGAGACGTCCAATTACTTGGACTCTGTCATAAAAGAATCTATCGAGAATCGAGTACGGGAACCGCTGATCAATCGAGATAGCGGTTACATCCTTAATAAGGCCTGAGAACCAGCTTTGAATCTGATTAAAAGAAAAAAGAAATCCCACCTCGCACTGACTTCGAGAATAGGCGGAGATACTAAGAAGAAGACGCCGCCGGTACGCGCTCCTGGACCCAGACTGCGAACAGAACGGATGTTGAACGCTTCGCGACTTTACGCAGACAGCGTTGCGAACACCTGCAGGGGGAGGGGGGCGGAGGGTATAAAAGGCCGACGCCTCGGTGGTCAGTTCGTCAGCGCACCTGATGATGACAAAGTGGTCGCTTGCCTAAATATTGTGCCCGTTAGACACTAACACCCGGATGTTCACCGTGAACTCTGTCGTCATGAAGTACGCCGGGAGAAACTGAAGAATCACAGGTTTCTGTATTGTTTGCTGTATGTGATTTTACGAATTACATGTACTGGAAAGCACCTAGTACATCAGTTTCTACTGTATATCATGGTGTTCTTCTGCACAAGAGTAGAACATACGAGTAAAGCAAAGGTGAAATAAAGCGGAATCAAGTTTCTGATAAATTTGTCAAAGTTCGGTGCAGCACCACAATAGTTTTGAAATAATACAACAGAAAAATTGAAAGGTCAGCTTAGAAAAATTATACACAACTGTGCTTAAACTAACACATAATATTTTTTTACCGCAACGCAATCTGACTTTCAGCAATCCCTACAAGAAAATGGCCCTGACTAACATTAACCTATATGTTTCACAAATCGCTTACCTCACAAAAATCTTGGTTACTCGAACTACTCCAATACAGCGAGCGCCACTACTGCCAGCTAAATAAAAGATTCAAACTACGGAAGGCACTAACTACTGATAGGCATAGTTAGCAAATGAAAGATTTTAATAGAGAACAAACAATGTATTTACCTTAATAGTCATAATATATACATATATATCAGTTCATGACACCAATTCTTACAAATTGCAAAACTCCGCCATCTCTCTCCCCACATCCACCACTGCCGGTGGCTCACCTCCAACTGCGCAACGCTACGCGCTGTTAAAATCCAGCTGCAGCTGCCCAACACTACAATGGTAGACAACAATGCAAACCAGCCACAGACTGCACACGCCACAGCTAGTGATTTTCATACAGAGCGCTACGTGGCGGCGGCTTACCAATAAAAAAACTAAACAACCTACTTACATAGCCCCCATGCTCCCCACAAAAAAGTTTACAAATTGTTTTGGGCAGTAGCCAATACAGATTTGAAATTTTTTTTGTAATTATGATTACAATAACAAAGAAATGAAATGCACACACTTATCGATACAATGTTGGTAAAAACCTAAAATTTTCTCACAGTCCGTATAGACAGTCCTGATCATTCATCACAGTAAAATAGCAGTGTTTTTCTCAAAGACTGAGCAATAAAAGAAAATGCACACGGAAATAGTGGATTTATAAGCAGTCTTGAAGAAGTAGTGTTGTCCTTCCAATGGAAAGACAGTGCTGACTCTTGACATGCAGACAGGTAATGGGCCACAGCAGAATCAGTCGAAGTTTTGAAGAATATTGGTAGGTAGGTCATCACAGAGCAGACTCATTGTAGTCCTGGTAGAGATTATGGTATTGGTGGGTCACCAGAGGTGCAGACCCACTGCAGTCCTTGTAGAAATAATTGTATTGGTGAGTCATCAACGGTGTAGACCCACTGTAGTCCTTGTAGAGATGGCCAGCAGCCATCTGTTTAATTGTGCAGACCCACAATCACCATTGAAGAGTCTTGCGAATAATATAGCAAGTCCATAACCCACCACTTGTCCACTCACCAAGTTTTTGGAATTGTCCTTAGAACCAGCAATGCTGTTATCCAGTCCCTTGCTGAATTATTAACACACGTGCAAACACTATCAGTCCTTACTTCTCACGTATTGTCCATATACTATGAACAACAGAACGTGTGCAGTGAAATGTAACTTACAAGTTACTTAATTTGATGAACTGGTGTCAATTACAATTTTATAACATAAGAATACAATAACAAAGGTAGAAAATATTTCATCAAAGAACATAATAGTACAGATAACATTTGCAGTAATACAGGCTTTACAAAAGAAAAAGAAATAAACATGCACATCTGTGTTACAAAAATTATGACATAAGTACATACATAAAGATCAGAATAACTTTTGAAAGATAAACTTCACATATTAGCATTAGAACAGAACAGAATAAATAATGTCTAAATTTCTTTACGAAGTAAATAACATGTTATTAATGCAAATTATATTTGAGGATAAAAGTATTCCTCATCACGGTGAATGTAGTTTAGTATTAGAAGAGAAAAAATTCTATGAAACAGTACACAGAGACAGCAAGAAAATAAATACACAAGTGTACACAAACACATAGTGGGATCAAAAGTAAAGGACAGGGTTTGTTTTTAGGGTAACATTTGGTCCAGCCCAAAACTTCATACCATAGATCGTCCCTTTTATTTCAACATTTGCTCCAGCCAAAAAAAATTCCTATACAAGCATGCTTTCTGTACTCTGTTCACATCCTCTTTCGAAAATAGTTTTTCTCCAATGTACACTACTTTTTTGGCCAAGTAATTTTCTTATAGCTTCTCAATGCATTTCTTCCAATTCATTACAACTCGTTCTCTTTTATAGCCTACACCATCTTAAGCTAACTTAAAGCTACTGAGCTCAGATGCTAAACTAAGGGACGAGGCAATGCAGCAGCACAAAACAATTAATACAAACAGCAATGACAAAAACTGCACGTAAGCAAAGCAAGCAGCAATAAATGTAATAACTTATACCTAAACATGACAAAGCTGAAGCAGAAAAAATATTACAGTAAAAATGTTTAATACTTATGTCACATCTTAACACTAGAGTGATGCATCACGAGAACATACACTAACAGATAAATCGTGAAAAAATTATTTTTGCAGTTCCTGTGAAGGGAAATGTCTATTTGTGCTCTCTTTTCTAAGAAAGTACATCATAAAATGATTCTTTACTGTGTCTGTAGACAGAAAATAGTGATATTAGTACATCTATTAAATCTTATTTTAACCAATGCTGCAGTGGATATTAAACAAAATGAGGAATCTCTCAGCTAGAAAGACAATAGATATAAAATGTTTCTCATCATTTCATTTCAGTAAAAATCATAAATTAAGGACTCTACAGTGTAATTATGTTTTCAAGTTTGAGGGTGTCATATTTACGATGCTTTATACAAAGGAATGTCAATAGCGAGGATAATGGCTTCTTTTTTTTTTTTTTACCTGTGCCTCTGAAAGGCACACACTAATGGCTTTTTTCCCAGGCGGCTGTCGCACAGCTGGGTGCCCATGATGCATTACGTGCAGGTGGTCACTTACCTTTCTTACTGAAAAATGTACGACAGCAGTTTCCGCTACAGTGACAGTCTCAGTTAAAAATATTTTCACAGGTGCAGAATTTGCGTTATAAATCTGTAGAAACAAAATCCTTTAAATACAATAGTGTCCAAAAAATTTTCACCAGCATAGTGATACATTCATGCATATAGACACATTTCATAATTCTTAAAGTACGATTCTCGGTTTCCAACATCCTTTTTCACAAACCAGACTCCCTAACTACTACTCATTATTCCATACCTTATTACACATATACATATTCGTCGCCACTTCTCCAATATTTCATCATAACAGATACGTAGCATAACCAAATAACTCATATAGCATCAGCTTAAACATACCTCAGCAGCATAATTTACATCGTCGTCGTAATAACAACATCATAACACCTCAGTCAAATCTTAAAAACGTCATAGCTATCTGCAATAATTTCAAAACCTAAAAAAATTCTCTGCTCATGTCAAAAGTGTCATCTGCCTCAAACGTACACTCCTGGAAATTGAAATAAGAACACCGTGAATTCATTGTCCCAGGAAGGGGAAACTTTATTGACACATTCCTGGGGTCAGATACATCACATGATCACACTGACAGAACCACAGGCACATAGACACAGGCAACAGAGCATGCACAATGTCGGCAATAGTACAGTGTATATCCACCTTTCGCAGCAATGCAGGCTGCTATTCTCCCATGGAGACGATCGTAGAGATGCTGGATGGAGTCCTGTGGAACGGCTTGCCATGCCATTTCCACCTGGCGCCTCAGTTGGACCAGTGTTCGTGCTGGACATGCAGACCGCGTGAGACGACGCTTCATCCACTCCCAAACATGCTCAATGGGGGACAGATCCGGAGATCTTGCTGGCCAGGGTAGTTCACTTACACCTTCTAGAGCACGTTGGGTGGCACGGGATACATGCGGACGTGCATTGTCCTGTTGGAACGGCATGTTCCCTTGCCGGTCTAGGAATGGTAGAACGATGGGTTCGATGACGGTTTGGATGTACCATGCACTATTCAGTGTCCCCTCGACGATCACCAGAGGTGTACGACCAGTGTAGGAGATCGCTCCCCACACCATGATGCCGGGTGTTGGCCCTGTGTGCCTCGGTGGTATGCAGTCCTGATTGTGGCGCTCACCTGCACGGCGCCAAACACGCATACGACCATCATTGGCACCAAGGCAGGAGCGACTCTCATTGCTGAAGACGACACGTCTCCATTCATCCCTCCATTCACGCCTGTCGCGACACCACTGGAGGCGGGCTGCACGATGTTGGGGCGTGAGCGGAAGATGGCCTAACGGTGTGCAGGACCGTAGCCCAGCTTCATGGAGACGGTTGCGATTGGTGCTCGCCGATACTCCAGGAGCAACAGTGTCCCTAATTTGCTGGGAAGTGGCGGTGTGGTCCCCTACGGCACTGCGTAGGATCCTACGGTCTTGGCGTGCATCCGTGCGTCGCTCCGGTCCGGTTCCAGGTCGACGGGCACGTGCACCTTTCGCCGACCACTGGCGACAACATCGATGTACTGTGGAGACCTCACGCCCCCCGTGTTCAGCAATTCGGCGGTATTTCCACCCGACCTCCCGCATGCCCACTATACGTCCTCGCTCAAAGTCCGTCAACTGCAAATATGGTTCACGTCCACGCTGTCGCGGCATGCTACCAGTGTTAAAGACTGCGATGGAGCTCCGTATGCCACAGCAAACTGGCTGACACTGTCGGCGGCGGTGCACAAATGCTGCGCAGCTAGCGCCATTCGAAGGCCAACACCGCGGTTCCTGGTGTGTCCGCTGTGCCGTGCGTGTGATCATTGCTTGTACAGCCCTCTCGCAGTGTCCGGAGCAAGTATGGTGGGTCTTACACACCGGTGTCAATGTGTTCTTTTTCAATTTCCAGGAGTGTACTTTAAAAATCATGATCACATACCAAATATATCATTCAAAGCTCTCATAGTATCACAATGTTTCTGAAAAAATATGAAGAGTTCACAAAGCACAGACAAAAAAAAAACAATTTCATTAGTGTAAAATTATCGAACTGAGTAATTGCGTAAACATCTGTCACTGATGTAGTTAAAAAATGTTTGTTTCTCTGTTAAATGATCAGCTAGATGTGTAACTTATGTGCTAGAGAAATATGGTACCGATGTGTAAAGTTGTATAAGAAAATACCATATTAGCTAGGGCTCCTTGTGTTTGCCAGACACATGGCACACAAAGTAAGCGTCTACCCCCCTGAGAATTAATGTAATTATATCCTCAGTTGTTACAGATTACAGCAATGGAATGAAATGTATCATGGAAAACCTTTGCGTCATTGTACTTCAAATATCTTTAAAAATAAATGTTTTAAGTACAAAATTAATCTCTCAAATACGTGTACTGTAGCGCTAAACTGTGCGTCTTGTAAGATAATCTCTGTGGAAGTGTCGTAGTTATCGTCCTCTGTGAGCAAAGTTCTCCTGTACTCACCTCATCATAAACGAAAGTGAAATTCTTTCCATATAGATATCGTAGTTATTACGCTTATTACGGTGATGAAGAAAGTACTGTGCTGTAACGTAATGTTGTGCTACGGGAAAGGCTGTATCATTGTACCTATACCACAAAAGATACTACTAAGATATGTTTTACTTTCCAGAATAATTCAGCAAAACTGTGCAGATATAAAACAGGTACACCGCAAAAGCAACAATGTAAATTGCGTCACACATTAGTAGCATCGTGATATAATCGTGTAGCTGTCACATAAACTAACCACTGTGTCATCTGGTACCTCACAGAAAGTACTTTAAATCCAGAATGTATTTTCAAGTAAACCAAAATGTTGCATTAAAATCTCATTAGCAATACTGGTAAATGTTCTAAGTATGTGAGCCTTATAGTCATTATGTAATCGTGCAACTAACAAGCAAGAATGTACAAATAACAACACTGTGACGTCTGTTCACTATAACAATGCATTCGTAATTTCTGTTTAAAAATGTTCCCTAGGTTCTGTACTGGATAGTGAAATTCAAAACATTGTTGCATGTTAACAGTTTCTAAGTCTGACAAAGCATACTAGTAACGTGAAGTGAAAATTTTTATGGCTAAGACAAAGTTAAAAAGATGATTATATTTCAATAAACGGTTTTACATGTGAAATGTGGTGTAAACCTTTACTCTTCCCAGTACGCAGACTGTCAACTGAAAAGCAATTATCATGTGATTACGTCGGTAAGGAAGACTGGAATTTTGCTCAAGGTTAGCTTATGTTATTTTTCTCTGAGCCAGCCGGCGCACACGGCTGCCTGCGGTGCTAGTCATTGTCTGTTTCTTTGTTGGCGTGCGTCGTTATTGGGATTAGGAGACTTAACTTCTACAAATTCACCTTGCCGAGAGGGCCCTGCTTTGTTTGAATCCGGCCAGTTCTGATGCAATTCAGGTCTGTCGTTAAGATCACATTGTCTGTCGTCATGTCGGTAATTTCTGTAATTAATTTCTTGTCGGTCACGTGGTGGAGAATTTCTCCCTGAATCGTAACTGCGCGCTGGACCGTTGCGTCTGAAGTTATTCCGTCTCCCTTGAAAATAATTATTTTGGTCCCCGTATTGTCTGTTTCTCTAATTGTCTCTGTGATATTCATTACTACGGAAATGCGATCTTTCTCTGTAACTATTACTCTGCCAGTGGTTGTCATGTGGGTGGTGTCTGTTTTGGTCACGATTTGTGTTGTGAGAATGGCCTTGTCGTGTCCAGTTATTCTTTCTTTCATGGCGGAATTGCGACGGATGTGACCTGTAGTGATTGTTTTCCTGTTTTCGCATCCAGCGACTTTCTGTGTCAATTTCTAATTCTTGTAATAGTCCCTGAAAAGCTTCAATGTCGTCTTTGCAACGTCCTGCCAAAATAATATGTCGTAAATGTTCAGGCAATTTCATTAAGCAAATGTGGATGAGTTCTGTGGGGCTGTATGGGTTTGAAAGATATTGATTCTTATGTAACATGTGTTCAAAATATTTCACAAGACTGGAGAATTCAGATTATTCGAAATGTTTCATCATTATGATGTTATGTTTTACTCGATCTTGTGTAGCTTGAGACCAATATGCTGAGAGGAAGGCATGGTAAAATTCTCCTTCACTGTGGCAATCGTGAATGACCGATCGCATTCTTACAGCTGGTTCATTCTCTAAGTAGCCACACATAAATTCTAATCTGTGCTCTAATGACCAGTTGGGGGGGGGGGGGGGGGGAAACAATGAGAGAATTGATGAAGCCACGCTTGTGGATGAATGTCGTTGCCAGAATTTTTAAATGTTTTGAATTTACGTGTAGTAATTAACAGCTTATAGTCAAAATCATCATGTCGGCGAGTCGCATGTTGGTCATTGTTACATCGTTTCGGCGGTTCCATCTCAAAATTCGGCGTACCTTGCCAATTTCTTTCATAATTTTCGAAGTGCCTTGTGTTATTATTTTGTGGCTGTTCCGTATTTCGATGTCCCTCTTCCCGTATTGGAGCGCGAGTGTCCTCTGAGATACGTAATTCTTGTATTACCTGTGTCAGCTGATCTTGTACTTCCCGTATTTCTCTTTGGTGTTGCGTATTAATTTGATTCAGATTTTGTTTGAATTTCCTAATTCTTCGCACTCTTCTGTGTCATTCAGATCATCATCTACCTTTGCAGATAAGTTAATGAACTGATCCGAAAGTTCGGCTACTTTCTCCGATAGTGTATTTATTTGTTCAGTGTGTTTTTCTGAACCAAATTTCAGAGTGTCCATTTGTGTTGAAATCGTGTCTACTGTGTCCTTTAAGTTTTCCTGAGTTTTTGCAAGTTGTGTAACCGAATCGGTAGATGCAACTGAGTCAATTTTGGCTTGCAAGGTCTCATGATTTTCATGAACAATAGTTTGCAGTTCTTTTATGGCTGCTTCGTGATTCTGTAATGCATTTTCATGCTCCGAAAAAATAGGTTGAAAATGCTCACAAATTTGTGTTTTTATGTCATTACAGACTTTTTGACATTTCGATTCAATGTTATGTAACACATTAGTTAAATCTTCACGTGTTTGTTCAAGCGTGGTGTCTAGCTTTTGAAGCTTTTGTTCCATTGTGTCTAACGTTTGAAGATTTTGTTCCATTGTGTCTAACTTTTGAAGATTTTGTTCCATTGTGTCTAACTTTTGAAGCTTTTGCTGTGTTTGTCTCTGATTTTGTTCCATTGTGTCTAACTTTTGAAGCTTTTGCTGTGTTTGTCTCTGATTTTGTTCCATTGTGTCTAACTTTTGAAGCTTTTGTCCCATTTGTTGTATTAATTGTAATAACAATGCACTGGTGTCTGAAACATGTTCCTCAGTGCTTTTCGGCAGTGAAGTTGCACCGGCAACATTCACATTTTGACAAGAAGAAAATGTGTCTTGACTTATTTTAGAAAACGGTGAGGACCCAAAACCTGAATCTGCAGTATTTGCAAGGTTGTTGTCCTGTCATTCCCGATTCCTGAGGCGAGCTGTTGCCGACCGATCGATCGATAATGCTTCCTGTTCACTACCTGTTTCACTGTCTACACCATTATTTGACGCCCGCTCAATTTCCCTATCCATAGTTACCAAATTACTACTCAGAATGTCTGTTAATTCATTACACAGTGGTGCTCGTAAGCTACGCTCGTCGTCACTATTATTACTCAGTTTACTTTGGAGCCTAGTGTTACGTTTTTCACACGCCATTATTGTCACAATATTTCACACGACAACACAGAAAACCACAATTTGAAGAGCAAAATAAGAGAACACATTAACGTAGCACTGAAAATAATATCTAGTTAATTGCAAGTGTAGCTGCGAAATACTTGGTGCAAATCTACATGCATGCCACAACTGTTTTACTGTACAGCAATGAACAACTACAACTACAGAGGAAATTCTCTCTACAATTACGAGCTAGCAACAAACAAAATCTACACTAATCACACAAACTACAAGAAAAAAATCAGAAGATTCCACTGAGGTATCCTCGGCTAAGGGTCGACATATGAAACGTCCCCTTAGAAAAATTATACACGACTGTGCTTAAACTGACACATAATATTTTTTACCGCAACGCAATCTGACTTTCAGTAATCCCTACAAGAAAATGGCCCTGACTAACATTAACTTATATGTTTCACAAATCGCTTACCTCACAAAAATCTTGGTTACTCGAACTACTGCAATACAGCGAGCACCACTACTGCCAGCTAAATAAAAGATTCAAACTATGGAAGGCACTAACTACTGATAGGCATAGTTAGCAAATGAAAGATTTTAATAGAGAACAAACAATGTATTTACCTTAATAGTCATAATATATATATATATATATATATATATATATATATATATATATATATATATATATATATATCAGTTCATGACACCAATTCTTACAAATTTCAAAACTCCGCCATCTCTCTCCCCACGTCCAACACTGCTGGCGGCTCACCTCCAACTGCGCAACGCTACGCGCTGTTAACATCCAGCTGCCGCTGCCCAACACTACAATGGTAGACAACAATGCAAACCAGCCACAGACTGCACACGCCACAGCTAGTGATTTTCATACAGAGCGCTACGTGGCGGCGGCGTTACCAATAAAAAAACCTAAACAACCTACTTACAAAATGGTTCAAATGGCTCTGAGCACTATGGGAATTAACATCTGAGGTCGTCAGTCCCTCAGAACGTAGAACTACTTAAACCTAACTAACCTAAGGAAATCACACACATCCATGCCTGAGGCAGGATTCGAACCAACGACTGTAGCAGTCGCATGGTTCCGAACTGAAGCGCCTAGAACCGCTCGGTCACCAAGGCCGGCAATACAACAGAATTCTTACCATTTTTGCACTAGTTTTGAAACAGACGATTTTTTTCTTATTCCAAAATCTGGAATATTCGCTGTCATAAGCTCACCTGGGCGAAGAATAGGACATATCACGGCCACGGTCTTGTAGTTATGCAAGGAACGAAAAGCGAGTATCCGTTGGCTGGGGCGTTCAGAGGGAGGTAGTTGGACTTCCAGTTTAGGTACCGATCACTTTTTCATTTGGTGGACGTAAATTTCTAGTTTCTCCAGCATATTTAGATAACCTTTCGGAGCTTTATGTTGTCACCATCATATTTTCACTTGTTGGTCTAACCTCATGTTCACTATCTTTTACAAGCGCTCCAGACGCTCTCCAGTTACTGTGACCACAATGATCTTTGTATCGGATCTCAAAATTTCCCAGAAATGTCCCTATACAATACATACAATCTTGTATACCCCAGAGGTGCTGTATTTGTTATGCGTTTTCCGGGATGCGGGGGGGGGGGCTAAGTTTGCAATGATATTTTGCTGTTCAGAGGGTGGAAAGAAAAAGTACTGGAATTAACGTAAACGTTAAACGAGCAGTATCCAAAATATGACTCACACTATAAATGGAGGAGAATGGAGCAATCAGCTGTCTCGATTTGACCTTAAGAAGCGAGGAAGGAAGGCATGCTTTCAGCGTCTACAGAAAGGTTACATACTCGGATAGCATTAAAGGATCGACCTCAGGCCAGCCAGCATAGCATAAAAGAGCTTACGCTGTGTACAACAGAGTCCTTGGACTACCACTCAAGGAAGACGAATTAAGAAAGAATTACACACCGATAAACTGCCTATTGGCATTGTGGTGTCACCGTTAGATGCCACGCTAGAGATTGCGATAATCGGTAGCGGTCCAGCACTTGCAATCTCTCTGGACTCGCTGGTGCTTGCAGTGCCGCCGTATGGCACGGACAGAGGTTTGCAGATGGCACCGACAGAGTCAGCGATAGCTCGTGACCGAAGTCAGATTAGAATAGCCTTCAGCTCGCTAGGTTCGCAGCCTCTAGTTCGCGCATGTATTACGCACGTAATACCAGAATTGTGTTATCTTTCTTGTTGTATAATCCAGTTAATGTTTGTTAATCAGTCATTTGTATTCAAGAGAGATAGTTGTTATTAGTTATGTTCCTGGAGTGCTGTAGCAGGACAAAGTTAAGTAAAAGTTACTATCTAAAGTATTCCAGTACTAATTATTATAGAATGTTCCAGATTCTTACAACCACCCCACTAGTGCTAGCCTCTATCTTCCCACTGCAAATCCCAGGGGTACCGTTCGAAAAGCATCCTGCATTTGTGTGAGGTCATGACATGCTGCCATCGACCTTCACATCAGGCTTCTGTCGCGGGTTCTTCGGCCGACTTTCGTCTGATGATTTGTCTGACGTTTCGCCAGCATTGTCAAAGGATCAACCTCCAATATCACATCCGCTTGTTTAGAGAAACAATAGAAATACCAAAACACGGAAATAGCTTCAACAAGAAAGAAGGCCTCAAGGTAAACGGATCCTGGCTTCTAGTGATGCAACGAACGACCATCGCAGGTAGCAAGAGGGGAACCGCACCAGAAATGTCATCGGAGAAGCCCTCTGACGTTGGCGCGCCAGGTACACATAGTCTGCGGCCGCGAATCGGTTCCAGTTCACCAACAGCAACGGAGGGTGAATCTGTGACAGTGCCAGCCACTCGTGCTGGCGAAACGTCAGACAAATCATCAGACGAACGTCAGCCGAAGAACCCGAAACAGAAGCCAATAGGCAGTTTGTCAACAAGTGGCCACGAAAGCGTTAACAGTTTTGAATTAGGCATTATTGCACAAGTTGGTGCAGCTAATTGACACAGGGCGCAATAAATCAGGCTTACGTTTACTGAAATCAGAAAGAAATTTACGTCTATGAGTGACGAAAGTATGAAGATCAAAGTTCAAAGTAAAGAAAGAAGTTTGTCATTTCGATACACAAAGGGCGCGTGTCGGAGATGATTGATAATGGTTTCCAAAAAACTTTATCATGGCATTTCAAAATTAAAGGAAAATGATGCTTAGGTTAAGGCATAGACCACCCACGAGAAAGCAAAACAAACACGTAACTCTGAGCTATACAAGATTAAATGTGCGGTAAGTATTATACAGGCTGAGTCACTAACTATTGCCATCAAGAACAACTGCGAAAGTATGACAGGAGCTGAAAAGTTTGTGGGACTAAAATTTTAATGGAATAACGGGGGCCATAATATGCCATTGGTTTTTTGTTGCTAGGTGGGGTCGCTTCAGAGATATGAAGGTCAACTTTGTTTTTGTTTTGATGGGCTGCTATAGTTTGGTACTTATTTCTATCGAGATGAATCCAGTGATGTGTAACAATAAGGTCTTTGAAGGTCAACGAAGATCACGAAGGTGGCATGAACGTCCATTTACAGGCGTTCAAAGTGATGACCATTGGTATCAATGCAGTGAGGCAGTCTTCTTGTCATGGATTGAGTGGTAGGGAAACTCGGGGTGGAACGGGATAATTAATGTTTAATAATTTGTATAAAATAAGTGAACACAAGGAAACACTTCTTAAAGTTATAAAAAAACACCTTGTAGTGTAACCTAAAGTACCTTATTTTAATATCACTTAAAATAAAACATTTTGCATTTTTTAGATTTTTTTCAAACAAAGGTTTTCATATTTCCCGTTCCGCCCCACCCACAGGGCAGAATGGGATAAGGTTATTTTTTGTTAAATTATTGCATAAACGTTGAATTTGAGTTACGAATATCGTATTAAACTACGACAAAATGTTGTATAAAAATGCAATTCAGACTAAGAAATGTGTAATTTAAACAATTAAGAAGTCATTCTTCAAAATAAGAAAATATTTTCATGTCATTCCGAAATATGTACAATGCTTAATAACCACCAAACCACTGACTATTAGTCCTTTCAACAATAGTCACAAATCAGTATTTCTTTATCTTCACTGTCTATGCTAGCAAATGAATTGTGTGCCCACTTGAAACACCTCTGGCATGCGACCCAGCTCTCATTAGAAACGGAGTAGAAGTCCCCACAGTAGAGATACTCAGCATCCTCTCTCTATGATTCTCTCTTTTCCATCATCTTCTTCCTTTTATTTTTCTTAAGGTCTTTCATGTCCTCTGTTTTGGCTTTTTGGGTGTACAATTTGATATGTTTGCCTTAAGTTGCATTGCACCTGACGTCTCTGTCCTGACATTGTTCATATTTGTGCACCCTCCTCCTTTCTGTAGGCCTACTTTACGTGCGACAGCATTCTGCAGGTCCTTCTTATAAGGAGAATCTGTTAATACGGTGGTTTTTCCTTTTCGTCTTGTAGTCTGCCGAGTATTTTGACAGATTAGTGGAATTGGGATGAGAGCCTCGGGCGATATCTGGAAAGCTGAGTTGTTCGCCGAACATAGCTGGTTGAGAGAGTATGGCATCCATGAACATCTAGACGGGGGGTCAATGATTGAGCCTTGGTTGATCTTACTCGTAGGCCTGTTAGTGGCAGATTCAGTAGACACTGGAGAGCTTGTAAAAATGTGTTAGATTTTCCATTTGTAGAGTTTGTGGTTGGACTTTCGTAATTTTCGAACAGAATATATGTTGGCGCTGATGGGAGGTAGTCTGCGTCTGAAAACACATTCAGGTCAGACGGTCATATTCCAGTCCAAAAATGGTTCAAATGGCTCTGAGCACTATGGGACTCAACTTCTGAGGTCATTAGAACCCTAGAACTTAGAACTAGTTAAACCTAACTAACCTAAGGACATCATACACATCCATGCCCGAGGCAGGATTCGAACCTGCGACCGTAGCGGTCTCGCGGTTCCAAACTGCAGAGCCCAGAACCGTGCGGCCACTTCGGACGGCTATTCCAGTCCTCTTAAAGCCATTTATAGCCGTCGGCACCGTTGCAGCATGTAAAAACGCGGCCCCAAATAGCGATGATATTTGGAAAAGAGTGACAACTTTTCCTGGATGGCTCCATAGCCGATTTTTTTTCTCTTCACTGTAATAACAACTCAGGGCCTTGGCAAACGTTACGTCCAGGGTTGCAATTTATGTGAAGTGTGGCTCCATAGCCATTTTTTTATCTCTTCACTGTAATAACAACTCAGGGCCTTGGCAAACGTTACGTCCAGGGGTTGCAATTTATGTGAAGTGTGTGGCAGTAAGCAAAGGACGACTGCACCATTGTCTCTAGCCATATTAAGCAGCTCCACGTTTCCTGTGGGAGTTGAATGTCCACCAACAATTAGAAGCACAGGTGATTCTTTCGTGGCCTTAGAAAATCCCACAAACTTTCTAAATCATACTATAAATAATTCGCTAGTGATGCACCCATAGGGGTGAACCTCGGACCCGCCTCCTGGAGGCGGTCCAAGCTCAAACTCTTGTTTCCTCTTCTTCATTGGAAAGATAAGCATGGGTGGCATGTATAACCCAGATGAAGACATACAGATGACTGCTACAACGGTTTCTCCACGTTCTGAAGATGCTACGTTTCTCCCTTAAGTGTTATTATTTTCGACTGACTTTTGGGATTAACTGTCAAGCCACTTTCATCACAGTTGAATATTTTGTCAGCAGTCAGCTTGTACTTATCAATAACATTATTCAGAAGAGAGTTGAACTGAGAAACTGCTACTTTGTTGAATCCCATTGCTCGAGCACCAAAAGTATTTTCTGGCTTGCGAATAGACAGTGTAGGATACCTCGTAATAAATCCTTTAACCCAGTCTTATCGAGGTATACAAGTTTGTTTGTTAAATCTATGTGGTAAACCATTTCTTTGGGCTAGTTGATAGGCTAATGATCTGAGATCTTTCATTGTTAGACAAAAAATTTTGCTCTCCATTGACTTGAGATATGCTACCAGCTCATGTTCTTGTTCTGCAGTGAACACATTTTTAAATTTCCCATCTGATTTGTCAATTCTGTAGTCAGGATTATTCGTAGCTTTACGCACATATCTTTCCAATGTTGTTTTCGGTATGTTGAACTGCTTAGATGCTTTTAAAAATCCCATTTTGGAAGATGAAACGGCTGAAATTGCCATTTCCATCGCTTTTGCGTTCCATTGATGTCTATCAGTCTTTTTCATGAACATTCGCACCGTCTTGAACAACAAGGGGGAAAGAAAACAGAATATGATTTGCTTTCTACTTGCATCAAAATATGACGGGGCAGAACGGGACATTATCCCATTCTGCCCCGTCCCGTTCCGCCCCAAGAGCACTTTTGAGGTTAACAACTTTTTTGGAGTGCAGTAACTGACGTATTTAAACGCATTAAATAACCAAAGTATAAAAAATTCCATGCACTTTAAGGGAATGTGTAATTTTAGGGTATACAATTAACAAGTAACAGCTTACCTGGCGTTGAAATTCACCAAACGTTAGAACAACGCAAGCGGTAACGTGACGGACAACAATTCACTTAGATCTCGTACTTCGAACTAAATTAAAATGGCTGCCCTGACTTCCCTTCCATTCGGAGAAATAGTTCCATGCCCATACAATAGGTTGCAGCTCTGTCCAGTCTAGAAAAGAGCAATTTCCCATTGTGCCCCGCTATACCGTTCTGCCCCGAGTTCCACTATTCCTTATCACATTGGAACTTATCGAAGCACATGCTCTGACAATTCTCTCTCGCATATCTTCAGGTGCAGTTGGAACGTCTTCATAAACAATGTCTTTTACCAATCCCAACAATAAAAAATCCAGAGGCATCAAGTCTGGCGAACGAGCCAGTCACGACATATCTCCTCCGCGTCCAATCCAACGATTTGGGAATTGTCTCTGCAACTCATTTCTAACCATCAGCAAAAACGTGCCGGACACCCATCGTGTTGATATCACATTCTGTTCCTTGTTCCTAAAGGTATATCTTCTTCCAAAAACAGACCTAATGTTTCTTGCAGGAATCTGGTGTACTTACTGCTATTGAGACTTCCTTCGATGAATTACAGGCCTCTAATTCTGCCCTTCAGAATCCCACACCATACATTCACCGCTCCCGGTTTTTGGTGTGCAACTTGCCGCAGCCAACATGGGTTTTCAATTGCCCAATAATGCACGCTATGCAAATTAACATTTCCATGGTTCGTGAATGTAGCCTCGTCAGTAAATATTATCAAATTAACAAATTTGTCATCCCCCTGAATCTAAAGTTGAGTCCATAGACAGAATTCAGTGCGACGCATACAATCCGAACCATTTAATTCTTGGTGGAGGCTGATATGGTAAGGATGATATTTATGGCGAACACCACTAGTCTGGCTTATGCCAGATTCCCTTGCGATTTGACTCGAATACAAGGGCCTCGAACCACAGTGGCAAGAGTACCAGTTCCCGTTTCCTCGTTGGTAACTTTCCTTTACCAGATATGTTTACGATGTGTTAAACATCCTGTTGTTCTCAATTTATCATACACATATTTAAATGTACGAAGTTTAGTGTGAGTACATTGAGGATATCTTTCAGCTTATAAGTCTCTGAATTTCACTGGCATTTTCCGTAAATGAGAAGCATATCGATTTGTTCTTCGAAGGAATCATTCATATTCTCTTGATTCAACGATACTAGTCTTACCGTTCCTGTTAGTGTTGCATTGCGAAACCGTCGAATGGTGTTTATGTGTCAATGGCACGTTAAATGGTTACGCCGTATTCGGCGAATATTTAGTATTTGCACGATATACGAGAGAGAATTTTCAGACCAAGTGCTTCGATAAGTGTCGAACTGATAAGAAATACCACTCCATCCATGATAAGAAGAATGCAGCACTGCTTCCATACCAATGGTCATCACTTCGAACACCTTCTGTAAATGGACGTTCATACCATCTTTTTGACCTTCGTTGACCTTCGAAGACCTTACTGTTACACATCATTGAATTCGTCTCGATAGCCACTATCAGAAAATAAGTACCAAACTGCAGCATCCCCTTAAAAAAAAGTTGACCTTCATATCTGTGACACGACCCAGCAAAACAACAAAAAACCAACGTCATGTTATGGCCCTGTTGCCACATACAACATTTGTCCCACACATTTTTCAGCTACTATAATGCTTTCTGAGTTATTCTAGGTGGCAATTGAGCCGTGCTGCGGCTCGGGTTGGTGCTGTTTGTAGGTTTCCGCCCTCTGTTGGAGGCCAGACAGTATCGTTTAGTTGGCATGGTTGCGGTTGTTTGTCTTCTTCTCGTGTTGACTGGCGCCACTTGGTTTCGAAGGCGTTATCTGTCCGCAAGTGGCAGCAGCGGCGGTTATCGGTATGTAGTAACTGTGTCCCTATCTTTGGGAAGACGTTGTTGTTTTTCAGTGTCGTGTGAGTGTGCCAGTTGGGGAGTCAGGTCCGCGCAGTGCTAGAACACGCTGGGACCGCTTACAGCACACATGGACTGCCGGATGGAAGGGCTGTGGTCACGAGGGTGCATGACCTCCTCGTAAATCGGATCCAGCAAGCTTTAGGATGAGTGCATCTCAGTCCAAGTAGAGCGGAGTCAGGCACCCGTATGGGCCCGGTAGTACGTATGTGATGTTGTGACAGATTATTATAGCGCCGTCATGTGCAGTTTGGTGGATCTGCGTACCACTTAGTACTTGAAGACCCTACTATGTTAAAAGCAATTGGCTCAGTGATTAGACAGCGTGGTTACTCAACGTGAATTAATAAAGCAGTGAATAGATTTGTTGCATTCTGCCAACCGACGTCAGAGTTGTCACAGTGAGTTCAGTGAGCGTTTGTGTGCCTACCGAATTTGATGTCACTCATTCGGTACTCGGTTTTGGCTCGCTTTGCGATTGTTTCCGCAATGACGTGTGGTTTCTGTTTTAGAACAGGTTTCTAATTTTTTATATAATTGCCGCTCCTGGTGTGTGCTTTGCTTTGAAAAAATAATTCGATATTTGTATTTTAGCAGTAACCCTTAAATCCTTTTTACTGCCATTCCTGACGTCTGATACCTTCAGCTGTGTTTGTGGCCACAAACGTTTTAATATTTAAATACCTGTAAGTTGTAATAGCAGCGAGTTCTTAAAAATTCTTAATTTATTGTCATTCTTGGCGTGTAAGGCCTTCAGCCGTGATCACAGTGGCTTGGTTTTTTTTAAACATTGTCTGTATCTGTACTTTATGGTGATTTGCTAAATTGTAACGCACAGAAAACATTATCATTGAGACAGTTGTTTATTCCTTCATTAATAACATGTGGTATTTTTTATTTATTGTTGAGTCTGGAATTACTGTTTTGAAATAAATGTGTAACTGTAAAAGGCAACCTATAGCAACTGATTATGGCCCCGCCAACAATCGTAACCGAATCCTGCCTTCCTTTGAGTATCAGATCTCAGCAGTAGTTAGTGACTCACCCTGTATAGGGCAGACTGGGAGAAATTTTGAGATCCGATACAAAGAACATTGCGTTCACAGCAACTGGACAACGCTTGGAAAGCATGTAGAAAATAAGGAAGATGATGTTAGCACAGTAAGTGAACAAATGTAGGTGTCTACACAGAGCTCCAAAAACTTTTTATCTAAATGAACTTCAGGAACTGGGAATTTACGCCCAGCAAACTGAAAACCGAGAAAAACTCATTAATGAGCAAAAATGATTTTCTGCATAGTAATTTCAACGCCAACTTTAAAGACTCCTTTCAGCCTTACAGCAGAATTAGGTAGGACGCTCCGCCAAGCACCAGCTGTGACGTCACGTACTGGCGACGGCGAAATGGATGCGTCAGAAGAAGTGTGCGCCGCGGTGTGCGCCTGGCGGGGGAAGCTCACTGTATGAGCGTCATATAGAGAGAACAAAACGCAATTAGTTAATTTTTTTAAATGTTTCTTAGAATTGGTTTTACTGTTCCTTTAAAGTGTTTTATTTTTAATTATTTTAAGTGATATCATTTTTTTAACATCAATCCATTTTCTGCAGAGAGACGGCACTCTTCAGCGTTACAAGCGTTCCAGCTATTAGGTCTTTCGAAAATTGTAGTAGAAAGTATATTTTTAGTTATTACAGTAAAATTGCATATCCTTATGTCTAACACATCTTAAGATGGGCAGCTGGCAAGAAAAGTGTATGTGTGAATTCCTAGGGGACCAAACTGCTGAGGTCATCGGTCCCTAGACTTACACACTACTTAAACTAACTAAGGACAACACAAACAACCGTGCCCGAGGGAAGACTCGAACCTCCAGCGGGAGGGGCCGCGCGATTCGTGACATGGCACCTCTAACCGCACGGCCTCTCCGCACGACGCTTAAGAAAAGTGAAAGCAGACTGAAATTGAACATATTTGTACAGTTTTATTTATCACCAAACGTTGATGGGTTGCTTACTTCAGTCTTCTTAAAAGAATGTCTTCTCATTTCACAGTTCACATTACCTGGAAGACTTGATGAGTCCTTGACCACAAACGAAGTAGAGGGAGACAGAGAGAACTGAACCATTCCTTTTTCCAGCATAAATTTGACCATTCTGCCATCTGTCTTTTCTTGCACAATTTGCGGGGATTGACGGTGCGTTAAAGTGCCATATTAGCTCTGTGGGAAATGACGATTCATTGAGAAAAAGCACGAACTTCAACACAGATGCTGCGAATTTGTATCTATCTTACAGGTATTACATATTTCAAATCTCTTTCACAGACATTTTTGAGGAAAAAATTGTCCTTGAAGCACAGGACTAATTATAGCATCCTTGAAAAATTTTCAGAACTCTGATTGGAATCGACTTCGATAAATTTCAAATTGTAATTTAGTACCGAATGGTAAAGACACAGTTGGATGAACCGACTTGTTCTGGTTCTTCTATTTTGTTACAGGTACAGTGACCAGCAGCCTCTCATAAAATCACTTTTATTGCCCCATGAGTTAACTGTTTATTAAAGTGTGTGGCGACACGCGTTTATTACTTGAAAACGTTTACGCTTGGCAATGAATTTGAAATATCATCAGAAGGAGAGATAGAAGTTTGTAATATTCTTATTTTCCTTGTCTGTATATACATCGAAAGGTGTTTCTGTACCCCTTCCGCGTCCAGAGCATCGTATTTGGATTTAAGCATTCCCTCATAACGTTATACACATCAGATTATCGATCATGAAATTGGTTTGTAAAAACCAGAAATCTGACCCTAAACTGTGTTTTGAATAAAAGATGAATATAAGCAATACATTGAATTAAGAGTCTGTAACACCAGAAGCAAATATTAAAAAGCTCCAAGTATGAATCAGTCGCATCACAGGGCGATGACTAATGGGATCTAACAGATTCCTTCTAAGAGGTTCGACTTGAGCTACGAGTTCTTCAAGACAGATCTTTCAGAATGCCATGAAAATAAAATCTTCATCAATACTATACAGATAGTTATTAAACTGAAAGTTGTAAATGTTACTGCTGATAGAACCGTGAAGCTCTTGGA
Source organism: Schistocerca gregaria (assembly GCF_023897955.1). Classification (NCBI taxonomy): domain Eukaryota; kingdom Metazoa; phylum Arthropoda; class Insecta; order Orthoptera; family Acrididae; genus Schistocerca; species Schistocerca gregaria. The sequence goes on from NC_064926.1 coordinate 456,371,564, forward strand.
GGACTGCAATGAATTATTTACGTGAAATGAGGAACACAAAGAGTAGACTTCCTTCAAGTTGTATCTGAGTATCACCAAAAGTTTTCATGTCACACAGAAGAGAGGAATATTTAAAACAGATGTAATTTTAATGTCATATTTGGCTCAGGAACCTCAGGCAGGACGTAACGGGTATAATTGCAGATATTTTTATATATAGTTCCTTAATACGTGCACTCATCAGTGTGCTGTTTGTTTTTACCTGTGTCGAACACTGTTACCACAAACGTATCACAAATTTAACATCCCAATGTTTTCTGCACAGTTGTAACTGCATCACTAAGTGGCCTACATCTGTCAGTAAAGATTAACTTCAGCCCATGGGAAAGTAAGCATTAAGGACTTGCTCTTGGCACATGAACTTGGTGGTAGTAACCAATCTAAAAACATGCTACTCCTAACAACAATAATTATCAGTCTGAAATGAATTAAATACTGATCTAATGTTGCTGAGTACACTGTCCTCAGCCACCTATAAAAATATCTGCACTTATACCCATTACAGCCTGTGTATAGTATTGTAATAGATTTTATTATAAAAGCTTATACAGCAGTATTTGTAATTTTGTTGAAAGTAATAAAGTTTGTTAGTTAAGTAACTACTTCTGTACAACACTCTTTTAGTAAGAAAATAAATAAGATTTTTCAATTTTTATGAACTTAGGAGCCTTGAGGTAACCGCTCCCCTTCTCGTGTTGAAGTCAAATTGCACAATATGCATTTTTTTCGCGTAATAGAACCAAAATAGAGCGTAGCACAAAGGAAGAATCTAACCCGAGAAATAACCCTAATTAATTGTACTGATTTCCTTCACATTACGCTGGACCTTTTTTCAGTTTAAGTCACGGGTTTGTTTCGTTTTCTAGCGACGACGTGTTGTACAGCGAGGATTTCGTAACGTCGCGCTGCTGTGTGAAGCCCGCACTGTAAGCCACGTTCGTGGGCACTAGAGCGGCGGAAACAATTCCTGCACTGACGCCTGTCACAACACAGCAGGCGCCTGGCAGAGCCTCATTCTGACGTTGCAGCTGCACGAGTGGACGATTACTGGGGAACACGCTGGATTACCGGAGATCAGGGGGTGGGAGGAGGCTTCACAAGTTTTCATTCAGTACGAATCGTTACAAAATCTCATTCGCCGTATCGAAAGGTATGACCGGAATATGTGCTGCAAATCAAATTACAGAAAAACAAATGGCTTGCTGCATGAGCAAGAGCCTTGTATAGTCGGTTGGGACAAAACCAAGACCATCACTGTCAGGGAAAAGACAAAATGCTGAGTCTACTATGGAAACAACTACATCCTCTCGAGTTTCCAGCCGAGTGAATTCGTCGAAATATCGCAACGATTCGATGAGTTTCACTACCATCATATTGTGACCGGGCTTTGGTTTGGTAGGGGAAGACAGGAGTGACACTCATCGAAGCATAACACTATTTAGACGAACTCACTCGGTTAGATACCTGAGAGCTTTATACCAGGTCAACACGCAGAGAAAGACAACGAGATCTTATACCTGTCAGGAGCATGCTCCCAGATAGGTCAGTATCAGTCGTATTAATGTTGATCGTAGCCGTCCGCAACAACTGTCATCATCAACAGAACTTTTTCAAATACGTGACCGCATCGTCATGTGTTGTGGACCATCGTTTCGGCCACAACCGCCAACTGGCTTTCGTCAGAATGCTGTATTCACTGCCAGGCCAGTCGGCGTTCAGATCTGCTATCAGCAAAGGGCTTCAGTCGCCGCCTCCCATCTACTGCCATCAGATCAAAATAAAGAACAATGAATCTAAGAGCAGGATGGAGGTTCACTGTATAACACAGATGGCCACTACTAATGTTATAGTCCACATTGCGAGGGGAATGCGGCTGCAAGTCGGGAGATACATCTAGAGAATACAGTGGGTGTGCCATTGGAAAGCATTTTCATGAATGCAGTTGCGTCAACACTCTAACTTCGACTGACTTGAATAGGTTTGAGTGTAGCAAATACACTCCTGGAAATGGAAAAAAGAACACACTGACACCGGTGTGTCAGACCCACCATACTTGCTCCGGACACTGCGAGAGGGCTGTACAAGCAATGATCACACGCACGGCACAGCGGACACACCAGAAACCGCGGTGTTGGCCATCGAATGGCGCTAGCTGTGCAGCATTTGTGCACCGCCGCCGTCAGTGTCAGCCAGTTTGCCGTGGCATACGGAGCTCCATCGTAGTCTTTAACACTGGTAGCATGCCGCGACAGCGTGGACGTGAACCGTATGTGCAGTTGACGGACTTTGAGCGAGGGCGTATAGTGGGCATGCGGGAGGCCGGGTGGACGTACCGCCGAATTGCTCAACACGTGGGGCGTGACGCACGGATGCACGCCAAGACCGTAGGATCCTACGCAGTGCCGTAGGGGACCGCACCGCCACTTCCCAGCAAATTAGGGACACTGTTGCTCCTGGGGTATCGGCGAGGACCATTTGCAACCGTCTCCATGAAGCTGGGCTACGGTCCCGCACACCGTTAGGCCGTCTTCCGCTCACGCCCCAACATCGTGCAGTCCGCCTCCAGTGGTGTCGCGACAGGCGTGAATGGAGGGACGAATGGAGACGTGTCGTCTTCAGCGATGAGAGTCGCTTCTGCCTTGGTGCCAATGATGGTCGTATGCGTGTTTGGCGCCGTGCAGGTGAGCGCCACAATCAGGACTGCATACGACCGAGGCACACAGGGCCAACACCCGGCATCATGGTGTGGGGAGCGATCTCCTACACTGGCCGTAAACCTCTGGTGATCGTCGAGGGGACACTGAATAGTGCATGGTACATCCAAACCGTCATCGAACCCATCGTTCTACCATTCCTAGACCGGCAAGGGAACTTGCTGTTCCAACAGGACAATGCACGTCCACATGTATCCCGTGCCACCCAACGTGCTCTTGAAGGTGTAAGTGAACTACCCTGGCCAGCAAGATCTCCGGATCTGTCCCCCATTGAGCATGTTTGGGACTGGATGAAGCGTCGTCTCACGCGGTCTGCACGTCCAGCACGAACGCTGGTCCAACTGAGGCGCCAGGTGGAAATGGCATGGCAAGCCGTTCCACAGGACTACATCCAGCATCTCGTCTCCATGGGAGAATAGCAGCCTGCATTGCTGCAAAAGGTGGATATATACTGTACTAGTGCCGACATTGTGCATGCTCTGTTGCCTGTGTCTATGTGCCTGTGGTTCTGTCAGTGTGATCATGTGATGTATCTGACCCCAGGAATGTGTCAAAAAAGTTTCCCCTTCCTGGGACAATGAATTCATGGTGTTCTTATTTCAATTTCCAGGAGTGTATATACTGGTGTGCAAAATTTAAGGACGAAAGTAATTTTCGCATGTCGTGTCACTGGCAAGTAACATAGCTCGATGAAACGTGGACCATTCGTACGAGGAGAAAGAACTGCTACAGCGCTGTTGACAATTTTTCCTTTGCATTTACAGCAAACCGAACAGCATGGGGGAGACGGTGGCGTAGAACCCCTGACCACCAGTCTTTGCGCAGATGTCCTGGATTAAATTCCAAACATTCACGAAGTGTCTCATGAAGTAAAGGCATGCAGCGACGCAGATTGTGTGATTCCTCCGTCAGATGAGGATGTTAAGCTCGGCGGGCCCATGGTGCTCTTGAGACTTACACACGCAGCTCTCATACCTCTCAAAGACAAGGTGCCTGAGGGCGTGGAGGCTAGGAAAAACCCGCAGCAGTTAGCACACTGGACTCGCATTCGGGCGGTCGACGGTTCAAACCCGCTTCCGGCTCTCCAGATTCAGGTTCTCGGTGATTTACCTATGTTGCTCCAGGAAAATGCCAGGATGGTTCCTCTGAAGGGGCATGGCCTCTTTCGTGCCCCCCCCCCCCCCCCCCTCCTTGACACAATCAGAGCTTGGATCCATCTCTAATGACCTCGAAGTCGACGGGACCTTAAACCCAATTCCTTTCTTTTTGCTAGGAGAAAACCGTTCCAATGAGGCTGCTAAACCTGCCCTTCGAGGTCACCTAACCATTCAAGCTATACAGCATTACTTTAGCATTGTACTGTACAGTGTAACTTAAAGAAACACGCAATGAGACGAACAGAAATGACACTTTTATTAAAAAACTTAATTACACTGATGTTACCGGTATTCATGAAATCCCCTGGACATGGTCCTTAATAGGGTGCGTTACCACCATGGATGGCAATGCATGCTCTGCAACGTGGTGTGATGCCGCTCACGAGGTTCGAAAGGAGAGCTTGTGATAAAGAGCTCCATTCATCCACCAACATGGTTTACAAGATCTAGTTGGTCGTTAGTGTGCGTGAACGTTCCAAGACTGCTCCACCTGCGCTATTCAATGCTCTCGAGCATAGCCACCATAAAAATGAAGTAAGGGCCGAATGCACCCATGAAAAGGCGCATATGGGGAAAGAGTACAATGTCACAATAACATTGACAGCTGAAGGTACAGTTTTCAAGGATTTGTACATCAATCAGTATACCCATGCAGCATTATGTACAGTGTTCAAAGATTTGGAGGTCAGTACACCCAAGCAGCATTATGCCTTCTCACACCATAACAGCTGGAGCCCAAGATGACCATGTTCGACAACAGTTGATTTGTCCTCATAATGAGAATACATTATACACACTGGCATATTGTAGAATATGATTGCTCCGGTCGTCCACGTGTTATGGTGTAGAGAGGCATATTGAACAGCCCAGGAGGAGCAGCTCTTGGAACGAGAGGATATTCGGCGAATGGACTGATTTTTCCGTTACACCGACTTATACCCCAATGAGCAATCGTGGATTGCCTTGGGTAAACGTACTGCAGTACATCCACATGCACCAAAAACCATCCAGGCGTTGCCAACCGCGCAGCTCGAGGAATAGAAAGCCTTACCACAACAAGTCCTCGCCAACGTTGCAGCCAGCAAGGGGACCACGTTGCAGACCATGCACTGCTGTACTTGACGATTACACATCCTAAAATAAGAACCACTTCCAGCCTTTGCTAATGTCCATGGAACTGTCATTAATCGCGGCGACTTCATTGTAATTATTGTCTTTAAATAGACGTGTCACTTCGGGTTTTTTCAATGACTATTTCTTTCAGTTACCTTCTGCCATAATGTAGCAGTTCTATCCAAGTTTCAACGAGTTACGTTACTTGACATTAACACATCATGCGAAATTTACTTTCGTCCTTAAACTTTGCACATTGGTGTATTAAAACTCTTGAGTGAACCGATGTTGGCCAGATTGTTTCCCTGTGTGTACATTGTTATCGGAGAGAAACTTTCAGATTTAAAAGTAACTTGGGATAGTCCAAGGAAAAGTTAACGACCATTACTGTTCATATTATGTGCAGGGTGACCCGCGGAAATAGCACATTTTCAACTTGCGACGGGTCGGGCTCTTTTCGCGCAGTTTCCTTTCCCTGAAAGAAAATCCACCTACCTCGTTTCTTAGGTAGTTGCTGCACTCGCCTCTCCTGATAGCAGCTACTGGAAAAATTGCAGAAAAGCAGTGTTGAAGAAACTGCAATTTAATAGCCGCTCACCGGAGGCCGCGATACATGTTTGCTGAAATACAATCTATGAGCAATCTTCCTAAATAAATTGAGTTATTGGAATGGTAGTAATTGTTTACTCAAACGAGAACGCGAAGTTGGTAATTCTATTTAAGCTCTTTATTGTCTTTAAGCCTGATCATCAGCCCGCTAATCTACGTTTGAAGAAAGTTCAGTTCACAATTCTATCCACACTCAAACCCCGCCAGAATTAGCTTTCAAAGTTACGGAATTTACTTAACTGCAACACAGACGATTTTCTAACATACACGTTTGCAGTCGATGTTCAATAATAGTTCGTTTTTTAACGTTAATGCTCGCCATAAGCACTTAGTAAAAGTTTACGAAGTACCGCCACGCTTTTAATTATTAAAGTTACTCGCGTCTTTCGCGGAACGAAAAGTCACAACTCGCTCAAACTCACACTACGCGTTACTGGACTCTTCCAGTCTCAAATCGCACAGTACCGAACCGATGAAGCCGTTTTATGACTTCATTTTACACATTATTCGCGAGGACACATCAAGCATGTCTCTTCTCGATCACAGTTCCTTCGCGACTCCTCATCCACTCGCGACTCACTCTCCTAGTCTGCTAACCGTCCTCGCATCTCATTGGCTCACACATCACACAGCCAATCAGAATTAACTCTTTGGGTGCGCCTCGCGCCAAAATCTAGCACGCACCAGTCATGACTTCTGAATCATTTACGTCATGATTTCTTGTTACACAAAATTTACTGTATAATTTAACAAACCGAAAGGAAAACTAGACTTTACTTTATTTCCAGAAATTATTTAAATACTCGCGAACGTTCTGGCTGCTTGTACAATACCATACACTCTTGGACATCCGACATTCACTAAGATGGGGAACCACTGGCGACTCTGTTCCCACGGTTACATCGTCTGAACACTTGCGAGTTCCAACCTAGATTTTATACACTTGCAAAGAATGGCGAATGTCCCTCTTTCATTCACTCAGGCACACTCATTCACTCTCACCTACTCATATAAAATAACTGTTCACAAAAATTCAAAACATTTATGGTTTTAACAAAGTTATAGGTGAATTTCTAAAAGTAAAATTCTCAAAATAAATACAAAAGCACGGAAGGTGATTTTGTTTCATAGTTGGATGGTCACTGAAGGTGATCTATACATAATGGTATTTATTTAGACTCGAAAATTGTAGAAATTTGCGTTTTCTGTAAGATTTTTCTAATTTCCAAAATATGCAGGTTTCAAAGCTCAAATTTGGATGACTTATTTTTTATTCATAACAGAAACTAGTATATTAACTTTTAATTTCCTCAGGTTCCTCAGTTAGAAGTTATTAAAGATGAAAGTTCCACGTTATACACGCGGCTAGTTAGCGCACAGGTCTTACATTCTCACGGTACAGACATGCCATATGGTCGTAACGTCAGACGAACGGACACCGGTAATCTGCCCGCTACAGCACATATGCTAATCTGATGGCTACTTTACAGTCTGTCTACATTTCACAGTAAATATTTGATAGAAAACTGTGCGCTCGCACTAGTTGCGACGCCACACACCTCCTGAGGAAACTAAATTTTTTCATTCATGACAAACTTTTAGTTTTCTAAAAAAATTTCTATTAAAGATTTACTCAAACAGCTATTTAACATTTATAGTTCCTGTACATCAATCATCCACTTATACCTAGGGCTGACGACCTACAAAACATCTTATATCTAAACATGCACTTTTATCATCATTCAAAAAAAAATTTTTCAGATTACAAAATTCTATTTACAAATTCCTGAAAGAGAAAACAAACCTAAATACTATCTTGATGTACGTCACACGCACACTAACACTACTATCGCTATGGTGAGCGTCACTTTTTTACCACTTACACTTAAGATTTTGATAGCACTCGTAGTTCGACCGGGTCCTGCTTGGGAGGTCCATTTCAAGTCTCGTGCTACCACCTCTGTTTACTTCGGCGCACCTGAAACATCAGCTGGCCTCAGTTCCCTTTCTAACTGCTACGTCTTAACCTACAGCAGCGATAAATGGCGCTATCTGCTTGACTCTAAAGTCTCATATTTTTGATAAAATTTACTTTACAGTATGTACAATTTTCAAAGTGAAAAGTGAATTGACTTTCCTAATGCAGTACCGAAGTGGCACATTTACTCTTTAATTACTTCTTCATCTCATAATCAAACAAGTTATGGTTACATAAGAAATACTAAGAAAAACAATTCCTACAAATAGTTCACAAATACATAATAAATCTCCGCCAGCACTGGTGACTCTCCAGTTCCTGTACAATACACAACAATATAAAATATACACAAAATTATCAATATTACAATTCTGTCTCCAGGCAATCTCCTGTAGTCCTGTATCATAAATTAAACACTGAAAAATACATATTTACTTATTCATTTATCAACACTACAATCCTTATACTAATCTCTACGACAAACTTGGGGAGCTTTGTGTGTCTCTGGTCAAAAATGGAATCGATGTCATGGGTACTTTCCTCATCTCACATATCTGGAGTTACTTCAATTTCTTGTCAACATCAGGTTTTCTCTAGTCACATTCGGGTTTAATTTACAACTCTCATACTCATACTTCACACACTCAGGTTAGTATTTGTTAAAGCGTTTCCTACTAATCTGCGAAACCTCGTTACCCATACTTTCTAACATACATCCACCTCCTGAGTTACCAACGTCGCCTCAGCTCTGTTTACATTCGTAGCCTCACTTCCTTTTGTTTACAAACATCTCCTCTGTTTACCAACAAACGCCACCTCTGGTTACCAACATTAAGCTTTTTATTTACTCACCTTCGTAGCCTCACTTTTTCCTAATATCGAGCTAGCCAAACACTATGCTCATTCTTTCTCCTTTTCTCACATATTTCTCTTCATTTGACAGTCAGTCCTGCTGCACTGTCCCTTTACTTAACTTCCTTTACCCCTTTGACAGTCAACCTTGTTGCACTGTACCTTTACTCATTTTACCACTAAATCACCTCCTGAGGCTCTGACTTCATTGAACAGACAGTTTTGCTGTACTGCTCCATTTCCTTTCCTAAACATTAGCTTAATGCTACGTCTTAACATATCGTTCTGTTACTTAACAAACAGCTTCAATGTTCGTCACCATATTTTCTGAGGCTCTTACATTTCTTAGTTATTTTACCTTTCTAAGGGCATTACTCACACCTTAGGCCAAACATTTACTTTACTGAGACTTATTACTTATCTGAGGTATCTTAATCCTTTTTGATTTTCTCTTACACTCATTCCTTACGCTTAACCTATACTGCACTGAGGTTCTTTCCTACTCATTACTTAAACACTTTATCACTTAAAAACTACGATAGAGAAGAAGGAAAGACGATAGAATTTTAGTTCTGAATGAAAGAAGAGGTAGGTTGACAATACGGAAAAGAAAGTGGAAGAAATATTGTCAAACGACTCGAGACCTAGTGCTCGTCACGCACTTAGCTCTGCAAAGAGTGCAAAGCTCTCTGAGGTATCTACTCACTCCTGGCCACGTCTCTCTTTTGAACATATTTTTTCAAATCCACAATGTTCCTAAGCCCTAACACCTTACGTGATTTCACAAACTCCAGTCTATAAGCATTTGGGTGAGGCTTCTCTACGATTCTAAATGGGCCCACGTACTCATCGGTAAACTTCTTTGTTTCTGACGTAAGTTTCTTAGATCTTTCCCTAGTTTTCACTAGCACTAGATCCCCTACCTGAAAACTAGTGGGATCAGCTCTTGCGTCATGCCTTCTCTTTCTTTCCAGGGCCTTCTTTCTTATATTAATACGTGCCAGTCTCTCCTTCTCTTCGATGGCTATGTCTGTGAGATTTGGAAACTCGACCAGGTCGAATAAAATATTATTCGGCCTAATGTCACACATTAGCTCTACTGGTGCATATCCTGTGGCTTCATGCTTCAGATGGTTTATTACTTCTTCGAAGTATTCAATATAATTGACCCAAGCGGAGTGTTTTTTATGACAATATGTTCTACACAATCTGTTTAACTCCTTCATAATTCGCTCACACATGTTCCCTTGAGGAAAGTACGCGGAGATTTTTATGTGATCGATACCTCTCTGTTGTAAACATTCACTAAATTTCTTAGAGATAAACTGGGGCCCATTGTCTGACAATATTGCCTTTGGCACTCCTATCTTCCCAAAATAGTCCTTCTCCAACTTATTCACTAATACTTTAGAGTTGGCTTTCTTAATTGGGTAAAATTTTACGTACTTAGTAAACCCATCCACCATCACAAACACATATTCACATCCCCCTCTAGACACTGGTAGTGGACCAAATAAATCTACAGCTACTAAATCCAGCCGATTTTGTGGTTCTACTGAATACATCTGTCCTTGGATAGTTCTATTGTTGGCCCTAACTTTCTGGCAACGATCACAGGATTCTAATCGCTGTTGCACCCTTCTCCACATATTATCAAAAATTACCACTTCACTTAACTTAGCTATACATTTACGAGCGCCATAATGCCCATACTTACAATGTACGTAGTCTATAAGTGCATCTACATGTTGCTCCGGAAAACATATTTTCCAATTCTCCTCACTGTCTTTCCTGCGCCTAAATAAGACATCTTTATGCACTTTATAGTAGACCAGTAATTTTGGGTAGTCTGGATGACCTAATCTACTCTTTACTAATTTAATGTTGTCATCCTGGTTCTGTTCCCTCCGTAGGTTCTTACAAATGCGCTTAATTAAGCCATCGTCCTGGAGCTGCATGATGGCCAACATTACTTCATTATTATCGGTATTTCTTAAAGATTTCCCTTCTTGTCCTGTATCTTTCACACTTCTTGATAAGGCGTCCGCCACGATGTTCTCGGAACCCTTAATGTATATCATCTTATAATTAAATTGCTGTAAATACAGGGACCACCTTCTTAATCTAGCATGTTTTAGCTGACATGAGTCTAAATATGTAAGGGCACTATGGTCTGTGTAGATCCAAATTTCATGTCCTAAAAGGTACTTTTCAAATTTTTGCAGGCCGAAAATAACAGCTAATGCTTCAAGTTCAGATATACTATAATTTTTCTCGGATTGTTGCAATGACCTGCTCGCAAAGGCTATGGTCTTGTGGACTTCCTCTTCTCCTTCTTTTTCCAACTGAAATAGTTCAACTCCTAACCCGTAACCACAAGCATCAGATCCCAGACAAAATGGTTTCGAAAAATCGGGATGGTTCAAAATCTTACTATTAATAAGAGCTTCTTTCAATTCTTCAAACGCCTTCTGACACTCAGAAGTCCATTTATAAACTACATTTTTCTTTAAGAGTTCTCGCAGGCACGGTGCATTGAATAATTGTCCAGACACAAATTTTCTATAAAACCCAAACAAACCAAACATCCCCTTTAATGCTTTACGTGTTGTGCAGCATAATCCCTTATTGCTCTAATCTTTTCTGGATCCGGCATGATACCATCGCCACTCACTATGTGCCCCAAGAATTTAATTTCTTTCTTCACAAATTCAGTTTTGTCTAGCTTCAATTTCATACCCCCCAATTTTATGGCCCTCAATACTTCATCCAATAACTTACAGTGTTCCTCCCACGTTGGTGTCGATATCAAAACGTCGTCTACATACACTGTAATTCTTCTTAGTAGATGGTCCCCTAATACCTGCGACATAGCTCTTACAAAGGCACATACACTTATATTTAAACCAAACGGCACCACCTTATACTGATAACATCTACCTTCGAATAAGAATGCCGTGTACTTTCTTGATTCCTTTGCTAACGGTAGGTTCCAATATCCACAGGTCACATCCATGGATGTAAAGAACTTAGCACCTTTAAACTTTTGTAGCAGTTCTTCAATATTCTCCGGACGGTCACTCTCAGGTAGTACTATTTTGTTTAATGCTCGAGCATCCAACACTAGTCTAATTGAGCCATCCTTCTTAGGAACTATGACTAGCGGGTTATTGTACACACTAACAGCCCTTTCAATAATTCCCCACTCTAACATATTTTGAATTAAGTCACGTACTGCCTCCTTATGTACTTCTGGGATTGCAAATGGTTTTTTGAAGAAATGAGCGTCTTTCTGCACTGTCAAAAAACACTCATAATCCTTTACTAGCCCTGGTTGATCTGAGAAAACCTCGGCATGTTTGACTAGTATTTGTCTTAAATCGTTTTTCCTTGCTTCATCAATATCAATTAATTCTAGTAATTTCTCCTCGATCCTATTTCTGACACTCACAAGCTCAGACGGATCCTCTACTTTTTTGCCACCGTACTCATTATAGCCCTCCAAGAATTTCTCTGTTTTACAAATACATATAGGAAAATCATTCTGCTCAGGATCCTCACATAGCTGCTTACCGATGAAAGGTATAGTAATTAGTTTACCCTTAATTTTTACCATAACATCATTGGTAGAAAAATTCACCCATCCTTCATATTTATTCAAAAAGTCAGCCCCCACCAATATGTCTACACTCAGTCCATTTATAACTAAGAAGTTCTGTCTTATTTCTACTTCCTTAAATGCTATGGGTAGAAACACTTCCTGTTTTACTGTCTTCTTAGTCTTACCGGTTGCTACTACAATGTTCAAGCCACTTACTGGCATCTTAACAATCTGTTTACTGTTAGGGAGTTCATTTACCAAGTTCTGGGATACTGCACAGACTTCCGATCCAGTATCTATCAAACATTTAACTGGTTCATTTAATACTCTTAGCTCTACTATCGGTTGCCCTAAGTACTCTTTATTTATTTTGGGTTCTGCTTCCTCCAATAAATCTTGCACAATTTCTCTCCTTTCGAAGCCTGTCTTTTGGGTGGCAATCACATTCACACTTACAGGGTTTATTTCATGCTTATTATCACCCTCAATTCTAGTGGCAGCTCCTATCAGCCTATCCACTATTGCTAAGTCAAAACATTTTTCCAATGTTTCCCCCTCTTTCTCATTAACCTCCTTTTCTACGACCCTATCCAAGGCGTCGTCATTAACCTCTACCTCCTCCTCTAATCTATCCTCTTCTTCGTAACTATCTACAACATCAATTATCTTATCAAGCACAGTCACAACCCTGCCATTATTACTGTTCTCACCCCTATCCGACAGCTCTTCATTAGTTTTACTGTGCATAATGTCTTTCTGATTATTACCCTTATAACTAGTACTTAGTTCTTCAATAAGTGGCTTCTTATGATTATTCTTACAGTTAATTGGTTCATTAACCTCCACTTGACTTAAAGCTACTATCTCTGTCTGTTTTACGTTATCCTCCCTAAATTTTGTAGCAACAACATGCTTTCTTATGAATGGTTTTGCCAGCGGATTTAACTTTAAACGCTGTTGCCTACGATCGCCAGCACACTCGTAGACAATTAATGGTTTTCCGAGCGCGGTGCGTCATCACTATGCCTCCAGCTGACCGCCTCACCTCCTGACATCTGTCGGCCGCTGTCATACTGCTCGCGTTCATTGAACCTGTTAACATATGTTCTTCCTCTACCACGTGAACTGCCACGGTATCCGCCGCCTCTCTGAACACCCATCCTATTAATGTTTACATCCGCGCGATTGTCATTCTGCCTAGCAGGCGGGCGATGCTCCCTCCTCATGTTTTCTTCTTCTTTTTGGACGGATTCAACCCTTTCTAAATACTGTACGAACTTGTCAATGTTATCTCGGGGCGCAGATATGATCTTAGTTTTCCAGTTCCATGGTAGCTTATTTTCTACCCCTAATATGATCTGTTCTGTTTCTAACTTATTACTAAGGTAGGACAGAGTTGTTACCCACCTTTGAACAAATCGTTTGATGCCCTCTCTCTTGGGGTCATACTTCTCTCCCGACCAGAACCGATTAAGAACATCCATCTGCTTTCTCTTTCCCCAGTATTCCTCAAAGAACGCTAATTTAAATTCTGACAATTTCGCGTATTTTTCAGAGGCTAAATTCCCCCATACTCTGGCCTCTCCCATCAAATTTGAAGTGATAAAGCTCCATACTTTCGGCAAAACGTCTTCAAAATCGTTCCAAAATTCTCTGGGGTGCATGTTCTTACTTGGGTCAAATTTTAAAAACTGTCTGTGGGTAACATACGCAACCTCGGTAGATTCAATTATTCCACTGGAAATTATACTACCACTATGGTTAGAAACACACTGTTCTACTTTGGTTAGTCTGCATTCATGCCCACAAAGTTGCTCATTCACACTTTCACTGAAATGGCTTATGTGAGTCTCTAAATTATTGACCTTATTTACAACTTGCTCTCCAAGTTTCTCACACCGAATTTTGGTATTTACTTTACATTCTAAGGCGGCATGATTAATTTCATTGGAATTCTCTACCACTTTTATGTGCTCACATACTTTATCTAATTCTGCATCAACATGGGATTTAAATTGCTGTTGATCCTCAGTAACCTGTTCGATTCGTGTCGTCAATTCACTTTGCACTTGAACAATATTTTCTGTACATTCTAGTTTAACCTGCTGTATTTCAACATTTACTTTACTACTGAGCACTGCTAAATCTTGCTTCCAACAGTCTCTGAGATCGGATATTTTGGAATCTAAATCAGCGCCCATTTTAGTCATCTCATTACTTAAATCAGATCCTAATTTAGACATTTTTGAATCCATTTTACTTGACATATTAGTTTCCATTTGTGACATATTAGTTTCCAATTTTGATATACTGGAATCCATTTTTGACATACTGGAATCCATCTTACTTGACATATTGGAATCCAACACGTTCATCTTAGTTAATAGATTCATCAGCATACTGGCGACATTATCCTTCGCCCCCTCATTTGCTGATACAATGTCCCTATTAACATTAACTACCGGCATGGGTAACTGTAACTCACTGGGCACTGACATATTTGGATCTGACTCCAAACTATAATTAACATAGGATGAATCAGCCAAACTACTACTGAAATTGGGTTGAGACACGTCTAAACTAAAATTCATGGGGTCATTTTCCCCTGTCTCCATCCCACTATCACAACTTAGTTCCGCCTTTTTGTCACTTGGTTGAAACTCAGCCATTTTTCTCAGTTTGACTCCACAAACACACAAAGTTTTCAAAAGCACTGTACTTAACTTTGTGCTTCGGCGTGCTGCGTTGCTGCTAGATGAAACTGCGGGTCCGTTCACCATACACTGCAATGCTGTACCAGTTTCCGGGCCCCCGCTCGAATCAGCGCTGCCAACTGCCACTGCTGTCGTCGCCTCTGCGTAGTCTCCGTAGCTCGTCGTCTGCCAGACGCCGTCGTAGACTGCTATTCCAATCGGCGCGTAGTCACCGAAAAATTCTTCCGTTCCGTACAACACATTACAGTTCACGGACACTTTCACTGTCCTTCCTATTCACGTGGCGATATCAATTTGTACGCTACACAGTTCCTACACATAGCGAGCACTTCTGTATTGTCCGGTAATTGTCACTACTGCTTTTTTTGAAATTCACTGGAATTTACTATTTTTATTTCCCGGCCGATGCACCACTTGCGACGGGTCGGGCTCTTTTCGCGCAGTTTCCTTTCCCTGAAAGAAAATCCACCTACCTCGTTTCTTAGGTAGTTGCTGCACTCGCCTCTCCTGATAGCAGCTACTGGAAAAATTGCAGAAAAGCAGTGTTGAAGAAACTGCAATTTAATAGCCGCTCACCGGAGGCCGCGATACATGTTTGCTGAAATACAATCTATGAGCAATCTTCCTAAATAAATTGAGTTATTGGAATGGTAGTAATTGTTTACTCAAACGAGAACGCGAAGTTGGTAATTCTATTTAAGCTCTTTATTGTCTTTAAGCCTGATCATCAGCCCGCTAATCTACGTTTGAAGAAAGTTCAGTTCACAATTCTATCCACACTCAAACCCCGCCAGAATTAGCTTTCAAAGTTACGGAATTTACTTAACTGCAACACAGACGATTTTCTAACATACACGTTTGCAGTCGATGTTCAATAATAGTTCGTTTTTTAACGTTAATGCTCGCCATAAGCACTTAGTAAAAGTTTACGAAGTACCGCCACGCTTTTAATTATTAAAGTTACTCGCGTCTTTCGCGGAACGAAAAGTCACAACTCGCTCAAACTCACACTACGCGTTACTGGACTCTTCCAGTCTCAAATCGCACAGTACCGAACCGATGAAGCCGTTTTATGACTTCATTTTACACATTATTCGCGAGGACACATCAAGCATGTCTCTTCTCGATCACAGTTCCTTCGCGACTCCTCATCCACTCGCGACTCACTCTCCTAGTCTGCTAACCGTCCTCGCATCTCATTGGCTCACACATCACACAGCCAATCAGAATTAACTCTTTGGGTGCGCCTCGCGCCAAAATCTAGCACGCACCAGTCATGACTTCTGAATCATTTACGTCATGATTTCTTGTTACACAAAATTTACTGTATAATTTAACAAACCGAAAGGAAAACTAGACTTTACTTTATTTCCAGAAATTATTTAAATACTCGCGAACGTTCTGGCTGCTTGTACAATACCATACACTCTTGGACATCCGACATTCACTAAGATGGGGAACCACTGGCGACTCTGTTCCCACGGTTACATCGTCTGAACACTTGCGAGTTCCAACCTAGATTTTATACACTTGCAAAGAATGGCGAATGTCCCTCTTTCATTCACTCAGGCACACTCATTCACTCTCACCTACTCATATAAAATAACTGTTCACAAAAATTCAAAACATTTATGGTTTTAACAAAGTTATAGGTGAATTTCTAAAAGTAAAATTCTCAAAATAAATACAAAAGCACGGAAGGTGATTTTGTTTCATAGTTGGATGGTCACTGAAGGTGATCTATACATAATGGTATTTATTTAGACTCGAAAATTGTAGAAATTTGCGTTTTCTGTAAGATTTTTCTAATTTCCAAAATATGCAGGTTTCAAAGCTCAAATTTGGATGACTTATTTTTTATTCATAACAGAAACTAGTATATTAACTTTTAATTTCCTCAGGTTCCTCAGTTAGAAGTTATTAAAGATGAAAGTTCCACGTTATACACGCGGCTAGTTAGCGCACAGGTCTTACATTCTCACGGTACAGACATGCCATATGGTCGTAACGTCAGACGAACGGACACCGGTAATCTGCCCGCTACAGCACATATGCTAATCTGATGGCTACTTTACAGTCTGTCTACATTTCACAGTAAATATTTGATAGAAAACTGTGCGCTCGCACTAGTTGCGACGCCACAAACTGACCACCCTGATAAGGGTCCGCCGCATCTAATCGGTCCCACATAGTTCGCCACGCATTGTCAGTTCAGTATGAAACGCTGGACAATGCAGATGGCTATTAAGGCAGTTGAGTTCCGTCGTGTGCAGATCGTCGCGGTTCTCCAACGAGCATTGTACTGTGAAAGAGACCGCCATTTCTATGTTCCAAACAAGCACAATATCCGGCTGTAGAAAACAACGGCGTAATACGAGCTCTGTAAGCCACGCATAAAGGACCAAAAATGGCAGTTGGAACGTCGAAAAATATTAGACTAGTTGCTGCAGCTCTGTAACGAAACCCACAGCTTCCTGTTCGTAGTCACCCCAGAACGATACAAATCCTCCGCATTGTCTTTGCAGAGGACTGTGAAACAGTGAAGTTTTATTTTTACAAGCTGCAAGTGTTTCAGTACTTGCGGCTGGGAAATATAGTGAGTAGGCTCAATTTCTGCACAACATTGCTGGACAGAATTGACCAGGATGAAGCGTATCTAACAGATCTTGTGGTGACTGATAAGTAAAAATCTCATCTCAATGGGTTCGTCAAAAAACAAATCTACCGATATTACACAAACACAAACCCACAAACCATTCATGAAAACGCACAGGTTAGCCTAAAAAGCAGTCGCTCCTGTGTTACTATACAGTACGCTGGAACCCTTTCCCCAGGTTTTATTGAAGACAACAACGTACGGCTAGGGAGTGTCAGTTTCGAGTGATGTGTGGTGATGATCAGCAATTTTTTCATTTCTCAGATGCAGAACATTGCCGTCTAAACGCAATATGGCCGCGTGGAGTGGCCGCGTGGTTAGAGGCGTCATGTCCCGGACTGCACGGCCCCTCCCGCTGGAGGTTCGAGTCCTCCCTCGGGCATGGCTGCGTGTGTTGTTGTTAGCATAGGTTAATTTAAGTTAGTTTAAGTAGTGTGTAAGTCTAGGGACCGATAACTTCAGCAGTTTGGCCCCTTAGTAATTCACACACATTTGAACATTTAAATTCAGTATCGTTTCAGGAAGACGGGTACAGCCATTACGGGCCATAAATCAATGGCTACACTAAGGTTCCACTTTCCACATCGACTATTATCACGACTCCGTGATATCGTTTGGCCGGATTGATCACTTGATCTTTCAGCTCCTGATCTTTCCTGTTGGATGATTTGGTGAACGAAGCTTTCTCACAGCGATTCCACAATACTGACCAGTTGAAAGTCACAATCTACGATGAGATGGAAGCCATTCCTCAAGAAATGACTGAGAACTTAACGACGAGTTTTCGCACATGTTCAGCAATGCATCACAAATAATGAAAGCCATTTACGTGATGTACTTTTCAGGAAATAAACTTCCATTAGTTTTTCAGTAATGGCAATCTTCATAAAAGTTTTATCTATGACTTATATTATTTATCACTGATCTATATTCAATTGTTTTTCTTTTTATTCCTTGGCTATTTCTGAGGAGAGTACAAGGCTTGCTATGCCTGGAGGAGAGCTTAAATTATCTTGTTAAGGAGTAGGCCCAGATATTCACCCTGTTATCTAGCTTGACCACAGGAGGTCAGCAATAGAGCTTCTGGAGGAGGGAAGTTGTAACTAGGCTGTTTAGGTTTTTATGTTGGTAACGCCATGTAGCGCTCTATATGAAAATCACTGACTGTGCTGTGTGCAATCTGTGGCTGGTTTGCATTGTTGGAATTTGGTATTGTAGTGTTAGCCAGTTGGCTGTTAACAGCGCGTAGCGTTGCGCAGTTGGAGGTGAGCCGCCAGCAGTGGTGGATGTGGAGAGAGAGATGCCAGAGTTTTGAGAGCGGATGATCTGGACGTGTGTTCATCAGATACAGTAAATTTGTAAGGCTGGATTCATGAACTGATATATATATAATGACTTTTTAAAACTATTAAGGTAAATACATTGTTTGTTCTTTATCAAAATCTTTCATTTGCTAACTATGCCTATCAGTAGTTAGTGCCTTCAGTAGTTAGAATCTTTTATTTAGCTGGCAGTATTGGCGCTCGCTGTATTGCAGTAGTTCGAGTAATGAAGATTTTTGTGAGGTAAGTGATTCATGAAAGATATAGATTATTGTTAGTCAGGGCCATTCTTTTTTAGGGATTATTAAAAGTCAGACTGCGTTGTGCTAAAAATATTGTCTGTCAATTTAGGAGGAGGAGGAGGAGATTACTGTTTAACATCCCGTCGACAACGAGGTCAGTAGAGACGGAGCGCAAGCTCGGATTAGGGAAGGATGTGGAAGGAAATCGGCCGTGCCATTTCTAAGGAACCATCCCGGCATTTGCCTAAAGTGATCTAGGGAAATCAAGAAAACCTAAATCAGGATGGCCGGACGCGGGATTGAACCGTCGTCCTCCCGAATGCGAGTCCTGTGCGCTAACCACTGCGCCACCTCGCTCGGTGTCAATTTAGTGATGATCAGAATAAGTAAAGAGAGAAATGTCTGAATACGTTCAGTTCTGCTCAGCTGTTTGAAAATCAAATAACGTAAGGGGTTTACCAGCACAGTAATTCACAAATTTTTCTAAGGGGGCGTTTCAAAGTGGGTGCCAGAGCAATGCAGTTCGTGGAAGCATTTACGGTATTCCCCTGCCCCACGCGTTGGTAGCAAAGACAGTTTCCTCCTTTTAAGGCTGCTGCCGCTAAGCTACTGCAAGTTTCCAGAATAAAATCGGGCATGACGAACGCACTTCCTGTATGTTGATGTAAAAATGTGCCGAGACAGCGCTCCTCAGCCATCGTGAGAAAATTCGTTGGTTTTACATTAAAATCTTGTTATCCAACGATCGGAGTCTTGTCCGCCATCCTGTTCAGGCGCAAAGGGGTCGACCAATCTGTGGAATATGATTGACAACAGAACAGCAAGTGCTATCTTCCTTAAATTAAGGATGGGAAATTTCTGCTGGGTTCCCCGTATTCACGAAGATAAAAAAAAATTCTTGCTGGTCACCATGGCAATGGCTTGTCCCTCCATGTAGAGTTTTTATAGACGAGGGTAAGGTTTAGAGAAAGAAAATCTTGGGCACTTTTCTTTGAGGAGCAGTCAGGAGGCCGCCGTATCGGCTGCCCTTATTTGGTGATGTCTGGTGCCGCATTTTGAATCTGCTCTATCCATTTTCTGAGCAGCTCGCAGTTTGCGGGATTGGTCCGCAACTTTAGTTGTCTGATGAATTTTATTTTTTCGCGCCTCTTGGAAATGTTTGCTTTGAATTTACAAGCTGCACAGATTCTCAAAGCAGTGTTCACGCAAATAAGGTACCTTCCCAAAGTGTAGATGTACATTCATGATTAAATTGAGCTTCTCGAGAGGTTTTTGTTCCGGTATTTTAAACGAATGTGGAGCAATGTCTCAGTCAACAGTAAGAGACTTTATGTTAATTTGTTAATTTACTACACCCATGAACCATGGACCTTGCCGTTGGTGGGGAGGCTTGCGTGTCTCAGCGATCAGATGGCCGTACCGTAGGTGCAACCACAACGGAGGGGTATCTGTTGAGAGGCCTGACAAACGTGTGGTTCCTGAAGAGGGGCAGCAGCCTTTTCAGTAGTTGCAGGGGCAACAGTCTGGATGATTGACTGATCTGGCCTTGCAACATTAACCAAAACGGCCTTACTGTGCTGGTACTGCGAACGGCAGAAAGCAAGGGGAAACTACAGCCGTAATTTTTCCCGAGGACATGCGGCTTTACTGTATGATTAAATGATGATGGCGTCCTCTTGAGTAAAATATTCCGGAGGTAAAATAGTCCCCCATTCGGATATCCGGGCGGGGACTACTCAGGAGGACGTCGTTACCAGGAGAAAGAAAAGTGGCGTTCTACGGATCGGAGCGTGGAATGTCAGGTCCCTTAATCGGGCAGGTAGGTTAGAAAATTTAAAAAGGGAAATGGATAGGTTAAAGTTAGATATAGTGGGAATTAGTGAAGTTCGGTGGCAGGAGGAACAAGACTTCTGGTCAGGTGACTACAGGGTTATAAACACAAAATCAAATAGGGGTAATGTAGGAGTAGGTTTAATAATGAATAAAAAAATAGGAGTGCGGGTAAGCTACTACAAACAGCATAGTGAACGCATTATTGTGGCCAAGATAGACACAAAGCCCATGCCTACTACAGTAGTACAAGTTTATATGCCAACTAGCTCTGCAGATGATGAAGAAATTGATGAAATGTATGATGAGATAAAAGAAATTATTCAGGTAGTGAAGGGAGACGAAAATTTAATAGTCATGGATGACTGGAATTCGTCAGTAGGAAAAGGGAGAGAAGGAAACATAGTAGGTGATTATGGATTGGGGCTAAGAAATGAAAGAGGAAGCCGTCTGGTAGAATTTTGCACAGACCATAACTTAATCATAGCTAACACTTGGTTCAAGAATCATAAAAAAAGGTTGTATACATGGAAGAATCCTGGAGATACTAAAAGGTATCAAATAGATTATATAATGGTAAGGCAGAGATTTAGGAATCAGGTTTTAAATTGTAGGACATTTCCAGGGGCAAATGTGGACTCTGACCACAATCTATTGGTTATGACCTGTAGGTTAATACTGAAGAAACTGCAAAAAGGTGGGAATTTAAGGACATGGGATCTGGATAATCTGAAAGAACCAGAGGTTGTACTGAGTTTCAAGGAGAGCATAAGGGAACAATTGACAGGAATGGGGGAAAGAAACACAGTAGAAGAAGGATGGGTAGCTCTGAGGGATGAAGTCGTGAAGGCAGCAGAGGATAAAGTAGGAACAAAGACGAGGGCTGCTAGAAATCCTTGGGTAACAGAAGAAATATTGAATTTAATTGATGAAAGGAGAAAATATAAAAATGCAGTAAATGAAGCAGGCAAAAAGGAATACAAACGTCTCAAAAATGAGATCGACAGGAAGTGCAAAATGGCTAAGCAGGGATGGCTAGAGGACAAATGTAAGGATGTAGAAGCTTATCTCACTAGGGGTAAGATAGGTACTGTCTACAGGAAAATTAAAGAGACCTTTGTAGAGAAGAGAACCACGTGTATGAATGTCAAGAGCTCAGATGACAACTCAGTTCTAAGCAAAGAAGGGATGGCAGAAAGGTGGAAAGAGTATATAGAAGGTTTATACAAGGGCGATGTACTTGAGGACAATATTATGGAAATGGAAGAGGATGTAGATGAAGACGAAATGGGAGATAAGATACTGCGTGAAGAGTTTGACAGAGCACTGAAAGACCTGAGTCGAAACAAGGCCCCCAGAGTAGACAACATTCCATTAGAGCTACTGACGGCCTTGGGAGAGCCAGTCATGACAATACTCTACCAGCTGGTGAGCTAGATGTATGAGACAGGCGAAATACCCTCAGACTTCAAGAAGAATATAATAATTCCAATCCCAAAGAAAGCAGGTGCTGACAGATGTGAAAATTACCGAACTATCAGTTTAATAAGTCACAGCTGCAAAATACTAACGTGAATTCTTTACGGACGAATGGAAAAACTGGTAGATGCGGACCTCGGGGAGGATCAGTTTGGATTCCGTAGAAATGTTGGAACACGTGAGGCGATACTGACCTTACGACTTATCTTAGAAGAAAGATTAAGAAAAGGCAAACCTACGTTTCTAGCATTTGTAGACTTAGAGAAAGCTTTTGACAATGTTGACTGGAATACTCTCTTTCAAATTCTGAAGGTGGCAGGGGTAAAATACAGGGAGCGAAAGGCTATTTACAATTTGTACAGAAACCAGATGGCAGTTATAAGAGTCGAGGGGCATGAAAGGGAAGCATTGGTTGGGAAGGGAGTGAGACAGGGTTGTAGCCTCTCCCCGATGTTATTCAATCTGTATATTGAGCAAGCAGTAAAGGAAACAAAAGAAAAATTTGTAGTAGGTATTAAAAGTCATGGAGAAGAAGTAAAAACTTTGAGGTTTGCCGATGACATTGTAATTCTGTCAGAGACAGCAGAGGACCTGGAAGAGCAGTTGAACGGAATGGACAGTGTCTTGAAAGGAGGATATAAGATGAACATCAACAAAAGCAAAACGAGGATAATGGAATGCAGTCAAATTAAATCGGGTGATGCTGAGGGAATTAGATTAGGAAATGACACACTTAAAGTAGTAAAGGAGTTTTGCTATTTAGGAAGTAAAATAACTGATGATGGTCGAAGTAGAGAGGATATAAAATGTAGACTGGCAATGGCAAGGAAGGCGTTTCTGAAGAAGATAAAGTTGTTAACATCGAATATATATTTATGAATCAGGAAGTCGTTTCTGAAAGTATTTGTTTGGAGTGTAGCCATGTATGGAAGTGAAACATGGACGATAACTATTTTGGACAAGAAGAGAATAGAAGCTTTCGAAATGTGGTGCTACAGAAGAATGCTGAAGATAAGGTGGATAGAGCACGTAACTAATGAGGAGGTATTGAATAGCATTGGGGAGAAGAGAAGTTTGTGGCACAACTTGACTAGAAGAAGGGATCGGTTGGTAGGACATGTTTTGAGGCATCAAGGGATCACAAATTTAGCATTGGAGGGCAGCGTGGAGGGTAAAAATCGTAGAGGGAGACCAAGAGATGAATACACTAAGCATATTCAGAAGGATGTAGGTTGCAGTAGGTACTGGGAGATCAAGAAGCTTGCACAGGATAGAGTAGCATGGAGAGCTGCATCAAACCAGTCTCAGAACTGAAGACAACAACATGTTAATTTAGTCGGAAAGTTATTTTCTGTCATTTTAATGTGACATACGTCGAGATTTTCATTAAATAAATTACCTTTCAAATTTAGACTTGATCTGAATCTCAGTAGCAAATAATATCCTACAAACGATTTCCGCTGGGTACCTTCTAAAAAATACTACAGCTCCTGTATTCTTAATTTGTTTTCCTCAGTGTCACAGTGCTCCATTGTAAAGAAGATGCCAACCCTTTTATTATATTATTACATATGACAGTGTCTTGATCTGTGGTTATGCATTGAGCTTCTCCTAAATATGCTAAGGTCAGGTCATACAGACACCAAGACGGGAAGAGTTTATGTCGACCCTTATACACGATCTTTCTTCTGGAATCATTTGCCTTTTCGTAGTCAAATCGGTACAGTGAGGCACAACTTAGAACACAAAATCACTTGTAACGACCATTTACGAGCACTATTCTGCACATTGTTCAGTAGCACTTGCATTGCTAGTGAAAAGTGTATTTTAGTTTCTACTTGCGATTGTACACTGAAGCTCAAAGAAACTGTCCGGCATTGGTGGCCGTACGGTTCTAGGCACTACAGTCTGGAACCGCAGCGCCGCTACGGTCGCAGATTCGAATCCTGCCTCGGGCATGGATGTGTGTGATGTCCTTAGGTTAATTAGGTTTAAGTAGTTCTAAGTTCTAGGGGACTTATGACCTCAGATGTTAAGTCCCATAGTGCTCAGAGCCATTTGAACTATTTTTGATTGAAAGTGGAATGATCATATAAAGTTCATCGTTGGTAAAGCAGATGCCAGACTGAGATTCATTGGAAGAATCCTAAGGAAATGCAGTCCGAAAACAAAGGAAGTAGGCTACAGTACACTTGTTCGCCCACTGCTTGAATGTTGCTCACCAGTGTGGGATCTGTACCAGATAGGGTTGATAGAAGGGATAGAGAAGATCCAACGGAGAGCAGCGCATTTCGTTACAGGATCATTCAGTAATCGCGAAAGCGTTACGGAGTTGATAGATAAACTGCAGTGGAAGACTTTGCAGGAGAGACGCTCAGTAGCTCGGTACGGGCTTTTGTTGAAGTTTCGAGAACATACCTTCACCGAGGAGTCAAGCAGTAAATCGATCCCTCCTACGTATATAACGCGAAGAGACCATGAGGATAAAATCAGAGAGATTAGAGCCCACACAGAGGCATACCGACAATCCTTCTTTCCACGAACAATACGAAACTGGAATAGAAGGGAGAACCGATAGAGGTACTCAAGGTACCCTCCGCCACACACCTTCAGATGGCTTGCGGAGTATGGATGTAGATGTAGATGTAGATGTAGGATGACAGTCAGAAAAGTGTAGATTAGTGCATGTGGCTTCTGAATAAAGTTAACGGTCATTTGTTAGGTCATGTCCTTTACATCATGAGCGATGAAGCATGGTTTCATCTTTACGGTCACGTAAATTCAGAGAACACGAGGTACTAGGAAGCGGAGAATCCTAACACAGTGTCTCAGCAACCACTCTATGCTGAAAAATTCGGCGTTTGGTCTGGTGTAACAGGAACGTGTATCATTGGACAGATATTTTTTAATACTAATCTCCAGACGGTTGCATATATGGAAATTTTTGACATATTTTGTGTTCAATTTACTGAATACGAAAGACAATACTGCTTCTTCCAGCAAGATGGGGCAACATGGCACACGCCTAAAGTATCCCTGGAACGAGTCCATGGTGTCTTTACTAAGGACCCAGCAGTCAGTTAACATCATCATCTTCTATAAATGTGTCTTTCATCGTAGTTTTTCGTTATAAATAAACGGTCCGTTTCAGCACTTCGTTTCTGTAACTTTACTTCATTTGCTTTATACTTACCCGGCTACTTTTATCTGCGCCTCCCTCATCAGTAGCAGAAAGCAGAATGAGAAACGTTAATGAGCAGAGTATTTGCGAGAGTTCACAATCAGATAGCATACCTTTCTAGTACCAGATAGGGGCGTTATGATAGAATCAAATACTACGACACGATGTGTATCCAGTAATTGACAAAATCATCACGACAAACACTTCTCTTTGAAAAAATTTCTTACTTATAGTGCAGATTGAGACCTACGTAGCAAAACTTGGTTGCTGCAATTGAAAGACAGTTTACCAAAGTCCTGACCAATTCAGAGGAAATAAGAATATGTCAGTAGCCACGTTAGTGGAGAAGGAATTGCAAAGGTGTTGCAGTGACACGAAGCTGAGCAATATTCGAAGAATTTGAGTCATATGTCACGGAACTGTATTGGGCAGTTGCAGAGCAAAATAGGATGCACCTGAGCAACATAAGGGCTCCGACATTCACTGCAACACATTTATACTCAACATACTTCGGAGAGATTTCAAAGCTAAACCAGCGCCTTGACCACCCACGTAATACTTGTGAGCTGATATTACTTATAAGTACAACGCCAATGAGCATAAGATGTCCTTGCTTTGAAAAGAATGATCTAGAAACAATCAGAATAATTTTAATTGATGTTGCTGAGTATGTGTGAGAAGATAAGAGTGCGAGGGGTCCTTCGGAAAGAATGGGAATATGACAGCACGAATGGGAATGCAAGATAGAGCAGCAATGGAAAGCAGTCTCCAGATCTGGGATCAAACTGGCGTAATTAAAGATCCAAAATTTCGACAAAGAAGCATGACAGGGGAACGGAGTACCAGAGCAGCCAAGAGAGACAGAAAATGGAGCCGTGGATATTATAGAATCACGGTATGCACCTCCAGACAGTCAACAAGCCTGATAAAAATTAATCTTTTTTACACCAGAAATTATTCAGGTTTCTGTTGTGGTTGACAGGAGAGCCAACACCGTTACTACAGGAGGCCGAAATGCATGCGTTTTAGCTCACGCAGGCTGGCGTGAGGTCTGGAACATGACAAGGGAATTAGAAGTGAGCAAAACGGACGTGGCTGGTGGAATACTTAACTTTAATCCATTAATGGAGAACGTCGCTCTTTATGGTACATGATTCGCAATGTCAATAGTACGGATACTGGCGCCTTGCTAGGTCGTAGCAAATAACGTAGCTGAAGGCTATGCTAACTATCGTCTCGGCAAATGAGAGCGTAGAAGTCAGTGAACCATCTCTAGCAAAGTCGGCTGTACAACTGGGGCGAGTGCTAGGAAGTCTCTCTAGACCTGCCGTGTGGCGGCGCTTGGTCTGGAATAGTGGCGACACGCGGGTCCGACGTATACTACCGGACCGCGACCGATTTAAAGGCTATCACCTAGCAAGTGTGGTGTCTGGCGGTGACACCACAGTTTCTTTTTGTCCTTAGCTATAAGTTTTTGTATGATTCGTGTGATGTGTATGATGAGTTCCATTTCACTTCGAACTGGGGGAAGCTTTGCATTTATTGTGATGATCTAAAGAACACGGTAAGGTAATATCTTTTGCAAACTCGTAGCTGCGATCTATTCAAATTAAAATTAGCAAATAAAATTCTAAATTTACGTAATAGTGTATAATTTGAGGCAACATTTTTGAAATATTTTTACAAACTCAAATTTAATGTTAATTTAAGGTTCATTTTAAATTGAATAAAAATTGTGCCATATTGTTCAGTAACTGACTTGAAAGGATTTTGATAAACATTTTTTTGATGTCTTACATGAAGAGGTGGAAAAAGATTTTTTAAAATAGGAACAGCGACAACACTCATGAATCATGATGAAGCCGTTGTCTATCACCTGCTGGTTATGTTCACGACAACCTATCGCAGCCCAAGTACAGTGTGAGTTTCAGTTTTATTAATTAGTTATTTTTTCCCACGTTTCTGACAAGGGATTCCGTAAATATTGAACTGTAATCAATGTGGAATAAAAAGAGGTTCGAGCTTATTTAGTTTAATCTTCGTGAAAATGACCCAGCAACAAGTGCTCTCTAACTTAATGCTCTGAAACCTGGCTGTTTCCGCCAGAGCAGGAATCTCGACTGCCAACAGTAGCAGCCATGGTGAGTTCTGTCCAGTAAAAATCGTGTAGTAAGGGCAAACGAACTCCTACTCCTGCGTAATTATTTACACTCCTGGAAATGGAAAAAAGAACACATTGACACCGGTGTGTCAGACCCACCATACTTGCTCCGGACACTGCGAGAGGGCTGTACAAGCAATGATCACACGTACGGCACAGCGGACACACCAGGAACCGCGGTGTTGGCCGTCGATTGGCGCTGCATTTGTGCACCGCCGCCGTCAGTGTCAGCCAGTTTGCCGTGGCATACGGAGCTCCATCGCAGTCTTTAACACTGGTAGCATGCCGCGACAGCGTGGACGTGAACCGTATGTGCAGTTGACGGACTTTGAGCGAGGGCGTATAGTGGGCATGCGGGAGGCCGGGTGGACGTACCACCGAATTGCTCAACACGTGGGGCGTGAGGGCTCCACAGTACATCGATGTTGTCGCCAGTGGTCGGCGGAAGGTGCACGTGCCCCTCGACCTGGGACCGGACCGCAGCGACGCACGGATGCACGCCAAGACCGTAGGATCCTACGCAGTGCCGTAGGGGACCGCACCGCCACTTCCCAGCAAATTAGGGACACTGTTGCTCCTGGGGTATCGGCGAGGTCCATTCGCAACCGTCTCCATGAAGCTGGGCTACGGTCCCACACACCGTTAGGCCGTCTTCCGCTCACGTCCCATCATCGTGCAGCCCACCTCCAGTGGTGTCGCGACAGGCGTGAATGGAGGGACGAATGGAGGTGAGCGCCACAATCAGGACTGCATACGACCGAGGCACACAGGGCCAACACCCGGCATCATGGTGTGGGGAGCGATCTCCTACACTGGCCGTACACCTCTGGTGATCGTCGAGGGGACATTGAATAGTGCATGGTACATCCAAACCGTCATCGAACCCATCGTTCTACCATTCCTAGACCGGCAAGGGAACTTGCTGTTCCAACAGGACAATGCACGTCCGCATGTATCCCGTGCCACCCAACGTGCTCTAGAAGGTTTAAGTCAACTACCCTGGCCAGAAAGATCTCCGGATCTGTCCCCCATTGAGCATGTTTGGGACTGGATGAAGCGTCGTCTCACGCGGTCTGCACGTCCAGCACGTACGCTGGTCCAACTGAGGCGCCAGGTGGAAATGGCATGGCAAGCCGTTCCACAGGACTCCATCCAGCATCTCTACGATCGTCTCCATGGGAGAATAGCAGCCTGCATTGCTGCGAAAGGTGGATATACACTGTACTAGTGCCGACATTGTGTATGCTCTGTTGCCTGTGTCTATGTGCCTGTGGTTCTGTCAGTGTGATCATGTGATGTATCTAACCCTAGGAATGTGTCAATAAAGTTTCCCCTTCCTGGGACAATGAATTCACGGTGTTCTTATTTCAATTTCCAGGAGTGTATTATTAACCAGTACTGCTACAGCGTGGGGAGGAGGGCATAAAATCTCTTCCACTCCACGGTGCGTTTCTGAAGCTGACAAACAGGAGAGCTTACACACTGAAACACACGAAAAGTATGCGCTCGACAGCAAATAACATTATGAACTAGTGAGGAAGTGTGTTTCTAAAAGCTGAAATAGAACGTTGTGCCACAGCATAGCCTCTGAATGCCTACACATAGCTAGATTTTTCTTTCTGGAAAGATTCTTCGAACAATACTATCTTTTGGCAGGAAGCTGGCCTTGTGAACCACCTTGTGTTCAGGGCATGGACGAAACAAATTCCGTCCACAGCCTCCTCTGGGAACTCATCCTTCAGTTTTACAGCCTTTGACGTCTTTGTCCCTTACTTTAAATAACATACACTGTCCCACACAGCTTGGATGCTTTCAGGTCTGCGTAAAATGACGACTTCTCGCTATAATAAAAGATAAGAAAAAATAAGGCAATAATCTGGGCAGTCAATGGAAATACCTAAAACTGTCTGCAGTTATGAAGCAGCGCAAGAATGGGACTAAACTGAGTGAAGGGATGAGCAGTCGTGAATCGGAATCTCACAGGCACTGCAAATATCGTATTTATCCCCCGACACTGAGGGAGTAGCTTTCAAGTAAAATGTCTCGCCTGTATGAGAATATACCCAATTGATGTGTGAGAACAGGTAGTTGGCACAGGGTTGACGACGTATGGAAGTTTGGGTCCGGCCGTCAATCGTGTTCGGATAGCCTAATGGTTAGGTTACCGCTCGCGATAAGCGGGAAATCCGGCTTCGAGTCCTGGTCCTACACAAATCTTCTCTGGAGTCATACCATTATACAGTTGATGGTAATCCACATTCGCAATTGCGAATAAATTTCACGTATATCAAACATGTAGTTAGTCTTGCGGTTTTGGTCACTTTTTTGCAGTAACTGATGAGTAAATTAAAATTAAAAATAGCTTAATACTCCTTGCAGATATATCCAGGGAGTAATTCATCCACATTACAGAAAAATGTCTCTATCAGTGTGGCCGCAATCCATCCATCAGCTTGAGGTACAGTGTATTTTCTTCTCGGGCACGTCCGTCAGGAGCAACACGCAATTTTTTTTAAATATATTCATTATTTATTGCATAAAACGTGACCAAAAACACAAGACAAAGTGTGATCTTTGTTTCAGTCATTCGTTTTATTATTTTGTCAAATTTCAGAAAACTGTGCTATTACTCCATGAACCACACCTATAGATAAAGAAAAACGCCTCACCTTGGACAGAGCAACTTTAACTCCTCCGCTCGGGCCTTAAGGATGACTTTTGAAGATAAGAAAATGATGTCCAAGAATCAATAAATAATGCGCAGAAACATTTACGTTGATGACCTCATTAGATTTTCAAAAACAAGTCGTAAAAATCGTTCATTTTGTAGGCTGAATGAGGAGAATGGATCGTTAAAACTAACTTCTTGCTAAAGCAAACTGGTAGATAAAATTCATAGATTTAGGACTCATGTCCGCTGCTTATACATGAAACTCAAAATAACACAGCAATATTTGCTGCTGTAACTGAAAAGGAAGCAAGTTAAAAAAATCATACTTTCCTAATATAAAGACATGAACTCATATACGATGTATGATTAACCCAATGAAGATTAAGACAAAATGGTGAACGATTGAATCCGCCATTTCTAAAAGTCCCTTCCTCACACTTTTTGGTTTTGTAGTTTGTGTGTCTCCAGCTGTAGATACACCATACCATGCTACAGGAAACTCTCTATGGCAGTTGATATTGATGCAAGAAACCAACAATATTTTCATTTATTACTGAAAAATCGATTCTGGTGGAAAATAGGCAATTCAGCAAGAAACCATAATTGTAAGCTATGTTAAAAACAATAAATTCAAAGTCCACGTTGTGAATATAAGGGAATTTTAGATTTAAATATTTGGCAACCGAATTTCTACAAGAAGGGCGGAATTTCGTGTGAGAGAAGTGGAAATTCAATCAAAGTTAAGATTGAGTACTACTAGTTAATAGAATACTGATGTAACTTCAACAGTCTACATCTGGCGGTCACCTCGGATTTTACTGTCGTACTTCTGCAGCACACTTTCGACTTAGTTTCAGTAATATTAAAACTGAGACACTTTCTCATTGTTCACTATACAACGGATGTTTCCCTCTCAAACATAAAAAGTAGAAGGCATCGGGAAGGTTATGAAATACATCCATACCACTATGTATAGCATTACGAAAGTATATATAGACAGTCTAAAATATTACCAGATACAGGCCACACCGCAGTTGTGCAGGACCTCCTTTGTCTTTATCACCCCAAATAAATTTTGTTGTGCATCCTTCTTTCCACTCAGTCCTCATTTCTCAGTATTCTCAGCTACTTCAATCTCATTTAATTTCTCTCCCCAGTACCCCAGTACTCGCTGTATTCTCCTGTAGTACCTGTAGTAATGTACATTGCAGATACTGTAATGTAATTTATAAGTAATTCTCCCTTTCCCAGAAGGCTAGATGTACAAATTATCAATTAATTCTATACTGTCTTTGAAATTAGTTTTGTAATGTAAATGAGAGTTAGCTCCCTAAGCATATTGACTTGAAACTGTGAATATGCTTTCACAGCTTTTGATAAAGTGATGTCAAAACAAAAGGGAAATAACTGTAATAATACTATGCTTACAGTTCTGTTAGGTAATTGTGCACTCTGTCTCTCAATTACTAATAACGCAACATTGCTATTAGCCTGACACTGATGAGCAGTCAGCAAACTAACTCGGTGTTCAGGGTGGTTAACTCATTATAAATAACACTGTGCAACAGTGAAATGTAAATCGAATTCAAATAGTCAGTTCCTATCAGTTCTAATGTGCTGGTCGTGAATATCACAAAGACAATTCAGTATTAGCTCTCATTTTCATATTACACAGTTTTATTATGGTGAGATAATTATACACAGATATTTATGTTAAGTTAAAAAAGTCAAATATTATTATGGTTTGTCAAAGTCATACTAACTAGCAACAGTGGATTATATTATTGTCCCTGGCCTCACTTTTGTGCAATACTTTGGATATAAACGTAAATAAAAATTTTAGTGGTGTTCTTGTCTCCCTCCTCTTCAACT
Organism: Schistocerca gregaria; assembly: GCF_023897955.1. Taxonomy (NCBI): domain Eukaryota; kingdom Metazoa; phylum Arthropoda; class Insecta; order Orthoptera; family Acrididae; genus Schistocerca; species Schistocerca gregaria. Next base: position 456,403,755 of record NC_064926.1, read on the forward strand.
TTATTAATGCATGTAATAATTTTTGCGCATTTGTTTCCAATTTAACTACCAGTTGTTCAAAATTACTGCTGTTGAAGTGAAAAAAAATGCCACAAGTTTGTGTTAATAGTCCGCAAACATTTTGCTATGTATGTGGAGAAGTGACATTTGTTTCACAACAACAGCAAATAGCTCCACTGATAACAAAAACCTTACAGTTCTTATTTTCGGTGCAGAATAGATCAGGATAAACCCTGGACTCCACATGTGATCTGCAACACTTCTGCCAGCAACCTCAGGAATTCGATGCATGGGAAAGGACGTTCAATGCCCTTTGCAATGCCCATGATCTGGCCTGAGCCAGCTAATCATGTGAGTGACTGCTACTTTTGTATGGTTCCTCCTATCAGGAAGGAAATATCTAAGAAGAAGAAATGGGCAGTGATGTATCCTAACACTCAGTCTTCCATACATACTATTATATATGGGGATGAATTTCCAATACCTGAACCACCAACAGAGGATAAGATTACTTCTCATGGGGATTCTGAATGTCCTGAACCATGTACATCACAAGATCCAGAGCTTCTTCCAAATATATCATCAACTGATGATCCACAAAAATTGTCTGAAAATGAGTTAAGTGATTTCATTAGAGATTTGGAGCACTCTAAAGCTAAGGATGAGACTTTAGCATCAAGATTGCAGGAGCGCAATTTTCTGGAAAGCAATGTAATTATTTCATTTTACCGCAGAAGGGAGCAACAATACACTCTTTTTTTAACATATAAGATAGCCTTGTGACTTGTGTGGACATAAATGGTCTAATGAAGGCTTTAAGAATTAATTACAACCCTGATGAGTGGAGCCTCTTATTGATTCGTCGAAATTAAGCTTAAAAGCGTACTTTGACAAGCTTCCTTCTATTCCAGTTGGGCATAGTATGCATATGAAACAGTCATACCAAATATGAAAAATTTACTAGAAGCCATTAAGTATAATGACTCCCAATGGTATATTTGTGATGACTTGAAAGTGTTTGCACTGCTGTTAGGTGTGCACTTAGGGTATACTAAATATTGCTGCTTTCTCTGTGAATGGGATAGCCAAACTCGTGCATCTCACTACAGTAAACATGAATGGCCCACCAGAAATTGTCTAAATTGTCTTCAACCAGGTATGAAGAACATTGAGAGTGAAACTGTAGTAGATCCTAAAAAGATTCTGCCCCCCCCCCCCCCTCCCCCTTTGCCCATCAAGTAGAGTCTCATGAAAAACTTTGTTTAGAGAATGAACAAAGATGGTGAGGCGTTTAAGTTGTTAAAGCAAAAAGTTCTCTTACTTAAGTGATGCCAAAGTAAAGGAGGGCATCTTCATAGGCCCACGGATTCGAGAAGTTTTTGTAGAGCATACTTCCGACAGAATGATACATGGTGATGAGAAGCATGCATGGGAATGTTTTAAGACAGTCTGTTTACAGTTCTTAGGAAACAAACGAGCAATAAATTACAAGGTGATTGTAGATAACATGTTGTCATCTTATGAAAAACTTGATTGCAACATGTCACTGAAAATGCATTTCTTACATAGTCATTTTGACTTCTTCCTCAAAGACTATGCTGCAGTAAGTGATGAACATGGTGAGCGATTTCATCAAGATATTGCCACATTTGAGAAGAGGAATGCCTGAAAGTGGAGCCCTAATATTTTAGCAGCTTACTTATGGACTGTCATAAGGGATGTTCCAGAGTATGTGTACAAACCTCAAGCTACGCGAAAATGGTCCTCTCTTGAATTTATCTCTGAACAAAATATGTCATTGTGTATACTGTACATATGGACATTTAACATTTTTAATCCTTTATATACATTTGTGACCATTTAATTTGTACATTTTGTTTTGTGCTTTACGTAGTTCTGGTACAAAGTTGACTTACAAAGCATTTTTGTTTGTGTGATATTATCTTAAGTTTTTCTTAATATTTTGCTTTTGTACTTCCAGAAAGGCATTGAAATTTACCAATGCATAACACATGACATAATTCAAGTAATTATTTACTTAAAATATGTTATGCTGACCCTTGGAACATGAAAGCATATTTTGCTAGTGAGTTATTTATAAAAAAGAATGTACATTTTTTTAAAAAACCTAGAGCTAAATATTTATGAAGGTGATGATTTTACATGCTTTTATACTGAAATAAATATAACTATCTCAGAATCATGCAATTTACACACTTACACATCAAATTTGTTGTTCAGTGTAATTAAATGTCTCTCTCTTGAATTATTATAGGTATTCCTCAATATATACCAAAAGTATCTATAAAACTCATGTGCTTATATCACCAGATAATATTTCGTATGTCAGTTCAATGTGAAGTAATAAAACCCGTAACTCCAGATAGTGGTTTCGTCTTGTATACCAACATAAGATGGCATAATCTTCTGCAGATGAAATCTTATACTAGAACTAGATTCCCGTAACAAGGCCTACCTGCCTTTGGATGTGATCTCGCAACCTTGAGAAAATCTGAAAGTGAAATATATTGAATTATTCGTAGCCACCGTATAGCTCGTGGAATCTGAAAGAAAGTTTAGTGTCCTAACTGGCGGCATGTCTCGAAGATGAGCTGAAAGAAAATTACTAATTAATTTCTAGTATGGCGCCCAACAGTGGTCACTGTTCCCTTAAGGCCACGTCTATTCAGGGCAAGCATGATTTCGGTTTATAAATAATTATGTACCATACACAAGTTTGAAGTCATGAACAACTATATTTTAGTTTCGTTTATAATTTACATAGACTGTTACAGAAAGATGGACTTCGGATAATCGTTCTTTCTTCTTCGAGTCCAAGAACAGAAGAAGTCAACCAGAATAGAAAGTTTAGACACAGAATCACGAATATTCCATGGAATATTCAACAAGGCATAAATTGCAAATAATACATTTGTTTGCCGGCCGTGGTGGTCTCGCGGTTCTAGGCGCGCAGTCCGGAACCGTGCGACTGCTACTGTCGCAGGTTCGAATCCTGCCTCTGGCATGGATGTGTGTGATGTCCTTAGGTTAGTTAGGTTTAAGTAGTTCTAAGTTCTAGGGGACTAATGACCACATCAGTTGAATCCCATAGTGCTCAGAGCCATTTGAACCAATACATTTGTTTACTCTTTGGCATACATCGCCAGCTATTCATGCAATAATTATCAATACATGGCATTTATAAACTTTAAATTCATGAGCACTCCAGGAGATACAGTACAGCACACGGGGTAATGTAGCTCTTCCACCTGCGGGAGTGGGTAGTAAACAGATGATGGGTGGAAAAGGAAATCGTTCTGGGTGCCGGATCTTAAACTTGTCAGGAGAATGAAGCAACACTGTATTTCTGTTTGTACATTGAAACTTTCCCGTCTCCTCTATCTCTCTCTTGTTACGCAACCTTCCCTTTTACAATAACCTATGAAACCTTTCTTTAGGATTTATATTTCTTGCTTAATAATAACAAATGAAATCTTCCCTTTGAAATTGATTCCCTCTCTCAATCTTCGCATACAAATTTAATTGCTGATTACTAAAAGTGATTTTCTGATTATTTCGACGAAACATATAATGTGTCGTCGTCGTGGCCCTAAGTCGTTATCTGCAATAACCCAAAACTGTTCCGTACCTTTTTTACTGTTACTGGATTGCCATCTGACTGCTACATTGAACTGCGACATAAATATACTTACTTTGTTTTACTATACTCTATTAGCTGCTGGTGGACTGTCATAATAAGTGGCTGTATTTATTACCAAAGGTGGCGTTATTCTTTAATAGCAAAGCTGACGTTATTCTTTAATTAATTTGATTGAAGTTACGTAATTCACAGTTACACTTTTTCTTGACAACAATACAATTTTTGCAAAGTTTTACGTTGATGGTTTTTTTTTTTTGGGGGGGGGGGGGGTGGATTATAATCAGTAATGTAACATTGCTGGAAAAAAATAATTTTATTCTGAAAACGTTTCTTCAAATATTTACTGCTGGAAATGAAATGATTTTACAAACGTTCAGATGGGACTTAGTTTTTACAATAACCTTACAACTAGCATTGCGCAAACATACCTTCTGTAGTCTTGAGTTTTGCAAAGAAAATAATTCAATAATATTAGTTCCTCTTATGATAATAGTTAGTTGATGTCTCTGTACATCCGTTTATAACCTCTTGTAAATCATACCTGTTGGCTGGCAGGCACACTGTTCCTCTCAACCTCTCGCTTCAGACCTGCTACCAACTCGATTCTCATCTCGCTTACTACTGACTTCCTACGAACGCTAAAGTGCGGTCTCTCCTGCCAACAATGCTTTCTCGTGCAGACAATCCCTGCTACCATTACAAAATGTAACAATGCGCGGTCTTTCCCGCTCTTTTCTTAAGACGTATAAATGCGCGGTCTCTCTCGCCCTTTTTAAAATTATATCAATTTGCGGTCTCTTTTGCCAACAATACTTTGGTGCAGATATTCCCTGCTACGGCAATTATTTCCAACATGACAAATATTAATTATTCCTACTTAATCCTTTTAATAAAATATAAAGATCTTTCATAAATTGTGGGTTGACAATAGACAATAGAAATATACACGTTTTACAACATAACTAATCTCTGCCGAAAAAAATTGAGAAGGTATTCTGATACCACGTAATTATGCAGCCCAGCACATCACCACAAAAAGGAAGAGGCCAATTAAAAAAAAATACTTTATTAACAACGTTCTAAGTGCAATACCAACAAGCTGACAGGTTCTAGATGCCCACAAGATAGTTTTTACAACTTCATTCTTGTAAAGAAAGAAACAGCAACCAGTCACTGCTACTACTGACACAAATAGCTCCTTCAAGTTTCTTGCCGTTGGGTTCATATTCAGACGGCTGTTGCTTTTATTACATCTTTTGTTTACACTGTGGGGGTATCTGGCGGTAAGATGTAAGTATGGGGTCGACTGATTGAGTTGAGCTACCAGTAACGTATTTGGTACATTGATTAAACCACAACTTTAAAAAAATACGTGACAAATCACTTTAGATTTGTGCAACGTAACGCGCTCCTTCGCATATCGACGGCGGGTCTGCAACATAAATTGTCCACCTATCTCGATACTGCTGCAGATCTGCAAACGTAACTTCTGGCTGCAGCTACTTAAGAGATCTCAGAAAAGCAGTGTTTAAGAAACTGAGATTTCATAGCTACGCGTCGGAGGCCGCTAAAGTACAAAAATCTGAAAATAGTCTTGTGCACTCTAAATAATAAATAGGAAACCGGTTGTTGATCAAATTTCTAAGTTCAAAGGTCCTTATAAACTTGCATTAGGTTTTTTATTATTGCTATTAAGCAAGATCATCAGCCCACCTGTGTTCAAATCATTAAAGTTCCTGTTCACAGTCCTCGTCACACTCAAACAGCCAGAACTTTTCCTATCCAATTTCGAAATCATTTACGAGAGTAACACAGTAAATAAACTGCTATTTACTTTTGCACTCGGCATTCAGCGGTTGTCTTTAAATTAAGTTTTTGCTTGCCATAAGTACTCAGTAAAAAAATTTACTTAATACCGCTTAGTTCAAAGTTTACACACGCGATTTTCTCCTGAAAAAAAATATCTCTCGACTCTTAACATTTCAAAAATAATTAATGGTAAACACCAGCTACCTTTATCACTGTACCGAAATGCGGAAGTCACAATAACACTTCATTTTACACATAATGCGTTTGGACACTTTCAGCATGACCGGCTCCTTTGAACGCTAGTCTACCACTTCCTTCTCTCTCTGCCTCTACAAGCCCCTGTATCTCACGCGTTAGGTGGCAAACCGTCTCACTTCTTGCTCACTGTACAGAATTATGGTCAATCAGAACGGACTTTCAGGGCGCAGCTCACGCCAAAATCTAGCAAGAACCAATCAGTGCTCTCAGCTCATTGAAGTCATTAAAATGACCAACTCAAAACTCTCTTGTTAAACAAATAAAATAAAATAAACTTTAAGCTGTACTTTACGTCTGGAAGATAGTCGCGAACGTTCTGGCTGTCTCTTACATATTCAAACATGCTTGGACATCCGTCATCCACTAGCACGGGAACCACTGGTGGATTCGTTCCCACGACACAAAGCTGCAACACTTGCAACTTCCTATACGGGATTACAAACTGAAAATTTAATATTGGCGAATATCCCACATACACTCACACATGTATTCTCTTTCACACTCAACCTAACACAAAACATAAATAACTACTTGAAATTCAAAAGTTATTCCTACAGCAAAATTACGAAAAGTTTTCTAAAATGAGGATCTTTCCAAATTTGAATCTAATCACTGAAGGTGTTATCATATCTTTTCAAGTAGTCACAGTTGGTGAACTATTAACATATTCATATTGATTTAGTTTTTTAAGTGTCGGATAATTAAGTTTTTTACTGACTTTTTTTTAACTTCCAAATTATGACAGTTATTGACTTCAGATTTTGACAGATTGTTTCTTTACACAACAGAAGGTTATGTACCTAATACGAAGTTCCTCATGCTATTTCTAGATCAGTTATTAATTTTTATACTTCCAGAGAATGTAACTACTCTGTAAGCGCCTCTCCGTTACTTTCACACACTGCAGTCACGCCATATGGTCATGACGCACGTCTGCAGGACACAGCTCGCCCGTTGCAGATTGTATAAGATTCTGAGGGCTTACACTGGAGCCCACATACATTTACATTTATACAAGAAAGCTTTAATAGAGAAATTGGCGATCGCGCCCTAGCTGCGACGCCTCATCATCAGAAAAAACAGCTTTAACTTGAGCTCAAGTACACAGAGAGAAGATTGACGGGATGAATAATGGTATAAACAGATCTCACGAGGAAAATGACCCCACCACTTAAAAGGTTAAGAAGATTAACAATTGTCTGAACACCGTGTTTTCCAGAGCATTTCTGAAAAAAAAATAGCTTTATGGCAGTAAAATCAAATCTTCCGGAACTTCGCAACTTTTAAAAATCTAACATTTAAAAGCTTTCATTTTATAATGAACTTGGTTGCTTTCGGATTTGGATCCTGGACAATATTGCTCAAAACTTGGTTGCTACGATACTTCATCTGCTAAGACCTGACTGTATGGTTATATCACGATTTTACCTTAACAGTCAATCACCATGTGTGTATACAATTTACATAAAAATTAGTCATTACTCTCTTGGTTACTTGAAACAGTTCAGTTGTTAGAGAAAGGCCACACTACCTGCGGGCTACTAGGAACACTTTCGTAAAAGACTCTAAATTAAAAAAACAACTGATTCTAGAGGTTGCACGAATTCGTGGGGCGTAGAAGATGATTACTAATGACAGTACGTCTCACAATACGTAGCAAGGTTCCAGTGAAGTCACTGGCAGCAAGGGCAGAAACAGCAAAACACCAGATTACAGCACCTGATAGACAATCCATATTCTAGCCACAAGCAAACCACCATCACTTACAAGTCTCCAAAACTCAGAGTTCACAGCCAGGTCTGCACCCTCAGCACAAGTTCCAAGACGTGAAGTACATACTCTGCCCGATAGGACAGAGACCCGCCTCCGCTACTGTGCGCCCCGCCTCGTGCACTCCACAGTCAACAACCCTGTACTCAGTTCACAGCCAAGTCCCCTAGTCCACCCGCGTTGCCGTGAAATATCACAGATTCCGCCAGTGGAACCAAACATCATCTTCGTTCAGCGAATCATTGAATCAGAGTATTGCCAACCTTGTTACCGAAAAGAAAATCTTGCCAACCTCGACATAATATTAGTTAATGTAAAAAAAAAGCCAACAACCAATGTTGCGAAACACCCCCTCACTCTCAAAGAAAGTGAGATGATGCTAGTTAGCGATCATCTAGATCTCTCGCTCAACTAACGACGCTAGTTGCTAATGTGCACAACGAAGTTAATAAATGCTAATTTATGGCTCAGAAATAGATAAATCGATGGGGGTGATGACTAGCGATAAAATGAAATTCTTGAGTTTATTAGTACAAGTTGATTTCTTAAAAACAGTGCCAAATAATTAGTAATAGTTATTCCAGATGCAATAACACTAATAATAAGTGACTTATGGTTGGAAAAGTTCAGGAAATGAAGTATGATGGTAATTTCAGCTCTCCAACATATTATTTTTTAACTGACTTAAATACACGCCTCGACAGCAAACGATCTAACAGTATTCAGAAAGGATAGATTAAATACAATTGGTGGTTCTAACAACCCTATCACAACAAAGGTCAGAAATTAATAACGATTGTGGTGTTGCTCACTCTACTAAATACGGAATTTTCGGGCAACAACAGTCATATTATGTGGCAGGTGTCATTAGAGCACAGTTAATAAAGTCATTTCATGTAATAATCAAAAAACTAGGCACTCATCTTTTTTTGTTTTCCCACGCTGACCTCGTCGTAAAATCATGGCTCAATCGTTGAAAATCTAGCTGGTTATAACTCCAAGCTCGGATGCAAAGAGGCCTAGGTTTTATTCTGCTATATTCAAAAGTTTTGGAGATGCGCTTCACAAACCATTCATGAAGCTTACACTTTTAGTAGACAATGGTGATGTAAAAAAAATAATCAGCATTCCGAATTTAAGTTACACTTCCTTTTAATTGCTTTTATTGCAATATCACGTGACACACAAACATCACGTCACAATACAAAACATACTTATAAGCGGACTACAATACGCGTCTTTCCAACATGACATCCAAGACTTGACTTTCTCAAGGTCCGACTCTCTAACAAGTTAACAACTAACTAACTATCGCTTACGCGCCCAAAAATCAGAGTTACAAGTACGTCAAAGATCATAGTGACAAAAGAAGGAATACACATAAAAATAATATCACTGCAATATAAACATATCGATGTATCACAAATGAAATCAAATCTGAATGTTGTCTCAGAAATATGTCAACTACTTTGCAGGAACACAGTAGAATATAGCTGGTATCGAGAGGTTCAGGTGAGGTGCCGTAATGGTTGCGTAATTCAAGTACCATTACATGGTGGAGTATTTATTGCTGTCAGAAGTAGTTTGCCTTGTAGTGAAATTGAAGTAAATAGTTTCTGCGAAATAGTATAGCTAGAGGTTATACATGACAATCGGACTACACTATTAAGTGGATCGATTTACCGACCCTCGACTCAGAAGATATAGTTGATGAACAGTTCAAAGGAAACTTGAGTCTTATTTCAAAGAGGTACCCCACTCATACAATTATAGTCGGTGGCGACTCCAGTCTACCCCCGATATGCTGGAAAAATTATATGTTTAAAGAAGGCGGCATAAAACATCATCCGAAATTGTATTGAACGCTTTCTCACAAAATTATTTTGAAGAATTAGTTCATGAGCTCACTCGAAGCGTTAACGGTTACGGAAACATACTTGACCTGTTAGCAACAAATAATCCTGGGCAAATAGTGAGTATAGTGACGAATACAGGGATTAGCGACCACAAGGCAGTTGCTGCTAGGCTGAATACCTTAACACCCACAACCATCAAAAAAACTCAAAGAACATCTATTTAAAAAAAGTTGATAAAAATGCTCTTCACGCCTTTTTAAGAGGCAGTCTCCACTCCTTCCGATCTGATCATATAAGCGTAGAAAAGATGTGGAATGATTTCAAAGAGATAGTATCGATGGCAGTTGAGAGATATATACCACACAAATTAATAAGTGATGGTACTGATCCCCCATCGTACACAAAACGGGTTTGATCGGTGTTGCAGAAGCAACGAAAAACGGATGCCAAATTTAAAAGAACGCAATACCCTGAAGATTGGCAAAGTTTTGCAGAAGTTCGAAATGTAGAGTGTGCTAAAATGCGAGATGCTTTTAATAATTTCCACAAGAAAACTCTCTCTCGGAATCTGGTAGAAAACCCAAAGAGATTCTGGTCATATACAAAGCACACCAGTGGCAAGACGCAATCAATACCTTCACTGCGCGGTGAAGTCGCTGATGACAGTGCTACCAAAGCAGAGTTATTAATCACGGTTTTCCGAAAGTCCTTCACCAAAGAAGACGAAGTAAATATTTCTCCAAAAATGTTCAAATGTGTGTGAAATCTTATGGGACTTAACTGCTAAGGTCATCAGTCCCTAAGCTTACACACTACTTAACCTAAATTATCTTAAGGACAAACACACACAGCCGTGCCCGAGGGAGGACTTGAACCTCCGCCAGCACCAGCCGCACAGTCCATGACTGCAGCGCCTAAGACCGCTCGGCTAAGCCCACGCGGCCCTGAATTCCAATCAAGAGCAACTGCCACGATGATAAACATAGCAAAGCAGCTTAAATCACTTAATCACTTAATAAAGGAAAGGCTTTCGGTCCAGATGGCATACCAGTCAAGTTCCTTTCAGAGTATGAAGATGCATTAGCTCCATATTTAGCAATTACACTACTGGCCATTAAAATTGCTACACCAAGAAGTGCAGATGATAAACAGATATTCATTGGACAAATATATTATACTAGAACTGATTTGTGATTACATTTTTTACGCAATTTGGCTGCATAGATCCTGAGAAATCAGTACCAAGAACAACCACCTCTGGCCTTAATGACGGCCTTGATACGCCTGGGCATTGAGTCAAACAGAGCTTGGATGGCGTGTACAGGTACAGCTGCCCAAGCAGCTTCAACACGATACCACAGTTCATCAAGAGTAGGACTGGGGTATTGTGAAGAGCCAGTTACTCGGCCACCATTGACCAGACGTTTTCAATTGGTGAGACATCTGGAGAGTGAGCTGGCCAGGGCAGCAGCCGAACATTTTCTGTATCCAGAAAGACCCGTACCGGACCTGCAACATGCGGTTGGGCAATGGCACCCAATACCATCACGCCGGGTGATACGCCAGTATGGCAATGATAAATACACGCTTCTAATGTGCGTTCACCGCGATGTCTTCAAACACGAATGCGACTATCATGATGCCGTAAACAGAACCTGGATTCATCCGAAAAAATGTTTCGCCATTCGTGCACCCAGGTTCGTCGTTGAGTACACCACCGCAGGCGCTCCTGTCTGTGAGGCAGCGTCAAGGGTAGCCGCAGCCGTGGTCTCCGAGCTGACAGTCCATGCTGCTGCAAACGTCGTCGAACTGTTCGTGCAGATGGTTGTTGTCTTGCAAACGTTTCCATTTGTTGACTCAGGTATAGAGATGTGGCTGCACGATCCGTCACAACCGTGCGGATATCATGCCTGTCATTTCGACTGCTAGTGATACGAGGCCGTTGTGATCCAGCACGACGTTCCGTATTACCCTCCTGAACCCACCGATTGCATATTCTGCTAACAGTCATTGGATCTCGACCAACGCGAGCATCAATGTCGCTATACGATAAACCGCAATCGCGGTACGCTACAATCCGACCTTTATCAAAGTCGCAAACGTGATGGTACGCATTTCTCCTCCTTACACGAGGCATCACAACAACGTTTCACCAGGGAACGTCGGTCAATTGCTGTTTATGTATGAGAAATGGATTGGAAACTTCCCGCATGTCAGCACGTTGTAGGTGTGCGACAATCTTGGGTGAATGCTCTAAAAAGGTAATCATTTACATGTCACAGCATCTTCTTCCTCTCGTTTAAATTTCGCGACTGTAGCACGTCATCTTCGTGGTGTAGTAATTTTAATGGCCAGTAGTGTATATAGAAGCGCCGCTCACAAAAAGTTCTGTGCTCAAGACTGGAAAGTTGCTCAAGGCACACCAAAACCCAGAAATAAATAGGAGTAATTCGCTGAATTACAGGCCTATATCAGTAACGTCGATTTGCAGTAGCGTTTTGGAACATATACCGTGTTCGAACATTATGAGGTACCTCGAAGAAAACGATTTATTGACACATAGTCAGCACGGATTCATAAAATATCGTTCTTGCGGAACACAACTAGCTCTTTATATGCATGAAGTAATTAGTGCTATCGTCAGGGGACGTCAAATTGACACCATATTTTTAGATTTTCCGAAGGATTTCGACACCGTTCCCTACAAGCGTCTTCTAACCAAACTGTCTGTCTATGGAATATCGCCTCAGTTTTGCGACTGGATTCGTGATTTCCTATCACAAAGGTCACAGTTCGTAGTAATAGACGGAAAGTTATTGAGTAAAACAGATGTAATATTCGGCGTATCCCCAGGAAGTGTTACAGGCCCTTTATTGTTCCTGATCTGTATTAACGACATAGGAGACAATCTCAATAGCCCTCTTAGATTATTTGCAGATGATGCTGTCATTTACCGTCTTGTTAAGTCATCACCAAAATGAATTGCAAAATGTTTTAGATGAGATATCTGTGTGGTGCGAAAAGTGGCAGTCGACACTAAATACAGAAAAGTGTGAAGTTATTCACATGAGTACTAAAAGAAATTCGCTAAATTTCGATTACGCGATAAGTCATACAAATCTGAAGGCTGTAAATTCAACTAAATACTTAGGGATTACAAGTACAAATAACCTAAATTGGAACGATCACACAGATAATGTTGTGGGTAGAGCAAACCAAAGACTGCAATTCATTGGCAGATCACTTAGAAGGTGCAACAGATCTACTAAAGAGATTGCTTTCACTGCACTTGTCCGACTTATTCTGGAGTATTGCTGTGCTGTGTGGGATCCGTATCAGGTGGGACTGACGGATGATATTTAAATAGTTCAAATGAGGGTGGCTCGTTTTGTATTATCGTGTAGTAGGGGCGATAGAGCCACGGACATGATACATGAATTGGAATGGCAGTCATTACAACAAAGGGGGTTTTCAGCGCGACGGAATCTTCTCATGAAATTTCAATCACCAGTTTTCTCCACCGATTGCGAAAACATTCTGTTGGCACCCACCTACTAAGGGAGAAATTACCATCGCGATGAAATAAGAGAAATCGGGGCTTGCACCGAAAAATTTAAGTGCTCGTTTTTCCCTCGCGCCGTTCGAGAGTGAAACGGTTGAGAGACAGCTTGAACATGGTTCATTGAATTCTCTGCGAGGCACTTAATTGTGAATATCACGTAGATGTAGACGTCGATTGCGTTCATACTTGGAATATAAGTAAAGTAGTTGTACTAAAGTGCTAGACCCAGTGGTCAGGTAGATTCTAAACGTGAGATTATTCAGATTTATTAAATTCATCGCTACCAATACCATCGCTTCTGCGCGAAAATCTCACCCTCATTGGGGTATGAATGTTTTGGCAGCGTGTGGTGCGGATGGGTCGCTAAGTGCACCTGTGTGCGAGCCGCTGCTTCATCGTCCTTGGACGAAGTCAAGTCTAGCACGGAGGTCCCCCCACCCCCTTGAGCGTCCTCACTGAAGATTGTCCCAGCTGCGTACAGAACCCGCAGTGTCACTGTCGAGCGACAAAGCGAAATGACTGCTGCAGACAGAGGCCGAAGTGTCCCCTCCGCAAGCAGAGCCTGAAGTCGCTGTACTCAGATCATCATCCAAAGTGGCGTTAAAAGTGCAGACTGCGTCAGTACTGCGAAACTTTCCCACGCCTCAAACCGCAAATGCCAATGAAAAAGTAACATTTTTGATCCGCCAATGAAAAAATTAAGTAGACGCAACTGTACTCCCACCGGAATAGAAAAAATGCAACCCTTACAATCAAAGTGTACCGAAAACCCTCTTCCACAAACTAACGTCTAAAAATGTCGCAATACTCCATCCAGTCCTGATATCTTACATTTGGCGGCTTTTGTGCGTTGTTTTCTAGCTTGGGAGCGTAAAAATATAGCAAGGAAAAAAAGGGGGAAAGGGTGCGGTAGATGCCGAACAGGGGGGCCGAAGCATGTGACTGTCACTCTCAAGGAATGTCCGTGTCTTTTAGAAAGCTTTCGTGGTCGGTATCTCTCTTAGAACGTTTTCTCTTTAGAATGGCTCAAAGACTGGTCATGTTAGTTACCAGATCCTCTTTCCAACACGGAAAAGTTTCACAAATTGTCCTTAGCAGTAAGCTGTTACAGAATGTGGTTGGCTGGCAAAGTGTCTCCAAAGAGCAGACGCAACACAAGGCTGTTTCCAGCATCTCTCCTGCCCCTGTCTGCTTAGTCTTGCACCAGAAGCTTATACTTTCCCTGCCTGACAAACCAGTAGGGTTTGGAACGGTTCTTCTGTTGAACTGGCGTTGTTGATTTGTGACTGGAACAGCACACAGAAATCGTCTTAACCTGTACCCAGTACATGTAATGGAATATGCACATGTTTCGAGGTGGGAGAAAAGGACGGAATCACATACGCTCCGATGTGTGGCTGCAATTGAAAATAAATGCATACATCCCCAGTGTCCCCAATTTTGACTCGATTTAATTTGAAATGTATTTGATTTGCATATGAGACGGACTCACATTTGCGTATAAAAAATTGCTTATTTGCATATGACACACTGAAGAATGATAAATGACGAGGCTTACTGCTTCGACGCTTTATAGCGTAAGCAACAACAAATGTAATGTTAACGTGAACAGCCGTCTGAAGATGAACCGGTCCGTTCGGAACTGGTAATGGCGCTATTTCCATAAATAAATAGCACTGTTACCAGTGGTTGGTTGCTGTTTTCTCTTTGCAAGAATCAGCTTATACTTTGTACAAAGCCAAAGCATCAAAGATGTCAGTTTTCAACAGAATAGCAGGAAGAAATTTTTTGTTCCAAGTGCCATTAACACTGGGGCACTACATTTTTTTGTGATAATACAAGTACAGAAATGCAGCATCATGTTTTAATTAGCGGAACTGTAGTAAAGAAAAACCACTCCATACATCGTTTAAATTTTATAACTCCAGAGAGGAGCACAGCTTGGCACAAGGACCATGCGCTATTTATTAACACATGTTTGAAAGGCTTCCTCCATGGTGGGGCACCTGGATCAAGACTAGGAACATGCAACAGAGTACAGAGAACACGATAGCACCGAAAACGCGTTAAAAAAAAGGCACTTACAACTAGTTCTGTTTCCACACTTCAAGTGAAAACACAATGAAAATGTACGCTATTAATTCATCCAACCGCTTCAATTGCACTGAAGAGAAGATAGAAGCGCTATTTATCTGTGGTGGACATAATTTCGAAGAACAGTAATTGCAATATTTTTTTATTTAGGTACATTTAATATAATACTATAGTATAATTAAACAAATCGTTATGTACCAAATAAGTTGTCATTTAAAAACTGCTGCATCATTACATTTCTTTCATTGTGGTTGAAGGTAGGAGTAATGCTATTCAGGCAGAGGAACTTTATAGCAAGCCATATCCTGACATGCACGCAACTTTCCGACGGATGTTCTCGAGTCTTGTTGCATTGTTTCAGGAAACGGGATGTTTTAACCCAAGGCAACGCAATCGTCGTAGATTTCGCACAGCCGCTGTCGCTAAAGATATTGTACTCGCTTTTGCTGAAATGAACTCACGCGTGACCACCTGACACTTTGAATGGAAGACTGACATTCCTAAGACTGTTGCACATTAAATTCTAACACGTTACATCCTTACTATGTTTTCATCACAAACAACTGCATGAGTCTGATTTCCACAGTCGTGTACATGTCCGTCAGTAAGCGCGGTACCAAATCCTCACCGACGAGACCTGCTTTTCCGTAGAGAGATGAAACATCAGCATCAGTGGAGAATTCATGTCTGATGTGGAATGCTTGGCACTACAATTTCTGCATCGTCTTTTATCTGTGGTAACCTTAGCAATAGGAGATCCGACAACTTTATCACACAGATTCTTCCTCTTCCTGTATCCGAAGTAATGAAGTTCCACTATGAACCATAATGTTAATTTGGTGCCAACAAGACGAATATCCAGCACATAATGCCAAGGTAACCTGAGAGATGGATTGATCGTGGCAGACAGTAAATTGTCATTCTCGGTCCCCTGACTTGACACCTTTGGAATTATTTTGTTTGGAAATTATAATAACCGTTGTTGATTGCCATATTCTAACAACTCCAGAGAATATGCAGGAAAATATCGTGCTTGCTTCTAATTCACTTCAGGAGGCAACACTGGAGGCAATCACGAATTCATTCATCCTGTGCATGGATTTGTGTCTCACTGTCCACTGACACCACTTTCAGCACATTCGAACATCCGCCCTCTTTTTGTGCACACGATAAATTATAGAACTACGAAATAATCTTAAATATCCCCCTTCGTCTTCCTGTTAAGTTGAATTTTGTAGCTGTGTGAATATGTAACGCGTTTTTGAACAGGTCTTGAAGAGAGTAAGTGGATTATCAAATAAAATATACAATGTCCTTTTTTAAAAAAATTACGTAATTCTGTTACAACAAAGCCATTAATGCTAATTAATATCCACTGATAGCTTATTATAAGGTTTGTGTCCGCCCCCTGTAGCTGAGTGGTCAGCGCGACAGAATGTCATTCCTACGGGCCCGAGTTCGTTTTCCGGTTGGGCCGGAGATTTTTCTCCGCCCATGGATTGGGTGATCTGTTGTCCTAAACATCATCATTTCATCCCTATCGACGCGCAAGTCACCGAAGTGGCGTCAAATCGAAATACTTGCACTCGGCGAACGGTCTACCCAAGGGGAGGCCCTAGTCACACGACATTTATTTATAAGGTTTTTTAGTGAGTAACGTCTGGCCACACTGTTAGTAAACATAGCTTACAGCGCACGCGCAAGAGGGCCGCTTTGCGATTTCCGGCAGAGGGCAATTTAGTAGGGATCCACTATCTGCAAATCATTGCTCGCGCTTGATTTTCGCACCTGCACATTCTTCGCGCTCGGAAAGTAAGGAACGATAGGTTGCGAAATGGAAACCGCAGTGAAAATCGAAACTGTTTTATTTGCAACGGTTAGCTACACCTTCCTGCTACTTCTCTACACAGTCGCCGCTGAGACTTAGACATCTGTCGTAGCGTTGTACCAACTTTTTAATTCCTTCGTTATAGAAGCCAGTCGCCAGTGCTTTTCTACAATCTTCTACTATGGACTGAGGCACGTTGTCTGTCTCAAAATATTGTCTTCATAGCCAGTGGTTCATTTGAGCAGAGATGAACCTCAGGGGTAGCCAATTACGGGCTGTATTGTGGGTGATCAAACACTTCCCATCTAAAACGCTGCAGGAGCATCTTCATTGCCACTGCAGAGTACGGTCGAGAATTGTGGTGTAGCCGGCTGCTGTGACCGACCGGTTCTAGGCGCTTCAGTCCGGAACCGCGCTACTGCAACTGTCGCAGATTCGAATCCTGCCTCGGGCATGGTTGTATGTGATGTCCTTAGGTTAGTTAGGTTAAGTAGTTCTAAGTCTAGGGCTCTGATGACCTCAGATGTTAAGTCCCATAGTGCTTAGAGCCATTTGAACCATTTGAACCAAGTGTCGTGAAGAGCGAACTGCATCAGTTATGTTACGTGGATTGCATAGCTTCAGGCGAAATCTTTCGCCAGGCCCTCATACTTGGCAGGAGACGCTAATTTCTAGCCATCTGTACGTTCTCACTGTTAGCTCAGAACTGAAAAGAGCGACGTGATGCTATGGACGGGCATACTAGACACAGTGCCCAACGCATCTGCGTAAACCTTCATCTGATTTTCACTGTAATTTCCATTTCGAGAGCGATCGTTCCTTACTTTCCGGATAACCCTCGTACACGGAGCGGCGTTGACGTGCGGATACCGTCAGTCGTACGTAGCTACCAGCAAGGTTCAACCACCTGAAGCTGTCGGACAGTTGCTCCAAGAAAATATTGTGGAATATGCACAACGTTATCCAGCAGCAAACCTCTGAAGGCTATTTACAACATATTGACGTTTCATTACAAAACATGTCAAACCTCTGAGACTGGTAGTTTTCCTACAGATTCGTTTTGAAAAATTTCTATTCTTCTCAAAACTTTATATCTGTGCCTTGGGCGCGTCTGGTTCTCACTTTCTCAGTTGAAATATTCTACAGTAAACACATAAAATGTCTTACAGACGTACTACGGAAAAACTGATAAGCCACATGAATCGTGGATGTGCGACGAGATCACTGCAAACTTTACCTTGACTGTAAAAACATTACTTAATAAGTTATTGATGATTCTGAATATTATACCGTATAAAAATGAAAGCAAATGAACCAAACAAGCAGTAAGCACTTGTTATACGTGGTATAAAAAATGAAAATGCAAACGACTACGATAACATGTACCTTTACAGTCACATAAAAATATAACCAGTTATAAATAATTTACTAAGTTTTACACAGAGTGTGCCACAACTACAATTTTTCCATATGAAGACGTCGTATAACGGCAGCCTGAGTGTTCCATCCAACAATCCAATAGATTTCAATGTTTAACTAATCATAATACGATGTTTGAAATGTAATTTGCAGCTTGCGTCTGAGCGCGCTGAGGCGCCTGTGGGGCGAGGTGGTCGTAGATATATTCACATTCGCTAAAATAATGCCCAGGTGTTTTGATATGAAGTCACAAACTGACCGTGAGTGTTTACTCTGTGTTCAAGCGAATATTATCGTTCTGTAACCAGTTTTGGGCAGCAATGAACCTTAACTACTTTGCTGTATCTAATCATTTCAAACTGTGTGACGAACTTCTTAGGTGTTTGTCGTGATATCGCTGATGATTAATGAACTTTAGGTTTTGTTATGAATGTTAGTGAGATTACGTGCATGCGATCATTAATTTTTTGGTACTGTTTTATCATGAGATAACACGCCTGTGTGTAACTGTTTTGTTTACGGCCATGTGTGTAAACGCTCTGCTTGCACTACGTAACTACATTTCGCACTACTGAAGTAAGTATTGTTCACCCGATTTATCAGAAGGTTCTATGAAACGCCACCATTCACATATCTGTATGCAAATATTGGAAATAAACGTTTGACTCGAACATTAGATAATACACTCCTGGAAATTGAAATAAGAACACCGTGAATTCATTGTCCCAGGAAGGGGAAACTTCATTGACACATTCCTGGGGTCAGATACATCACATGATCACACTGACAGAACCACAGGCACATAGACACAGGCAACAGAGCATGCACAATGTCGGCACTAGTGCAGTGTATATCCACCTTTCGCAGCAATGCAGGCTGCTATTCTCCCATGGAGACGATCGTAGAGATGCTGATGTAGTCCTGTGGAACGGCTTACCATGCCATTTCCACCTGGCGCCTCAGTTGGACCAGCGTTCGTGCTGGACGTGCAGACCGCGTGAGACGACGCTTCAT
The DNA here is from genome assembly GCF_023897955.1 of Schistocerca gregaria. Lineage (NCBI taxonomy): Eukaryota > Metazoa > Arthropoda > Insecta > Orthoptera > Acrididae > Schistocerca > Schistocerca gregaria. The sequence continues at coordinate 456,423,026 of NC_064926.1, forward strand.
CCAGTCCCAAACATGCTCAATGGAGGACAGATCCGGAGATCTTGCTGGCCAGGGTAGTTGACTTACACTTTCTAGAGCACGTTGGGTGGCACGGGATACATGCGGCCGTCATTGTCCTGTTGGAACAGCAAGTTCCCTTGCCGGTCTAGGAATGGTAGAACTATGGGTTCGATGACGGTTTGGATGTACCGTGCACTATTCAGTGTCCCCTCGACGATCACCATAGGTGTACGGCCAGTGTAGGAGATCGCTCCCCACACCATGATGCCGGGTGTCGGCCCTGTGTGCCTCGGTCGTATGCAGTCCTGATTGTGGCGCTCACCTGCACGGCGCCAAACACGCATACGACCATCATTGGCACCAAGGCAGAAGCGACTCTCATCGCTGAAGACGACACGTCTCCATTCGTCCCTCCATTCACGCCTGTCGCGACACCACTGGAGGCGGGCTGCACGATGTTGGGGCGTGACCGGAAGACGGCCTAACGGTGTGCGGGACCGTAGCCCAGCTTCATGGAGACGGTTGCGAATGGTCCTCGCCGATAGCCCAGGAGCAACAGTGTCCCTAATTTGCTGGGAAGTGGCGGTGCGGTCCCCTACGGCACTGCGTAGGATCCTACGGTCTTGGCGTGCATCCGTGCGTCGCTGCGGTCCGGTCCCAGGTCGACGGCCAACACCGCGGTTCCTGGTGTGTTCGCTGTGCCGTGCGTGTGATCATTGCTTGTACAGCCCTCTCGCAGTGTCCGGAGCAAGTATGGTGGGTCTGACACACCGGTGTCAATGTGTTCTTTTTTCCATTTCCAGGAGTGTATGTTTTTCCCTACATTATTTCATTTGAGCCTTTGTTCCTTACTTAAATTATTTACATATTTTACTTCACTGGTTTGTCCTTATTAGCAAAAGTGTTTAGGGGTGTATGTGTTAAGATTTGGGTGTAAAAGTATCCCCTACTGGCTTCAAAGAGCCATGCTAGAATTTTAGGCCGTGTAATACCCATATCAAACTCACATTTTGGCCTGTCGTAATTGAGTTGACTCCTTCAGGGACGATATAAATAGTGGCCACACGACTGTTCCGTTGGAGTCTGAATCATTCAAGGATCATTATCAGTCTATGAGTGATTAATGGATAGAGATCGACCTTCACGTTTCTTTCTCAATCACTAAATAAAATTATGGGAACCTGAGAGCATAGGCCATTAATTTTCTGCTCTTTGTGAAAATAAGATTTGTACGTCCACGTGGTCCAGTTGAGGACTTTTGAATCTACTGTTCACGAAACGTTGTGTTTGTTTTGAGTAATGATTGAACTTAATTTCAAACAGGTCATAAATTATTTTCTCCTGAAGTCATTTGCCAGGTTTACGAACTATAACTGTGAACTGGACATACGGGTGATTCGTGGTTGTTCTCAGTAGGATGTGTGAGCACTACCTACTGCAAATTGTCTGCCTCTGTGGAATTAATAGTCATACAGACTGCCTTCCGTAAAAGGAGTATTTTCTATTCTTATATGTAGTTTTTCAGATCATCAAAGAAAGTGGCGAGTTGCAGAGACCTTCAGGACCTGTGTTGCACTAATTAACACATCGAAACTTTGCATTTCAGTGATTCAATCTTCTTGCTGATAGGCATACAAAGGGCCGTCACATCCGCATGTAAGTATATTTTTTTACAAAAAGAGGTGCATGTATACTTAAAGGTTGGATTAGGGTGGGTGCTTGTAATTTTGTCTTATTTGAACACACGTTAAAGGCCTTTATGTACTCCGTTGCGGAATGAAAAGTTTACTTACTACCCCATACTTCGTTAAAAATAACTAGAGCGCATTATTGATCATTCGTGGGTCAAATTTTATACAAAAGGGGAATATTTTCGAGGCATTAGACCGGAGCTATACAGACACGTAGCCTTAGGAAAACTGAAATGAGGATTAGTGGCTTTCAGTTCGCTTAATACGTTTTTTTTTAATTTTGTTACTGCACAATATTTTATTTGGAGCAATGGGAAACCCAGTATAGAAGCTGCTGCTACAAAATAACAGGACTGATGCTGTCACCGAGAAAGTAACCTGCTTATGGGCCAAAAATGAACGACCAACATCAGTGAAGCGCGAAGCCGTCTCAATCGAATGCGATATCTATGGTATTTGTAGATAAATCATTATGGTCTTTGCCTTCATTTGTGTAAGAGCTGTTTTTTTGTTTTGGCGGAAAACTGATAGTTGTAATAATACAGCAACAAATTATCGTAAAGTTTCACATGAAACTCGGTAAACCTGCTACTGAACCCTATTTTTTACTGAAAGACATGTATATCGAACACTGTTTACAACGTACGTGAGTTTTTTAGTGGTTCAAGCGTTTCCAAATGGCCGTGGAGGCGTTGAAGATTTTTCACACCTGGGACGCCCTCCAAAATCAAAAACGGGTGAAAATATTGAAAAAGTAGATAATCTGATTCGATCTGACCGTCGGTTGACTATTCATTCCATTCCTGAAAACTACAGGAATTGATATAGAACGATAAAAGGGTGTATGAAAGTGGTGTCGAAAATTCTCAAAATCGAACAAAGAGAAACTGGTCAAAATCTTTCTACTGGCACTTTCAATACCATTGAAAATTATCCCAATTTCTTGGAAAGAGTGATAACATGTGATGAATCTAGATTTTTCACTTATGAGTCAGAAACTAAGAGGCAATCCATCCAGTGGAACGTCCCAACTTCGCTGAGAATGAAAATATTCGAATGGGCAAATCAAGTTTCAAAACGTGGGCAAGTCGTCATTTGGTTTAATCACAAATGTACGTCTGAGTGCTGCTGAATTTCATTATTTTTACACAAAGAAAAGTCTTATCTACTCAGAAACCTCCAAATCCTCAGCTATACCCCTAATTCTTTTTATGTATGACTTAGTGAATTTACTCGTGGCATTTTTGTTGTCTGTGCCTATGGTCTTTCAGAACTCAAATTAATAATCAAATTAATTAATTTAATAAGACTGAACCTTAGTTTACTCCCATACCCGTATACCACCACAATAAAATAAAAACAGAGCGTAGCTGAGGGAGTATGAATGATAACAGTGGCGTATTTACGTTTAAAAAATAATGACAAGGTTTATTAATCCTATTGTAACACCAACATGACAAACACAAATCAGAAAAAGAATGGCGTTTGATTGGCAAACCATACATTGGGGTGGAAGCTGCAAAATTTGTCCCCTGAATTAATCCTTCTTACAACGAAATCTGACTTTATTTACTTGAATCCACTGTGAGGCCCAATTCTATTCTATGGAATCTGGTACGACCAAGTACACCACAAACTGTACTTCATTTGAGAACAGGGAGCTGTGAATATGATTTACTGCGACCAAGTACACCACAAACTATGGTTCGCTGAAGAACAGTGAGCTGTGTATACCATGTAACAAATCTACGCTCATGCAGCCACACTTTACCCTTTCACCTTGGTTCAGCCGGCAGCAGAACAAAGCGCTCTGTGAACGAGATGCGGTGAGCTGCAGCAGCTGTAATGTTTCGACACATCCATGAAATTTTGCAAATTACCATTTCTGGCGATTAGAATGCGGGAAACTTCTCCATCAAAGCCCTGAAGTCCCAGCAGATTTCACTCTGCGGTGCACCTATTCCCTGGTCTGGCCAAAACCAATCTGACTCACAGGCAAGACGGTGCGTGCTGGAATTGTCAAACGTCAGACGGCCGACGCAGAACAAATAAGTTCACCCTTGTGACCCACTATACGTCCAAGATGATATGCAGTTCCATTGCCGGTACGGCTGGAAACTGCCACTGGTTCTTAATCTGCTACAAGATACAGACCACAAGTGTCACTCGCTCGGGGAAGACAAGAAGATGAATGCAAAGAATCACAACTTTCACCAGCCTCAGTACAGGAGACGAATTAGCAAAAACGAAACTGCTCCCACATTGCACAAACCAATCGAATAATCCTCTACTCGTGTAATCTCCCGTCTTGATTGTTCTCTTGGTTTGGTAGTCAATCCAGACACTGCACGAGGGTTCCCATACTGGGGAGCAAGCCTACATTTTGCATATCCTGCGATGAGCCATCAGTGGCTCCAAATCTCTCTTGTCCATAAAAAAGATTTTAGACTAGGGATGTGTCGTTCTCATAGTAAGCATGGCCATGTTTTGGCAAAGAAGCATCTACCTAGATGACACAACATGGAAGTAAGATTAACGTTAATGAAGTAAAAGATCCGCGCAGTGGACCAAGTGAAAAACTACTCGTTATGTTTCAGATCTAGACTGCAATAATAAAATGGGAAGGAATTGTTAATTAGAACTCAGGGAGAATTTGTAGTCTAATTGACATTCTATTTATTCATCTTAAATAAGACAAGACAATAAAATTATTAAAGAAACATCACACCAACATTTTATTTAACAAACCCCTTATCAACATGGGATTTATGGCGGACAAAGTGATCGACACACGACACTAACCAGAACACTAATCGCTCTATCTGACTTCATACACGTGTATCCAGGTTATGGCACCAAACTACGCCACCACCAAGCATCTATATTCTACCTTACAAAAAAAAAAAAATGGTTCGAAAGAGCAGGGTGCTGAGAATAAGTATTACAGCCCTACAACGCAGCAGCGAATACTTTACCCTCCTGCTGATCAAGGCGGCAACCCACGATGCGTTCGCCGACTGAAGTCATGGACGGCAGCCATTTGTTATTAAATGTGCGTTCCCGAAAGCTGCAAGTACTCGGTCTCACGTTCGGTTAATTCAGAATGCAGGTACTTCCCTATGAGCCTCGGAAACCCCGATGGATTCCAGTGTGCAGGTGGACCCGTTTGCTGGTCTGCCAAACCAATTTGACTCCATGCCTTGACTGTGCATGACACAATACGTCAAATGTTTAGACGGCCGACTCAAGACAAATATGTACATGCACGGGTCACTCGTTGTGACTGTGATGATATAAGCAGTACCTCTGCCGGTTCAGAAAGTGACTGGCATAGGCTCTAAGTCACACACTAGCAAAGGACAGAATTCTCACCGTTTAGGTAGAGACCAGCAGTTCTTTACTAGCGAAGTGCCAGTAGAAGAGACTTGTACAAGAGTGCCCTCTCTCCTTCTCACCGCTTCCTCCTCAGCTTTGTGTCAAGAGCACATTTCTCTTTTTGACTTCCCCCACTTTCACGCAAGCCAATCACGAGCTGGAGCCTGGCATTCTAAGTTCAGAGAATGGTCTTTGCACTGCAAACCGATTTGACCAATCAGAGAGTTTAAAGTTAATTGGCAGAAAACGGGAAATCGATTCTGCTTCACGGTCTGTTTCCCATGCGTTTGCCATGTCTTTTGCTAACACAATACAGAGTGGAAGCACAGCCCTCCATAAACAGCTTGTTATCTCCCCTGTTGTATCCATTTCAAAGTTTCCAAAGAACGGCCATAAACTCGCCAAAAGATTCGTTCTTAAACACGTTTTGAAACAGAGTATGAACGTCTGGGCCGGACGCGGTGGTCTCGCGGTTCTAGGCGCTCAGTCCGGAACCGCGTGATTGCTACGGTCGCAGGTTCGAATCCTGCCTCGGGCATGGATGTGTGTGATATCCTTAGGTTAGTTAGGTTTAAGTAGTTCTAAGTTCTAGTGGACTCATGACCATAGATGTTACGTCCCATAGTGCTCAGAGCCATTTGAACCATGAACGTCTGGACACCAGTTTCCCTGTCCCACGGAAATCCGCAGAACATTTACATTTCTTTTGGCGGCTTGCTCCCTAACAAAGGCCCATCCTCTGCATTATTCCCGAACTATAATGCGGTGTCGGCGATTTCTCGGCGCTGGCTCATATACATGCACGCCAGCCTCTCGTCCAGCAACAACTTAATGTGTCTTGCACAATGCGACCGCGGCACGCGGCCCTCTGGAAATGTCTCATCACCGTTCCTCAGAAAAACGTGCTTTGTCAGCCCACCAACGCCGTGCTTTTACTGCAGTCGTTTAAGTTGGTACCATGTTCCTTTGAACGCAGGTAAAGCTTACCGTATTTCCTTCCCTAGAGCACACAAATAAGACCATTAACTACTGCCCACCATTTCATCATAATGTATGAAGTCAAATCGCAGTAAAGATCGTATTCCCTATGGACTCAAAGTAGCATAACACTGAATCAGAAGTGAGAGTGCCCTGCAATCTCTCCAACAATCTCTCAGTTATGACGATATCTAATCTTTCCGGGCTGACCATTTCCAATTTCTGAAAGAAGGCTGTTAAGCTTCCAAGACAGTCATGACCATGAAATATATGTTTTTGCTGCTCGCTAAAAGAATATGGCTTCTCCTTGGTGTCTGGGGGTTTACAGTCTTCAAAACACATGCACTAGCCACTTGGTCCGTATCAACCTAGCTTCTAATATGAGAGTCACAGAGTTTTATGACCTTCGCACCATATGCACTAAGGCTCAGTTAACAGCAGTCTCTCTTAAATGGCTTCCTCCACCCACTTCTCACCAACTGACCACCTCCACAATTGACTGCCACCTGTCTCAGGTAAAATATTTTGTGAACTGGCGCCCTTCTGGGTGTCCCTAAGTGGAAGGAGAAGATGGCTTCAGTCAGAAGTCCCTCTGACGTATGATTCACAGAGCGCTGATTCTCATAATCACTCACACAGCCTGGCCGCTGCATTCAGCATTTATGGCCCCAATCCATCTCTTTCCCTGTTCTCCGTCGCCTCCACCATGGCCCCTGATATACAAGTTTCCTGCATGTTACACATGCAGTTATATTATCATTCTGCCCACAATTTCTTCATGTCAAAGGTCATTGACTACATATAGTAAATGTAGTACAGGGAAACACCAAGATAACGATCTAAAATATGAATTTTGTCTGACTGACAGGTGTGCTACCTCTCATGATGATAACTGGTTCTTTAGAAAATTCATGGAATTTGGTATCTTCACTGGGTTAATAAAGGTTAAGCTGTTGACTACATTACTACCTTGACGTTCTTGTTGAACTGCGTGGGGAAATAGGAAGAAAACGACCCAAGAAGAAAACGACCCGAGCTGTGGAAGAACAAGTCACGGGTTCTGCATTGAGACAAACCACCAGTTCATACAACATTATCTGTTAAAAGTCTTTTAGCGAACGACAGCATCCTAGTGTGAGCCACCCACCTTCTTCCCCTGACCTAGCACCGTATGACTTTTAACTATTCCCCAAGATCAAATCTGCATCAAAAAGAGCAAGATTTCAGTCCGTTGAAGCAAGGAAAGGAAAAACAGCACATGTCATCAAGGAGCTCACAGTGAAATACTTTCAGCACTGTTTCCATCAATGGAAAACTCGCATGGAGCGTTGTATGGTCAGAGAAGAGCTTCATACTGATGTAACTAAATATGTAAGTTTTTGATATAAAATGTTTTGCAGACATAGTCCTGTTATTTTACAGTCACAGCTCGTACACTAGATGTATACCCACTGCAACAGTAAATGCATTATAAATTTCTAGCTTTCTAGTGCCTTTATCAAGTTTTTTTGCGTTTTGTCTTAAAACCATTGTAATGATAGTTGCAGAAGGATACGAATAGGAGCCAAAGTTGAATCATCTGTTTCTTCGTTGTTATGTCGTCAGTGGTTCCTTGTGGATGTAGTATGACATCTTTCAAATTCTATATATGAGAACTTCATTTTTTTAATTATGCAGTGTGGCCAGTGTACTGACGAAACATAGACCGATTTCCATTTCCACTCTACATTTGTGTGTGCTGTTGGTAAATGGCACGAAATTAACAGGAACTGTAACCACATCATACAAGACACAGATGAAGGAGGTAACATCCAATCACTGCCAATATCACAAGGTGTTAACAATCACAGACTCACTCTAGTCCGAAACAAAGTGATGGGAGATGAAGACAAAGCGGTCCTGTGGTCTGATGAGAAAAGATCTGGACATTCTATTGCAGAATATAGATGTGACAGTGAACATTCTCCGGTGGGCCTGTGAACCACTACATAATGAGCAGCAGACATTGCAGAATGATGGAATGATGTTGAATAAAGCACTGCATCTATGCAGCAAATATGCATGAGTAGCATTTGCCTACATCACTCACTGTGCATGAGCACATGGAAGCACGAGGCTGGCAGTTCGCTCAATCAGTATCATACAGTGCTCTGTCATGGGGTGGCGATCAACAGCCTCATGGCCTTACCACACGGATAAGGAAACAGACTACAGGCTACCACAGCTTCGATGATCTTTGCAGCACTAATGGAACCGGCAAGCATTCATTAGAATTTCTGTTTAGTTGTGACTCAGCTGAAGAGGCCAAACTGGCTGCTTTCCTGCTATACTGTGGAGCAACTATCAGCAAATTAGGATACGTGCTGCAAAGACATGGACTGAAGACCAGTGTTCCGGCCTGCCCCCAAGATACGAGATATACTGCACCCTGTAAAAGACGACATAGCTCTTTGTGTGCACAGTATGTATAGTGTCCCTTGGGAATGTGGCAGCATCTATATGGGTCAGAGCATTTACACTGTTGTAGAGCATTGTACCAAGTATAAGCAACGTCTTAAAGAAAGGTAGCTTGACACATAAGCCACAGCTGAGCATTGCCTGGAAAAAGAACACAAAATAATGTTTTAGAACACAAGGGTCTTGGCACATGTGTCATCATACTGGGATTACGTTATAAAAAAGGAGGCTGTGATTAAAACGAATAGCAACAATTTTAACAGAAATTAGGGTTACACACTCAGTAGGGAGTGGGGGTTGGCTCTGGACGTCGAAAGGAAGCAGCGATGATGCCTGATGCTTGTAGGGAGGCGGGAGCAGCCTGAAACCAGGCGCCGGCACCTTGTGCCACCTGACCTACTCAGTTCCGTGGCGGGCCCGACCTGCTATAAGCTGCCCAACCACCATCTGCGCACACATCGTTTTATCCCTCTCTGAATGGTACCAGAGGCCGTTATCATGGCTACATAAGCGGATAACTGTGCCAGCCCTGGCAGTTGGGCGTTTCACTACCGACGATGCTGGCGGAGGTGATCGTCGAAAGCTCCAGAATTTTATTCAGACTGACACAGCTTAAAAACCGAGAAGATTTTATATACAGAGCGGTCCACTGATAGTGTCTGGGCCAAATATCTCACGAAATCAAATGAACAAATAAGAAGAACAAATCTGCTGAAACGTCATTGGCCTTCCTACCTCCACTGTCATCTACTCCTCTCCCCCACTACTACCATCAATTCCTGGAGTGCCACCCCTGCCCCCCCTCACACCTCGCTTCCCCCTCTCCACTCACCCATTCCCCCATCTCCTTCCCTGCTGTTTACCTCCACATCTACACCCTTCCCCCAGCCTCCACGCTAGCAGGGGTGGCCGAGCGGTTCTAAGCGCTACAGACTGGAACCGCGCGACCGCTATGGTCGCAGGTTGGAATCCTGCCTCGGGCATGGATGTGTGTGATGTCCTTAGGTTGGTTAGGTTTAAGTAGTCCTAAGTTCTAAGGGACTGATGACCTCAGAAGTCCCACAGTGCTCAGAGCCGTTTGAACCATAAATACCAGCCTCCACACCCCAGCTACCACTCCTGCCCCCACCCTCACATACGCCTATGCTGCTGCCTCTGCTGCAACCCCTCAGGTGGTTGGCTTCCTCCCTCCCACCCCTCCATTTGTTTATCAACTACCTCCTCCCACCTGCATTACATCATGCCTGGCCTCAATCGCCACCACAGAACTGACCACACCTCCCAGCACCTCCACCACACCTAAAGGATCTGCCGCCCACCACCTCCCATTCCCTCCTCTCTACCTTTTTTTTGGTCATCAGTCTACTGACTGGTTTGATGCAGGCCGCCACGAATTCCTTTCCTGTGCTAACCTCTTCATCTCAGAGTAGCACTTGCAACCTACATCCTCAATTATTTGCTTGACCTATTCCAATCTCTGTCTTCCTCTACAGTTTTTGCCTTCTACAGCTCCCTCTAGTACCATGGAAGTCATTCCATGTCTTAGTAGAAGTCCTATCATCCTGTCCCTCCTCCTCATCAGTGTTTTCCACATATTCCTTTCCTCTCCGATTCTGCGTACAATCTCCTCATTCCTTCCCTTATCTGTCCACCTAATTTTCAACATTCGTCTGTAGCACCACATCTCAAATGCTTCGATTCTCTTCTGTTCCGGTTTTCCCACAGTCCATGTTTCACTACCATACAATGCTGTACTCCAGACGTACATCCTCAGAAATTTCTTCCTCAAATTAAGGCCGGTATTTGATATTAGTAGACTTCTCTTGGCCAGAAATGCCTTTTTTGACATAGCGAGTCTGCTTTTGATGTCCTCCTTGCTCCGTCCGTCATTGGTTATTTCACTGCCTAGGTAGCAGAATTCCTTAACTTCATTGACTTCGTGACCATCAATCCTGATGTTACGTTTCTCGCTGTTCTCATTTCTACTACTTCTCATTACCTTCGTCTTTCTCAGATTTACTCTCAAACCATACTGTGTACTCATTAGACTGTTCATTCCGTTCAGCAGATCATTTAATTCTTCTTCACTTTCACTCAGGATAGCAATGTCATCAGCGAATCGTATCATTGATATTCTTTCACCTTGTATTTTAATTCCACTCCTGAACCTTTCTTTTATTTCCTTCATTGCTTCCTCGATGTACAGATTGAAGAGTAGGGGCGAAAGGCTACAGCCTTGTCTTACTCCCTTCTTAATACGAGCACTTCGTTCTTGATCGTCCACTCTTATTATTCCCTCTTGGTTGTTGTACATATTGTATATGACCCGTCTCTCCCTGTAGCTTACCCCTACTTTTTACAGAATCTTGAACAGCTTGCACCATTTTATATTGTCGAACGCTTTTTCCAGGACGACAAATCCTATGAACGTGTCTTGATTTTTCTTTAGCCTTGCTTCCATTATTAGCCGTAACGTCAGAATTGCCTCTCTCGTGCCTTTACTTTTCCTAAAACCAAACTGATCGTCATCTAACGCATTCTCAGTTTTCTTTTCCATTCTTCTGTATATTATTCTTGTAAGCACCTTCGATGCACGAGCTGTTAAGCTGATTGTGCGATAATTCTCGCACTTGTCAGCTCTTGCCGTCTTCGGAATTGTGTGGATGATGCTTTTCGGTAAGTCAGTTGGTATGTCGCCAGACTCATATATTCTACACACCAACGTGAACAGTCGTTTCGTTGCCACTTCCCGTAATGATATTAGAAATTCTGATGGAATGTTATCTATCCCTTCTGCCTTATTTGACCGTAAGTCCTCCAAAGCTCTTTTAAATTCCGATTCTAATACTGGATCCCCTATCTCCTCTAAATCGACTCCTGTTTCTTCTTCAATCACATCAGACAAACCTTCACCCTCATAGAGGCTTTCAATGTATTCTTACCACCTATCTGCTCTCTCTTCTGCATTTAACAGTGGAATTCCCGTTGCACTCTTAATGTTACCACCGTTGCTTTTAATGTCATCAAAGGTTGTTTTGACTATCGTGTATGCTGAGTCTGTCCTTCCGACAATCATATCTTTTTCGATGTCTTCACATTTTTCCTGCAGCCATTTCGTCTTAGCTTCCCTGCTCTTCCTATTTATTTCATTCCTCAGCGACTTGTATTTCTGTATTCCTGATTTTCCCGGAACATGTTTGTACTTCCTCCTTTCATCAATCAACTGAAATATTTCTTCTGTTACCCATGGTTTCTTCGCGGCTACCTTCTTTGTACCTATGTTTTCCTTCCCAACTTTTGTGATGGCCCTTTTTAGAGACGTCCATTCCTCTTCAACTGTGTTGCCTACTGCACTATTCCTTATTGCTGTATCTATAGCGTTAGAGAACTTCAAACGTATCTCGTCATTCCTTAGAACTTCCGTATCCCACTTCTTAGCGTATTGATTCTTGCTGACTAATGTCTTGAACTTCAGCCTACTCTTCATCACTACTATATTGTGATCTGAGTCTATATCTGCTCCTGGGTACGCCTTACAATCCAGTATCTGGTTTCGGAATCTCTGTCTGACCATGATGTAATCTACTTGAAATCTTCCCGTATCTCCCGGCTTTTTCCAAGTGTGCCTCCTCCTCTTGTGATTCTTGAACAGGGTATTCGCTATTACTAGCTGAAACTTGTTACAGAACTCAATTAGTCTTTCTCCTCTTTCATTCCTTGTCCCAAGCCCATATTCTCCTGTAACCTTTTCTTCTACTCCTTCCCCTATAACTGCATTCCAGTCGCAACTGACTATTAGATTTTCGTCCCCCTTTGCATACTGCATTACCCTTTCAATATCCTCATACACTTTCTCTATCTGTTCATCTTCAGCTTGCGACGTCGGCATGTATACCTGAACTATCGTTGTCGGTGTTGGTCTGCTGTCGATTCTGATTAGAACAACCCGGTCACTGAACTGTTCACAGTAACACACCCTCTGCCCTACCTTCCTATTCATAATGAATCCTACACCTGTTATACCATTCTCTGCTACTGTTGATATTACCCGATACTCATCTGACCAGAAATCCTTGTCTTCCTTCCACTTCACTGACCACTACTATATCTAGATTGAGCCTTTGCATTTCTGTTTTCAGATTTTCTAGTTTCCCTACAACATTCAAGCTTCTGACATTCCACACCCCGACTCGTAGAATATTATCCTTTCGTTGATTATTCAATCTTTTTCTCATGGTAACATCCCCCTTGGCAGTCCCCTCCTGGAGATCCGAATGGGGGACTATTCCAGAATCTTTTGCCAATGGAGATATCATCATGACACTTGTTCAACTACAGGCCACATGTCTCGACCTACCCTATCAAAAAAATCCCTGAAGTGCATCAATGCTCCCACCACTTGCCACAAAAAGCCACGGACCCCCTCCCCTCCCACCGCCATCTTCATGGATACCACACCTCCTCCTGTCACCCATACTGCAGCCCCCAATCTCCACACCTTTGTCCTGTCCACTCTGGACTTCAAGTTCCATGGTGCCCATACCATCACTATGGAGAAATGAAAGTATCTCCCTGGTGCTCCCATCTCCCAACTGACTCCCCACATCCTTCATCAAGTCCCCCTCCCCCTTCTTTCATACAGACATCCTCCATAACCACCAGCCCCAGCCTCCCTGTCGCCCCCCAACATACACTGCTGTGATCACCACGCTCAACCCTGTGATCATGGAGGATGAAGTGAAGGGTGAACTGAACTCACACCCCTACCTTGAAATCCGCTCTTCCCACTGCATCCACAATGGCTCAGAGCCCACTTATCTCAAGCACATCTTTTCAGTCTGCCCCTCCTCCGTCGAGCAACTCCCACCCCCAACTGCAAATCCCCCCTCCACCTGTCCCCATTGAAAGGCCTCCCATTTGCTTAAACACTGCCCCACCTCTCCTTCCTGTAACACCTGCAATGGCGTGCATCCCACCTACTCCCACAAGTTATCCCCCTTCTTCAATCCCCAAGCTTACTGTCCCTGTCTGTCCCATAGATCCCCCTGTCCACCCCAACAATTCTCTCCATTTACCTCCCCCCACAGCTAAAAACACCATCTGTTTATTTTCCATAGTCCTCCAAAACATTCACCCTTTCCAATGCCCACATACCCTCCAACAGATCTCCCTCGCCACCTGCTCTTTCACGTCATCACCTTCGCCACTTACTTCCACAACCAAGACCACTTCACCTTCAACCAACCCAACACCCTAGTTTAATCCTCTTCTCAGCCTCTCTTCACCTCCTTCTCTTCCCATCATGGCATGGCATAAGTGTCACATCCTCTTGCAGAATATCCACTCCTTCTGCACCAACAAATACCTATTGATTAACACCCTCTCCCACCACCAGGTCGACACCTTCCTCCTGAACAAGACCTTTCTCCAGCCCCACCATACTATCAACACCTATCTCTAAATCCTCCTCTGAACTGATGCTCCTGGTCCCTCAGCTCAGGCCAGGATGGAGTTGCCATCAGCATCCTTAAACACATTCCATCGAGCCACAACCCCTCCTCAATGACCCCACCGGATACCTTATCCTCAGTGTCTTCTTCCCCTCACTGATCGTCACCTGTGCCACTACCTATGTCCATCCCACTGACTTCATTTCCACATTGACTGCACTTTCTCTACCTATGTGACTGCTGCCGACTTGAACATCCATAGCCGCTCCTCTGCCACAATGCGGCAGTGGCAGCAGTTCCTCCTCACGATCCAAGGTGACCTTGTTCCCTTGCGCAACACACATATGAAAGAAACACCATCCCCAATGTTGTCATTGCCTCTGTCAATCTACTTGGGTGTATTGCTATCTATACCCTTGGCCCCACAGGTAGCGACCACCTCCCCATCCTTCTCACCATAATGTCTGCTCACCATCTACCTCTGGCTTCCTGCCCTGCACCCCCTCACAAGGTAGTTCATGATTACCATTGCGCCAACTGGGATGCTTACTGGGGATCCATCGCCACCCATGTCGGAAGCTACCTCTTACCTATCACTATCCTGATGATACCATCCAACCCTCGCCCTTCCTTCAGAAGGCCATTACTGATGCCGTAGAGGCCCATGTTTCTAGTAAAACCGTTCACCCCCACCATCTCACTCTCTCTCCGCAGGCTGTCCACCTCCTCCGCAAATCCTGTCGCCTCTATCACTCCTTCCTACTCATGACAGGAATACACTCCAAAGCCACTGGCAAATACATTGACACCTTCAGAACCTCATTACAGGAAAAAACCTCTGGGACTGGTGCCAGACTTTACACAACACAACGCCACCCTCCCTATAAACTCCTCCAAGTACTGGTCAGCCTTCCATCGCCTTCCTGGTCCCCATTCCACACACCATTATCCCCATCTCCATAACGACCATCCCTTTCCCGACAACCTCACTAAGGCCAACCACTTCGCTTCCCATCTCTCTGAGGTTTTGTCCATCACTGATGATCCCCAGTTTGATTATTCCCTTTTCACCACCATAATGGAATGGACCGATACCTTAGTCGTTCCACTTGCTCCCAGTCTCCAGTATTTGGGGCAGTTGCCCCCTCCGACATAACTGCTTCAATCACAACACAAGACATTAAACTTATCCTCTGGTCAATACACAACATGGCTCCTGGTCATGACTGTGTCACCTACTGCCACCTAAGAGAATGCCCCTTCTCTTTCCTGACTGTCCTTGCCAATTTATACATCATCCTCTCTACTGGCTTCTAAACTGACCTATGAAAGACTTCGCACATCCTCTTATTCCTCAAACCCAACAAACCCTATTCCGTCGCCTCTTCCTATTGTCCAGTCTGCCTCACCTCCATCTTCATTAAGGTGTTCGAAATCACTTCCTTCCTCTCACACTGTCCTTCCTGTGTCACCCTTCACAAAACCAACTTCTGAATCTTTTATACCACAGCTGGCATCCTGCAGGACTCCATTTTCTCCTCTCTCCTCTAGTTCATGACACCACAGACATGCCTGTCCACCTCCTCCAACATTCCTGGCTCACTGTCCTACCCTTCAATGGTCCCAACGCAACCTCCAAACCCACGTTGACAAGTTCACCATTTGCTTCAACCAGTGGTTGCTTCATACCCCTCCAAAACCCAGGTAATCATCATCACTTCTTCCATCTCCATGATTTCTAACTCACAATTTATGGTCATCCCATCCGACTCATCTCCACCCTGAGATACCTTGGCCTCACCCTCAACCATCACATCACCTGACACCTCATCTCCTGACCATATAGCACGAAGCCCATTCCCACCTCTGCCTCCTGAAACTCCTGTCTGGCTGGACATGGGGATTGGATCGTGCCACCATTCTCCACACCTACCAATCCCTCATCCGTCCTATCCTCTGTTATGGTAGCATTGCCTGGATCTCCTCCCCTCCCTTCTTTTACAAGGCCCTCCAAATCCTAGAATCCCATGTGCTCCACCTGACCTTCCCTCTCCACCTTCCACCCCCGACATGACTCCTGTATGACCATATCCCCTTCCCCCATCTCCATTTCCTCCAACATATCCACATCTTTTACACTGTCCTCAGGCTTGATCCCCTCCCCACCCCCCGGTGTTCTCCATTCTCTCCAGCCCCTGCCCATTGCTGCACCTCTCTCCAACTCCACACCCTCCATCTTCTTAATCAGGGCAATTTCCAGCACCTCCCCCTCACGAATGATGAACTTCACCACGACATTTACCCTTCCTGTCACCTGTAGGCTGGCCTTGTTCCCCCACTCCCCAAGGCCCCCCTGTTACCTCCCCCCTCCTTTCCCCAGAGCGGTTTTTTCTCTTTACCCCCCCCCCCCCGAGTCTCTGTACCCCAAACTCAGTTGCTTCCTTCCCAATCCTTCGCTCCCCGACCCCCTTCGGCGTCCCCCCTGTCTCCCACCCCTCACCCCCTCTAGCACCGTCCATCCCCCTTTCTTCCCTTCTCCTTTGTACCACTGGCAGATCCTCACAGTTTGTTTGTTGTCGTTGGTGTGCTACTTCTGTGTTGTGCTTGAGCAGTTCTCCAGTGCCATCAAGAGCTGTAATTTTAATCATCTGCTGGACTTGTCCATGATTGTTCTGTGATATGCCGCCCCTCACAACTTTTGTGCTCAGGCTGTATTTCACCTTGTGTTCTTTTCATTGTCTCAGTGTGTAGTTTTTTGTGTTCACTACTTTTTTAAGGTTTTTATCTCCATTTTACAGCCGTCTCCTTTTTGTCTGTTCTCTTCCATTATGTTCTCATTTTTATATCATGTACCGCCATATTTTCTTCTTTATGTTATTTCAAATGTTTTGCTGTTGTATAGTTAATGTCTTTCGGCTGAAGAGCAGCGCCTATGCTGCTGCCAGCTCTCCCCATTTGGGTAATTGAAGCACAATAAAGAAAAAAAACTCTTGTCCAGTCACAATAATTATATGGAAGACCTAATCCTGTTAAAATGGAACGTTTAACAATCGAAGAAAAGGTAGACATGGTGTTTATTTATGGTTATTGTGATCAAAATGCAACATGTTGATCGTTATCCTGACAGACAGCGTCCAAGTGTCTGGACATTTCTTCGGATAGCTAATGTATTTAAAGAAACCACAAGTGAACAACCAAAGAAGGAGATGCAACCAAGAACTGCATCAAACGAAGATGCCCGAGTAAGTGTTTTAGCTGATGTTGAGGCTAATCCGCAGATCAGTAACAGACATACTGAGTGGGAATCGGGAATTTCAAAAATATCGGTTTTGAGAATTCTACATCACCATACATTTTACTCTTACCAAATTTCCGTCCACCATGAATTGCAAGTCGATGATTTTGAACGTCATGTAACTTTTTGCCACTGGGCACAACATAAATTCGAGACGATAACTAGTTTTT
Source organism: Schistocerca gregaria (assembly GCF_023897955.1). NCBI lineage: Eukaryota > Metazoa > Arthropoda > Insecta > Orthoptera > Acrididae > Schistocerca > Schistocerca gregaria. The sequence goes on from NC_064926.1 coordinate 456,440,442, forward strand.
TTTCAAGAGTTCTATGTAGTGACGAAATGTCATTCACAAACAGAGGTAACGTAAACATAATATGCACTAGTAGACAATGGAAAATATGTAATTGATCGATGGCATTCTATATGGTGCAATGTATGCCGATTTCTTAATTATTGTTTTACCCATTCTATTACAAGATGTTTCACATCATGACAGAATGGCGATGTACTTTCAACTTGGTGTCTGACACATAGCACCTTTGCAGTTGAAGCGGTATTAAATAGAATATTTAATGACATGTGAATTGGTGGTCGAAGCACCATACCATGGCCTGCACGTTCACTGGACCTTACATCCTCATACCTCTTTCCTCAGGAAAAACTGAAAGATATTTGCTATTGTGATCCACCTCCAATGCCTGAAAATATGCGTCAGCTCATTGTCAGTGCATGTGTGACAATTACTTAAAGCAACCTATTCGCTGTTGAGAGGAATTTCGTTATGCGTGTTGCCAAATGCATTGAAGTTGAAGGACATCATTTTGACCATTTATTACATTAATGACCTTATTACAGTTGCCCATGCAGTAAGATCAAACGTTCCCCTAATTTATTATAAGGTCACAACAGTAAATGTGTCACATAGGAACAATGGAATTAAAGTCCAAACGTGACTCCTTTTTGTGTTTTAATTTAAAAAACCACATTTTTACCAACTGTTCACCTAAATGGGTGAGGCATATTATAAAGGTTGCAATATTACAGCGTCATCCATCAAAAAGCGAAATAAGTGTTCGAAATCGAACATTCATATTTATTTACGCACACTATACAAATTGTTGTTGTTGTGGTCTTCAGTCCTGAGACTGGTTTGATGCAGCTCTCCATGCTACTCTATCCTGTGCAAGCTTCTTCATCTCCCAGTACCTACTGCAACCTACATCCTTCTGAATCTGCTTAGTGTACTCATCTCTCGGTCTCCCTCTCCGATTTTTACCCTCCACACTGCCCTCCAATGCTAAATTTGTGATCCTTTGATGCCTCAAAACATGTCCTACCAACCGATCCCTTCTTCTAGTCAAGTTGTGTCACAAGCTCATCTTCTCCCCAATTCTATTCAATACCTCCTCATTAGTTACGTGATCTATTAACTTTATCTTCAGTATTCTTCTGTAGCACCACATTTCGAAAGCTTCTATTCTCTTCTTGTCCAAACTAGTTATCGTCCATGTTTCACTTCCATACATGGCTACGCTCCAAACAAATATTTTCAGAAATGATTTCCTGACACTTAAATCTATATTCGATGTTAACAAATTTCTCTTCTTCAGAAACGCTTTCCTTGCCATTGCCAGTCTACATTTTATATCCTCTCTACTTCGACCATCATCAGTTATTTTACTTCCTAAATAGCAAAACTCCTTTACTACTTTAAGTGTCTCATTTCCTAATCTAATTCCCTCAGCATCACCCGATTTAATTGGACTACATTCCATTATTCTCGTTTTGCTTTTGTTGATGTTCATCTTATATCCTCCTTTCAAGACACTGTCCATTCCGTTCAACTGCTCTTCCAAGTCCTTTGCCGTCTCTGACAGAATTACAATGTCATCGGCGAACCTCAAAGTTTTTACTTTGTCTCCATGAATTTTAATACCTACTCCAAATTTTTCTTTTGTTTCCTTTACTGCTTGCTCAATATACAGATTGAATAACATCGGGGAGAGGCTACAACCCTGTCTCACTCCTTTCCCAACCACTGCTTCCCTTTCATGCCCCTCGACTCTTATGACTGCCATCTGGTTTCTGTACAAATTGTAAATAGCCTTTCGCTCCCTGTATTTTACCCCTGCCACCTTTAGAATTTGAAAAAGAGTATTCCAGTCAACATTGTCAAAAGCTTTCTCTAGATCTACAAATGCTAGAAAAGTAGGTTTGCCTTTTCTTAATCTTTCTTCTAAGATAAGTCGTAAGGTCAGTATTGCCTCAAGTGTTCCAACATTTCGACGGAATCCAAACTGATCCTCCCCGAGGTCCGCATCTACCAGTTTTTCCATTCGTCTGTAAAGAATTCGCGTTAGTATTTTGCAGCTGTGACTTATTAAACTGATAGTTCGGTAATTTTCACATCTGTCAGCACCTGCTTTCTTTGGGATTGGAATTATTATATTCTTCTTGAAGTCTGAGGGTATTTCGACTGTCTCATACATCTTGCTCACCAGCTGGTAGAGTTTTGTCATGACTGGCTCTCCCAAGGCCGTCAGTAGTTCTAATGGAATGTTGTCAACTCCGGGGGCCTTGTTTCGACTCAGGTCTTTCAGTGCTCTGTCATACTCTTCACGCAGTATCGTATCACCCATTTCGTCTTCATCTACATCCTCTTCCATTTCCATAATATTGTCCTCAAGTACATCACCCTTGTATAAACCTTCTATATACTCCTTCCACCTTTCTGCCGTCCCTTCTTTGCTTAGAACTGGGTTGCCATCTGAGCTCTTGATATTCATACACGTGGTTCTCTTCTCTCCAAAGGTCTCTTTAATTTTCCTGTAGGCAGTATCTATCTTACCCCTAGTGAGATAAGCTTCTACATCCTTACATTTGTCCTCTAGCCATCCCTGTTTAGCCATTTTGCACTTCCTGTCGATCTCATTTTTGAGACGTTTGTATTCCTTTTTGCCTGCTTCATTTACTGCATTTTTATATTTTCTCCTTTCATCAATTAAATTCAATATTTCTTCTGTTACCCAAGGATTTCTAGCAGCCCTCGTCTTTTTACCTAATTTATCCTCTGCTGCCTTCACTACTTCATCCCTCAGAGCTACCCATTCTTCTTCTACTGTATTTCTTTCCCCTATTCCTGTCAATTGTTCCCTTATGCTCTCCCTGAAACTCTGTACAACCTCTGGTTCTTTCAGTTTATCCAGGTCCCATCTCCTTAATTTCCCACATTTTTGCAGTTTCTTCAGTTTTAATCTACAGGTCATAACCAACAGATTGTGGTCAGAGTCCACATCTGCCCCTGGAAATGTCTTACAACTTAAAACCTGGTTCCTAAATCTCTGTCTTACCATTATATAATCTATCTGATACCTTTTAGTATCTCCAGGGTTCTTCCACGTATACAACCTTCTTTCATGATTCTTAAACCAAGTGTTACCTATGACTAAGTTGTGCTCTGTACAAAATTCTACTAGGCGGCTTCCTCTTTCATTTCTTAGCCCCAATCCATATTCACCTACTATGTTTCCTTCTCTCCCTTTTCCTACACTCGAATTCCAGTCACCCATTACTATTAAATTTTCGTCTCCCTTCACTATCTGAATAATTTCTTTTATTTCATCGTACATTTCTTCAATTTCTTCGTCATCTGCAGAGCTAGTTGGCATATAAACTTGTACTACTGTAGTAGATGTGGGCTTCGTATCTATCTTGGCCACAATAATGCGTTCACTATGCTGTTTGTAGTAGCTAACCCGCACTCCTATTTGTTTTATTCATTATTAAACCTACTCCTGCATGACCCCTATTTGATTTTGTGTTTATAACCCTGTAATCACCTGACCAGAAGTCTTGTTCCTCCTGCCACCGAACCTCACTAATTCCCACTATATCTAACTTTAACCTATCCATTTCCCTTTTTAAATTTTCTAACCTACCTGCCCGATTAAGGGATCTGACATTCCACGCTCCGATCCGTAGAATGCGTTTTCTTTCTCCTGATAACGACATCCTCCTGAGTAGTCCCCGCCCGGAGATCCGAATGGGGGACTATTTTACCTCCGGAATATTTTACCCAAGAGGATGCCATCATCATTTAATCATACAGTAAAGCTGCATGTCCTCGGGAAAAATTACGGCTGTAGTTTCCCCTTGCTTTCAGCCGTTCGCAGTACCAGCACAGCAACGCCGTTTTGGTTAATGTTGCAAGGCCAGATCAGTCAATCATCCAGACTGTTGCCCCTGCAACTACTGAAAAGGCTACTGCCCCTCTTCAGGAACCACACGTTTGTCTGGCCTCTCAACAGATACCCCTCCGTTGTGGTTGCACCTACGGTACGGCCATCTGTATCGCTGAGGCACGCAAGCCTCCCCACCAATGGCAAGGTCCATGGTTCATGGGGGGGGGACTATACAAATATGTAATACAAATGGGGGGTACCTATTTTAAAAATGCAGTTTATATCAATTTGACCTACGCCACCGCCATCTAGTGGACCAACCATAGTACCATTTGTTTTCCCTGTCACACTCGAACTTATTTGTTCTTCTTATTTTTTCGTTTGATGCTAATTTCGTGAGACATTTGGCAAGGTCACTATCAATGGACCACTCTGAAGATATGCTGCCGTGAAAGATTCTGAGGACTAAGGTCATTATTACAGTTGTGGAACTGTATATTTCAGTGAAATAATAGGTGATGAATTAATGCTTGCTTTCAATCAGATGTAAAAATTGCACCGACATTTCGACAGTTTTCGAACAGAACAAATTTTAAAAATTTCCACTGAGCAGTGTGACAAAAGAAACTATAATTGTTAACTTTGTTGATAATTAACAAATAAACTTCCATCCAGCTACACCTGAGACTTTCATGAGTAAATCGACCAAATGAACAAGTAGGACTCATTATATTTGATAGTATGAACAGAAAAAGAAATGAATCATAAGGTGTAGCGGTGAGAACAGGTAGGTAATATCTGGATAAGTTTCTATGTGGATAAATGTTTGAATTAGTATATTATTCAAGCAAATTCAATAACTAATTAAGTATGGGTAATTAAAATAACGAAGAACATATAATAGCTCCGTATGTTTTTAGTTTACTTCATGCACAGGATTACTGTTTCTTCTGTAAGTTCCCCACTATATGTTTCTCGCTGAAATTCAGACCAAATTTACCTCCCACTCTATAAAAAGTCTACACGTTACCAAAACTATGTACCTACTAATTATTATTCATCTTAAACTCGTATGCTAATCTTTGACTAAACAGAATCTAATTTGAACTGAACTGTAACTGTTCTGAATGCAATTTGTCTTTATATTAAATGTGCAACTGCAGTAAAACAGATATATGGCCCTACTCAAAGTATCCACTTATCTCACACTTGACAATGTTGTTGCAGATTTCGGGTAAGCACAACATCAGACAGCAAGCAGGCAGTGGCTAAGCTAGATTTCTATTTTAAATAACATTTCCAAACAACATTCAAATTGTTGTATACCACATAGTGCAATGTGGTAACACATAATGATAAACCTTCCTTAAACAGTGGGATGGGGCGAGTAACTACTCCTATGAAATGATATTTCAAGACAACGATTTTAGCATTATGTGTTCTAAAAGACAGAGTAATATTTCGTGTGGTCTTCAAACATAACGCTTCACAAAGTGGACAATGATTTGAAAAAGGCACAATGTTAACTCAGAATCTACAAAAATCAAACAGCTTAATCATTTCATATCCTAATGTATGAGTCAGGGGAATCAAGTGATCTTGCTCTCAGCTCTGAGCAGGTTAACTACCTGACAATTATCATCCTGACTAACTAGCAGGTTCAATCACAAGTCAACACACCTCTAATGAATATGTCCATCACCTATCTCACTTCAAGTAAGGATCTGTCAGACTGCACCAGGGCAAATACTGTGCCACAACAAGACTAAAGATTGTTGAATAGTAACATAACTTGCTCTCTCTCTTATGTGCACATTGATAGCTTACCAAAATCGAAATGTATGCCCACCTTGCATATTCTGCACCGCTTCCGGGTAGAATTTAGTATCAGGATCATTTGAGATAAGGATGGGACAAGGACAAAACTCTAAATGTCATGGATAGGGACATACAAATCATATTACAAATACAGAGAAAAAATAGATTTACAAGAATATTAGTTAAAGTACTATAAGTAAAAAAAATAAAAAATTCAAGATCTAAATCTCATGAGGCCTACATTTCTGAAACACTGTCACATATGGCAATAGTAACTTGCACAATGAATCTAGGTAAAATATTGTCCTTGTCACAATTAGTCAAACTTCCTTGAACTTCTTGCAATTATGTCACTGTTGCTGGAAGTTGTGTGGAAGCAGACTCAGTGAGGATAACCACAGTTCTCAGCTGACAGCCCCACATACGCACAAACAGTTAAATATATAGTAGTATCTGCTTGAAGCAAACTATGAAGCCATTGACAACTCCAAAGCCATCTTGTAGTATCGAAGAATCCCTTATAAAAGTCAGTTGCAGCGTATGTAGGCGAAGTGCGCTAGCATTTGGCATAGAATATTTCAGTTTATAATCGGTAGACATATTTCTTCTGTCTTGGCAAGTCTCAATCATTTGTGGTGAATGGTCAATCAGTTACAATTTGATACATTTACAATATATAATTACCTATATTAAGACAGGAGTAACAAGATTCCACATAGTTGTATGTATGGATTGCACATGTAGTGTCATGGTACAATAGATTTTTGTATCTAAAAAAAGCAACGAAAAATGCATCATTGTTTCACACTAATGAACTACAGACACATCAGACAAGTAAATCATGTGGAACAGTGTACAGTAATAGACATGATAAGAAACAATTATTATTTCTCAAAAGAACAGTCTACAGAAAATTTTAAGTCTATTGAAACAAACACATATGTATGGACATTAGTGAAATACGCAAAAGTATGGTATAAGGAGTAAGGTAGAAAGAGGCACAATCAGTCAAACGTCAGTCCATTATTATATGTAATATGGTCAGTAATTAGCATCTTTGCACTATGTAACGATTTCTCATATTTGGCCTACCTAATTACGTTTCATCTGATATTTATCCCGCCTAATCATTTCGTTTCAGATTAAGCTTTGTAACCATTTCTGTGCTCATGTATTTGTTATACATCTTCCTTTGTTACCTTTTTCACTTTGCTTCCTTACAAATCTTTCATAACTTCTTACACACATATCACGATTTTTGAGAGAACACTAAAGTACTACACTTAATGTAATTAATATACTAATGGTGCCACATCCTACAATAACAATTTTGTTCAAATATACATTATAATGAAACCAATAAATGAGATAAGTGTAAGAGGCAAATCCAAGTTGAAAATCCGTTCAGATAAAGCAATGCATGTTATTATGTTACATCATACGTAAATACAAGAGGATAGTCTACAATGTCACAACTGTTAGTAGAAAAATACATATAAGATAATCTTATCCTATGCCATAGCAAACAGAAAAATGCTGAAAAGGAAAAAAAATCGTCATTAGAATTCCACATACTACCTTCATCTCCTTTCTCTTGTTGTTTTTTTTTCCATTCTAAGTATATTGTCTATCCATATCACACCTTGCGAGTCAAATCGAAAATTTCCTAAACACTTAGACTGATGGACAATATTGTTATGACATCGTTTCATTCTTGTGTAAAGTTTAGCTGTTAGACAAAGAAAAGGCATATTTGTTCTACAGAATTAAGTAGAAGTTAAAACGTCCCCTTAGAAAAATTATACAAGACTGTGCTTAATCTGAAACACAATATTTTTAACGCCACGCAATCTGACTTCCAAAAATCCCTACGAAAGAATGTGTGGCGATACCTGTAAGACACCGCTAGCCCACGCCTCTCGCGGTGTGCGTTTAACCCTGTACGATTAATTAAATAATCGGCCGGCTATTCACAGTTGAAATCTCTGTTCCAGAGGGACGTGAAGAGGCTGTGGCCCAGAGAGAGAGTAGAGTCAGTCGAGTCTTGTTCAGTCTTAAGAGTCAGTCGAGCTAGAAAGTGTCTTGTGAAACGATCATTCTGTGGATAATATGTGTTCTTTATTATTCTTGTTCTATATTCTTTTATATGTGTTGTGTTGTCTTCTTCGATGAGTAAAAAAAAAATATAGGTAAAATAAATTTTTGTGATGTCCATCAATAAGTTCATTCCAGTAAAAATAGAACCACTTCCCTTCACCTTTATTCACCCTTTTTTCTTTCTTTCCTTTCAACAAAAAAAAACAAAAAATTACCATCCTCCTTTTTTTTTAATTCCGGACATCACACTGGCGACCGTTTACAGGACGCCAATCTTCGGATTTTACTGGAATGAACTTAACAAGGGCAAATTAAAGTAAAATCATACGTGTAGTAATATTTATTGTCTTGTACATTGGCTAAAAAACTGTAATTTTCTCTTTCATGCCCAATATGAAAACGAAAGCTAACGTTGTTTCAAGATTAACAAGATTTGTGCAAGCTTCAACGCAGCGCGGTGAGTAGTGCAAAAGCATTTGTTCTGCTATGCCATTGTCCAGCGTGCGCCTCCCGCCTATGCTAACTTTTATTCCCATTTCCCATGCCTTTCCCTAAACAAGAATCATACAGTAAGATATGCATAAGTCATTGTTATGAGTCAATCCTGTTTGTTACGTCATGTCACCACTTTCGGATTAGCTATGCGAATACGGTTACAACCACAATAATAATTCAGACATTTTTGGAAATTCTATCAAGTAATAGTTATTACCGTCTAACTATTTAAATTTTATTTATCTTTTGTACTTTGCAAGCCATCGCCATTCTGGGTGTACTATTTGTATATTTCACGTTTGTTAATTATTGGCAAAAATGGAACAACAGCAACAGCAAACTGATAACGGTGATGCTACTGTATCATCAGCATCCCCTTTCCTAGGCTTTTCCAGCCCAGAATCTATGGAATTTACTGCAGGTGTATCACATCAAATAATACTAAGTAACGAAAGTAATTCATCAGGTGACACACCCAATAATCCTGACCCTATGGAAAACGATAGTAGACGTGTCCAACTAGGGATTTCCCACTCCGATCCTAATTTGCACAACTCTAGTGAAAGGAACAATGATCCAAACATTGATCCGAATCAGTACAGAATTTTAATACAACTTCTTACGCGAAGTATGGATAGCATCCTTAATGAAAGGTTTGATAAACTAGACACTAGATTTGATAAACAGGAGCAGAGTACAAAAGAATTAAACAGCAAAATCGATCAATTGTCTTCTGAGGTAACATCTACTCTGGAAAAACAGGCTAACCAAATCTCAGAACTTAATTCAAAAACGACACAATTGACCGAAAGTTTCAACGAATTGTCATGTCGTGTAAACACTCACGAAAATTCCTTTGTTAAATATCAAACAGTGACAAATTCCGAAATGCAGTCATGTAAAACCAAGTTGGATCAGGTCACGAACGCTCAGGCTCAGGTCAATGATCTAGTTCAGAATTTCGGGCAAAATCAAACCACCTCACAAAATAAAATTTCGATGGATATCGAAGGTATTACTCAACAAGTTAGCGTAGTATGCTTACAACAATTAGAAATGAAAGAAAAAATTTCCCATTTGGAGGAAAAAACAGAATCGCTTTCTTTAGAGTGTAACGCAAACATTGCAGAAAAATTAGTGCACGAGTGTGGTATTTGCAACAAGCTCATTGAGCAAAGGGTAGAAACCGCTACAAAAGAGATTTTACACCAGGCCATGTCGCAGGTGCAAACCGAGACCAACACTTTAAAAAACCAAATTTCTCAGTTATTAACTCCCGATTCTAACGTAGTTACTGTTCCGCCTACAACCCCACTCACAACGAGTTCACCGCCTAATTTCACTGTGCAGTTTGTTCCACAGTCTAACAGCGAATCATTTGCGAGCGAAAAACATCAAACAGAGCCGCTCTCAGTGATCGCACAAAACAGTAATTCTCAACCACACTTGTGCCATGAAGTTTCACCAGGGAACAATAGTTCAGGCCCTATAGTGCCTGCCGGTATTGTTGACGGTAACATGATTAAACATGCCTATTTTCCAACGTTCAGTTCCGATGATACCCAAGCGGTGCACCCGATTGTTTTTATTAGGTCTTTTGACGGAATGTTTCCGCACAACTGGTCAGATGCGGAAAAGATCTTTTTGTAAGTAATCTGTTGAGGGGGCGAGCATCCAGATGGGGAGCTGAAATAAAAAGGCAAAATTTAACTTTCAAGCAATTTGAAGAGGCTTTTCTGCAGGAATTCTGGTCAGAACATGAGCAAAAACAACTTCGACGTGAAGTTCACAATCCCGAACCATACAACCCTCGTAAAGAAACTTTGCGTCAATATTTTGAAAGATACCTGGACAAAACACTTTATTGGTCAAAACCGGCCGATCTTGCCGATGTGATTAACACCTTAAAAAGTCATTCACCCCTGCATCACCGGACACAATTAATTGGTGTTCCGGAAACTAACATCAAGAAATTTCTAGATTATTTGAATGAAGTAGACCTTGTGTTTAGAGGAGATTCAGGGAACACTCCACATATTTATGATGCTAATTCCAACTCTCGCCAAAACAATTGCCATAATTTCAATCAAAATAACAACAGCGGTAACATGTGGAATGCAAACCTGCTTCCTCAAAATCAGGGGCAAAAATCACAACAGCCCAACTTCACACAATATTCGCAGCAATCTTGCGATCCCCGATTCCAAAATTCCAACAATTACAACAGTTTTGGTAATGGTCAATTTTACCGAAAAAGTAATAGTAATGGCAACAGACGCAATGGTAGTTTCAACAACAATCAGTACTCCAGAGGCAACAACAACCGTAACCGAAACAACAACAATCAAAACAGACGTCAGGATGGAAGATACAACCCTGGTTATTTTGAGAGAAATTCGCCATATCAGCAGAATAATTCAAATTGTCAAAATTCTAGAGTCAGTTATCCACCCCCGCAGTGGGGAAACCCGAACTATACACCACACAACTACAATTATATGTTTCCGAATGCACGACACTTTGTACCAACAAACAATGCTAATAATCAGGACTGCGGTAATCAAACTCCACCGAATACCAAACATGTCCATGAACAAAGGATAAATATTATTGAGGTAAGTGATGACCAAAATGCGTCGCCTAATAACGCGGCGGAAAACATGAGCAGACCGGCGTAAGCGTCCAACCCCCGGTCGAGAACGTGAGCACGGGCGCAAATAATCTTGCAAATTGTTTTTTGACATTCCAAGACGGACACACTATGGAACATGACCTTCTTGCCGAGAATAATAAGTCTAGTAATAACGACAAAGTAAAGGTAACGGTTCAGGCAACTGCTGTTTTATCGTTAGAGAAATCCATTGTAGAAGTGTTATTCGACACTGGAGCGTCAGCAAGCGTGATTTCTAGTTCCCTGTACTTGGATCTAGATAAAGGTTCTAAACTTCCGACGTTTCTAGTGCAGAACTGCCGAATCATCGGTGCCACTGGAAACAAATCAAAAAATGTCAAATTACAAGCTCTTCTAACTTTTGTTGTTTCCAATGTGCATGTTCCTTATCATTTCCTTGTTGTGGATAATTTAACAGTTCCATGTCTTTTCGGCATCGATTTCTTAAATCAGTATCGTGCAGTGATTGACTTAGGGAATGGTATCTGTCAATTGACGGTTGAAAAGCAAAGAATTTTGATACCTTTATCTAAAACAATTAATAACAACAATTCTTATCGGGACGTACGTCACTTGAAAGTACAATCTGTGCCCATCACTAATTTTTCTATGACAAACAATTGCAATTCTTCTTACAATGCTGATAGTAAAACTCTGTGGGAAAAGTGTGCCGAAGCCTACCATCTAACTGATTTGCAAAAACAGAATCTGTTTCACCTTCTTCAACAATTTTCAGTAGTCTTTCAAGATAAACCTGGTATCATACGTGGGTATGTGTACAAGATGGATGTCAAACCCCACCTAACATTTTGTCGTACACACTACAATATACCGTGGTCTAGTATGTAAAGTAAGAGAAAGAGAAAGGATGTGCTAGTTACAGCTAAAATGTTAGTGTTAATTGTTAGTCAATGCAAAGAATCATAACGCATTAAACTATAGCAAATCTACGTTAAACATTACATGCAATCCAAGAACTATTTAATCTACGTTATATTTACTATGCTACGAATAATTTGACTACTAGCCAAGGACAACGGAGTTAGCGACCAAACTTACTCCTTAAACAGGCATTTTCTAGAACAGGAAACTATGTACAAGAAAAAAGATTTTATTATGTTAATAACTGTGATGAATTTGAGAGCCACCAGAATGCTATACTATACGCCAGCATGAGTGAATGATTGTGCTGAAATGAGTGTGAAAGAATGAATGTGAATTTTAGTTTATAAGGTAGTTTTTATGATGATGATGAGGATTTCGTTGTGTGTGAGCCAATGATGCCACCACGTAGTATTATTTGATGATTTGCGATTTATATTGAAGCTGTTCTATGAGAAGAAAGGTGAATATTAATTATATGAAGCTGTATGAATGAAAACGATACGTGTGTATGAATACTGATAGATGTTAATGAGAAATGATTCGCCGTGTAGGCAATAAAAAAAGGAGAAAGAAAAACTTATTTGGTATGTGCCCTATTTAAAAAAAAACCATTATCTCACGCCTGGCATAAAGAGTTTGTGTGCTCTCCATCGTAACAAACGTAAATTTTGTACATAGGTCATTGTGGAGGAAAAATGTTTATCAGCCACAGCGAAGTAAATAATCTGCTTACGTAGCGAATAAAAATTGCTGTCGTCATAGAATCTCATTCTTTACACAGGCTAATTGTGTAGTACCATGCATGCAGGCTGCCTTCGTAAGATTCGTATTCTACATTTACGAAGGTCGTGTTTAATGGTTACGAACTTATGAACTCACTAACATTAACACTATTTAAAAAAAAATGTTTTTATCCTGTGTAGTAATTTAGGTGAAATCTAGCACTCATTACTTGATACTGTGAGGACATGGACATATGTATTTGTGTAAGTGGGATAGTATATAAGTTATGCAATTTTATGTCGTTCTGTCTGGACCAGAGTTAAGAAAATGTGACTCTCATAAAACAATTGCTAGGATACGAAGTCTCCCGCTCTCTGCTCATGTTCTCGACCAGGAAACAAAAACTACACGACTACCGGTACGACGTACAATTCACGATTACAAGAAAACATACTTTAGTGTATGAGATTTTTCTTTCTCTTTCAGCAAAGTGGATAAGTTTTTGAAGATTTGTGTGTGAAGCAGTACGACGCAGCTGTCTTCGTGGACACAGCGATTTTCTTGTCTTTATGGAAACTAAAGAGCATTCATTTTCCTTTACCTACAGGAAATTCATATATTTATTTTACTACGTGATACTCACTAAAGTACACCTCTTATGGAAGGATCCTATAGTAATTTATTAGTACGTTTACTGACCGAATTTTTTTCAGGAATATAAAGTACCGTGTCATTAAGCGCGTATTTACCTAAATATGACTGATTCAACGAGTGAATTAAACCATATACGGTACTCATATTGATTCTTGCAAAAATCTTTGACTGATTTACAGGAAGTGATTGACAATGATCATTGAATTTCTTTTTGCTTAAACAGCACTTCGGATCAACTTTAAAGGATGAAACTGAATACAACATGAATTGGCTTAAAGTCAGTGACACTTGCGCAATGGCAAAGTTTATGATGCATACGTTATGCAAACAGATACACTATTCGTCGCACACATGTGTGAAAACACTACTGTATTGATGAAGATTTTGTAAATATGAATATAACCCAATCCTTCTATCTTGATCCTACTCCCACCTCCTTGCCCACTGCTGGACGATGGATAGTGGGGTAGTGAGGTTTTTGCACTATTCTTTTGTATATTTTGTCCATTCATAATTTGCAGCACTTAGGGTCTCTCGTCGAGTTTTGCAGAATTCTTGATGGCAGATGCCATAGATTTCAATATTCTGTAAAGAAGGAGATAGTACTCCGTTAGTGCACATGCACAGCAAGAAATAGATGGCACAACCTGAATTTCGTGTATATAAATATGTCATGTCATGTCTAATTGTAAAATTTTGTAAATGTAAACAACTAGCAATCTCAATATAAATCTGAATTTTGTAAAGTTTCACAGGACACGACTAGCAAAACATGTCTAATTGTAAGTTTTTGAAGATGTAAACAACTAGTATTCTCTATATAAATATGAATTTTGGGAGAGTTTCACAGGTCACAACTAGCAAAGTATTTCAATGGCTATGTAGCAACTTAGCTACGAAGAAGTTCATTTGTATTATGTATATTGAATTTCATGTCTATAGTAGGTAATCATTTTATGTATATGTACATGTCCATTTTTTCTATGTAATTTTGAACTTGAATATTCAAAACTTAAATGTCCTCTTGTGAAGGCTACACACAAAACAGTCTTACTATGTGCACCTAATATAAAAGGAGAAAAGATGCAAAGTGTAATTTTGCTCAAAAGTTAAGTGTCTGTGAAAATGTGTTCTCAGAAGGAACAGGACGTCGAACCTCCCTTCTGAACAGTGTAAAAAAAATCAAATACTGTTGATAAAGAGAAATCAACCAGTCAAGAGTAAAAATATGATAGAAAAGTGTTTTCCGTACAAAGTGATAAGTTTAATCTCAAATTCTACGATAAAGTGCAATGATGCATATCACAGTGATCCCTATCTTGGAAAGTGCTTGGAAGTCTGCGTTGTACGGTCTTCGGAGGCGGCTACCAGTACTGTCGCGTCCGTCGTAAGGGGTGGCGCCACCAGACGTGTCACCGCCTATTATACCTCAACAGCGGACCCGAGCGCGAGGCTGTACGCAGTGCCGCGGTGCGTGGTGGATGGACCACTTTATCAAAATTACTGCACTCGTGCACGCACAGCCACTCTTAAACACCAACAATACTGACATGAACTTTGTTGTCATCGACAACTTAAAACCAAATTGTATGACCTTTTGTGTTCTTTTGTCGTAAGCAGATTCATTACCTATTGTCCTGATGTGCAAACTGTAAAGTAAACAAAGTTGTGGTGCTGTGACTTTTACTGTGCTTCGCACGACGCACCACACTGAACTGAGGCAAAGCATAGTGCTCACTGGTCGACACAATAAGAACTGTGAATACAGGGTAGCAGCTATTGTTTTAATAACAGGACTGCCAACGGTGCAGGCATCTCTCTAAAAAAAATGAATCATCCATTGATCAATTTCAAAGTGGGTATTTTGTAATGTGCAACAATTTATGTATATTTACTTAAACTTTGTACTTTAGGCTATAATTCTTTATATATGTATGTACTTGTGATATGTTTGAAAATGTTGTATAATGCTGGTGCAAACACTGCACAATCTTGTTCGTCAACTCAAATCTAGTACTGCCGCGAAGTTTGAAAAACTTACGCACCAGTAGAGGGGGCCGTGTGGCGATACCTGTAAGACACCGCTAGCCCACGCCTCTCGCGGTGTGCGTTTAACCCTATTTAAATGACGCGCCAAGCGCGCGCCCAGCGGCTGTACGATTAATTAAATAATCGGCCGGCTATTCACAGTTGAAATCTCTGATCCAGAGGGACGTGAAGAGGCTGTGGCCCAGAGAGAGAGTAGAGTCAGTCGAGTCTTGTTCAGTCTTAAGAGTCAGTCGAGCTAGAAAGTGTCTTGTGAAACGATCATTCTGTGGATAATATGTGTTCTTTATTATTCTTGTTCTATATTATTTTATATGTGTTGTGTTGTCTTCTTCGATAAGTAAAAAAAAATATAGGTAAAATAAATTTTTGTGATGTCCATCAATAAGTTCATTCCAGTAAAAATAGAACCACTTCCCTTCACCTTTATTCACCCTTTTTTCTTTCTTTCCTTTCAATCAAAACAAAAAACAAAAAATTACCACCCTCCCTTTTTTTTTAATTCCGGACATCACAAATGGCCCTGACTAACATTAATATATATGTTTCACAAATCACTTACCTCACAAAAATCTTCGTGACTCGAACTACTGCAATACAGCGAGCCCCACTACTGCCAGCTAACTAAAAGATTCAAACTACGGAAGTCACTAACTACTGATAGGCACAGTTAGCAAATGAAAGATTTTAATAGAGAACAAACAATGTATTTAACTCACTAGTCATAATATATATAGCACTTCATGACACCAATTCTTACAAATTTCAAAACTCCGCCATCTCTCTCCCCACGTCCACCACTGCTGGCGGCTCACCTCCAACTGCGCAACGCTACGCGCTGTTAACATCCAGCTGCCGCTGCCCGACACTACAATGGCAGACAACAATGCAAACTAGCCACTGACTGCGCACAGAACAGCCAGTGATTTTTCTTACAGAGCGCTATGTGGCGTTACCAATAAGAAAATGTAAAGAGCCTACTTACATAGCCCCCATGCTCCCCACAAAAAAATTTACAAATTGTTTTGGGCAGTGGCCAATACAGATTTGAAAATTTTTTTCATAATTACAATAACAAAGAAATGAAATGCACGAACTTATCGATGCAATGTTGGTCAAAAGCTAAAATTTTCTCACAGTCCATAAAGACAGTCCTGATCATTTATCAAAGTAAAATTGCAGTGTTTTTCTCAAAGTCTGAGTAGTAAAAGAAAATGGACACAGAAGTAGTGGATTTCCATGCAGTCTTGAAGAAGTAGTGTTGTCCTTCCAACGAAAGACAGTGCTGACTCTTGGCATCCAGACAGGTAATGGGCCACAGCAGAGTCAGTCGACGTTGAAGACTATCGGTAGGTAGGTCATCACAGAGCAGACCCACTGTAGTCCTGGTAGAGATTACTATTGGTGGGCCACCAGAGGTGCAGACCCACTGCAGTCCTTGTAGAAATAATGGTATTGGTGAGTCATCAAAGGTGTAGACCCACTGTAGTCCTTGTAGAGATTGCCAGCACCCATCTGTTTGACCGTGCAGGCGCACAATCACCACTGAAGGGTCTTGTGGATAATATAGCAAGTCCATAACCCAGGACTTGCCAACTCATAAAGTTTTTGGAATTGTCCTTAGAACCAGCAATGCTGTTATCCAGTCCCTTACTGAATTATTAACACACGTGCAAGCACTATCAGTTCCTACTTCTCACATATTGTCCATATACTATGACCAACAGAAATGTGTGCAGTGAAATGTATTTTACAAGTTACTTAATTTGATGAACTGGTGTCAATTACAATTTTATAACATAAGAATACAATAACAAAGGTACAAAATACCTCTTTAAAGAACATAACAATACAGATAACATTTGTAGTAGTACAGGCTTTTCAAAAGAATCGAAATAGCAAATACACCAGTGTTACAAACATTATAAGTACATACATAAAAGATCAGAATAACTTTTGAAACATCAACTTCACACATGAGCATTAAAACAGAATAGAATAAATAATTTCTAAACATATTTACAAAGAAAACGACATATTATTAATGCAAATTATATTTGAGGATAACAGTATTCCTCAACATAGTGAATGTAGCTTAGTATTAGAAGAGAAAAAATTCTATGAAACAGTATACAGAGACAGGAAGAAAATAAATACACAAGGGTACACAAACACATGGTGGGATAACACAAAACGAAAGGACAGGGTTTGTTTTCAGGGTAACATTTGGTACTGGAGTCCAACCCAAAACTTCATTCCATAGATCGCCCCTCTTATTTCAACATTTGCTCCAGCCAAAAAAAAATCCTATCCAAGCATGCTTTCTGTATTCTGTTCTCATCCTCTTTCAAAAATAGTTTGCCTCCACTGTACACCACTTTTTTGGCCCAACCATTTTCTTATAGCTTCTCAATGCTTTTCTTCCAATTCATCATAGCTAGTTTCTTATATAGTCTACCCCCTCTTAAGCTAACTTAAACCTACTGAGCTCAGATGCTAAACTAAGGGACGACGCAATGCAGCAGCACAAAACAAATTAACACAAACAGCAATGACCCAAAAAAATGCAGATTTGCAAGGCAAGCAGCAATAAATGTAATAACTTATATCTAAACATGAAAAACCCACAAGCAGAAGAAATAGTATACTAAAGGCAACAATGCAGATAAGGGAAAGTTGTAATCACATCTTAATGTCTATGTAATTAAAGTGGTGCACCACAAAAATTTATTGTAAAAAAATATTACCATGTACTTGAAAAGACAATTCTGTATGCAATTTCTGTGAAGGGAAATGTCTTTTTGTGCTACTTCGTTTTTTTTAAGTACATCATAAAGTTATTATTTACTGGATCTGTAGGCATAAAATATTTATATTAGTACATCCATAAAATTTATTTTAACCAATGCTTCAGTGCAGTTACAAACTAGAAATTAAACAAAATGAGTAAATAAATGCATAAAGCAAGCCACATGGCATTTCTCTCAACTAGCAGGACAATAGCCATGAAATGTTTCTCGCCATTTGATTAGGCATTTTAGTAAATATCATAAATTAAGAGCTCCACAGTGTAATCATATGTTTTCAAGTTTGGGCGTGTAGTATTTGCGATGCTTTCTACAAAGGAATCTCAATAGCGAGGATAATGGCCTCTTTTTTTTCCACGTGTGTCTCTGACAGGCACACACTGGCTTTCTTTTGTCAGGTGGTTGTCGCGCAGCTGGGTGCCCACGACGCATTACGCGCAGGTGGTCACTTAACTTTCTTACCGAAATATTTACGACGCCAGTTTCCGCTACAGTGGCAGTCTCATATAAAAAATTTCACAGGTCAAGAATTTGCGTTTCAAATCTGTAGAAACAAAATCCTATAAATATAACAGTGTCCAAAAAAGTTCCTTCAGCATTGTAATACATTCATGCATTTACATACATTTCATAACTCTTAAAGTACGATTCTTGGTATCCAACCACCTTTTTCATAAACCAGAGTCCCTAACCACTACTCATTATTCCTTACATTATTCGTCAACACTTCTTCAATATTTCATCACAAAGATACGTAGCACAATCAAATAACTCATATAGCATCAGCTTATTGATCATAAACATACCGCAACAGCGTAATACACATCGTCATCATAACATCATAAAACCTCAGCCAAATCTCAAAATCGTCGTAGCTTCTTCCAATAATTTCAAAACCTAAAAAAATTCTCTGCTCATGTCAAAAGTGTCATCTACATCAAACGTACTTTAAAAATCATGATCTCATAACCAATTATGTCATTCAAAGCTCTAATAGTATCACAATGGTTCCGAAAAAGTATGAACAGTTCACAAAGCACAGACAAAATACAATTTCGTAAGTGTGAAGTTATCCAACTGTGTAATTACGTAAACATCTCTCACTGATGTAGTATAATAAGTGTTTGTTTCTCTCAGTTAAATGATCAGATACCTGTGTAATTTATGTGTTAGAGAAATATGGTACCGATGTGTAAAGTTGTATAAGCAAATACCTTATTAGCTAGGGCTCCTTGTGCTTGCCAGACACATGGTACACAAAGTAGGCGTGTACCCCCCTGAGGATTAATGTAATTATATCCTCAGGTGTTACAGATTACAGCAATGGAATGAAATGTATCACAGAAAACCTTTGTATCATTGAACTTCAAATATCTTTAAAAATAAATGTTTTAAGTACAAAATTAGTCACTCAAATACGCGTACTGTAGCACTAAGCTGTGCGTCTTGTTGTAAGATAATCTCTGTGGAGGTGTCGTAGTTATCGTCCTCCGAAAGCTAAGTTCTGCAGAAGTCAATGTACTGACCTCATGATAAACAAAAGTGAAATGCTTTGCGTATAGATATCTTAGTTACTACGCTTATTGCCGGGATGAAGTAACTACTGTACTGTAACGTATTGTTGTGCTACAGAAAAGGCTGTCTCATTGTAGCTATGCCACAAAGTTACTACTAAAACATGTTTTCCTTTCCAGAAGAATTCAGAAAAACTGTGCAGATATAAAACAGATACACCGCAAAAGCACAATATAAATTGTGTCACACATTAGTAGCGTCGTGATATAATCGTGTAGCTATCAAAGAAACCGAATGCTAAGTCATCTTTAATCCCACAGAAAGTTCTTCAAAAAAAGAATGTCTTTTCAAGTAAACCAAAATGTTGCATTAAAATCTCATTAGCAATACTGGTAAATGTTCTAGATATGTAAGCCTTATAGTCGTTACGTAATCGTGCAACTAACAAGCAAGAATGTACAAATAGCAACACTGTGTCGTCTGTTCACTATAACAATCCATTCGTAATTTCCGTTTAAAAATGTTCCCTAGGTTCTAGACTGTATAGTTAAATTCAAAACATTGTTGCATGTTAACAGATTCTTAGTGTGACAAAGTATACTAGTGACGTGATGTGAACAGCTTTATGGCAAAGACAAAGTTAAAAAGCAGATTATCGTTCAATAAATGGTTTTACATGTGAAATGTGGTGTAAACCTTTACTCTTCCTAGTACGAAGAGTTTCAACTGGAAAGCAATTATCATGTGCTTACGTCGGTAAGGAACACTGGAATTTTGCTCAAGGTTAGCTTATGTTATTTTTCTCTGAGCCCGCCGGCGCACGCGGCTGCCTGCGGTGCGAGTCATTGTCTGTCTCTTTGTTGGCGCGCGCCGTTATTGGGATTAGGAGACCTAACTTCTACAAATTCACCTTGACGAGAAGGCCCTGCCCTGTTTGAATCCCGCCAGTTCTGATGCAATTCAGGTCTGTCGTTATTATCATATCGTCTGTCGTCATGTCGGTAATTTCTGTAATTAATTTCTTGTCGGCCACGTGGTGGAGGATTTCTCCCTGAATCGTAACTGCTCGCTGGACCGTTGCGTCTGAAGTTATTCTGTCTCCCGTGATAATAATTATTTTGGTTCCCGTATTGTCTGTTTCTCTGATTGTCTCTGTGATATTCATTACTACGGAAATGCGATCTTTCTCTGTAAGTATTACTACTCTGCCAACGGTTGTCATACGGGTGGTGTCTGTTTTGGTCACGATTTACGTTGTACGAATAGCCTAGTCGTGTATTATTTCTGTCATCGCGGAATTGTGACAGGTGTGACCTGTGATTGTTGTGCTCTTGTTTTCGCGTTCCGCCATTGTCAGTGTCAATTTCCAGTTCTTGTAACAGTCCTTGAAAAGCTTCAATGTCGTCTTTGCATCGTCCTGCTAAAATAATCTGTCGTAAATGTTCAGGTAATTTGATTAAGCAAATGCGGATGAGTTCTGACGTGCTGTATGGGTTTGACAGGTACTGATTCTTGTGCAACATGTCTTCAAAATATTTCACAAGACTGGAAAATTCAGATTGTTCGAAATGTTTCATCATCATGATGCCATATTTTACTCGGTCTTGTGTGGCTTGGGACCAATATGCTGAGAGGAAGGCATGGTAAAATTCTCCTTCACTGTGGCAATCGTGAATGACCGATCGCATTCTTACAGCTGGTTCATTCTCTAAGTAGCCACACATAAATTCTAATCTGTGCTCTAGTGACCAGTTGGGAGGAAAACAATGAGAGAATTGATGGAGCCACGCTTGTGGATGAATGTCGTTGCCAGAATTCTTAAATGTTTTGAATTTACGTGTAGTCATGAACAGCTTATAGTCAAAATCATCGTGTCGGCGGGTAACATATCTTTCATTGTTACGTCGTGTCGGCAGTTCCATCTCAAAATTCGGTGCACCTTGCCAATTTCTTTCACAATTTCCGAAATGCCCTGTATTATTATTTTGTGGCTTTTCCGTATTTATAAGTCCCTCTTCCCGTGTTGGAGCGCGACTGTCCTCTGAAATACGTAATTCTTGTATTACCTGTGTCAGCTGACCTTGCACTTCCCGGATTTCTCTTTGGTGTTGTGTATTAATTTGATTCTGATTTTGTTTGAATTTCCTAATTTGTTCGCACTCTTCTGTATCATTCAGATCATCATCTACCTTTGTAGATAAGTTAGTGAACTGATCTGAAAGTTCGGCTACTTTCTCCGATAGTGAACACATTTCCTCAGTGTGTTTTTCTGAACCAAGTTTCAGACTGTCCATTTGTGTTGAAATCGAATCTACTGTGACCTTTAAGTTTTCCTGAGTTCTTGCAAGTTGCGTAACCGAATCGGTGGATGCAACTGAGTCCATTTTAGCTTGCAAGGTGTCGTGATTTTCACGAACAATAGTTTGCAGTTCTTTTATGGCTGCTACATGATTCTGTAATGCATTTTCATGCCGCGAAAACATAGGTTGAAAATGCTCACAAATTTGTGTTTTTACGTCATTACAGATTTTTTGGCATTTCGATTCAATGTTATGTAACTCAGTAGTTAAATCTTCACGTGTTTGTTCAAGTGTGGTGTCCAACTTCCGAAGATTTTGTTCCATTGTGTCTAACTTTTGAAGCTTTTGCTGTGTTTGTCTCTGATTTTGTTCCATTGTGTCTAACTTTTGAAGATTTTGTCCCATTTGTTTCTGATTTTGTTCAAGCGTTGTGTCTAACTTTTGTAGCCTTTGTCACATTTGTTGCATTAACTGTAATAACAGTGCACTGGTGTCTGAAACATGTTCCTCAGTGCTTTTCGGCAGTGCATTTGAACCGGCAATATTCGCATTTTGAAAAGCAGAAAAATGTGTCTTGATTTATTTGAGAAAACGGTGAGGACGCAAAATCTGAATCTACAGTATTTGCAAGATTGTGTCCTGTCATTTCGGAATCCTGAGGCGAGCTGTTGCCGACCGATCGATCGATAATGCTTCCCTGTTCACTAATTGTTTCACTGCCTACACCATTATTTGTAGCCCGCTCCATTTCCCTATGCGCTATTACCAAATTACTACTTTGAACGTTAGTGAATTCATTACATGGTGACGCTAACACACTGCTTTCGTCTCCACTGTCATTTCTCAGTTTACTTTGGAGCCTAGTGTTACGTTTTTCACACGCCATTATTGTCACAATTTTTCACACGACAACACATAAAAACACAATTTGAAGAACAAAAATAAGAGAACACATTAACATAGCACTGAAAATAATATCTAGTTAATTGCAAGCGCAGCAGCGAAATACTTCGTGCAAAACTACATGCATGCCACAACTATTTTACTGTACAACAATGAAAGACTGCAACTACAAAGGAAATTCTCTCTATGATTACGCGCTAGCAATAAACACTAACTACACAAACTACAAGAAAAAATCAGAAGATTCCAGTGAGGTATCCTCGGCTAAGGGTCGACATATGAAACGTCCCCTTCGAACAATTATTACAAGACTGTGCTTAAACTGAAACACAATATTTTTAACGCCACGCAATCTGACTTCCAAAAATCCCTACGAAAGAATGGCCCTGACTAACATTAATCTATATGTTTCACAAATCACTTACCTCACAAAAATCTTCGTGACTCGAACTACTGCAATACAGCGAGCGCCACTACTGCCAGCTAACTAAAAGATTCAAACTACGGAAGTCACTAACTACTGATAGGCACAGTTAGCAAATGAAAGATTTTAATAGAGAACAAACAATGTATTTAACTCACTAGTCATAATATATATAGCACTTCATGACACCAATTCTTACAAATTTCAAAACTCCGCCATCTCTCTCCCCACATCCACCACTGCTGGCGGCTCACCTCCAACTGTGCAACGCTACGCGCTGTTAACATCCAGCTGCCGCTGCCCGACACTACAATGGCAGACAACAATGCAAACTAGCCACTGACTGCGCACAGAACAGCCAGTGATTTTTCATACAGAGCGCTACGTGGCGTTACCAATAAGAAAACGTAAACAGCCTACTTACAAAGTTAAATTTTTCGGGCATGTAGCTATATACAAATTAGAAAAGAATGTCGTTATGAATGTAAACAAGAAAGTAGATACCCCTGAAACGACTGCGCAACGCTACGCGCTGTTAACATCCAGCTGCCGCTGCCCGACACTACAATGGCAGACAACAATGCAAACTAGCCACTGACTGCGCACAGAACAGCCAGTGATTTTTCATACAGAGCACTACGTGGCGTTACCAATAAGAAAACGTAAACAGCCTACTTACAAAGTCAAATTTTTCGGGCATGTAGCTATATACAAATTAGAAAAGAATGTCGTTATGAATGTAAACAAGAAAGTAGATACCCCTGAAACGACAAGTTACAAAAAGTTCAATGAGGCACCATATGCTAAAATACTGTGTCACAATAAAATGTAGCAATGATTGCTAAATATTTTTCATGCACAGATAGAGACGAAAACGTACGCTTCTCGAATCGCTGTAAAATTTGCATAGCTATTGTTGTTGTTCTGATGAAAAAAATTGACACCTTATGTTTTGTAAAAAGGTTGAATAATTTGCATCAGATAATCATAAACTCAACATCAAAGAAATAACTGAATTGTATCAAGCCACATAACCTTTATTGACTATTGTCATCTTTTCAAATACTTAGCTTTTACCCTAAAAACACGAAATGCATCCACCTGGCATAAAAATTGACAGTAAGAAGACAAATGGTTCAAATGGCTCTAAGCACTATGGAACTTAAAAGCTGAGTTTATCAGTCAGCAGTAAGAAGAAACAGGGTCTCTATACCCTGACCATTACTCTCTTACTATGTCTCTATATTAATCATCATAGTCATTGCCTCATTCTCATGCAGTATGCATCATCATCTCATGTGCCTAACCAGCATATATTTAATTATGCTATTACAACATTAATCATATTTGCTGTCTTCGTTTCAATATACACTTCAAACAACAATTCCTTGTTCTGATATTGTCCACTTATTTCCACATAAACAACACCTCATACTTACAATCGGAAATATTTCAATTCAATTAACACAACCACACTGCTTCACAATGGGCTCTGAGAATATTTATTGTTCTTCTTTCCAGAGAACATAGTTACCATCCTAACAGCCTGTATATCTCATCGAAAGTGATAGAACTTGTTATATGTCTTTATATTATCATCACTGATTACAACCAAAAATATTTCTCAAGTGAACAACACATTGCTGTGTACCTGTGTATTCTATAAGAAATGGTTAAAAACCAGCGTTCATTTTTTTTAGAAATTTTTGTTATTATTCGGATTGCAGGCGAAATTTCGAAGTCCGTCGCAGTTTCTATAGCGTACGTGTCAAGGCAGCAAGTCGCTCGATGTGTTGCATGGTAAATGAAGTTCGTTGCGCGACGAAAGTCACCCAATTCTTGTCAAAAGTTGGCTGCCGCGCGACGGGAGTCGCTTTGGTATGCGGTGCGATTGCACTGTTTACCGCTAACTTGCTGCGCACTGCAATGCAAGAAACATTTTCCAAATAATGGTCATATGTACTTCTATCACTTAGGTGCAACTTTAAGAAATAGAATTAATCTATAAATAGGTGGACATGCGAAATATTGTCATGTAGAAGAAGATGTAATTAGATGAATGACGAACACTAACTTCACTTAGCGAAGGTTTAGCACTTGCACATACAAGAGCGCGGTGCGAACTGCCTCCGGCCAGAACACATACAGTATCTATACAGCTACAGAACATTCCAGTAGAATGATTCTTGACTTTTGTGGATACTTCTAGAGTGTACTCGAACCGGATATACACTCCTGGAAATGGAAAAAAGGAAACATTGACACCGGTGTGTCAGACCCACCATACTTGCTCCGGACACTGCGAGAGGGCTGTACAAGCAATGATCACACGCACGTCACAGCGGACACACCAGGAACCGCGGAGTTGGCCGTCGAATGGCGCTAGCTGCGCAGCATTTGTGCACCGCCGCCGTCGGTGTCAGCCAGATTGACGTGGCATACGGAGCTCCATCGCAGTCTTTAACACTGGTAGCATGCCGCGACAGCGTGGACGTGAACCGTATGTGCAGTTGACGGACTTTGAGCGAGGGCGTATAGTGGGCATGCGGGAGGCCGGGTGGACGTACCGCCCAATTGCTCAACACGTGGGGCGTGAGGTCTCCACAGTACATCGATGTAGTCGCCAGTGGTCGGCCGAAGTTGCACGTGCCCGTCGACCTGGGACCGGACCGCAGCGACGCACGGATGCACGCCAAGACCGTAGGATCCTAAACAGTGTCGTAGGGGACCGCACCGCCACTTCCCAGCAAATTAGGGACACTGTTGCTCCTGGGGTATCGGCGAGGACCATTCGCAACCGTCTCCATGAAGCTGGGCTACGGTCCCGCACACCGTTAGGCCGTCTTCCGCTCACGCCCCAACATCGTGCAGCCCGCCTTCAGTGGTGTCGCGACAGGCGTGAATAGAGGGACTAATGGAGACGTGTCGTCTTCAGCGATGAGAGTCGCTTCTGCCTTGGTGCCAATGATGGTCGTATGCGTGTTTGGCGCCGTGCAGGCGAGCGCCACAATCAGGACTGCATACGACCGAGGCACACAGGGCCAACACCCGGCATCATGGTGTGGGGAGCGATCTCCTACGCTGGCCGTACACCTCTGGTGATCGTCGAGGGGACACTGAATAGTGCATGGTACATCCAAACCGTCATCGAACCCATCGTTCTACCATTCCTAGACCGGCAAGGGAACTTGCTATTCCAACAGGACAATGCACGTCCGCACGTATCCCGTGCCACCCAACGTGCTCTAGAAGGTGTAAGTCAACTACCCTGGCCAGCAAGATCTCCGGATCTGTCCCCCATTGAGCATGTTTGGGACTGGATGAAGCGTCGTCTCACGCGGTCTGCACGTCCAGCACGAACGCTGGTCCAACTGAGGCGCCAGGTGGAAATGGCATGGCAAGCCGTTCCACAGGACTACATCCAGCATCTCTACGATCGTCTCCATGGGAGAATAGCAGACTGCATTGCTGCGAAAGGTGGATATACACTGTACTAGTGCCGACATTGTGCATGCTCTGTAACCTGTGTCTATGTGCCTGTGGTTCTGTCAGTGTGATTATGTGATGTATCTGACCCCAGGAATGTGTCAATAAAGTTTCCCCTTCCTGGGACAATGAATTCACGGTGTAGAAATTAAAATTCTACATTCTACGGGTGTTTTGAACTCACGACCTTCCATGTAATAGTTTAATATCATAATCACCACACCACGGTGCTACTCAGCTTCTTGTGAGTCAGCTTCTTGTGTGTTCGAATAGTTTCGATTTCCACAGCACATCGCATACAGTTCTACGAATCCTGTAAGGTCCGCTATACACAAGAAAGAATTCGTGGCTACGATGCTTCCTTTTACAAAACACAGGGTGAGATTAAACAGAATTTTCTGTCCAACCAGCACCCTTTACATGTTTACTTGTATTGCTTCCTCGTCGTTGATTATCTCGTTGATTTGATGATTTGACTTTATTTACCTCAATTTGTCACGTTGGGCTTGCCCTTCCAAATTTTCCCACTGTGAATTATGATGTTGACTCCTGTGACTGTGTTCATTTTGATTGTGTTGGTTCCTATTTGCATAATTGTTGTAGTACCACGTACTTTACGGATTTGATCTACCTGAATTCTGCCCATGAGAATTTGCATGATTACCATCTGAGTTGGAGGATTGTCTGTGAGAATTCTGATTGTTATGATAGTTATGAATACCCTAATCTCATTACCATAACCTCTGCGATGTCTGTTAGCACGTACATAGTTAGAGCTCGGAAAATTACTTCTATCAAAATAATTATTGTTAAACTGCAACTTCGTTAAACAAATGCGAATTAGCTCCGACGGACTGTATGGGTTTGATAAGTACAGATTTCTGCGTACCATGTCTTCAGAGTATTTTGCTGGGCTACAGAAGTCAGACTGTTCAAAGTTTCGTAACATTAAATGCCACTTTTTACCTGCTCTTGTGTGGTCTGCGGCCAGTGGGCTGACAAAAATGCTCGGCAAAAATCATTTACGCTTTGGCAGACTTTCACTATTGAGAGCATTCTTGTTGCAGGTAATTTTCCAAATTACTACAGAGAAATTCTAGTTTGCGTTCAAGTGGCCAGTGTCGTAGTAAGGAATATAGAAACTCATCAATCCAAGCCTGGGGGTGAATTTCGTTACTGTAATTCTTGAACTCTTTGACTTTACTTGCTATCAAGAAGCGTGTGTAATCGATGTCAATTCTCTATTGCACCACTTCGGCGATTCGTTGCCGTATCTGGATGTGTGGTACTTAACGCCATAAATTTGTAAGGTCAGTAAAGTTTTCTGAATATGAATGTAAACTGTCAAATTCGCCCTTTTCGTCCTCGCGGTTAAGCTTCCTTTCAATACACTCGACCTTTTCATTCCTACAATGCTTATTTTCCCAATTAATTTTCTCCTGGTTGTCTTTAAAATTTATTAACGACTGGTACTCTGCTATGTCTGAAAATTGTACTGGCATTTGAATGTCTATCTGGACTTGTTGACACCTTTGCCATTTTATTTGTCAGGTCATAAACATTTTCTTTAATTATACTTAACTGTTCTTTTTGTTCTTCAGAATTAAATCTCATAATTACCGGTTGTTCTCTATTTTCTTTTGTCATTGTGTTTTATCTATAAACTGTCGCACTTGAAACTACAGTGCTGATTATAGCTAACAATTCGTCCTTATCATTAAGCTGGTCTGTTTTCATGTTTTCCCGTTCAGTTTCAAGTTTGTGTAATCTAGTTGCAAAACTGATAATTATTGGTTGAAGGTTGTTTTTAATATCTTCCGTAATCTCAGTAGATAATATTTTCGTTTTCAGTTTCATTTCTTCCTGTGGTTTTGTATTATCTTCTTGTGTTTTATTTTTTTATTTGTTCCGTAAGTGATATATTATTTTATTCCTGTAAGTTCCTGTTTTCATTCTGTATTTCTTTAAGCACCAGACGAATTGATTCTAGAAAATTTGTCAGATTCGCGCATTATGGTTCTATACAGTTGATCCCTGAAGGTGATGTGGGTTACGTTAGTTCAAAAGACCTTGATGCAAAACCTGATTCTGATGTGCCAGTTACCAGTCGTAAAATTTCGCACGATTTTGGCGACTTTTGTAAGCTATCTCTAGAGTGAGGCGACTGGTCGCCCAGTGACTCAACTTCATAATTTGCGTGATCGTTACCCATCGTTCGTTTCTTTTTCATTATTGTTCGCTTAATTGGTTAATAATTTTGGATACTCGCAATTTCCTGCAGTCTCATGTAAACTGTTCGTAGTTGCTGATTGCGCAATGTGATTTGTCTCATCCTGTACCGACTCGTTATTTTGTAACACCGTGGGCCAGTTGTACAATCTCCGGTTAGCAGCCGGTTAACCTCTGTTCTCGGAATAGCGCGAGAAACGCGTTGTACAAACCAGGAATAACGCCTAGTCGGAGAATAAACTCGAGCTAACTTAACTGGAGATTTCTAACCGGTTTGCGATCTAAACGTGGATTAATCGGACAATAATTTTTCAAAATGACACACGCAGCCAGCAATGGCGAGATTTTTTCTGAACTGTTCATGAGAGCGAGGAAGGAAAAGAAAGAGTGAAGACGCCGATTCCCAATTTATATCCAGATTTTACTTATTAAAGGAAGTCCAGTAAAAGTGTACTCTAAAATGCATTCCTTAAGAGCCATAAACACTTGTTCATGTTTGCTACTTTGAAACACAACTATTCTAATGATCAGGTGCTCGTAACTTTTAAGGTATGCGTTTTAGAGAATATGTTTCCTCGACATTTTTTTCTTGTTTTGGTCCATACTACCAGTTCCTAAAATATGGAAAGCAAAGAACTTGCAGGAGAAGAGATTTGTTTCACAGTTTCGAAGACGACATGCTTTTACTATCGTGAACTTTCAGCCGTATGCGTGTAAGCCATTAATTACGATACACCCTGTATGTTTTTGCATGAAATCTAGCTCAGATTTACCTCTCACTCTATAAAAGGTCTACATGTTAACAAAACTATGTACCTATAAACTATTATCCATCTTAGACTCGTATGCTAACTTTTGACTAAACAGAACCTAATTTGAATTGAACTATAACTTATCTGAATACAACTTGTCTTTATATTAAAATCACAACTAAAGAAAACAGTTATCTAGCCCTAATTTCACTTACCTCGCGTCTTGACAACATTGCTGCAGATTTCTCTAAAGCACAATAACAAACAGCAAGCAGGCAGCGGCTAAGAAAGATTTCTATTTTTAAATAAAATTTCCGAACAATATTCAAATTGTTGCGTACCATGTAGTGCAATGTGGTAATACGTAATGATAAACCCTCTTTAAACAGTGGGATGGAAAGAGTAGCTGCTCCTATGAAATTATATTCCAAGACAATAATTTTAGAAGTATGTTTTCTAAAAGACACAGTAAAATTACGTACACATAACACTGACCTGAACAACACTGTGCTTAACAACGTGAAAAATATAGTGAAAAGGGTCTGATGATAAATGAGAAATTCTATAAAAATCAAATAGCTTAATCAGCTGATATCTTAATGTATGATTCAAGGAAATGGGTCGTCTTTCTCTCAGCTCTGAGAAAGTTAACTAGATGATAATAATCATTCCGACAAACTAGTTGCGCAGTGCTGCAGTCTTACCTCACACTTCTTCTCTTCAAAAATAACAACACTATTCAAAATTTATATTTTTTCGCCTCCCGGTATAGACATCAGTAGTCCTTGCTGTCCTTTACAATAAATCTTCCTTCGTCTAACAGATACAATCATAAATCAGCACAGCACTGCTCAATACGTCCATCACCTGCCACATTTCAACTAAGAATGAGTCAGACTGCTCAAAGCCGAAGAGTGGACCACAACAAAACCAAAGATTGTTTAACAGTAACGAAACTTGCTCTTCCTCTGACGTGCACATCGATAACTTACAAAAATCATAATGACGTGTCCACCTTACATTTTCCTTGGCTCTTTCCAGCTTTTGTTTGATGAATAGCTAATTAATGGTTTGTCCAGAAATGTGCCTTTGTGGCTCTGTGGCTTAAGTTCCAGACTACAAAACTTAGGCTTAGAATTCGATCCCAATTTGCTTCTACTATCTCCTCTTTTCTTATCGCTTCTTTCACCAATAACAATGACAGTAATGCCAAGTCAAGTTGAATGCTATTCCTTCCGAACTGACTATGCGAATGTAGACGAGATATGGCTCAAATTCAAAGATATAGTAGCAACAGCAATTGAGATATTCATACCTAATAAATTGGTAAGAGATGGAACGGATCCCCCGTGGTACACAAAAAAGGTCCGAACGCTGTTGCAGAGGCAACGGAAAAAGCATGCGAAGTTCAGATGAACGCGAAATCCCGAAGATGGGCTAAAATTTACAGACGCGCGAAATTTGGCACGTACTTCGATGCGAGATGCCTTTAATAGGTTCCACAACGAAACATTGTCTCGAAATTTGGTAGAAAATCCGAAGAAATTCTGGTCGTATGTAAAGTACACAAGCGACAAGACGCAGTCAATACCTTCGCTGCGCAGTGCCGATGGTACTGTTATCGACGACTGTGCCGCTAAAGCGGAGTTATTGAACGCAGTTTTCCGAAATTCCTTCACCAGGGAAGACGAATGGAATATTCCAGAATTTGAAACACGAACACCTGCTAGCATGAGTTTCTTAGAAGTAGATACCTTAGGGGTTTCGAAGCGACTCAAATCGCTTGATACGGGCAAGTCTTCAGGTCCAGATTGTATACCGATTAGGTTCCTTTCAGATTACGCTGATACTATAGCTCCCTACTTAGCACTCATACACAACCGCTCGCTCACCGATAGATCTGTACCTACAGATTGGAAAATTGCGCAGGTCGCACCAGTGTTCAAGAAGGGTAGTAGGAGTAATCCATTTAACTACAGACCTATATCATTGACGTCGGTTTGCAGTAAGGTTTTGGATCATATACTGTATTCAAACATTATGAATCACCTCGAAGGGAACGATCTATTGACACGTAATCAGCATGGCTTCAGAAAACATCGCTCTTGTGCAACGCAGCTAGCTCTTTATTCGCACGAAGTAATGGCCGCTATCGACAGGGGATCTCAAGTTGATTCCGTATTTCTAGATTTCCGGAAAGCTTTTGACACCGCTCCTCACAAGCGACTTCTAATCAAGCTGCGGAGCTATGGGGTATCGTCTCAGTTGTGCGACTGGATTCGTCATTTCCTGTCAGGAAGGTCGCAGTTCGTAGTAATAGACGGCAAATCATCGAGTAAAACTGAAGTGATATCAGGTGTTCCCCAGGGAAGCGTCCTGGGACCTCTGCTGTTCCTGATCTATATAAATGACCTGGGTGACAATCTGAGCAGTTCTCTTAGATTGTTCGCAGATGATGCTGTAATTTACCGTCTAGTAAGGTCATCCGAAGACCAGTATCAGTTGCAAAGCGATTTAGAAAAGATTGCTGTATGGTGTGTCAGGCGGCAGTTGACGCTAAATAACGAAAAGTGTGAGATGATCCACATGAGTTCCAAAAGAAATCCGTTGGAATTCGATTACTCGATAAATAGTACAATTCTCAAGGCTGTCAATTCAACTAAGTACCTGGGTGTTAAAATTACGAACAACTTCAGTTGGAAGGACCACATAGATAATATTGTCGGGAAGGCGAGCCAAAGGTTGCGTTTCATTGGCAGGACACTTAGAAGATGCAACAAGTCCACTAAAGAGACAGCTTACACTACACTCGTTCGTCCTCTGTTAGAATATTGCTGCGCGGTGTGGGATCCTTACCAGGTGGGATTGACGGAGGACATCGAAAGGGTGCAAAAAAGAGCAGCTCGTTTTGTATTATCACGTTATAGGGGAGAGAGTGTGGCAGATATGATACACGAGTTAGGATGGAAGTCATTACAGCATAGACGTTTTCCGTCGCGGCGAGACCTTTTTACGAAATTTCAGTCACCAACTTTCTCTTCCGAATGCGAAAATATTTTGTTGAGCCCAACCTACATAGGTAGGAAAGATCATCAAAATAAAATAAGAGAAATCAGAGTTCGAACAGAAAGGTTTAGGTGTTCGTTTTTCCCGCTCGCTGTTCGGGAGTGGAATAGTAGAGAGATAGTATGATTGTGGTTCGATGAACCCTCTGCCAAGCACTTAAATGTGAATTGCAGAGTAGTCATGTAGATGTAGATGTAGATGTATTCCGGAGCAGCTGCTGAAATGTAGATCCCGTCTATCTGGCTGTGTGTATCTGTTCAGAGGTGAAAGGAATTCAAGGGCAAACCACCGAGCCTAGAAAAGCACTGCATTGCTGAAAACACCCATCAAGTTGAGCTTAGCTTTACTTGATTTACAGCGTAACAAATAAAACATAAAAATGCTTACAGGCGAACGGCCACAGCTGTTTGAACTATAACGAACTTGGCAACCGCAATTTTGAGCAGCCAGTTCACTCAGCCACCTGACGGTCGGATTTGACCGATCAGCCGAGCGAGATGGAATATGTTACTTCTTTTTTCTAGTAACAAACGTACTTTACTATAATTATAAACATTATTTTCCATCGTTTTCTTGTTTCATGCGCTGTGGGTTATGAGCTCACTTACGTAAATGTCGGAGTATATGGAAAAATGTAGTGACTCATCTATCTCTATGGAATCAGTTTTGCATGAAAATATCGTTAGTAAAAATTTATGAATATCGGAGGAAAGCTCCCTATCAAACAAGGAATTACCGATGCCATGCGTTATTGTTGGAGACGAGGCATTTGGTATACCTGAAAATTTAATGCGTCCTTATGGAGGAAGGAGTTTAACAAACTATAAAGTCACCTTTAAAAACTGACTGTCTCGTACTAAGAGGGTTACTGAATAAAATTTTGGCGCTCTGGCAAATAATGGAGAACGGAAAATTTTTCATCGCCCAGTGAATTTTCGAGTCGACTTTGCAATCGCCAAAATGAATGCATGCTATGTTTTCCAAAATAATGTGCCAGAAAGAGATGGCAGTAAATTTGAAGACATACTGCACATCCCTCCAGAGCCAAGATATGTTTTTAACTTATACTTGGAACTAGTCCCTTTCGTAACCTGTTTAAAAATACACTACATTTGCACGCTACAAAGCAACTCTACTAAACTGACATAACTCCCACTCAGTTGAAACGCTCTCGTCAGTCGTACTCATTCGGGACGCAGTCAATCCGATTAAGCGTGCTCGTTACGTCCGATCGTCCCACTTGCGACGGCGGCAGACGTAGAGGCGAACTTTGTACCTCTGATTCCAAGTTCAGAATGAGAACCTTCAGCAGACAATGGCTTGTTTTCGCAATCACTTTATTTCTTATAATGCACCGAGCGACAATCTCGTTGGAATAGCTCGCACAAACTATTTCACAGGCTTAATCAAGTTAACGCTCTTCTGGGAGTTGAGTTGTTGCACTTGCAGAAATTTAATGGCCTTTGATTCACTCTGTTCCTTTCCTCGTCCTTCCGAAGCCCGTCCCGATAGGTCTTGGCGTTCTTATAGTGTAAATCAAATGCCTAGGCACTCACCACGCTTGCCCACTTCCCCTCTTCTTCTGCCTATTGCCTATTCATGAGTCATTTAATGTCACAGGTCATGCTCGTAGCAGCAGGGAATTAGTACGTCATGCCCCCCCCCCCCCCCCACCCACCTTTCCCGCTCGTAGAAGCCTACCGCGTCCCACACCGTTCTCAATTCAATAGAATGTTGCCCACGTTCTGTCATTCATAACCCGCTTTTCCTCTATCTCTTCCTCTTTCTCTCTCTCTCTGTCTCCCTGTCTCTCTCTCCCCCTCACTCTATTTCACACATACACACACACACACACACACACACACACACACACACACACACACACCGCTCTCCCCTCACTTCACTCAAGAAGTTAAATAACTAAGAAAAATTTTGAAAAGCAGGCAGTTTTGTCCAAAATACTTCGGCGAAGCGAAATACTATCGTAACAATTTACCCAGATCTATCTGTACATGAAACAGCTATTGTCCCAGAATCATTGCGCATAACGAAACCTGCACACTATTCAAGTGACATTTTACTTTCTTATAAGAACCATTGTGTAGCTCGTAAGGCGTTAGCTATGACGACCATTTTCTCACAACACTACTTAGCTGAAACACTGAATAATGATGCTTTACTGCAAGACAAAACAAAAACGAATAGATAATTTCAAAAAAGTACGTACGTTTCAACAGCCAAGTAAAATGTAAGGTGCTAATGAAAGGTATTTATTTGTTAGTAACTTAATTATCCTCATCTATACATGAAAATTTTCTCGTTTTTGTATGTGCTAAATGGTCATTATTTGAGAAACAACGATATTTCGTTCTCGTTCATTTTCGAGATTCCTCTACACCTTCATGCAAGCTCTGCAAACAGCTCTAAACTGCGTTTTAGAGGATACTTTTTACTGAACGAAACATTAAAGTTTGATCCTCGTCCAGTCGTGGGTGGAGCGTGTGAAGAATATACTTTTTCTCCTATGTGTGACCTCTAAGTGACAGAAACGTAGGGGTCTGATGAATATTTGTGTTTTCTTCTCCGAAAGATGAGTCTTGGAGGTTTCCAAGCACGTTCTTGAGAGATGAATAACGAATTCTGTAAGTTATGACTATTCTTCATTTCTGAAGGCATCTCACCAATTAAACGAACCTGTGTCCACTGGCGCCACATCTATCCCATCGATAATATTTCCAAATCGGGTAAACGTTGTAATTTCCCAACAATTTAAATTCCGTAACCTCCCAGTAAAAATTTGACTAACCGCTCAATAAAAATGTGACTGATATATAACCTTTCAATAATTAACTGACTATGAATCTAAACTGGAAAATCTAGACGTCAGCAATGCCGCGTCATTGCACTGAAAAGTCGATCTGAATAAATTGAAGATTCTTACCTCAATTATGTCGCCGGATAATGCGTATGTATCTGCTCCTATAAGAAATTTTTATGGCACAGCCCAGTGCAATACTGGCCACTATATTTTGTTGTGCATGAAAAACAACTGATTTTATTTACGATAATTGGCATTACTATAGATAGGAGAAATTAGCAAAAACTTTAAACTCAGATGAATGAATGACAGAAGTTATCTTTATAAGAAAGATTATTATTGAAAAATTATTGACAAATATTTACATGTGAATTTGATATAACAATATTACAAAATGCGTTGTTGCAAGTTACATATGGGCTCGGCAATAAACAATAATAATTTTTGCTTTTGCCATATACTACATCGCTCAGGCACCGCCATCGTTCTCCACGACCGGCCTTGGTAATTCCATACAGGACACAAATGCTCTCTGTGAGCTGAGCTACACAACTAGACAACTGCTCTCTACGAGCGACCTGACCCAACCGCCCGGCTGCCAGCTGCTACTACTACTACTGCTGCCGACACTGCTCTCTGGTCTACGATTCTTTTGTAGCTTATATATCGCAGGGAGCGCGTGGTCAGTCCGTCGAAGTTACATCTGCTCGAGTGCGCTATCAATAAATTCCTTACTCACGGACCTCCTACATAACCCTCCACTTAGGGGTAAAAATTTGGCAGCGACGGTGATTCAGCAGTACTTGCCATGAGCAACAAATTTTTCTATAACTTATTTAGTTTTCTAAGCCTACAGTCAGAAAGTATATATTTGTATCATTATTGATAAATAATATAAGTACAGAACGTACTAAGAAATGAAATAGGGTGCACACGCACTAAGTACACAATATAATAAGAAATGACATAAAGTGTACACTCAGTGAGTACAGAACACACTAAGAAATGAAATAGAGTGCAAACACACTGTACATATCTTTAGCATTTTTACAAGAACTGAACACATTATGAAATCAAATGCACACGCACCTTATAAGTCTTCAGCATTTTTACAAGAACTGAACACATTGAGAAATGAAATAAAGTGCACACGCATTCTAAAAGTCTTTAACATTTTTAAGAGAACTGATTATATTCACAAGTGAAATGAAGTGCACACGCACTGTATAAGTCTTTAGTATTTTTACAAAAATTAGGAAAGGAATGGGAAGGATAGCATCATGGTCGTAGCACTGTGGGTTGCACATAGCTGCACTAAAAGTCCATATCTTTCTACAGAATCACAACACCAAGTGAGACAATCTGAAGTTCTCTTTCCTGAAGTATTTCTCAATGTACCCAAGACACTGAAATGTTGTATTAATATTGTGTTGGTAGTATATTAGGTACACTAAACAGTAGGTCCATAATAACATCTCCTTCATTCAAGGTGGTGGACAGCTTGATATCGACACCACATTCTTGTAGAATCCACTCTCTTACATCAACATAGAATTAGTGCAAAAACCAAACAGAGTGCTCCATGATCATGAAGATGGGCAGGACATATAGATATCGCAGTAATTGGTGCTAATTAGGTCAGGAGGTGAACTATACATTAAGTCTTATGCAAGCCATCATTAATAACTACACTAGTGAGTCATCCAATTTGAACAATTATTGGCACTCATTGGGCAGCTACTAAGCATGTATGGAGTATTAGAAAACATTACACATAAGTCATCTCATTGCACTAATTATTGGCATAGCATTTATGGAGTATTACAAAACATTATTCATAAGTCATCTCATTTCAATAATTATTGATACTCATTGGCCAGTTACAAAGCATTTATTGAGTATTTCAGAACATTAGTCATAATTCATCTCATTGCAGTAATTATTGGCACCTGTTGGCTAGTTACAAAGCATTCATGTAGTATGTATGGAGTATTACAAAACAATCTTCATAAGTCATCTCATTAAAGTAATTATTGGCATAGCATTTATGGAGTATTACAAAACATTATTCTTAAGTCATCTCATCACATTAATTATTGGCACTCATTAGCCAATTGCAAACCATTTATGGAGTATTACAGAACATTATTTGAAGTCATCTCATTGCAGTAATTATTGGCACTCATTGGCCAGTTACAAAGCATTTATTATGCATTACTCAGAAGTCATCATGCATAACAGGAGTTATTACGTGTAGCAACAAGCTATTAGTGACTATATTTGATATCATGCAAGTGACATAAGACATATTTAAAATGTAAGACACTGGAACTAGTACTCAAGGTGTTTAGTCCAATAATACATAGACATAATGGAATTATACTTTGGAAAAATTTGCATTATATTTAGGACTAGTAATATATCTTAAACTGGTAGAATTATTTAGTTGTATATCAGAAGAAGTTGGGGCTAGTAATAATTTTTTTTTTGTTCTAGCAATGCAATGCATTGGGATCAATACTCAATTTCTGGGGCATTAAAATATTTGCTTTTGGCTTATTGGTGGAAATAAGGATTATTAACATCATTTGTAATGAGTATATGTGATCATATTCATGAATGATAAAGACAACTGGGTAAAAAATATGCAAGTACCAGAACATGTTTAATAATTAAGTACTTGTAGTGTATAACATAACGACACATTTCAGAAATCATTTTAATGTCAAGAAAAGCTTCTCCTCGAAAGAAATTCAAAGTGGATTATTGAGCTGAAAGAAGAAATATATATTTTGCTGAAAGGTTGTAAACTTCTAAAAAACAGGTATTGGCACATCTGCTTAACATGCATGTACTCTAGCTGTCCCTTTACAAAACATTCAATCATTATACTATGCAATGTACGACATACTGTCAAATAAAATTACATTAAATACTTAAATAACTGCATAAACTTCATCATTATCCTCATGTGCAAAAGAAAAAACTTCATTATTCATTACCATTTTCTTCATATAACTAGACACCAGCATTTATTATCCTGTGCAAAAATAGTTCATTATTTATTATCTTATTTATCAGCATCATTCATTAGCCTCATCATTTCATATATTACTAAGTTTCGTACTTCTAGCATACTTCATCTCTAAAATTAACATACACAGCTCTGCTCGACGGTCTGCCGCAATTGAGTCTGAAAGAAAAGTAATTGGTCAAGGTTGCTATCATATGGTGCATATACAATATTTTGGTAATTTTTGTTAATTCTAATCCATTTACTCTTCATGACAAGGTATTGCATTTTCTTTCATTTGCTCCGATCGTGAAATTTCCATTTCATAGCAAACCACTGTGATTGTTTAATTTATTTCTTTTACACGGTATTGCTTTCTGAAAATGATGAATATAGACTAATATCTTGCATTTAAATCATACACCCATTATATGAAAACTTGTTTCTAGTGGTATGACTAAGCATACAGCATAGCATGACAGAAAACATATTAGGACAAAACCATAGACAATTTTCAAGTGCTAAGAATGTACACACTGTATGATAATGTAGCAGCCAAAAAAAATGTAGAACAGTCAAGATATTGAGATATCATAAGGCAAAATGTCAAAGTCAACTGGTGTTTGTTATATCTTAAAGATTTCATAGTGCATACAGAGAAAAATCTACTTTCGATAGGAAAACCAGTGATAAATCATAAAGAATGTTCATTCAATAAAGGTTTAGTGTTGGAAATATGGTGATTGCCCTTGGTTTTTCTGGTTCTAAAGGTTTCGACATGTACTACATTGGGGTGAGGAATGATGGGAATTCTATATGGAGCAGCGTATAGAAGCTCAAATTTACTACATCTGCTCTTTCTTCTGTTGGATAAATAGTGTGTGCGTACTAATATCTTCTGTCCTATGTGAAATTCACGGTATGTACAAACCTGTTTTGTCCGTCCTCTGCGGCGTTCTGCGGCACGTTTGATGTTGTTGAGTGCAATGTCAATTATTTCATGGTGGCGTAGTCGACGAGATCTGGGAAACGACACTAATTCTTTAATTTTGTTAGGTGGTTCAACATTTTGGAGTATAACAGTCGCAGATAGCATAGTAGATTCATTTCGTATGGAGTTAATTACATCCTGGAATGAGAGTATATGTGTGTCCCAATCAATATGTCTTTTATGGCAGAATACCCTACATAGTTTACCAATTTCTTTCATCAATCGTTCAGAAGGGTTAGAAGAAGCGTGATACCTGGATATATAGATAGGAGAATTGTTTCCAGCTCGTAACATACGTGTCCATATCGCAGATCTACATTGTGGTCCATTGCAGGAAATTACTTTAAATACATGCTCTACATGAAATAGAAAATATTGTACAAATGCATTCGAAATAGATTTAGCAGTAGCTCTGCGTAACAGAGTGAAGGTTTCAAATTTCGAAGTGAGTTCATCAGCAACAAAGATGTAATAAAAACCTCTATTAGATCTGGGAATCGGTCCAAAATGCCTACAGCGGCCATATGTCTCAATTTAATGGGTACAATGGGATGTAACGGAAGAATATGTGAAGTTCTGACTGATTTAGCTTTCTGGCAGATTTTACATGACACTAAAACTCGTCGAATACGTTTCTCTTTGTTGGCAAAATAACAGTACTGTCTCAGTATAAGAAAACATTTTCTGGTTCCATAAAGTGCGTAACTTAAATGAGTATACCAAATTAATTTGTTAATCAGCTCGGCAGGAATACATAATAAACAATTGTCGCTGTCAGGGTAAGACGGCGAAACAGAACGTTGTTGCGTACAGTACAATTGTTTCTAATGGCAATGTTATTCCTATCTTGCCAAAGGTGTTTCATTTCTTTCCATACGTTGCCCTTGTTCTGCTCTTGTGCTATGTCACGTAATGTCGACGAAATGAAATTTTCAAATGCAACTTGTTGAATATATATGAGGCTAAAATTTGCTTTGGAGAACTCGGTTGCAATGTCTTGCTGAGTGTTCCTGAGAGAACGGGATAGTGCGTCTACTACAATATTTTATGTACCTGGAATGTGAACAATTGTAAAATTAAATTCCTGTAAATAAAGCTTCCATCTGCTTAACCTGTCATATGTAAATTTAACGGAAAGTAAAAACTGTGTAGCTCTATGAACCGTATAAACAGTAGTGTGTCTTCCATAAAGAAATACCTAAATCTGGTGAATACCCTTACAACACATAATGTTTCAAGCTCTGTAACAGAATAATTGCGTTCAGCAGGTGACAGAATATGACTTGCAAAGGCGACAAAGATGTAATAAAACCTCTATTTGATCTAGGAATCGGTCCAAAATGTCTACAGCGGACATATGTCTCAATTTAATGGGTACAATGGGATGTAACGGAGGAATACGTGAAGTTATTTCTTCTTCAATTTCCTGAAAAATGTGTACGCCTAGAGCGGTGTTAGAACTGTCGGTGGAAATGGAAAAATTTATTCTAGGATCTGGGAGTGACAAAAGTGGTGCGTTCAGCAAGGCATGTTTCAGATTAACAAACTCAGACGGTGCTTGGCCATCCCAGGACCAAATAGCGTTTTTACCCGTCAACTGGCATAATCTAGGGGTGTCTAAACCAGAGTAATGAATAAATTTATGGAAAAAATTAAACTCAGTTGTTTCTTGGTCGTTGGAACAGTAATGTCGCGTAAAGCTTGAAGTTTTTTCCGGGTCAGATGCAATGCCTTCTGCTGAAATTACATGTCCAAGAAATTTTATGGAAGTTTTGCCAAAGTGCGATTTACTAAGATTAACTGTGAGTCCTTGTGCACGAAAAGTTTGCAACGGTTGTTCAAGAATGAAATTGTGTTCAGACCAATTAGCTTCTGCGATAAGGATGTGGTCTACATACGTTATGATTCTATCTTTTAAGTTCTGTCGGAAGTATAGTATTCAAACCGCGAATAAGTGCTGCTGAAGAAATTGTTAGACCGAACGTAATTTTCAAAACTGATAACAATCACCAAAACAGAGAAATGCTGTGTACTTTCTGCAGTTCAGGCGGAGCCGAATTTGCCAAAATCCCTACTTTAAATCTGATGTGGAATAAATAGCATTACCATGAAATTTCTGTAGAAGTTCTTCTACTGTCTGTGAGCGATCTGTTTCATTAATAATAATGTCGTTGACACGACGCGAATCAAGTACGAGGGGGAGTGAGCCGTCCTTTTTCTTAACAATATGGTGCGGATTTTTGTACGGACTAGCTACCGGTTCAATAACACCTTGGTCAAGCATAGCTTGCAATTCCTTTTTGTTCTCTGTAGATATATGGAATAGGATAACGTTTTGCTTTAAATGTGTCATGCTGTTTAACTTGAAATTCATACATAAAACCGTACATAGTACCAGGAAAGTTGCCAAAAACTGGAGCTTGCTGTAAAAGAATTTTGCGTAGCTCTGTACGTTCATCATCTATATTTGCGTTGCTCTGTTTTACTTTACCAGAAATCATTTGTATAACGTCATAGTCGGCTTCAGCTGGTGTATTGTAGTTGTGTACATACGTATCTGTGAACAGTGTGGAATGACAATCTTTGCTACGTAATATAGAAATGACCTCTGTCCGATTAATTGACTGTTGATCTGCTGATAAAGCGTGCTGAAATTCTAGTGCCACTTGTATCTTTTCATCCTTTAACATCAAATAGGAACTTCGAAAGTCAATAACTGCCTCGTATTTTACCAAAAAATTCGTACTTAAAATAACGTCTATTATTGCTCCTTTTACTTCAGTTTTGCCTAATGGTAACGTACGATAGGTGTACTCTTTGTTACATTGGTTGAAAGTTTCTTCATTTATAAGTGACATAGGTGATCCAGAATCGAATACTGCTGAAAATGTAAATGATCCATCTTCACTTTAATAACTGGGTGGGAAATAGTTTTTTTTGCATAACTGGTTTTTCATGTAAAAGTGTGTCTCGGATATCGTCAAAAGTAATAACATTTTCGTGAACAAGATTCTGTGTATCAAAAATTTTGCTTACGTTGTTGGAAGATGCAACCTGTACTGTATCTAGTCAAATTTCTTCTGACGTACTGTTATTTACTGGAGGATGCTGTGGCATTTGGACTATTTGTACTGCTCTGTTATTTCATCCTGACGTATTAGGTTGGTGGTGATATCGACTGTCTGGTTCATTCATGATAATCTGTTTTATGGATGATTCCGCTGCTGATAAGACCTACTGTTATTAAATGTAGACTGAAAACTGGGCTCATTACTTTTACGTCTGTCATGATAGTCATTACTATACTGAGCGTTGCGATAGGAGTTGAAACGATGTGTCTTCTGTACGTAGTGATTTCCTTGTTCCTGTGCGTTAGAATTTGGCGGAGCCGATGCTATATGTGTAGACGCGGAAACATTTAAGCTTGGTTGACCCTGCACACTACATTGATAGTTAGGTATGCTAACCGGCTGGTTTTGTTGTTGTTGTGGGGAAAAGCCTCTATTGTTGCCAAAATGTGTTTGCTGTTGCTGATAATTTTAACGATACTGATAATTAAAATGTTGTCTGTTATTAAAGTTCTGGTGGTTGTCATTCCTGGAGCATCTATCACCTTTGCCATTAAAATAGCTAGGCTGATAGTAATTACTGTATGCTTGTTGGCCTTGGTTATGTTGTGGAAAATTTTTATTTGTGAAGAAATAACTTTATTGCTGAACTTCGAAAAGCTGTAGCAAATCTCTAAATGCCGAAATATTTTCTTTCTGCTGTCCTGTTAAAAGTGACACTCTTAACAATCGTAGTAATTTTGAAATACATTATTGGATTAGTGCTGACTCACTGTATGGCTCACATATAGATTGGTTTTGCTGTACCATGTGTTCAACAAACTGCGTGACAGTGAAAAATTTTGATTTCTCATAATTCGGTAGGCTAATTAACTGATCCTTGATTCAACGCTGTGTCGTCTTCGACCAATACGCTGACAGATAAGCATTCTGGAATTCTTCTACCGAGTAACACTGTCTCGCGATCGGTCTCATGCGAACTGCCGATTCGCCTTCCAAAAAAAGACAAATAAATTCAAGTTTCTGTGTTATGGGCCAAGCTGGTGGAAAAGCAAACCTAAATTGCTGTATCCAATCCAAGAAGTGAATCTGTGTTCCATCGTTTTTAAAAGACCTTAAATTTCCCAACGGATAGAAAGTGCTTGTAATAAAAATTATAGTCTCTGAATGTCTGAGGAGGTTCAAGGTTGTATGAGAATCAGTTTGTCTGTGTCTGTTCGGAATGTGTCACGTACTATCTGTAAATTACCTAAGTTACACTGGCTGTGTGAGTGTGACAAATGTTCAGAATGTGGTGTATGCTGTGAAGTGTCAGAGGCTGAAACTGTTTTCATTTCTGTCACTTCTTGGTGCAAATCGCTCTAAGCAGTATGGGACTTAGCCTCTGATGTCATCAGTTCCCTATACCTTAGAACTACTTAAACCTAACTAACCTAAAGACATCACACACATCCATACGCGAGTCAGGATTCGAACCTGCGACTGTAGCGGCCGCGCGGTTCCAGACTGTAGCGTCTAGAACCGCTCGGCCACTCCTGCCGGCTCTTGCTGTAAAGATAAAAATTTTATACGTAATTTGTTATTGGACGTACCTATCTCATTGACTGTCTATTGTATATTTTGGAATTCGGGTGCATGATTGAAC
This sequence comes from Schistocerca gregaria, assembly GCF_023897955.1. Classification (NCBI taxonomy): domain Eukaryota; kingdom Metazoa; phylum Arthropoda; class Insecta; order Orthoptera; family Acrididae; genus Schistocerca; species Schistocerca gregaria. The sequence goes on from NC_064926.1 coordinate 456,484,716, forward strand.
GAAACTGGTGACGTATAGTCTTTTTTGGTGCCATTGTTATTTTCAATGACGTCATTACAACTGGCCATTTCATCAAATCAGTGCTTTTACCTGATCGTCATTTTTAGAGTCACAAGCATCAATTTGTTTTTGCGTTTTACTTGTGGTTTTGTTTAATTTCTTAACGTCTGCTTTAATGCCATCGGGATCCTGTATTAATTCCAATTGTTCTAGTCTGCTGGTCACGGTTTAATTTTTTTTTCTTTTTTTTTTTTTTTTTTTTTGTGGCATCAAAAATTTAAAAAACCTCTCTCACACCGGCCTGATTTAGCTTCACTGATCAGGATAGTAAAAACATGCATATGTTAAGGGAATTTTCATTCACAAAGCAGGCTTATCACATTCACGCAGTTCAATACTGTCCTATCCTGATTAAATTGAGCTTAACTTAAATTCCATAAGGCAGTGAAGCAATCTCGAAGTCCCAGTGCGACGAAAATTGTCAGTCGATCTCCTGAAAACATTTGTAATAATTATTAACTTTCGGTGATCACTTGGGAAAGACCGGAGATCTGCTGGTAAGACCGTGTTAGCCTATTTATTTTAAGGAACTGGATATCTTGAGCATACAAAACGGCAGGTTCGTCCACTGTAGATCAGACGTTCCCCCCGTGCAACACAGCGTGGTAAGCAGACACTGTCAATAACAAACAGTTAAATAATACACGAACACACTTACTTTAGTTTAGTCCATGTATTAAATTCCTTCTCATACAGAATCTCATCCAGATGGCGACTAGCTCAGCAATACATACATATACATCCTCCTTCTTTCACGGCTAATCGGCAAGCACCTTCATTCTTTTCATAAGAGAAAACATAGAGAGCAGAGCTATTCCATGGAGTAAATGGACGCTCCAAGAAATAATAGGGCTTGAAACTAGTTTGCATTGATAATCATCGTATATTAAAGTTTAGGAATCGGTTAGATAAGAAGAGATATTTCGAGATATGTAGAGTTACTTAATTTATAAAATTTCTAAAAATATCGCGGAGACACGGCTGCAAGAGACATTACATCGCCCCTCGCAGCGAGCAAAGTTGATATGTATCCACTTTGCAAGCTAACTATTGGCTTAGCTAACTCGTTAGAATTTGTGGAACATACGTTCCTATAAATTTTAAGAGGTTAGTAAGATTTTTAGGTTACAAGAATTGAAAGAGATTTGGTATCTTCGTTACCTAGATACCTGGTTGTTGCTTTCTCGTGTGCTGGGGCATACACGCATCCCACGTACACAACCAGGGGAGATGGACTCATATAGATGTTAATCAGGTCTACCTATTCAGGAACTGGCCTTCACAGGGAAACCCCGGAAAAGCTGGAGGCTTAGACCCCAACTAGGTATCACATATGATAGGAAAGACAGAATAATTTAGAAATTTGAGAGATATTCTAGAATTCATAGGAAAGATAAAATCTGCCTCATACCCAAAAAAAAATCTTTACACATGCAAATTTTTACAATCTTCTGAAAAATTTTCTTCATCGATGTCTCACTGAACTGCGTTGAAACTGATCGAACAGGAACATGGGACACGACACGGAGGACAGGAGTCGCATTGGCCTACCGGTCAGGAGACGTAACGGATTTGAAAAACCAGGAACCTCAGGAACAGGTACTCAGGATTGTGGCGTGAAACAATCAAAATTCGTCTAAGGAATGGTCAACTATTAAAGATTCCTGGAAGATAAGGATTAGTCGAATTTCTCCAGATTCATTTTGAACTCAAATATGGACCTGATCCATCCAGTCTTACATCTGAGGAATGGGAAATTCCATTCGTCTTATACTTTCAACACCTAGGTGTCTTAATCGATACTGTAGTTGCACAATATCACAGCTCCATATCGGAAAACAATTTTGAAAACATGGATAATTTCATCCATCTTCTTGAGAAAGCCGAAAGGTTCTAAGCCTGGTTTTAATTTGATCTGAATCTTTCCTAATTTGGTTTCAAGTACCAATGTGGATAGCATGTCAGAATATTAAAAACTTTATTATTTGAGACAATTTCCAAAAAAATTATATCTTATTCATACATGATTACAATGAAATTTTGCTGAAAGAGAACGTTTAATTAAGTCTTGTTGCATCACCTCTACAGCTGAAATTAATCTTTGTTAGTGGTGATTGACGATCAAATTTTTCCCTTTTATACGCCGATTGCTGCATTTTCTCATGAACATATATGAACGCAATATAACAATAAACAAATCCAACTGGAAAATGACACATTATTGTAAAGTCAATGAAGAACTTTCTTATTAACTCTAATTTTATAAACACACACTAAGCTAGTTATTTAAATTCTCTTAAATAGAATTTAGCCCGCGCAAAAAAAAAAAAAAAAAAAAAAAACGAGTCTTTATGTCTGTGGACGGTTGCAATCAAGTCTAATTTCCTAACGCAGTTCATTTGTTCTCCTGTGAACTGTCAGTTTACAAACACTAACTTCACACGCAAGTGCCGTATTCGATCATATAGTTTAAGTAAACTTATTATCACTGGAGATTAACACTCCCTGAATGTATATTATTTCACAGGCACAAGCTTCTTTGGTGATCATCGTGTAGACAGATAATCCTTAAGACCTCACAGCAGCAATAGCTACAGTTCCACTTACTTTTCTAAATATTCCTATACTATCACAGAAGCAATAGCTTACTGTTCATTAAACTATCACAGATGCTTGGCATGCTGCCATTTAACCTATCACAGTAGCTGAGCCATACTGTCCTTCGCACTTCAATTTTTTTTTCAATCAACACCCAAATACTTCATACAGACTTTTCATTTAATTTGACACATTTTCCTTAAAAGTACCTCTTTATGTCTGCATGGGGAAATAATCCTTTTATTCTTCCAGAATCCGGTTATGCTAATACATACGCACCAGGATTCGGTATATCAACTATTATATATGGACCTGTATAAATTAGATTCCATTTTCTGATGGTCTTCTTCAACCCTGATGACTTGATGCATCTTCTTAAAAGAATTTTCTGTCCGATATTGAAAGTCTGAATTCCTTTGATGTTTCTATCATGGATTTCTTTCGCTGTCTTGCTTTCTTCGTAATATTAATGAGAGCATTTCAAATTTTTTCTTTCCATGACATTTTGGTGTCCTCGAGTTTAGGCAAGTTATCTACCCAAAAGTTTCTTTCGTTATCTCTGAACTTCAGTTCATTCAGGGTAAAGTTTGTAGATCTATGTGGTAAATTATTATAAATCTGCTCAAACTCGGTCAAATAGTTTATCCAGGTAGTTTGTTTATCATGACAGTACGTTCTCATGAATCTGTTTAGTTCTCGGAAAACCCGTTCAATTAAATTCCCTTGTGGATGGTACCAAGATGTAAATATCTGTTTTATTCCTAGTTGTGATACTAATTTTCTCCATAAATATCCAGTAAATATCTTCGCATTGTCAGAGATTTTGGAATCCCTGCATGAGGAATGTAGTCATTTACAAACGTTGCTGCGGCAGCTCTTGCAGTTGCAGATTTTATGGAATATAGTTTAACATATTTTTTAAACACATCACAGAATCCAATAATGTAGTTAACACCACCTCTGGCTCTAGGAAGTGGTCCACAAATATCACATGATATAAGTGATCTTGGTGCTTCAGGTATTATTGAATGAAGCGCAATTTTATTTCCCTTGTTGTCCGGCTTAGCCTTTTGACAGAGAACACATTTCTGTATGACTTTGTGCACTTTTCGCCTTATATTTGGGAAGCAACAATAATATCTAATCTTATTAGCACACTTTACAACACCAACATGACCCCAGGTCAAATGTGTAAACCACATTAATCATTCTTCATATTCTTTGGGTATGCAGACACACCACTTTGGATTCTCTGCCTTCCCAGATTTAAAAAATAAAATATTATTCACAAGCCGGTAGTATTCCAAATTGACCGTAGGATTTTCTTGATTGAATTGTCGTATTATAGCATTCCATCGCAGATCCTTCTTCTGAAGCTGAGCCATTGTCTTACATAAATGAATATAATATAACTTGTAATTATTTTCTTGAAGAAGAAGTAGTGGAAATTCTGCCTTATTATTTACATCCATTTCAGGTGTTATTCCTTCTGGAGATCTTGACAACGCGTCAGCTATATTACTTTCTTTTCCGGCTACATGAATAATTTGAAACTGATGTTCTTGCAGCGCCAGCGTCCACCTTGACAAGCGAAGATGCAGCAACTTACAAGTTTGTAAAAAGGCTAGTGATTGGTGGTCACAATAAACCGTTATCCTTGAGCCATATACATAATAATTAAAACTTTTCAAAGACCAAATAACTGCTAAAGCTTCCACTTCCGTAGTGGTATATGCTCTTTCACAGGTGGATAAAACTCTGCTAGCAAATGCAATTGGACAAAAGGTTTTTACACCATCGATGTAACTAATTTGAAATAAATAAGATCCTAATCCCACATCTGATGAATCAGTGGCTAAACAGAATCCGACATTCATATCAGTGTGGTATAATAACGGAACATTTATCAGTTGATCCTTAATTTCACAAAAAGCCTTTTCACAATCAGTAGACCATTGCCATAGTACATCTTTCCTCAGGAGCCGGTTTAGTGCTTCAGAGTTTTAATAAATCGATGAAAAAATAAAGCCAAGCCTATAAATCCTTTCAGTTGTCTTCTGTTTCTTGGAGTTGGAAAATTTTTATCGTACTAATCTTCGCTTCTGTTGGAAGAATGCCTTTTGCATTAATCATATGTCCTGAGACTTTAATTCTCTGTAGAGAAAATTGGGATTTTTTTTCGATTTGCAGTTATACCAGATTGTTTGAACACAGCAAAAATCCTCCTAATAAATTGTACATGTTCCTCCCAAGTTTTAGAGGCAATTAATAGATCGTCCACAAAAATTGTTATTCAACTACGTAGTTCTGGTCCTAGGGCATAGTCCAACGCAGAAATAAAAACGCCAGAGCTGATATGGAGACCAAACGGAACGACCTTGAACTGATAGCTTCTCCCTCCATATATTAAAGCAGTATATTTTCTTAAGTCCTTGTCTAACTGGACTTGCCAGAACGAACTTCTCAAATCAATACTGGTTAAATAGGATACATCTTGAAATTTCTGTATTAACTCATCAATGTTCTCCGGATGTCTGCGCACAGGTACTATAATTTTGTTAATTTCCCTTGCATCTAATACCAATCGAACTTTACCTCCTCGCTTTGCTACAACAAACAACGGAGACCAATATGGGCTGTTCGACGGTTCAATAAAATTCCAGTTTAACATTTTTTGTGTCTCTTCCTAAACTCGTTGTTTTAATCGCCAGGGAATGGGATAGTGTGTGCGGCAAAATGTCTTATGGGGCTTAATCTATAATGTACAAACATATCCTCTAATAATTCCGGGCTTTTCATCGAAAACTGACTCATATTCTGTTAATATATTGAATAATTGTTCCCTCTGACTATCCGTTAGGCAATCTGACACAGCAATTTTCTGTTTGATTGTTTGTCTGAAATCCTCTATTTGAATTGACTTGATCGGTGGTGGGTACCCATATTATTATTTTCAGCACAAATCAACTGCACAGCAGCACCACGGATATATCGCTCATACACTGCCTCCTTTCTCAGTAAGATCAATGTAACAAATTGATCTTCGATTTTAAAATGCTCCTTTCCTTCTACCAAGTCCAACTTGCAGTTGCAGGCTTCAAAGTTCCACTGCCAAGAATACAATCTACTAACAGTCATTATGACCCTCATAGTGTTGTGATTGATGTTGATTGCAAAAAGGAACGTGTGCATTCATGTCCCTTTCTGTTCTTGATCGGTTAAATAATGTAGTTTCATTGATAGATCTTGTTATGGGATCATTTCCTTGCGTGGAACGCAAATCTTCTCTAGGTAGGTTTTCCATTGTTTAAGTTCTTCGCCTAGTTGTTCTTTGTTATAGGTTCATTTCATTGCGTGGAACGCAAATCTTCTCGAGATAGGTTTAAGGATCTCGCAATGATTTCTTTCCATTGTCTAAGTTCTTCGCCTAGTTGTTCTCCGGCTTCTCGCAATAGAATTCTAGGTCATAGATTGTAGAGCTGCTCTGACCGAATGTTCCATATTGTCTGAAGAAATGCTTAGCCTTTCCAAACTTAACTGCGAGAATTTTCCCGCGAAAATGTTTACCTTATAATCAACCTCGTCTTGTCTCTCCTTTATGTTATTTATGGATTTATCCAAATTTTGGATGTCCTTCGGAACCTTGTCTTGTGATTGTCTCAAATCTTGCATATCTGCTGACAGAGATTGGAATACGTCAAGCAAATAATTGAGGACGTAGGATGCAAGTGCTACTCTGAGATGAAGAGGTTAGGACAGGAAAGGAATTCATGGCGAGCCGCATCAAACCAGTCAGTAGACTGATGACAAAAAAAAAATAAATAAATAAATAAATAAATTCTGGCACAGCCCAGTGCAATGCTGGCCACAAGATTTTGTTGTGTATGAAAAACAACTGATTTTATTTACGATAATTGGCATTACTATGGATAGGAGAAATTGGCAAAATCTTTAAACTCAGATGAATAGTGACAAAAGTTATCTTTATAAGAAAGGTTATTACTGAAAAATTATTGATAAATATTTACATGTGCATTTGATATAACAATAGTACAAAATGCGTTGTTGCAAGTTACATATGGGCTCGGCAATAAACAATAATAATTTTTGCTTTTGCCATATACTACATCGCTCAGGCACCGCCATCGTTCTCCACGACCGGCCTTGGTAATTCCATACAGGACACAAATGCTCTCTGTGAGCTGAGCTACACAACTAGACAACTGCTCTCTACGAGCGACCTGACCCAACCGCCCGGCTGCCAGCTGCTACTACTACTACTGCTGCCGACACTGCTCTCTGGTCAACGATTCTTTTGTAGCTTATATATCGCAGGGAGCGCGTGGTCAATCCGTCGAAGTTACATCTGCTCGAGTGCGCTAGCTATAAATTCCTTACTCATGGACCTCTTACAACATTCTTGATTTATTATAAAGAAGGTGCATATTTTTTAAAATTTTTTTGCTTGGGAAAAGATCACTTTTTCAGAAGCCAAGGGTTCTGTCAGAAACATTAGGCCGGTCTTCAAGTTCTTGTCAACATAAGCTGTGCTGGAAATAAAAGATAAAATTCAGTGAAAGAGTAAATTCTTCTTTTCAGATCTTGTCACAGGGTTTAGATAAGCTGTCCAGTCACATTAACGTGAGTATCAGCCAAAATCCTGAATAACTGCCTCTTTCAACGCCAACCGCTGCGAGACGTGCAGGAAGAGAATCAATGATGTTCTGAAAGGCACAGACAGGGATGCAGAGCTGTGCCGACTCCTGTGCGTAGCCAGCTGCGCTAGGTGGAGGATCCGTGGCGCGAACATCCCTGTCGATGTGGTCTACAGATTCTCAACTGGTTTAAATCCGGAGAGTTTGGTGGCCAGGCGAGTACGTTAAACTCCTCCTGATGCTCTTCGAACTACGCAGGTGCACTGCGAGCTGTGCCACACGTTGCATTGTCCTGCTCGTAGATGCAATCGTTACGAGGAAAAACAAACTGCATGTAGGGATGTAAATGGTCCCCAGGCATAGCTGCATACTTTTGTTGAGCCACTGTGTCTTCCAGAACGACGAGGTCTCCCAGGAACTGCCAAAGAAACATTCTCCAGGCCACAACGCTCCCTCCTCTAGCATGGAACCATTCAGCGATTGTTGCAGGGTGTTTGTCCTTCACGAACTTAAAACGTGATTCACCTGAAAAGGCCACATGTCGCCACTCAGTTTATTTCCAGTTGTTGTATCGGCGGGAAAATTCCAGCCTCCGTCCCCAGTGAACAGCGGTCAGCATGAATGCCCGAGGTAAGTGCCTGCTTCGGAGGCCCCTAAGCAGCAATGTTCGCTAAACATTCGTTGAGGAGAAGCTTCAGGTAGCCCTGTGGTTCATCTGGGCGGTCAGCTGCTGTACAGTTGCACGTCTGTTCGCTTGAACACATCTCACGGGCGTGTCTGCCATCTTTGCCCGTAGTACACCACAGCTTCCTCGGTGCTGGTTTTGGATGACGCCACTTTGCCACGCATGGTCTACTTTAACCATGACGATACGTGAATAGTTTTCAAACTTGGTCGTTTCGGAAATGCTTCCACTCTTGGCCCGAAAGCCAATAATCATGCCCTTTCAGACGTCAGATAAATCGCTCCGTTTCAGCAATATGACTACAAGTGCACTTTTTCCCGCGCCTCTCTTCCTCCCCCGACACACTTTGTATACACTCCACTACTAGCGTTGCCACCTGCCATCTGCGTGTAATTATGGCACATTGTCGTCAAACGTAGGGGGTGGTAACACTAACGTGACTGGACTGTGTATGAAAATAGGTTGGATTGCTACTTATACATCTGATCAAGCATGTGTATATGTATTTATTTGCGAATAAATTCTGTTAATTATTCAAGAGAAGTGCTATTTTAAGTCCAGTTACGGGTTCTGTCAGCCTCGCAAAGCTCGTGAAAGGGCTTCTGTACTGCTTCAGTTAGTTTCTTAGACAATTTACACTCAATGGCCCATCTTCCACACGTGTTGGAAGTTTCGTCAAGCAGTTTGCCGCATAATGAGATTTTCGCTCTGCACCAGAGCGTGCGCTGATATTAAACTTCCTGGCAGATTAAAACTGTGTGCCGGACCGAGACTCGAACTCGGGACCTTTGCCTTTCGCGGGCATGTGCTCTACCATTTTTTGGCGGGGGGGGGGGGGGGGGGAGGGGGAGGGGGGTGCCCTCCATCCTCCTCTTATAGCCCGTTAGCCCGTCACTTGCATTCGCAAAAATTGCCTTCATCGGCTAGCTTCAGTAGCTGTAATTATAATGAACTAGTGACTCCTCCTGAGAGAGAAATGAAAATATTTCTTCTTTGGTACCCCTGACACTCCGTAGGTGTACGTGTGGAATTTCAGCAGACTGGTGTCTTCAGAGTTTGTCTTCTAGGTGAATAGCTGTTTCTAATATATGCCGTTGTTGAACATTCGTTTTTTCGTCCATCTCTGAAAGTTTATTTCTCTTTCAGCTTCTCTGAACTCTGAAGCCCCGGCCACCAAAGTCTCCATGACATCCTACCAGGGAACCTTTTTGGTTGTCTAACATAAAGTAAATTAAAGAATAAAAATGTCTCCCCATTATTATGGCAAATGATATGTAAAAAACTAGTAAAGAGATTGAAAGAAGTGGTAAAGTAAAGATTCTTGCATTATAGTTACACTACGTCAACGTTTGTAATAAAAAACAAGCATAGTATTCTCTATACTTCGTCGTTCGTATCAGTTTCTCCTGTTCCATCGTTAAATGTACCCAATATTCTTCTTTACTCTTCTCTCTCTCGGCTAGGATGTACTATACAGTCTGGCCCTTTAGCTGCATGTCGTTTTGTATTGGGATAGGGAACTTCGTCAGGGTTGAGTAGGTGTGTCGATGTTATCGTTCTTGGTGACGTTCGCATTATGCTTGCGAGCTTCTGTGTGCAGAGGGACCATATGTCCTGTACAGTAACGCAAGTAAATCTATGCTCTTCTGTGTAAACTAAGTGACATCTGATACAATTCGGTGTTTCAGCCAGGTGAATCTTGTGTAACTTCGAATTGGTCGGGAGTTTCCTATTGACTGTCATGTACCAAGTTGACCGCACTCTAGATGATAAATGCGGGTCGTGAATGTTCTCCCAGACTTGTTTCCAGTTATAACCTTTACATTTCTCCTCTACAATATTGCTTGGTTTACTTTCCGTCATTTTGGCGTAAATTGCTTTGACTTTGTGTCGGTCTGCCTCTGGAATTCTTCTTTAGTTCTAGGATGAAATACCTTAAGTGACAGAACGAATTCAGAATGTGTTTTACATCTACAGGTGGGTTCAGATTGGGAGGCACTATTTCATTTAAAATCTAAGCCGTCAGTGTGTTAGGTGATCTGTGCCACTGTTTGTATGTTTGATTAATATACAAGGCTTTTGCTTTGAGGTAGACATCTGTCAAATTGAGGCCTCCCTTCCAAACTGGGAGCGTGAGTGTTTCATATTTTACTTTAAATATCTGACCCCTGGTAACAAAGTGGCCAAGAGCTGCTAACATTCTTTGGTAACGGCAGTACTTGGGCAACGCAATTTACTTTGGATATAATGTAGGTAATAACTAAAGACACTCTTTGAATGGCATTTAGAGTTCGCAGTCTATGTTGCTGTACGCCAGCGCGCATTTCTGCCAGTAGTTTTCTATAGTTCAAGGCAGCCGTGCGGCGGATGTTGCGTGTGTATTCAATTCCGAGGCAGGTGATCGATTCCAAGCTTCTTATGCTTTTACCAGCACCGAGTTCTAATCCGCGTCCAATGTGCATTAAGCCTGACTTGTGGCGGTTGAGTTTTTCCCATGATGCAGCTTCATACGTCGTCACATTGTGGAAAGCTTTCTCTAAGTCCTCTCTTTCGTTACTACAAAACTGACATCATCTGCGTATGTCTGGCAAATAATCTTCTAACCATGAATGAGCAGTCCTCGAAGGTCTTGCGTCAGGGACTAAAAGAGTGGCTCTAGTGATATGGCAAACAATGCCATCGACATTGGGCAGCCGAACTTGCGATACTGATCGGCCTGCTTAAGCGTCCATTTACATTGATTTGCGACGTACCATTCATGGGGAGATGTTTAACAGTATCAGTGATTTTCTGAGGAAAATGCATGGCGTCCATGGTTCGTACGAGATAGGAGTTCTTCACCCTGTCAAAGGCCTTTTCAAAGTCGAGGGACACAAGGGCACTTGGGATGTCACAGGCTTCGGCAATCGCTATGAGCTCTCTACATGAAGTTAAAGTGTGGAAAATATTTCTATTTGTTCCGACACCCGTTTGGTAGTCGCCGGTAACGCTGGTAATGGCCGAATTTAATCGTTGATTAATGATACGTGCGAAAATCTTATAGTCAGTGTTAAGTAATGTTAAACGCCCAATATTCTCAACAGTTTTGCCTCCTGGAGTTTTTGGAACTAACACCACAATCCCTTTACAAAAATCTTTCAGGTTGTCATTTTGAATGTTCATAATTTCATTACCGACCAGAGTCAACTTACTAATTAACTGTTGTCTAAATGTGTGATAAAACTCGACAGGTAATCCGTCAGGACCAGGCGATTTATTTCTTGGGCTTCGGAGAATGGCGTCTGCTACTTCATCCTCAATTATGTCTGTGGCGAGTTCTTCCGCCTGTTTCGGACCAAGTCTCCCCCACGTCCTTTCCACAAGGAATGTCTGCGCTGCCACATCTATTGGTTTTTCAGCTAGTAACGTTGTAAAATGTTTATAAATTTCTTCTTGAATATCAGTTTGAGTATTGAAAAGGCGACAGTCTGCAGTTTTTAGCTCAGTCAGTATTTTCCTGTTTCTTCTTTTTTGCTCTTGTGTAACGTGTTACATGGATGTTGTCTCCTCCCGCACTGCATTTTGCAGGCGTGTTCTCACTTTACAGTCTTCAGATTGTATTCGCGTCAGTGTTAGGAGTGTCGCCTTGATTCTTTTATTCTGCATGTGATTGTCCACTACTGTATTATCGTCTCTATAAAGGTCACGTAGGCACTGAAAATAGAATTCTATTGTGGTCCTCTGCCAGGCGCATTTCTTGTGAGAATAACATTACATCGCTTTTATTAGAGCTGGCTTTGCAAATTTTATCCACCACCAGAAAGCCGAATTGTACTGTGGAAATTTCCTTTCACATCTTGCTGGAAGATGGCGTGGCACCCTGGATCTGATAAATGGGTAACATTCAGTTTCCACGGGCCTCTTGCTCTACATGTACCCTGTTTTTCCATGTTTATGTTACATATATATGCTACATGGTCAGAGAATATAAGTGGCCATCTCTCCGCTTGCAAAGTATTGTTCCGTAAATTGGAAGTTGCATAATTTCTGTCAATGCGGCTGGCAGAATGGCTGGTGACGTGGGTAAAACCGGGCGTGTTTAAGTTCCCACGTGTCGAGTAGGTTTAATTCTCTAACACTGTCCAGAAGTTCTATGGAAGTGTTAAACTTTGGCGTTTGGTATTTTGGTTTTAGTACACAGTTGAAATCATCTGCAAATATTACTTGGTCTGTACGGGTTGTAAAAAGTGGCACTTTCTCCTCCTTAAAAAATTCGATCTCTGGCGCTTTCTTACCGTTCCAGAAGGGGCATAAATATTTATGAATCTGGTGTTGTGGATCGTCCCCGCGATACCTCTGCTGTTTGGCAGTCTGTCGACATTGGCTACGGTGATGCCTTCTTTGGTCAAAAGTGCGGTTCCGATTTCACTGCCATTTCCCGGGTTGATTAAAGCATTGTAACCTGTGATATGTTCTAGATCAATATGGGCGACCTCTTGCAACACCGCAATGTCGACATCAGCTGCATATAAGAAATCCGTAAGATTCCTTAGGTTTGACGTGCTGCTGTCTTGTTGATGTTGACCGTGGCAACACGGTATGCCTGTAAAAGGGGCACGATGGCAGAGGTATGCATGGCGGTGAGCCGCCCTCTTACTGATGACGGAGGGGCATCAATTAAAAGAAGTCGGGGTCGGCATCCACCGCCTTAACAGCAGTTTCAGTCTTCCGTTGCCCTTGTGATTCCGTTTCCTGGACATATGAAACTGTTTCTCCATCTTGTCCCTGTACTTCGGTCATATCTTTGCCTTTCTTCGACGTCGTCCGCCAGGTTTCGTGAGCTTCACGCGGATCTTCACTGCTATCCGGCAGGTGGCCACCTGTACCTTCTGTATCTACTGACATCATCTTCGTCTGTGATTGGGAGTGTCTGTTCTCGTAGTCAGCCTCTGAGTCGCCAGTACGGGACTTTTTGGACGTCTGGGGAGTCGCAATGGAAACCTGAGACGTCGCCTCGGTCATCTTCTGACGCACCTGATTAGGTTTCTCGCGCAGTGGTTGCGCTTTTGTGTCAGCACCCTGTTGCGAGATTCTTCGTTTCTTCTGCTTTTTCGGGGAAGGGCACTTGGAGTTTTGGGCAGTGTTCTCTTGAGTGGGACAGTCTTCTTCCATGGGAAAAACGTCCGCCGCTTGCGGCTGTCAGGAGACATCACTGATCTTGCTGCCACCCTGCGTCTCCTTACTTCCCTCCTCCACTTCCTTTAAGGAAGATCCGCGGGTTTCCGGTACATTACTCGTCTCCATTGGTATGTTCTCTTATTTGTGGTCAGTGTACGCATCTAGGGCGAAATCGTCGCTGAGCTCTGGAGCGGTGTTTACACGGGTGGCGGCTACGTAAGAGATCGGCAACGTAGAACTTGGGCCAGGCCGCTCACGCTCACCAGTCGGTATCTGCGCTACGCGCCTTTGAATACACTGTACACGGACGTGTGCTGTAGATCCACATCCCGAGCATGTCCGTGGTTGCCCATCATAAATTACTACGGCCCTGTATCCACAATGACGTAAGATGGAATATGCTTCATCAACTCGATTTTCACTTACCGCACACCGTTGAAAACTGGAAATATATGTTGACCTGACTATTTCTCAGCAACGTTGCTTACTACCGAACCATATTCCCGTAGTTTGGCATTAATCTGCCCGGCAGTTATTTCGAATGGCAGTTCAAATATTCTAATGGCTCGCAACCCCAGGCCTGCCTGCGTTACCCATCAGAGCTACCCAAGCACGACTCACGCCCCGTCCTCACAGCTTTACTTCTGCCAGTATCTCGTCTCCTACCTTCTAAACTTTACAGAAACTCTCCTGCGAACCTTACAGAACTAGCATTCCTGAAAGAAAGGATACTGCGGAGACATGCCTTAGCCACAGCCTGGGGGATGTTCAGGAGTGCTAGTTCTGCAATGTTTGCAGGAGAGCTTCTGTAAAGTTTGGAAGTAAAGCTGTGAGGACGGGGCATGAGTCGTGTTTGGGTAGCTCAGTTGGTAGAGCACTTGCCCGCGAAAGGCAAAGGTCCCGAGTTCGAATCTCGTTTTAATCTGCCAGGAAGTTTCAGTTTGCCGCATGATCAATTGATGCTGCGTGATTCTGAAAGCAACCGGCAAGACACTAGACTCGCTTCCGGGATGTCGGCGAATCAGTTCCTCTTTCCCATTAGACAGATTGAGGTTTTCCGTGATTTCCCCCAGTCCCCAGTCCCCAAGCGACCTCCTTGTCGACGGGACATTTGAACTTAGTCTTCCAACTTTGCTGCCGATAGATACGTTGCTAAGATGCCATGTGCAACTACAGCGGCCGTGGTCTCAGACTGCAAGGTCTTAATTCTTGCTTGTGGTTTACGAAGAATCTGGAAAGGGAACATTATCGTTATAAGATTCATTGCCACACTTCATTCCTTACATCTTACAAATTATGTTAATCAGAGCCTTAAGAACGTCAATGAACCTTTAAACGTGTACATGATGTCTTTTCAGCTAGCCCAAGTTGCTGGATTTCTTGCCATCAGTGACACCTCTGAATACACAAGGAAACAGGTACACTGATAAGCTAACACAATATGACCACAGACAACAGCGACGTTGAATGCCTCCTTGTGGCGTTGCGATTATTATTATGCAGACCGTGTGGTCGAGTATGTACAGTAGTGCAGCCCCTCCTCACGTTCCTTTCCCTATGCCAACTAGCCACGATACATAATACCAGCCAGCCTAACCGGTACGAGATACATGTGGGCGTTGCCATTGCTCGCAGTGTCACGCAGAACGTCTCTTGACGCCTCGCCTTCTCGTGAGCGGCTAGACTACCTGCAACACTTGCGTGTTGTGCCGTGTTGCAGAACTGTCCCCTTGGCCAATGTCCGCGCACAGTAACACCCAAAAGTCTGCTTCATATTTCCAGATTCTTATCATTCAATTCCATTGTCATTTGTTGACATAGGAATATATATATATATATATATATATATATATATATATATATATATATATATATATATATATATATATATGGTGTTACAAAGAGGAAACATTCCTCGCACACAAAGAAAGAAAATATGTTATGTGGACATGTGTCCGGAAATGCTTACTTTCCATGTTAGGGCTCATTTTATTACTTTTTTTCAAATCACATTAATCATGGAATGGAAACACACAACAACAGAACGTACCAGCGTGACTTCAAACACTTTGTTACAGGTACTGTTCAAAATGTCCTCCGTTAGCGAGGATACATGCATCCACCCTCCGACGCATGGAATCCCTGATGCGCTGATGCAGCCCTGGAGAATGGCGTATTGTATCACAGCCGTCCGCAATACTGGCACGAAGAGTCTCTACATTTGGTACCGGGGTTGCGTAGACAAGAGCTTTCAAATGCCCCCATAAATGAAAGTCAAGAGGGTTGAGGTCAGGAGAGCGTGGAGGCCACGGAATTGGTCCGCCTCTGCCAATCCATCAGCCACCGAATCTGTTCTTGAGAAGCGTACGAACACTTCGACTGAAATGTGCAGGAGCTCCATCGTGCATGAACCACATGTTGTGTCGTACTTGTAAAGGCACGTGTTCTGGCAGCACAGGTAGAGTATCCCGTATGAAATCATGAAAACATGCTCCATTGACCGTAGGTGGAAGAACAAACTAAAATGAGCTCTAACGTGGAAAGTAAGTGTTTCCGGACACATGTCCACATAACATCTTTTCTTTATTTGTGTGTGAGGAATGTTTCCTGAAAGTTTGGCCGTACCTTTTTGTAACACTTTTGTAACACTATATATATATATATATATATATATATATATATATATATATATATATATATATATATATATATATATATTATTTTGTTTCTGGAAGGGAACGTTATTTCAATCGATGTTTTCTTGTTCGCTAATTTCATTTTCACGAGTATGTTTTTGATATCGATACATGCTTTTCAATTACATGAAGCTTGCAAAACCAGAACTACTGCTTCTTACGGTTCAGTTTTCGGTCTACTGTCTCCGTTTGAGCTATATACGCTGATCAGCCAGAGCATTATGACCAGCTACTTAGTAGTCTAAGACTTTGGCACTAATAACAGCGGCGACCCGTCATGGCATGGAAACAGTGAGGTCTTGATAGGTCGCTGGAGGGAATTGGCACCACATCTGCACACACAAGTCACCCAGTTGTCTTAAATTCCTGGGAGGGGGCGATGACCTCTGACGCCACGTTCAATCACATCCCAGATGTGTTCAATCGGGTTCAGATATGACGAGATGGGTGGCCAGCACATCAACTGGAACTCACCACTGTGTTACTCGAGCCACTCTGTCACACTCCTGGCCTTGCGACAAGGTGAATTATCTTCCTGAAAAATGCCATTGCCATCGGGAAAAATTTCAGTCGTAGTTGCCGATGTCGTCGGCTGCGGAGGCCCAGCGTCATAAGAGTTCGGTGCACTGTGTGTTCAGACACACTTGTATTCTACCCAGCATTAAAGTCTGATGTTGGTTGCGTCGTATTTCGCCGCCTGCCCTGTTTTGTCAGCCTGCCCAGCCTACGATTTTCGTAATGACCGGTGGCAGCCCAACCCCACAACGTCTGGACGTAGTTTCACCTTGGTTTCGTCACGTGTTGAAGACACTCGCCACAGCAATCCTCGAACACCCGACATGTCATGCCGTTTCCGAAATGCTCGTGCCGAGTATCTGGGCCATCGCAATCTCCCCTCGGTCAAACTCAGATCCCGCGCCTTCCCCATTCTACACGCGAACAGTTCACTGACTGATATTACATGCACCGTGCGTGTCATTCCTCGCCAGGTGACGCTGCTATCGCATGGACAGATTTATATCGGTCGTTGGTCATAATGTTCTGGCTGATCAGTGAAGGTCAAGTAAAAGTTTCGTTTTCAATTTTGTGATTTTCTTTATGTTCGGTTTATTCTATACTATATTCGTATGTGTTATTACTCGATTATCTGGTAAGGCGTGTCTGGTGTCACTGTCTTCATTTGAGCTACAAGTCAAGCGAATTATTCGATTCCAATTTCGTTTTTTCTGTATTTTTCCGTTTCGATTCTTGTAGATGAATCCAACTGTCCTATTTTTCAACATCTTGGTTGCTGTGTAGTGATCTTAGCTTTATTAACCTCTTTTTTTAAGTTGTCCTTAGCCAGAACCATCTCATTCCCTCGTTTGTGCCAGTTAATTTCATTTTATTTGCTGACTGACATGTTTCAAGTCTCCTTTCGTTTCTTTTTTAGCACAATGATCTATTCTGCAGTCGCCATCTTGGAGAGTGTAATCGGTCTGTTACTGAATATTATTTCAGGTTTGAAACTTACTGGCAGATTAAAACTGTGTGCTGGACCAAGACTCGAACTCGGGGCCTTTGCCTTTCGAGGGCAAGAGCAATTTTTCTTTTTAATATTGCCTTGTCTTTTTTCCTGTTTCTTTCTTTCAGGCACTACGGCCTGTCATTCTCGGGGCTCCGGAGCACAATCTGATTGCCGTAACCCAGCTATGCCCTTCGCTTGTAGTACATTTTCTTTGTGCAAAGTACCGACTGTTTTAAAGAGATTTTTTCCGTTTCACAAACTATAGCATTTACTTCAGTGAAGAAAGGAAGTTCCCATTAATTTTAACTTACGCATAGAAACTAACAAACTGCCAGTGCGCCAGTTGCAAGTTATCGTTCCACACTGTCCAATCACATTAACGTGACCACCTGTCAAAAGCCTGAATAGCTACCTTTTCCAGCGCGATACGGGCAATAACAGTAGCGGGCATTCAACAGAGTTTGGCTTGCGCCGGCGTTTGTGTTTCAAACGAAACAGAATTCGTTTGCTACAAACCCTTCACGATTATGATACAGAACTATAGAATCTTGTGCATTTATTCTGGGCGTGGAAACAGAAGATATAAATATTCCTTCAAGTTTATTATCAAGTGATGAGGCGACATTTCATTTAAGTGAAATCATAAACCGCTATCAGTATAAAGTAAGAATATATGGAACACAGTATTTACATACTATAATCTATCACGAGAGAGACGCACCAAATCTTCAAGGGTTTTACACCGTTTTACAAAAAAAGGTGTGTGAGCACTTCTTTTTTGAGAAAAAACAGTTACTGGAACCACGTACCTAGACACATTGGCGGTATAGCTTTTTCCTGAATTGTGTGAACATGTCAAAAATTTCATTTTTCAACAGACCGCAGCACACTCTTAGTGGCATCTGCACCGGAGAGCATTTCTTAGTAGTGAACTGACTCAGCAATGGATAGGCCACAAGGGGAATACAGATTTCTGGCCTGATCTCAAGGCGTGTCCTTTCCCATTTTTTGAGTATCTGTGATGATTCCAAGTATGTGCCTTCCCCACAATAACACTGGATGAACTGCCACTCCAGGAACACCGGGTACAGTAATTCCAGACATGCTCCAAAAGTAAGGGATGCATTGGATTATCATCTGGATGTTTGCCGTTCGTCCGACGGAAGGCAGACTGAGCATTCGTGAAAGATAAATGAAAACTTCTATCCTAAATGTAGCTGTAATCGGTATCCAAAAGTGGTGTGTAGATGGATGTAAAAGATACAGGGCTACTGTTGTAAAATTTTATGGTTCTTTTGCAAGTAAAAAACGTTGTGGCCTGTAAGGTGTCGAACAAATAACACACTTTACAATGAATTCCTGACACAGTTCCGATTAACTCGATATACCACACGACATAGTTACGTGAAAATGTACAAATTTTATTGATAGGCAAAGCGAATCGAATAAACAAACCACCATTCCGGAATACAAACCACTGACACTCACATTAGTAATTGCATGCAAGTAATTTCCCTTACCCGAGCTGAGAGACGCAGTTCTGAAACCCTCACCACAGGACAACTATCGGTCACAATGAGACGCCGAGGCCACTGCTTAGGCCGCCGGCAAAAGCAGCCCTTGCCCCTGCTTTTAACGACACCCTTCGGAAAGTCTTTGTGCAGCAATACGGCCAGAGAGCGCTGATAAACGCCGGAGAAATCCAACTCAAAAGACTGGCTACTCACTGTAGCCACCTGCGTTAAAACTCGCGTGGAAGAATAAGATGTTTATCTCAGTATTACGTAGCAGAAGTTAAACTCTGCCCTACGAAAGAAACGACGCCTTTGATAGGCTACAAAACTCTAATGGGTGGAGTTATAACAAGTACGAATGCCCTGACTGGCCAGAAAGAATACGTGTGGCCACCATTTTTAACACAGGTAACTTGCAGACAGAGCAATTGGCCTCCTCTCTTGCAGAAAAACGTCGAGTGTTTGAGCAAGGCGACTCGTGCCACAATGAGGCGATTGCGAGAGTTATTACGTGAACACTTGTTCACAGGCTCGTCTTCACTCGTAAGGAGTTAAACTGTAAACTCCCCTAGTAAGGAAGGTAATCTCACACTCTGGCGCCACGTTAGCAAGTGATATACAATTGACACTCAGACATGCGGTCGTCTCCATCATTCCTAATTTTTGTACATTCAACCATGGTCTGTAGTTATTCAAGCAGAAACGCGAGATGGTCGATCTAGCGAAAAGGATTCATCAGCGACTGTAGAGTTATGAACAGTTTTAATTGTGTACTTCATTCTGATTGCTCTTTACCAACCTCCACTCAATCTTGGGTATTTTCACTGTGTATTTTAGCGTAATTGATATCTCTGGCTACAAACGTATTTTTTTGCATATCTATCGACCAACAGCCATGGTCATCAACCATCTTACCATTAAAGAACTTCATAACAGTTGGGAATTTTGCTTCACAGTTGTGAACACCCAGTATGAATATTTTACCAACCTATAAATAATTTTGGTAATACTGCTATCTCATGAAGTTATACATAGAGTAAAAATAAACCTTAATAACTAAAATCTAAGGTTTTCATTTTGCTAACATATAGTTACGCCTGAACCCGTACACTAATTTCTGTTAGCAATAACGTTTCCTTTACAGGGTGTGTAGTGCAACCGACATTGAGATCACTGTCCATAATTCTGCACTCCTCTGAACTCTGCATGCGTGAGACAGTATCTTCCTACCTTGCAGGTAACAGGTTCAACACCAAATTCCCCAAAACACTCGCAGAGCATCCTTGTGGCAACTGTGGTAGGAAGATAGATCAGAAGCAGTCTCACACATGTTAGAAGCCCTATGTGCAGTTTAAAACATACCTCAAATTTCTGTCTTCATAGAATTGTGAAACTGGATGCGTTGTCTTGCAACATCATATTTAATGTCCTCCTGCTTAGCAGAGTGGTAACGAGTTTGCCTCCAGTGCAGTGGGACCGTGTTCGATTCCCGCCGGGTCGGAGATTTTCTCCGCTCGTGGTTGGGTGTCGTGTTGTCCTCGTCATCATTTCATCCTCATTACAGGCGTGCAGGTCGCCCAATGTGACTTCGACTGAAATAAGACACGCAGTAGGCGGCCGAACTTAACTGGATGGGGACTCTCAGTCAACGGTGGCATACGCACATTTCATTTTTTCATCGCGTTAATGTCCGCCCCGTTAGCTGAGTGGTCAGCGTGATGGATTGCCGTCCTACGGGTGAGGGTTCGATTCCCAGCTGGTTCGGGGATTTTCTCCTCTCAGGGACTGGGTGTTGTGTTGCCTTCATCATCATTTCATCCCCATCCGGCGCGCAGGTCGTCCAATGTGGCGTCCAATGTAATAAGACCTGCACCAAAGCGGCCAGACCTGCCCCGTAAGGGGCCTCCCGGCCAATGCCGCCAAACGCTCATTTCCATTTCCATCATGTATAATCAGAGAGCTGAAATGTCAAAAGTTCCAAGTACCAAATCTCACATTTATCAGGGGAATCTAAAAGCAATGTACCTCTGTCTGTATATAACATTTGCATCCAAAGAACTGAAAAGATATTCTGATACTATTATGGCTCACCACATCTCCAGAAAAAATGAGACAAATTAAAAAATACAAAGGTGTGCAAAACTGAATGACGAAAGTAACTTCATACGATAAGTCTCTGCCAAGTAACACAGCTCGATGAAACTTTGACCATGCACAGAAAGAACTGCTGTAGTGTAGTATAGAACTGAAGGAAATACGCAATGAAACGGACAGAAGTGATGCTATTATTCGAAGACAATAATTACACTGAGGTCACCGGAATTTATAATGGTCCTCTGGACATCACAAAAGAAGTAAGGCAGTCTCAATTCGACGTGTGATCGCTAAAATCGGCAATAGATGCCCTGCAAAGTCTGCAACGTGCTCCCATACTGGCCGCTAGGTTAATAAGGAGTTCTTATGGTAGAGGGTCCCATTTCTCCACCTGCGTGGTTGAAAACTGTTGGATGGTCTTTGGTGCGCGTGGATGTGCTGCAGTACGTTTCCTCAATGCATCCCACACGTGCTACATGGGGTTTTATATCGCGAGAACGGGCAGGCCAGTAAGTTCGTAGAATATCCTCTAGTTCCAAGAGCTCCTCCACTTGTGCCGTTCAGTGCGACCGTACACTGTCATCCCTAATAATGACGCTGGAGCCGGATCCACCACTAAAAGTTGTTGTTATTGTTGTGGTCTTCCGTCCAGAGACTGGTTCGATGCAGCTGTCCATGCTACTCTATCCTGTGCAAGCTTCTTCATCTCCCAGTACCCACTGCAACCTACATGCTTCTGAATATGCTTCGTGGTTTCATCTCTTGGTCTCCCTTGACGATTTTTACCGTCCACACTGCACTCCAGTACTAAACTAATGATACCCTGATGAATCAGAACATGTCCTACCAACGGAACCCTTTTTCTAGCCAAGATGTGCCACAAATTCCTCTTCTCCCCATTTCTATTCCGTACCTCCTCATTAGTTACGTGACCTACCTACCTACTCTTCAGCATTTCAAAAGCTTCCATTCTCTTTTTGGGCCCGCATCTCGTGGTCGTGCGGTAGCGTTCTCGCTTCCCGCGCCCGGGCACCCGGGTTCGATTCCCGGCGGGGTCAGGGATTTTCTCTGCCTCGTGATGGCTGGGTGTTGTTTGTTGTCCTTTGGTTAGTTAGGTTTAAGTAGTTCTAAGTTCTAGGGGACTGATGACCATAGATGTTAAGTCCCATAGTGCTCAGTGCCATTTGAACCATTTTTTTTTTCTCTTTTTGTCTAAACTGTTTATCGCTCATGTTTCACTTCCAGACATGGCTACACTCCATACGAATACTTTCAGAAAGGACTTCCTGGCACTTAAACCTATACTAGATGTTAGCTAATTTCTCTTCTTCAGAAACGCTTTCCATAGCATTGCCAGACTACATTTTATATCGTCTCTATTTCGACCATCATCAGTTATTTTGCTTCCCAAATATCAAAACTCATTTACTACTTGAAGTGTCTCATTTCCTAATCTAATTCCCTCGGCATCGACTGATTTAATTCAACTTCATTCCATTATGCTCGTTTTGCTTTTGTTGGTATTCATCTGATATACTCCTTTCAAGATATTGTCCATTCCGTTCAACTGCTCTTCCAGGTCCTTTGCTGTCTCTGACAGAATTACAATGTCATCGGCGAACCTCAAAGTTTTTATTTCTTCTCCATGGATTTTAATTCCTATTCCAAAATTTTCTTTTGTTTCCTTTACTGCTTGCTCAGTATACAAATTAACCAACATCGGGGAAAGGCTATAACCCTCTCTCTCTCCCTTTCCAACCACTGCTTCCCCTTCATACCCCTCAACTCTTATAACTACCGTCTTGTTTCCATACAAATGGTAAATAGCCTTTCGTTCCCTGTATTTGACCCCTGCCGCCTTCATAATTTGAAAGAGAATATTCTAGTCAACATTTTCAAAGGCTTTCTTTAAGTCTACAAATGCTAGAAACGTAGGTTTGCCTCTCCTTAATCTGTCTTACTAAGATAAGTCGTAGGTTCAGTATTGCCTCATGCGTTCCAACATTTCTACGGAATTCAAACTGATCTTCCCCAGGGTCGGCCTCTATCAGTTTTTCCATTCGTCTGTAAAGAATTCGAGTTAGTAATTTGCAGCCGTGACTTCTGAAACTGATGGTACGGTTATTTTCACACCTGCCAGCACCTGCTTTCTTTGGGACTGTAATAATTATATTCTTCTTGTAGTCTTAGGGTATTTCGCCTGTCTCATACGTCTTGCTCACTAGATGGTAGAGTTTTGTCAGGGCTGGCTCTCCAAAGGCTATCAGTAGTTCTAACAGAATGTTGTCTACTACTGGGGCCTTGTTTCGACTAAGGTCTTTCAGTATTCTGTCGAACTCGTCACGTAGTATCATATCTCCTATTTCATCTTCATCTACGTCCTCTTCCATTCCCATAATATTGCCCTCCAGTACATCGCCCTTGTATAGATGCTCTATATACTCGTTCCACCTTTCTGCTTTCCCTTCTTCGCTTAGAACTGGTTTTCCATCTGAGCTCTTGATATTCATACAAGTGCTTCTCTTTTCTCCAAAGGTCTCCTGTAGGCAGTATCTATCTTACCCGTAGTGATATATGCCTTTACATCCATACATTTGTCCTTTAACCATCTCTGCTTACCCATTTTGCATTTCCTGTCGATCTTATTTTTGTCAGGAGTGCAGTGTCAGAATGCTGACAAATTAATCAAAGAATCGATGTACGGCACACTCATGTAACGTTATACCTGTCCACACCGTAACGCCTAGACTAGGAAAACGATCATATACATCTACATCCACATCCATACTCCGCAAGCCAACTGACGGTGTGTAGCGG
Organism: Schistocerca gregaria; assembly: GCF_023897955.1. NCBI lineage: Eukaryota > Metazoa > Arthropoda > Insecta > Orthoptera > Acrididae > Schistocerca > Schistocerca gregaria. The sequence goes on from NC_064926.1 coordinate 456,508,499, forward strand.
AGGGTACTTTGAGTATCTCTATGGGTTCTGCCTTCTATTCTAGTCTCGTATTGTTCGTGGAAAGAAAGATTGTTGGTATGCCTCTGTGTGGGCTCTAATCTCTCTGATTTAATCCTCATGGTCTCTTCGTGAGATATACGAAGGATGGAGCAATATACTGCTTGACTCCTCGCTGAAGGTATGTTCTCGAAACTTCAACAAAAGCCCGTACCGAGCTACTGAGCGTCTCTCCTGCAGAGCCATCCACTGGAATTTATCTGTAACTCCGTAACGCTCTCGCGGTTACTAAGCTATCCCGTAACGAAGCGCGCTGCTCTCCGTTGGATCTTCCCTATCTCTTCTATCAACCCTATCTGGTACGGATCCCACACTGGTGAGCAATAATCAAGTAGTGGGCGAACACTTCCTGTGTTTTAGGATTGCATTTCCTTAGAATTCTTCCAATGAATCTCAGTCTGGCATCTGCTTTACCGACGATCAACTTTATATGATCATTTCATTTAAAATCACTCCTAAAGCCTAATCCGAGATAATTTATGAAATTAACTGCTTCCAGTTGGTGAGCTGCTACATTGTAGCTAAATCTTTCTTTCTAAGTATTCGCAGCACATTACACTTGTCTACATTGAGATTCAATTGCCATTCCCTGCACCATGCGTCAATTCGTTGCAGATCCTCCTGCATTTCAGTACAATTTTCCATTATTTCAACCTCTCGATATACTACAGCATCATCCGCAAAAGGCCTCAGTGAACTTCCAATGTTCTCCACAAGGTCATTTATGTATATTGTGAATAGCAACGGTCCTATGACACTCCCCTGCGGCACACCTGAAATCACTCTTACTTCGAAAGACTTCTCTCCATTGAGAATGACATGCTGCGTTCTGTTATCTAGGAACTCCTCAATCCAATCACACAATTGATCTGATAGTCCGTATGCTCTTACTTTGTTCATTAAACGACTATGGGGAACTGTATCGAACGCCTTGCGGAAGTTAATAAACACGGCATATACCTGGGAACCCGTGTCTATGTTTCACACGATCGTCTTTTTCGAAACCTATGCTGATTCCTGCAGAGTAGATTTCTAGTCTCCAGAAAGTCATTATAATCTAACATAATACGTGTTCCAAAATTCTACAACTAATCGAAGTTAGAGATATAGGTCTATAGTTCTGCAGATGTGTTGGACGTCCCTTCTTGAAAACGGGGATGACCTGTCCCTTTTTCCAATCCTTTGGAACGCTATACTCTTCTAGAGACCGACGGTACACCGCTGCAAGAAGGGAGGCAAGTTCCTTCGCGTACTCTGTGTAACATGGAACTGGTATCCCATCAGGTCCAGCGGCCTTTCCTCTTTTGAGCGATTTTAATTGTTTTTTTATCCCTCTATCATCTGTTTCGATGTCTATCATTTTGTCATTTGTGCGACAATCTAGAGAAGGTACTACAGTGCAGTATTCCTCTGTGGAACAGCTTTGGAAAAAGACATTTAGTATTTCGACCTATAGTCTGTCATCCTCTGTTTCCGTACCATTTTGGTCATATAGTGTCCGCACTTTTTTTTTTAATCCATCTACCGCTTTGACATGAGATCAAAATTTCTTAGAATTTTCTGCCAAGTCAGTACATAGAACTTCACTTTCGAATTGATTGAACGCATCTCGCATAGCCCTCCTCACACTACATTTCGCTTCCCGTAAATGTTGTTTATCTGCAAGGCTTTGGTTATGTTTATGTTTGCTGTAAAGTTCCCTTTGCTTCCGCAGCAGTTTTCTAGCTCAGTTGTTGTACGACGGTGGCTCTTTTCCATCTCTTATGATCTTGATTAGCACATACTTATCTAACGCATATTGTACGATGGTTTTGAACTTTATCCACTGATCCTCAACACTATCTGTACTTGAGACAAAACTTTTGTTTTGAGCTGCCAAGTACTCTGAAATCTACTTCTTGTCACTTTTGTTAAACAGAAAGTCTTCCTACCTTTTTTAATATTTCTATTTACGGCTGAAATCATCGATGCAGTAACCGCTTTATAATCCTCATTCCCTGTTCTGCGTAAACTATTTCAAATAGTTCGGGTCTGTTTGTCACCATAAGGTCTAATATGTTATCGCCACGAGTACGCCAATGTTCGTGTGGGCATTAAGCGTTCTAACCTCCCGTCATATCAGGGTACGTCCAACATTGTCCAACATGATCCTTTTAATGGTCCATGTGTTATGAGGTGGGGAGGGGGGGGCATAATATTGCAAGTGCTTACTGACCTCTAAATCTTCGAACATAGTGCACTCACTGTTCAATGTTATTGCGACATTATGCTCTTTCCGAATGTGTTTCTTTTCAGGGGTGCATTCGGCTTCATGTTTATGGATGACAGCTGGCGAACGCAACGAGCACCGCAGGTAGAGAAGCTTTTGGAACGAGTGGATATTCGTCAAATGTACTGGCCTGTCCGTTCCTCCGACATAAATACCATCGAGCACATGTGCGATTCATTGGGGAGACCAGCACGTCCACGTACACCAACGGTGATCCAGCATTTTTCAGCCACGGTGGTGGTGAAATGGAACGCTTTGCCACGAGAACTTCTTACTGACCTTGTGGCCAGCGTAGAGGCCGGAACTGCATTTCTGCAACACATAATTTCTAGTCAACGGTGAACATGATGTCCTTTAAAAAAAATCGGAAACAGGTCTTTCTGTTTTTCAAGTGGTAAACCTGGCCGGCCGCGGTGGTCTCGCGGTTCTAGGCGCGCAGTACGGAACCGTGCGACTGCTACGGTCGCAGGTTAGAATCCTGCCTCGGGCATGGATGTGTGTGATGTCCTTAGGTTAGTTAGGTTTAAGTAGTTCTAAGTTCTAGGGGATTAATGACCACAGCAGTTGAGTCCCATAGTGCTCAGAGCCATTTTGATAAACCTAGCTGCTGGACCTTTGGATAAAGTACAAGATGCCTTACATCAGCCACGGTATTTCCTCTTTTGTATACACTGGTATTTTTCATTCCTCTGTTTCACAGTAACAATTTTTAATGGCTGCTTGAGATGGATGAGTATGAGGCACATTTATTATACTGCATTTCTACATCTGAAAAGCCTGAATTGCCAACAGTATTTCAGCAGAATCTTTAAAAGCAAAGAAATATGCATAGGAATGACGAGGAATAGGTTCTTAGTTTTAGCTGACTCAGAAATTTGTGTAAAGATGTAGGTACAAAATATCTGTCGCAGATCAAAAGCTGTTGCCACTCACCAAATACTTTTATATTATCTCTTCAAACCATTCCAGGCTAGATAGACGAGATCTCGACGCGTGGTAGTTGGAATTCCAAAGGGAAGCACTGCTTGGCACAAAGACTATGCGCCATCTATTAAAAGAGTAATGAATGTGTGAAACACATTCTCCATGATTTAACAGCTGGAGCAAGTCTAGGGACATGCAACAGAATACCGAAAACACAATAACACTAAACAGGCATTTTATGAAAAAAATGGCACTTAGAACATTCGATATTTCCACTTTCCATTTAATGAAAACAACTGCTCTTTAATTACGGACTGTCCGGTACTATTTTTAAGAAATAGAATCACGTAAGTGATAACTGATAGAAAAATGGAAATGAGCGTTTGGCGCCATTGGCCAGGAGGCTCCTTGCGGGGCAGATCCGGCCGCCTGGGTGTAGCTCTTATTTCAATCGACGCCACATTAGGCAACCTGTGCGCCGGATGGGGATGAAATGGTGATGAAGACAACATAACACCCTGTCTCTGAGCGGAGAAAATCTCCGTGTCCAGCCGGGAATCGAACCCGAGCTGGTAAGACGGCATCCGTCACGCTCACCACTCAGGTATCAGGGAGGACAGTGATAACAACCCAAATATAGGGTGAACCAGAACTCCATCGACAAACTTTCAAGGGTTGTTCAGGATACCTTCTGAGTATTTCTGTGTAAGGGACCCGCTGTCACAGAGTAGTAATGTAATTATGATTTATTCGGTTTGTCAACGCAGCCACCTTGCTTCCGTTAAGATACCTTCGCAACAGAGAATGATCCTGTAGTATGCAACAACCCAAACGTACAACATACAACATGAGCAATTCAACAACCCTCAGAAGAAACACGTCCACTTTTATCACAGTGTGTTCGATCTCTTCTGTCAGTACACAGTACAAAGGTTTTCAGAAATTACTGCAACCAGTCGCCTTTTATGTAGATGTATTTTATTTAACCATGACCGGTTTCGAGCTGCCTAGCAACTCATCATCAGATGGTATATACATTTAGTGCTTTTTTGTACCCATTGTGTGGGTGGTTGAGTATCTGTGGCTAGACAGAAACGAGAACAAATAATCGCTACATGTGGTACAGTAACACGAAATATTTACAGCATAATTTATGTTTAACGTATAAGAGCAAATAATCACTACATGTGGTACAGTTACACGAAATATTTACAGTTTAATTTACGTTTTGAGGTGTTACTTACAGATAAATCTTTCTGCAGGTATATATATCTCTTTTAGGAGTACACAGTACAGTCCGTAAAAAGTGCTCAACTGATCCGTCATAAGTATTTTTCAAAATGTTGAGCACTATTATCAAGACACGGTGTACAACGATGAGCTGTAGAGTGTGTTACGCGGTCGAGATTCCAGAGGTTTGGAGGACTACCTTCACGGCTGTTACAATCCTGACAACGAGGTTCATGTGAGTATCGATCAAGTCTCAAAAACTGGGTTTCTTTACATGCTCCATAAAGAAAACATCCACTGGCATCATGTCCGGTGACCGACCAAACCATTGCTGTCCAAACGAAACACAATAACTCTGTGACTAGCCGCCAGACACCGTGGGTCTGTTATACCAAAACACTCAGAATGTACACCTGAACAACCTCTGAAAGTTTTTCGATGGTTCGCTCTGTGCATCATCACTTCAAGATGTCGAAACAAAGTTTCAGCAGACAATGGCAGGCAATGAGGTCATCGTCCTTTGTTAGCCCATAAAAATATGAAAAATGTCGACCACCATAATCATGGCAGAGTGTGTAGCGATGCATCATCGAATGCACATAGCACATTTCTAGAAAATGCACATGAAACAATACCGTCTTGACATAATTTTCCGCTCACTTTTTTTGTAAAACTTTTACTGTGTAAATGAGATGGGTGTTATTAGTGTACTGCCCTTTTCGCAAGGTATCTACTGACTAAGAAAAGTATGTATTTCCTTTCGAAAACAACTTAGTTGATTTCGCAGCGTAACATTCAACGCTTGGTTTACTATGATTTGCGGAAAGTTTCGTTTCACTAACCTGAACCAATTATGATACATTACGGATGTTATCAGATAAGTTATTCATCCTAAATGACCCCATTTTCCGTAATGGATAGTTATCAATGACGGTAGCTGTTCAATGTGTGATGTTAGCTCCAAACCTAAAGACTCCCCTCTCTACGTGTATCTCCAAAACATACTCGGTGATCCTATTGTCAAACATTCGAACAAGTTTATCACGGAAATTTGAATGACAGGAGTTTAATGTGCGGTTTCTGGCTATAGGCGGCCGCTCGACCTTAGACAAAAACGAAATGCAAAGTAATTATAAACGTCACCAGAGTGCGATAAGCGGATTAGAAATTCTCATTGTTGTTAATATAAATTACGCATCAGTGGGAAGGCTTGTACTGCCATGTAACCGAATTTGCTGTTATAGCAAGAAAATATTTGTGTTTTTGTACAACTCCCAGGTCTTGTAGAGTGATGTGGTCTGCGTCCTTTTCCGTTTGTCGTTTCGTTACTTGTATCTTTTGTGTTTCTATCAGCTTTAGTAATAGATACTTGCAAGTTATATATTCTATTAATTTCTCTGTTCGGTTGCTAAATCTACAGCTTTATCATCGCTAACGAAATAGTCACAGTCTTTAATATGTCTCTCAGACTGCATTTCTTGTGTACTTCGAATTCTTACCCCACTGATTCTATGAAAACTTGATTAGTAGCAAGTAAAAGAATGCCGGTATACAACATTTATCTTAAAGTTAAATGCCATTTTATGCCTACGCTTGCTTTCAAACAAAAATGTTTTGGAAAAATATTATGCCTTACAGAAGATATCGCCGCCGCTCTAAACAAACAGTCTACAAGACCATCGAGAACATCGAATTTGCTACAACAGCTGGAGACAAGAAGAATCGTATTCCAGTTAAGTCTGTCGCTGCACAAGCTCTGCTGGATGGTCCTGCTGTTTTCGTCAGTTGTAGACTTAATTTTAGTTTAGATATAAACGATTCGTTTGGTCATGGTAACGGATGGTTTACCGTTGCCATTGTTCGAGGAGGTACTGGAGTACCAAGTGTTGCTGGACTTACCCTCACACATATTGAAGGGAAATGTCACGATCGTCAGTGGGACTTATTTTATTTTTGTTTTCTGCCGAGGAAAAGGTAAAAATTTCCATGTTAATGTTTACAGTTTTGGGACTATGGTCATTTTATATATATATATATATATATATATATATATATATATATATATATATATGTCTGTTGGCTACAGTACATCTGATATTTTTGTACCGTTTCTCATCTACAGCAAATATGAATATCTCTTTAGATCTCTGTAGTACAAGCCACTCGTTGGACCTCAAATGAAACTGTCGGTGACAAGATTGTTTTACGCTTTGTTATCTACCATTCCACTCTCAACACTGCTATGTTAGATATATTTTTACGTTTCCTTGTTAGATTATTGTATTTATTTTCGAAAACGTTTCTGATAGTTGCTTTCGGGGACATAGTAAATTATTAACACAATTGCGGAATCTATCGTTTCTTTATATATTGGTGAGTGCATGTGAGGGACGGGGTATCTAATTTGTTTTCAGTTACTTTTTGCGGTAGAAAATTAATGTACAGGGAGCGCTTAAGAACTGAAATAAAAAGTGCAACAGTATAGCCATATTGGAAGCAACCACATTATTGTATAGTCATTCGAAAAACTAATTCCCCTTGAGCAAACGTAATTTTCTTCTTTATCAGGCATCCAATATTTCAATGAAATTTCACCATCGCCCTCGAATCTGTCAAGAAACAGGTAAAATAGGGATGTAATATAAACAATTTCGAGATTATAGTAGTTGAACTTCACAGCGTATACTATTATTCATGTAGCTCTCTATAGTTTGCAGTTTACCTGATATTTTTATATAATTTGTCATGTGCATCTAACAATGATTTCTCTATGGTACGTTGCCCATATTGATAGGAAAAGTTAAGGGTTAAACGAAACTTTTGATGCTTGCGTTACTTTTGCTTTGTTAATATTATATTATCTTAGTGCAATTATTTGTATGACAGTATCTGCTGTTTACACTGCTACATTAATTCCCTTTTGACGTTTGATTCCTAGGTCATTGTAACTAGTTTCGAAAATATTTCAGTTTGTCGGTTGTGAAGACATGTTACTTGCGAAGCGCTTTAAATAAGCAAGTATGTCGGGGGTTGGGAGGTGTAGGTAATTTGTTGCTGCTCATTTTTTGGTTTCCACGTTGTCATGACTGTACGAAATCGTATTCGCAAATACAACCTGTATCATTTTGACGAAATATTCAACTGTTCCGCTATCTTGTTTAATATTTTCTTGGAGAGAATTAGGAACTTTATTAAACAGTAAGTTTTGAGATTGTGTCCTTTCTGTGTGTTTTCGTGTGTGTGTGTGGGGGGGGGGGGTTGCGTGGGTGGGAATGGGAGTAAGAGGGAGAGACAGATTCAGTTCTGTTATGTGTTTTATGAAGTTGGATCTTTTGACAGTTTTTGAGAGCAGAAACAGAGTTCCACTGCAGAGGGCTTTATATTCATTTATTATTTCTTTTTCTTCTATTGTAGATGTCAAAGAACTGTCAGCAGAACCAAACTCACACAACAAAACTGAAACTGTCTTGCCTTTTCGCGTTTCGCGGTCTCTCTCTCTCTCTCTCTCTCTCTCTCTCTCTCTCTCTCTCTCTCTTTCACACGCGGAAAGAGAGGGAGAGAGATACAGTCAGGCACACACCGCCTTTCACAAGATACCAGAACAGCAGAAGATTTCGTAAAGAATGACACAATGTGTGTTTACGAATATTATTACATAAAGAGAGAGGGAGAGAGATACAGTCAGGCACACACCGCCTTTCACAAGACACAGGAACAGCAGAATATTTCGTAAAGAATGACACAATGTGTGTTTACGAATATTATTTCATAAAGTCATGAAAATGCGAGAACCACAACAAGTAACTGAAAACTAATTACACACCCCATACCGATTACATGCAGGAATACAGAAGTACAAGTCACTTAGGAATGAAATAACCGGGAAGGGCAGTGAAGCTAAGGCGAAAGGGCTGCATAAAAAAAGGGAAGAAATCGAAAACGAAATGATTGCCGGAAGGACTGACTCAGCATATAGGAAAGTCGAAACAACCTTCGCTAAAAGTAAAAGCAAGGACGGTGACACTAAGACTGCAGTGGGAACTCCAATGTAGAGGAAAGACAGAGACTAGATGGAAAGAATACACTGAAGACCTCAAGAGGTGGAAGACTTTTCTAATGACATGATAGAAGAAGAAACGGGAGTCGATATAGAAGAGGTAGGGTATCCAGAATTAGAGACATAATTTAAAAGAATTCTGCAAGACTTAAATCAAATAAGGCAGAAGGGATAGTCCACCGGAATTCCTAAAATCGTTGTGGGAAGTGGCAACGAAACGACTGTTCACGAAGGTGTGTAATATGTTTCAGTCTAGCGATATACCGTCTGGCTTTCGGAAAAAACATCATCCACACAATTTCGAAGATTGCAAGAGCAGACAAGTGCGAAAATTATCCCACAATCACCTTAACAGCTCACGCATCCAAGTTGCTGACAGGAATAATATACAGAAGAGTAGAAAAGAGGGATGTGTTACATGACGCTCAGTTTGGCTTTAGGAAAGGTAAAGGCACCAGAGAGACACTTCTGATATTGCGGCTGACAATGGAAGCACGACTAAAGAAATATCAAAACACGTTCCTAGGATTCGTCGACCTGGAAAAAGTGTTCGACAATGTAAAATAGTGCAAGATGTTTAAGATTCTGAGAAAAGTTGGCGTAATCTGTAGGGAAAAACAAATAGTATACAATATGTACAAGAACCAAGAGGGAATAACAAAAGTGGAAGACCAAGCACGAGAGTCGTTTCGAAAGTAATGCCTTTTTTTATCCATGTAAAGTACAGGAGATACATCATAACAGCACAGCTCAATAGAACAATATTTCAGCTGCAGACTATCATCTATCCACAAAGTCACCATCTTTCGTTATGCACTTTTGCCAGTGATGAACCAGAGCCTACATGCCGCTCTTGTAAAAATCAAAACCGTCGGAGGCTAACCACTTACTTACAGCTTTGACTTCAGCATCCGAGTCTTGAAAGTGTTTGCCGCGTAGTCCATCTTTCAGAGACCCAAAGAGATGGAAGTCTGAAGGCACTAAATCGGTACTGCAGGTGAATGTGGGAAGACAGTCCAGCCGAATTTTGCAATGGTCTCAAAACTGATGTGGGGCCTGGCGTTGGTGAAAGTTGGTCTTCTTCTCTGGCCTTACCCTGGAAATTCAGACTTTCAGCTTGAAACGTCCCCTTAGAAAAATTGTACAAGACTGTGCTTAAGCTGACACACAATATTTTTTAGCGCAACGCAATCTGACTTTTAATAATCCCTACAAGAGAATGGCCCTGACTAACATTAACCTATATGTTTCACAAATCACTTACCTCACAAAAATCTTCGTTACTCGAACTACTGCAATACAGCGAGCGCCACTACTGCCAGCTAACTAAAAGATTCAAACTACGGAAGTCACTAACTACTGATAGGCACAGTTAGCAAATGACCGATTTTAATAGAGAACAAACAATGTATTTACCTTTATAGTCATAATATATATATATCAGTTCATGACACCAATTTTTACAAATTTCAAAACTCCTCCATCTCTCTCCCCACGTCCACCACTGCTGGTGGCTCACCTCCAACTGCGCAACGCTACGCGCTGTTAGCATCTTGCTGCCGCTGCCCAACACTACAATGGCAGACAATAATGCAAACTAGCCACAGACTGCACTCGGCACAGCCAGTGATTTTTATACAGAGCACTACGTGGCGGCGGCGTTACCAATAAAAAAAACCTAAACAGCCTACTTACATAGCCCCCATGCTCCCCACAAAAAAATTTACAAATTGTTTTGGGCAGTGGCCAATACCGATTTGAAAAATTTTTTCATATTTACAATGACAAAGAAATGAAATGCACACACTTATCGATACAATGTTGGTCAAAAGCTAAAATTTTCTCACAGTCCATAAATACAGTCCTGATCATTCATCGAAGTAAAATTGCAGAGTTTTTCTCAAAGTCTGAGTAGTACAAGAAAATGCACACGGAAGTAGTGGATTTCCATGCAGTCTTGAAGAAGTAGTGTTGTCCTTCCAACGGAAAGACAGTGCTGACTCTTGACATGCAGACAGGTAATGGGCCACAACAGAGCAAACCCACAGCAGAGTCAGTCGAAGTTTTGAAGAATATTGGTAGGTAGGTCATCACAGAGCAGACCCACTGTAGTCCTGGTACAGATTATGGTATTGGTGGGCCACCAGAGGTGCAGACCCACTGCAGTCCTTGTAGAAATAATGGTATTGGTGAGTCATCAAAGGTGTAGACCCACTTCAGTCCTTGTAGAGATAGCCAGCAGCCATCTGTTGCGACTATGCAGGTGCACAATCACCATCGAAGAGTCTTGCAGAGAATATAGCAAGTCCATAAACCACCACTTGTGCACTCACAAAGTTTTTTTTTAATTGTCCTTAGAACAAGCAATGCTGTTATCCAGTCTCTTGCTGAATTGTCAACACACGTGCAAACACTAACAGTCCCTACTTCTCACATATTGTCCATATACTATGACCAACAGAAACGTGTGCAGTGAAATGTAATTTACAAGTTACTTAATTTGATGAACTGGTGTCAATTACAATTTTATAACATAAGAATACAATAACAAAGGTACAAAATATATCATTAAAGAACATAACAATACAGATAACATTTGTAGTAGTACAGGCTTTACAAAAGAATCGAAATAGAAAATACATCAGTGTTACAGGAATTATGACATAAGTAAATACATAAAAGATCAGAATAATTTTTGAAACATCAACTTCACACATGAGCATTAGAACAAAACAGAATAAATAATGTGTAAACATCTTTACAAAGTAAATAACATGTTATTAATGCAAATTATATTTGAGGATAACAGTATTCCTCATCATAGTGAATGTAGCTTAGTATTACAAAAATTCTGCAACGTAAGTCTTATCAGATAAACATATAAAGACCGGTAGAACATAAATACACAAACACATAGTGAGAAAACACAAGGAAAGGACAGGGTTTGTTTTCAGTGTAACATTTGGTACTGTAGTCCAACCCAAAACTTCATTCTGTAAATCTTTCGTCATATCTCAACATTTGTTTCCACCAAAACCATCCTAACAAAGCATGCTTTCTGTATTTATATGTTTACATATTTCTTACCTCATCATTTATTTTCCAGTATCTTACCTCATCATTTATTTCCAAGAGATTCCTACCTATACCTACTTTCTGTACATTTTTCGTATAACCTCTCAATGCATTTCTTCCAATTCATCGCAACACATTCTTTTATATAGGCTACCCCCTCTTAAGCTAAGTTAAATCTACTGATCTCAGATGCTAAACTAAGGGACGAGGCAATGTAGCAGCACAAAACAATTAACACAAACAGCAATGATAAAAAAATGGAAATTGGCAAAAAAGGCAGCAATATTACAACTAATATAAGGCAATGCGCAGCAAACAAGAAAAATAAATCAGTAATAAAATTGGCTTAACCTAGTAATACAAAGTGACATTCAGTAGCACTATGCATGGCAAACAGCAGCAGGAAATGCTATAACTTATACCTAAACATGACAAAGCTCAAGCAGAACAAATGTTACACTAAAGACAACAATGCAGATAAGGACAATGTCTATTCACAACTTAATGTCTATGTAATTAAAGTGGTGCACCACAAAAACTAATGCTACAACAAATTACCAAGTACTTGAAAAGAAAATTATATATACAGTTACTGTTATTAGTCGCTTCTTATTGCTCTTTCCATTCCAAGAGCTCCTTTGTCGAAGAATGTGGATCATAAAATAATTATTTAGTAGATCTGTTGACAGATAGTGTTCACATTAGCAATTGCATTTAATTTTATTTTATAAAACCAATGCTGCAACACAGCTAGAAAACAGATATCAAATGAAATAAGTAACTATGTACAAAGCATAAAAATATCATTCAATAGTCATGCGACATTTCATAAGTTAGTACAAATTCTCTCAACTCTTGTAGAAAGGCACTTGTCATAATCAGGTGTGCAGATGTAAGAATGTTTCCAAGAAATAAGCGTATCGTATTTGCGGTGCTTTCTACAAAGGACTGTCAATAGCGAGGATAATGGCTTCCCCCCCCTTTTTTTTTCATCTGTGCCTCTGAAAGTCACACACTAATGGCTTGTTTCCCGGTGGCTGTCGCCCAGCTGGGTGCCCACGACGCCTTACGTGCAGGTGGTCACTTAACTGTATTACCGAAATATTTACGACACCAGTTTCCGCTACAGTGGCAGTCTCATATAAAAAATTTCACAGGTCAAGAACTTGCGTTACAAATCTGTAGAAACAAAATCCTATTGATATAACAGTGTCCAAAAAGTTCTGTCGGCATTGTAATACATTCACACATTTACATACATTTCATAACTCTTTAAAGTACGATTCTTGGTTTCCAACCACCTTTTTCATAAACCAGAGTTCCTAACCACTACTCATTATTCCTTACATTATTCGTCGACACTTCTTCAATATTTCATCACAAAGATACGTAGCATAATCAAATAACTCATATAGCATCAGCTTATTGATCATAAACATACCGCAACAGCGTAATGCACATCGTCATCATAACATCATAAAACCTCAGCCAAATCTAAAAATCGTCGTAGCTTCCTCCAATAATTTCAAAACCTAAAAAAAATTCTCTGCTCATGTCAAAAGTGTCATCTACTTCAAACGTACTTTAAAAATCGTGATCCCATACCAAATACATCATTCAAAGCTCTCATAGTATCACAATGGTTCTGAAAAAGTATGAACAGATCACAAAGTACAGACAAAATACAATTTCGTAAGTGTGAAGTAATCCAACTGTGTAATTGCGTAAACATGTGTCACTGATGTAGAAAAAAAAATTGTTTCTTAGTTAAATAATCAGATAGCTGTGTAATTCTGTGTTAGAGAAATATGGTACCGATGTGTAAAGTTGTATAAGTAAATACCATATTAGCTAGGGCTCCTTGTGCCTGCCAAACACATGGTACACAAAGTAAGCGTGTACCCCCCTGAGGATTAATGTAATTATATCCTCAGATGTTACAGATTACAGCAATGGAATGAAATGTATCACGGAAAACCTTTGTATCATTGTATTTCAAATATCTTTAAAAATAAATGTTTTAAGCACAAAATTAGTCACTCAGATACGCGTACTGTAGCGATAAACTGTGCGTCGTGTTGTAAGATAATCTCTGTGGAAGTGTCGTAGTTATCGTCCTCCGAAAGCTAAGTTCTACAGAAGTCAATGTACTTACCTCATGAAAAACAAAAGTGAAATGCTTTGCGTATAGATATCGTAGTTACTACGCTTATTGCCGTGATGAAGTAAGTACTGTGCTGTAACGTATTGTTGTGCTACAGAAAAGGCTGTCTCATTGTAGCTATACCACAAAGTTACTACTAAAACATGTTTTACTTTCCAGAATAATATAGAAAAACTCTGCAGATATAAAACAGATACAGTGCAAAAGCAACATTGTAAATTGTCACTCATTAGTAGCGTCGTGATAAAATCGTGTAGCTGTCACATAAACTAACCACTGAGTCATCTGGTATCTCACAGAAAGTACTTTAAATCCAGAATTTATTTTCAAGTAAACCAAAATGTTGCATTAAAATCTCATTAGCAGTACTGGTAAATGTTCTAAGTATGTCAGCCTTATAGTCGTTACGTAATCGTGCAACTAACAAGCAAGAATGTACACGCACAATAACACTGTGACCTCTGTTCACTATAACAATGCATTCGTAGTTTCTGTTTAAATAATTTCTCTTGGTTCTTGACTGGATATTTAACTTCAAACATGGTTGCATGTTAACAGATTCTAAGTCTGACAAATTGTACTAGTAGCGTGAAGTGAAAAATTTTATGGCAAAGACAAAATTAAAAAGCAGATTATCTTTCAATAAACGGTTTTACATGTGAAATGTGGTGTAAACCTTTACTCTTCCTAGTACGCACACTGTCAACTGAAAAGCAATTATCATGTGATTACGTCGGTAAGGAACACTGGAATTTTGCTCAAATTTAGCTTATGTTATTTTTCTCGGAGCCAGCCGGCGCACGTGGCTGCCTGCGGTGCGAGTCATTGTCTGTTACCTCTTTGTTGGCGCGCGTCGTTACTGAGATTAGGAGACCGAACTTCTACAAATTCACCTTGCCGAGAGGGCCCAGCTCTGTTTGAATCCCAGCAGTTCTGATGAAATTCCGGTCTGTCGTTATGATAATATCGTCTGTCGCCTTGTCGGTAGTTCCTGTAGTTTATTTCTTGTCGGTTAAGTGGTGGAGAATTTCTCCCTGAATTATCACTGCGCGGTGGACCCTTGGGTCTGCAATTATTCTGTCTCCCTTGATAATAATAGTTCTGGTTGCCATATTGTCTGTTTCTATGATTGTCTCTGTCATGTTCATTACTACGGAAATACGATCTTTCTCTGTAACTATTACTCTGCCAGTGGTTGTCATACGGGTGGTGTCTGTTTTGGTCACGATTTACTTTGTACAAATAGCCTTATCGTGTATTATTTCTGTCATCGCGGAATTGTGACAGGTGTGACCTGTAATTGTTGTGCTCCTGTTTTCGCGTTCCGCCATTGTCAGTGTCAATATCCAGTTCTTGTAACAGTCCCTGAAAAGCTTCAATGTCGTCTTTGCATCGTCCTGCTAAAATAATCTGTCGTAAATGTTCAGGTAATTTGATTAAGCAAATGCGAATGAGTTCTGAGGGGCTGTATGGGTTTGAAAGATACTGATTCTTATGCAACATGTCTTCAAAATATTTGATAAGACTGGAAAATTCAGATTGTTCAAAGTGTTTCATCATCATGATGCTATGTTTTACTCGGTCTTGTGTAGCTTGAGACCAATATGCTGAGAGGAAAGCATGATAAAATTATCCTTCACTGAGACAATCGTGAATGACCGATCGCATTCTTACAGCTGGTTCATTCTCCAAGTAGCCACACATAAATTCTAATCTGTGTTCTAATGACCAGTTGGGAGTAAAACAATGAGAGAATTGATGAAGCCACGCTTGTGGATGAATGTCGTTCCCAGAATTCTTAAATGTTTTGAATTTACGTGTAGTAATGAACAGCTTATAGTCAAAATCATCATGTCGGCGAGTCGCATGTCGGTCATTGTTACGTCGTTTCGGCGGTTCCATCTCAAAATTCGGTGTACCTTGCCAATTTCTTTCATAATTTCCGAAGTGCCCTGTGTTATTATTTTGTGGCTGTTCCGTATTTCTATGTCCCTCTTCCCGTATTGGAGCGCGAGTGTCCTCTGAAATACGTAATTGTTGTATCACCTGTGTCAGCTGATCTTGTACTTCCCGGATTTCTCTTTGGTGTTGCGTACTAATTTGATTCAGACTTTGTTTGAATTTCCTAATTTGTTCCCACTCTTCTGTGTCATTAAAGACTACCGGTTTTGTGTCATTCAGATTATCATCTACCTTCGCAGATAAATTAGTGAACTGATCCGAAAGTTCGGCTACTTTCTCCGATAGTGAACACATTTCCTCAGTGTGTTTTTCTGAACCAAGTTTCAGAGTGTCTATTTGTGTTGAAATCGAATTTACTGTGTCCTTTAAGTTTTCCTGAGTTCTTGCAAGTTGCGTAACCGAATCGGTGGATGCAACTGAGTCCATTTTAGCTTGCAAGGTGTAGTGATTTTCACGAACAACAGTTTGCAATTCTTTTATGGCTGCTTCGTGATTCTGTAATGCGTTTTCATGCCGCGAAAAAATAGGTTGAAAATGCTCACAAATTTGTGTTTTTACGTCATTACAGATTTTCTGACATTTCGATTCAATGTTATGTAACTCAGTAGTTAAATCTTCACGTGTTTGATCAAGTGCGGTGTCTAACTTCCGAAGATTTTGTTCCATTGTGTCTAACTTTTGAAGATTATGTTCCATTGTGTCTAACTTTTGAAGATTATGTTCCATTGTGTCCAACTGTTGCTGTGTTTGTCTCTGATTTTGTTCCATTGTGTCTAACTTTTGAAGCTTTTGTCCCATTTGTTGCATTAATTGTAATAACAGTGCACTGGTGTCTGAAACATGTTCCTTAGTGCTATTCGGCAATGCATTTGAACCGGCAATATTCGCAGTTTGAAAAACGGAAAATGTGTCTTGACTTATTTGAGAAACCGGTGAGGACGCAAAACCTGAATCTACAGTATTTGCAAGAATGTGTCCTGTCATTTTGGAATCCTGAGGCGAGCTGTTGCCAACCGATCGATCGATAATGCTTCCCTGTTCACTAATTGTTTCACTGTCTACACCATTGTTTGCAGCCCGCTCCATTTCCCTACGTACAATTACCAAATTACTACTTTGAACATTAGTTAATTCATGACATGGTGGCGCTAACACACTGCTTTCGTCTTCACTGTCATTTCTCAGTTTACTTTGTAGCCTAGTATTACGTTTTTCACACAATAACACAGAAAAGAAAAAATAAGAGAACACAATTTGAAGAGCAAAAATAAGAGAACACATTAACGTAGCACTGAAAATAATATCTAGTTAATTACAAGCGCAGCTGCGAAATACTTGGTGCAAACCTACATGAATGCCACAACTGTTTTATTGTACAACAATGAAAAACTACAACTACAAAGGAAATTCTCTCTATAATTACGCGCTAGCAATAAACAAAAGCTACTCTATTCACACAAACTACAAGAAAATACAGCGAGCGCCACTACTGCCAGCTAACTAAAAGATTCAAACTACGGAAGTCACTAACTACTGATAGGCACAGTTAGCAAATGAAAGATTTTAATACAGAACAAACAATGTATTTACCTTTATAGTCATAATATATATATATCAGTTCATGACACCAATTCTTACAAATTTCAAAACTCCGCCATCTCTCTCCCCACGTCCATCACTGCTGGCGGCTCACCTCCAACTGCGCAACGCTACGCGCTGTTAGCATCTTGCTGCCGCTGCCTAACACTACAATGGCAGACAACAATGCAAACCAGCCACAGACTGCACTAGGCACAGCCAGTGATTTTTATACAGAGCGCTACGTGGCGGCGGCGTTACCAATAAAAAAACCTAAACAGCCTACTTACAAGCTTAGTCAATGTCGTCTTGTAGCGTGCTGAATTTACAGTTTCTCCGTGCTCCAGGACTTCCAAAGGAACCACATCTTGGCTCTAACAGAAGACTGTGCACATCACTTTGCCTGCAGAAGGCTGTGTCTTGAATTTCTTCTTTGGCGGAGAATTTGCATGTCGCCATTCCATGGACTGTCTTTCGAATTCCGGCTCGTAGTGGTGACACCACGTCTAATCTCCAGTGGCGATGCTATTCAGAAAATTGCTACTTTCAGCTCCATATTGGTCCAGCAAGTCCCAACTAATTTCCATTCGATGAGTTTTTTGATGTTCTTTAAACGTCCGCAGGACCCATCTAGCACCAAGATGTTCCCACACTGTTTCCAAGGCATTCCAGTCGACATTCAGCTTTGCACACAATTCTCTGGGCTTTATCCGCCGATCAGCACGGATGAGGAACTGACATTGCGAGGAATGGCACCTGTGCAGGGTTGACTGGGCCGTGGCTTGTTATGCACACCCTTTTCACCACCTTGAAAATGCCGTACTTCCACCTCACATTGCTCGCGTCTGTTGTATCTCACGTCTGTTATAGCTCTATATACCTTTAGCAAGCGTCGATGGATTTCAATTGGCGCAATTTCTTCAGCAGTGAGAAATTCAATCACTCATCGCCAATTTCGAACACATCTTTGCTGGCGCCAACTACCGCAGAACAACAGAACCATCTGCAAATGTAAGAGGAAGGTCCAAGCATTAGCACTACACCAACGACATCTGGCGGGGACATCCAAAGTCACCACAAAGAAATCGGAGGCATTACTTTCGGAACAGCCCTCGTAATACTGCACGGATAAAAGAGGGTTTACGACAGGGATGTAGTCTTCCGCCCCTACTGTTCAGTCTATTCATCGAAGAAGCAATGAAAACGAAAGGTTCAAGACTGGAATGAGAATTCAAGGTGAAAGGATATCAGTGATAAGATTCGCTGGTGACATTGGTACCCTCAGTGAAAGTAAAGAAGAATTACAGGATCAGGTGAATGGAATGAACAGTCCAATGAGCGCAGAATATGGATGTAAATCGGAGAGAGACGAAAGTAATGATAAGTAGCAGAAATGAGGACAGTGAGAAACTATACGTAAGGGTGGGTGTTCACAAGGCAGATGAAATTAAGGAATTCTGATATCTAGGCAGCAAAATAGCCCATGAGGGACGGAGCAAAGAGGACATAAAAAGCAGACAAGCACTGGTAAGAAGGGCATTCCTGGCCAAGAGAAGCCTACATGCATTTCCAGACACTTGTCCGTAGGACCTTTTTTCCTCCATTTCCGGTCAGGAATCCGTCCCATCAGTTCGCCGGATTTATTAATGTTCACTACGCGTAAGAAAGCCGATATAAACACTGTCAATGCGTGTCTTGTTCCACTGCTTGATGCAATTTTATTCTATATTCAGTAACTTTGTGGATTTGCTTTTCGGTAGTGCGCTCTTTTCATCATGCATAAAAATCTAATGAAGAATGAAAGATGAAGTATTAGACGTCGACAGCTCTTCTACACATGAATATACTAACATCAGAAAGAGAATAAAAATTGTGCCGTCTTCGTTATCTACTAAACAGAAGAACATAAAACCAGGCTCAAGCAAGGTCCAACATAATCGCCGCTATAAAGAAAAATACATAAATTTCGGGTTGACGTGGACAGGCGAGGAAGGCAAGCATACACCAAAATGTTTGATGTGCGGCACAGTGTTATCTAATGAGCGTATGGTACTTAACAAGCTGAAAAGGCATTTGAAACGAAAGCACCACACCGTCTCTCAAAAACCGCTTGACTATTTCAAGCATCTCCTGTCACGATGGAAACTCGAAAAAGCACTCAAATAAAACCCTTTCATCATGATTAAAAACTTCTGAAATGATTGCCAAGAAACAGAAACCCATATCATTGGCGAAGAGCTTATTTTACCAGCATGTAAAGAAATTGTTGCTACTATTTTGGGACCGGGTACGGTTGAAGAGATTTAAAAACAATCTCCGTCAGATGATGCAGGTTCAGCGCCACATTATGGAATGCTAGTCGATACACTATGTGATCAAAAGCATCCGGACACCTGGCTGAAAATGGCGCCCTCCATCGGTAGTGCTGAAATTCAATATGGTGTTTCCCCACCCTTAGTCTTGATGACAGCTTCCACTCTCGCAGGCATACGTTCAATCAGGTGCTGGAAGGTTTCTTAAGGAATGGCAGCCCCATTCTTCACGGAGTGCTGCACTGAGGAGAGGTATCGATGTCGGTCGGTGAGACCTGACACCAAGTCGGCGCTCCAAAACATCCCAAATGTGGTCTACAGGATTCAGGCCGCGACTCTGTACAGGCCAGTCCATTACTGAGATATTACTGTTTAGCAACCACTCCCCCACAGTCCCTGCATTAGGCACCGATGCTAGACTGCAATCGCCATCCCCGAAGTGGGAAGCAAGAAGGTGCTTAAAACATCAATATAGGCCTGGGCTGTGATAGTGCCATGCAAAACGATAAAGGGTGCAAGCCCCCTCCATGAAAAACACCACCACACCATAACACCACCACCTCCGAATTTTGCTGTTGGCACTACACACGCTGGCAGATGACGATTACCATACCGACACGCTGACATTGGATCGCCACATTGTGTACAGTGATTCGTCACTCCACACAACGTTTTTCCACTGTTGAGTTGATGTTTACGCTCCTTACACCAAGCGAGGCGTCGTTTGGCATTTACCAGCGGGATGTGTGGCTTATGAGCAGCCGCTCGACCGTGAAATCTAAGTATTCTCACCACCCGTCTTACTGTCATAGTACTTGCAGTGGATCCTGATGCAGTTTGGAATTCCTGTGTGGTGGTCTGGATAGATGTCTGCCTATCACACATTACGACCCTCTTCAACTATCGGCGGTCTCCGTCAGTCAGCAGACGAGGTAGGCCTGTACTCTTTTGTGGTGCACGTACCCCTTCACTTTTCCACTTCACTATCACCTCGGAAACAGTAGACCTAGGGATGTTTTGGAGTTTGTAAATCTCTCGTACAGTCGTATGATACAAGTAGCTGCCAGTCACCTGCCCACGTTCGAAGTTCCGCAGAACGCTCTCTCACAATGTCTAACGAGTACTGTGGTTGCTGATATGGAGTACCTGGCAGTAGGTGGCAGTACAATGCACCTTATATGAAAACCATTTGTTTTAGTGGGTGTCCGGATATTTTGATCACATAGTGTATGTAAAGGTATGTCGTAGAAGACTTAAGAGACACACAATTTACTCTATAGTTGGCTGAAATCACTGACATTTCCGAAAAAGCTCAACTATTATCCTTTGTGCAATTTGTCTATAATGAGAAACTGTTGAGCAATAAATGTTTAGTCGAGAAATGAAATCAACAATGACTGTTGAGAGTTTCTTTCAAGATAACGGACGCAATTGGTACATTGTATTGGTATATGTACTGATGGCGCTGCTGAATCAACAGGAAATATAAAGGAGTTTCTTGCTTTTGTGCGTAATAAAAACCCACCAGTATTAACGACTCACAAATTTTTACATAGAGAGGCTTTAATAGTAAAGACTGCACGGAATCGTTTGGGTGATGTCATTCAAACGGATATTTCAGTGACCAACTTTGTAAAAGCTTACCTGTAAAATCACGAGTGTTCATAACATATTGTTGTTCGCAGCGAAACCTGTTGGTTTTCCCATAGCAAAAATAATTACGAGAGCTCTAAGAACTTAAAGTTGAACTACTTGCAGTTTTTGAAACTAATGATAATTATAAGTTTGATTATTGTGAATGTCTTAAAATCCCAGTTAGGTGTGCTGAGCTGGTTTACCTTTCCAATATTTTCATCAAAATTAATGCTTTGAATTCATGTATGCATGAACGGCATGAAACGATCGTATCATCAAGTTACAAAATCAGCTCATTTTTGGAAAAACTCGCTCTTTTGATCTCGACCATAGGAGACAACGATCTAACTAACACCCCCCAAAACATACTACACCAAGTGTATTGAATACAGGAAGAAAAAAAATCTGACAAAGAAACACATAAAATAGCACTATCTGCGTTGGAAGAAGGTATGTTCAAACAATTTCCCTCGATCGCGACTACTTGCTGGCAGTGGTTGACCGCACGTGACGAGGAAAACTTATCCAAAGCAGTATTAAACGGCTCCGAAAAAGTCCTACTTATCGGAGTGTCATCGAATAAATCCGTGAAGTCGAAATTTAAAGAAATTGCTCCCGAGGTTTTTTTGGATCTCAGTCCTTTTACTGCCCTTCTCAAGTCCTACTCGTAGGAGTCCTACTTGTATTCCCTACTCTGAAGAACACAAAATGTGTTTACGTCTCGCCTCCTTGATGTAGACGGCGAGATGAGTGTGTAACTGTCAAAAGTTCTTCCATGTGTAGATCTACTTTGCAAAAATCTCCAGGCACAACCATCTCACTAGTTTTAAGTTTAATGTCTTTGTATACAGCGTGAGTCAAGAGGAAAAGTACATGCTTTGGGGGGCGGGGGGAGAGGGCAATAGTATCAGCTATTCTGAACAAAAGAACTTCATATGGACATCCGCCATGTTCAGAATGTTTTCCGAGGTGGATCACAATTAATATCACTTTTATTCGTTTTTCTTGAGTAATTGGAAAACCGCACCCTACAGCGAAAACCTGTCGCAATGTAAAACCAAATTACATTTCCTACAAAAAAGGCCTATTGGATTTTTTCCTCTGGGACTAATAGTATCCACAAAGAGAGCGCGACAATTTGGAAATCTCGCACGACGAACATGCGCTGTAGCTTCGACAGTTTTGTAGACCAATTTGAGGTAGTTTCCCGACTTGATAGACCACACGTGTCCCGTATCAAATTGTTCAACTTTCCTCTCCACTACTGTAGACGTTGTGAGTAAAGACAACGTTTGAATATTACGGTAAATAAATGACAATATACATTAAATGTGTTCTATCTGGGAAAGTATTCGGAATAGAGCTTACGTCCATACGAAGCTTTACGTTCATAACCACTGTTAGACCTCAAAGCATATACGTTTCCTCCTGACTCACCCTGTATTTCTGGCGTTAATGTTTATTTTTTTACGTTCCTGTTCGAAAGACGTAAGTTATTTTTATGTTCATATACTTCTATTCAAGAGTCTTAAGTAATTAGGTTGCGAGATTTGTATCTCAAAGTCATCGCATAATAACAAAATATGTATTTTAAGTGTTTGCTGTTCTTTATTTCCTGCTTACGAGTAACACATTTCTTCTATTGCATGCCTTATAGTTACTTTCACATCTTCCTAGTCAAGAGTCTCCCGTAATAAATTTGTAAAATTTGTATCTCATAGTTGTTTCATATTACTGTGCACGTTTCACGAGTTTTTTTATGTGCGAAAAAGTCACTTGTTGTGGTGTCACGAAAGTTTGAAACTTACTTTGGTGTTCCCCAGAGAAACAAAAAGATTGAGAAATCAGGGTCTAGATCATGTCATCTAACAGTTTTTCTTGTGTCCATAAGTGCACCATATTTATTAAATGGTTCAAACTTGATTATACTGATTTACACAATTGACAAAATGTACAGATGAACAAGATAAATACGTAAATTTTTGGCCTCGTAAGTAACTGTTCCACACTGTCAGAGTTCTATGATACTGTGGCTCACTGGTTATTAGTCCCATGTTCAATCACTTGTGGACTATTTTCACCAGCTGCGACATAGTCGCGTGTAGTAAGAGTGATCCAATCTTGTCAAATGTTTTTTATTCCAGTCTTTGATCACAATATCAATTCTTTTGACGACGACCTGTTTCAGTCAGTAATGACCATCCTCATATCTACAACATAAAAATATATACACCTAGTGAGCAGTGTGTCTTTCAACATTTCGCTGGCTCTTTACTATTTGCTTTGTTTTACTATTACTCGCGTAACAACTGCAATATGAGATAAAATATGTTACTACGAAAAGAGCCCCGAAATACCTTTTAGTGATGCTGTGCTGTGTCTTTCTGTGGATCGTTAATTTTCAACAAAACAAAATATATTATGTTCTTATTGTTCTGGATCTGGCTTTCTATTAAATGAACTTTTTTTCGTTACTGTAACTCGCCATAAAGTTCAACATATCTTCCTTACTTTACAGTTATTGAAAACGTTAATGAAAATTATTTCGTTATCAATACTGATGTTACAGTACGCAATGTTTGTTCAACATCAAAATTTTGCACTGGATTTTTGCTAACAGTAAGACACCAATAAGTACCACGACTAACACGAGAGCATGAGACTATTGTCATAGAAAAAGATGTTTTTACTATGAAGTTGGTTAGACCAGAACTGTGCACACCAAGATTTCTTTTATATTATGGAGGTAAATTATCTTTTTGCACTGTTAAGAATATATTATAGGCAGCCCGCGTCAACCTGTAAAACACATCATAAAATCAGCTACTCTGCCCTGCAATCCCGAAAGCTGAAAGAAATAATTATAGTTCAGTATTACCGGTCCGCTTCTTTGCGGTATGATTGGTTTCATTTAATGCAGTTTGAATGCGCCGCGGCAGCGGCTCGTTCGTTCGTAGCGCAGCTCTGCACCACGAATAATATTTAAATAACTGAAAACGTCTTACAGGGATGGGATAAAATGACAGGCAAGCTTATTACAAATCACAATGCAAGGTTTCACCAAGTAACTCTATTCAAAACATTTAAACAAATCAAGTTTTTACACACCTTTCCAAAGCTATGTCCAATGGCGTCCCTCTCACATTCTTGCCAAAAGAATGCTACGCAAGCGTACAATATAACGTCGCAGGCTCTTCCTACTCACGGAACTCCAAGAAGACGACAGATAAATTAATGTTCGTTCTGTACTATTTATAGTAGTCACATATTCTCATCTTTGTTTGATATTTAATAAGTATCGTCTGTGGCGGTTTCAGTACTCGCCGACACAGATATTGTCTAAATAAAAAAATAAAAAATAATTCTATACAAGAACAAAACATGACACATAATGCTTTCTCTTCATTTCATAATATGTCTTTTACTAAGAGACGTTACAAACACAATACAGCATTGCGTATCACATTATACTATCATACAACCAGGGAAATGTACAGATAAAATACGGTCAAACGTACCTTTTTCTACACCACGTCTTCGTTATGTCATCGTCAAAACATATAAATATACTCAGCACAGCATCGTCACATAGATCTAAAACAAGGTGTAGAATAGGCCACCTCGTCCACACAGTAATTTCTGCAACTGGCTACTGAAGTACAGTAGCTACCAGAAGTATGTTTGCCTACATCCTACATAGATGTCGCTACTGTGGGCTTAGATGTCATCATTTACGTAAGAAACACAATCTGATAAAACACATTAGGGAAAATAAATTAGCAGACTTTTAAATATTGATAACTATTATAGAAACCAATTGTGATACAGTAAAAGACGAATGACGAATACCCCAACATAAAATTATTGAAAGGAAATATATAAAGATAATAGGACTGAAACTTTTATGGTGAATTCACGGTCAAAAATTATTATACTTAATACATTGCCTGAAGCACCTTTAAATTACCTATGAAAGATAAAATGTTTATATGAGTGCTGAAAAAAAGACAGATCAATGATCAGCGCCCTGTGTTGGGTCGGTCGCCAGGACATTATGTAGGCGCGCTCCGATCGTAAGAACTTAACCACTAGAGGGCTTTACACACATCGTGACATGTGGTTAAATTCTTTCGATCGGAGCGCGCCTACATAACTTCTTGACGACCGACCCAACAGAGGGCGCTGACCATTGATCTGCCTTTTCTTCAGCTGTCATACAGACATTTTATCTTTGATATGTAATTTATAGGTGCTACAGGCTATGTATTACGTATATTAATTTTTGACCGTAAATTCACCATAAAATATGTCAGACCCATTATCTTTATACATTTCCTTTTAATAATTTTATATTGGTGTATTCGTCTTTTACTGTATCACAATTGGTTTCTATAATAGTTATCTATATTTAAAAGACTGCTACATATATACTAAATATATATAGTAAAAGGTATCAGATAGATTACATAATGGTAAGACAGAGATTTAGGAATCAAGTTTTAAATTGTAAGACATTTCCAGGGGCAGATGTGGACTATGACCACAATCTATTGGTTATGAAATGTAGAGTAAAACTGAAGAAACTACAAAAAGGTGCTAAATTATGGAGATGAGACCTGGATAGACTCAAAGAACCAGAGGCTGTAGAGTGTTTCAGGGAGAGCATAAGGGAACAATTGACAGGAATGGGGGAAAGAAATACAGTAGAAGAGGAATGGGTAGCTTTGAGGGATGAAGTAGTGAAGGCAGTAGACGATCAGGTAGGTAAAAAGACGAGGGCTAATAGAAATCCTTGGGTAACAAAAGAAATATTGAATTTAATTGATGAAAAGAGAAAATATAAAAACGCAGTAAACGAAGCAGGCAAAAAGGGATACAAACGTCTCAAAAATGAGATCGACAGGAAGTGCAAAATGGCTAAGCAGGGATGGCTAGAGGATAAATGTAAGGATGTAGAAGCTTATCTCACTAGGGGTAAGATAAATACTGCCTACAGGAAAATTAAAGAGACCTTTGGAGAGAAGAGAACCACTTGTATGAATATCAAGAGCTCAGATGGAAACCCAGTTCTAAGCAAAGAAGGGAAGGCGGAAAGGTGGAAGGAGTATATAGAGGGTTTATACATGGGCGATGTACTTGAGGACAATATTATGTAAATGGAAGAGGATGTAGATGAAGACGAAATGGGAGATAAGATACTGTGTGAAGAGTTTGACCGGTCACTGAAAGACCTGAGTCGAAACAAGTCCCCGGGAGTAGACAACATTCCATTAGAACTACTGACGGCCTTGCGAGAGCCAGTCATGACAAAACTCTACCATCTGGTGAGCAAGATGTATGAGACAGTCGAAATATCCTCAGACGTCAGGAAGAATATAATAATTCCAATCCCAAAGAAAGCAGGTGTTGACAGATGTGAAAATTACCGAACTATCAGTTTAATAAGTCACAGCTGCAAAATACTAACGCGAATTCTTTACAGACGAATGGAAAAACTGGTAGAAGCGGACCTCGGGGAAGATCAGTTTGGATTCCGTAGAAATGTTGGGATACGTGAGGCAATACTAACCTTACGACGTATCTTAGAAGAAAGATTAAGAAAAGGCAAACCTACGTTTCTAGCATTTGTAGACTTAGAGAAAGCTTTTGACAATGTTGACTGGAATACTCTCTTTCAAATTCTGAAGGTGGCAGGGGTAAAATACAGGGAGCGTAAGGCTATTTACAATTTGTACAGAAACCAGATGGCAGTTATAAGAGTCGAGGGACATGAAAGGGACGCAGTGGTTGGGAGAGGAGTGAGACAGGGTTGTAGCCTCTCCCCGATGTTATTCAATATGTATGTTGAACAAGCAGTAAAGGAAACAAAAGAAAAATTCGGAGTAGGTATTAAAATTCATGGAGAAGAAATAAAAACTTTGAGGTTCGCCGATGACATTGTAATTCTGTCAGAGACAGTAAAGGACTTGGAAGAGCTGTTGAACGGAATGGACAGTGTCTTGAAAGGAGGATATAAGATGAACATCAACAAAAGCAAAACGAGGATAATGGAATGTAGTCAAATTAAATCGGGTGATGCTGAGGGAATTAGATTAGGAAATGAGATACTTAAAGTAGTAAAGGAGTTTTGCTATTTAGGGAGTAAAATAACTGATGATGGTCGAAGTAGAGAGGATATAAAATGTAGACTGGCAATGGCAAGGAAATCGTTATTGAAGAAGAGAAATTTGTTAACATCGAGTATAGATTTAAGTGGCAGAAAGTCGTTTCTGAAAGTATTTGCATGGAGTATAGCCTTGTATGGTAGTGAAACATGGACGATAACTACTTTGGACAAGAAGAGAATAGAAGCTTTCGAAATGTGGTGCTACAGAAGAATGCTGAAGATTAGATGGGTGGATCACATAACTAATGAGGAGGTATTGAATAGAATTGGGGAGAAGAGGAGTTTGTGGCACAACTTGTCAAAAAGAAGGGACCGGTTGGTAGGACATGTTTTGAGGCATCAAGGGATCAAAAATTTAGCATTGGAGGGCAGCGTGGAGGGTAAAAATCGTAGAGGGTGACCAAGAGATGAATACACTAAGCAGATTCAGAAGGATGTAGGTTGCAGTAAGTACTGGGAGATGAAGAAGCTTGCACAGGATAGAGTAGCATTGTGAGCTGCATCAAACCAGTCTTTGGACTGAAGACCACAACAACAACAACAATATATTTTACCTAATGTGTTTTATCAGATTATGTTTCTTACGTAAATGATGACATCTAAGGCCACAGTAGCGACATCTATGTAGGATGTAGGCAAATATATTTCTGGTAGCTACTGTACTTCAGTAGCCAGTTGCAGAAATGACTGTGTGGACGATGTGGCCTATTCTACACCTTACTTTAGACCTATGTGACGATGCTGTGCTGAGTATATTTATATGTTTTGACGATGATATTACGGCCTTATAACTTTAAGACATGGTGTAGAAAAATGTACGTTTTATCTTACTTTATCTGTACATTTCCCTGGTTGTATGATAGTATATTGTGATACGTAATGCTGTATCGTGTTGAAAGACAGACTGCTCACTAGGTGGATATATTTTTATATTGTAGAAATGAGGATGGTCATGACTGACTGAAACCGGTCATCGTCAAAAGAACTGATATTGTGATCAAAGACGGGAATAAAAAACATTTGACTTGTGGACTATTCCCAGGTTAGTAACGTCGTTCTAGGTCCATCCACTTTCACTGCATCACTTCCGAGATCTGGGTTGGAGCTCGGAGTGCGGCGACTTAAAATGACGTGCTGTGGGTTAGGTTTGGTTGCAGCGACTCAAAGCAATGACGGCGTCCTGTTGTGGAGAACGTGGCTCCACCCATCGGAAGGCGGCGAGCTCTGGAGAGAAGACAGAGGCGCCCTACGTCGGCCTTTTGTGTGGTCGATCAAAATGTCGATACTGCACTTTTATGCAGTGAATACGTCAGTAGTTATTATAAGATTCCTATAACCTGAGCTGAACTGTCCACCATGTTTTCCCCAAGGTATGGAATATTCATACTTGTTTACATGCGACTCACGATGGAGTGGAGATTTCTAATGAAATTT
Organism: Schistocerca gregaria; assembly: GCF_023897955.1. Lineage (NCBI taxonomy): Eukaryota > Metazoa > Arthropoda > Insecta > Orthoptera > Acrididae > Schistocerca > Schistocerca gregaria. Next base: position 456,537,362 of record NC_064926.1, read on the forward strand.
ATTGAAGAATTTGTCGTAAATATGGGCGTCTGCTCAGCTGCAAACTGCACTAACTATTGCAAAAATGCTTTTTGCATTTTTAGGTTTCCTAGTGATTCTGAATAAAGAAAAAGATGGTCAATAGACTGCCGGAGAGACAATTGGAAACCACTCGCCGTTCACCTTGGTATTGTGAATATATGTTAATAAGAGTAGTTATAAACATGAAACCAGTTGTATACAATTGCAATTCTTCTATGTGGAAAACTGTACTGCAGCAGTTCGTCTCAATTTATCTCGATTCCTGAGATATTTTCGCAATTGGCAAGGTGGAGAGGATTATTGTTGTGTATTTATACGTCTTATCATAAACATATATACACTAACTGATTAATACTTAACCCCATTTATTGTATGGCGCGGTAGAATGAGTGATATTTCAGATTCTTTTATAGCGGGCTGGTCATGGTGAGGGAACCTGCACAAGAAACATAACTTTCAAAGAATAAAGTTTTTACCACAACTCAACAAGCAACAAAACTACCATGAAGTACATAAAATGAATACTGGTTTAGTGATAGATGAAACTACCAATAAAAATTCGTTTCACTGTCAGGTAAAACTATACTTTACCCCACTTCTGTACAATAAATATGCGACGTTTCTTAAAGTACCTCCTTCAAAAAAATAAATAAACACCTCTTTTACAGGTGGCTATATACAGGCAAAACTAATAAATAGACACATGCTGTTACTGCGTAACATCCATATTTGCATTTAATATTTACAAACTATCACGCAAGTTCTCAGCCTACGTTTCTATATCCATGTAATATGACATTTTAATAGAAATATCGTAAAAAGTTGCGTTAATAGGTTAACCACCCACAAGGTAAACAGTGCTGAATCTTACGACATGGGGAAGACATGGCGGACGATTCAGCCTGTTATTTAGGAGTTGTAAGTTGTAATGTTAGTTGGCATCCTGGACTGTTTTGTGAATGACGGACCACTGTCAGTTTCCCTGTGTAATATGAACTACGTACAATATATGACACACAAACATCGTTCCCTCCCCCCTCCCCTCTCCTCCTCCCCCCTCCCCCCTACGATGCCTGCGGTCCTTTTCCGCTTCAGAAGGCTCACAGGCTCAAAACACGACGAGACCACAGCGCGTTTTATGTCGTCGTGTTGCTCTTTTATGGCACACACATTGGTCTACACTTCCCGATACTGAATTACGGGACGTAAAACCTCTTCTCTGTGCTTGGACCTCCTCCTTCCGGCCTCGCCTTCGAGAGGAGGTAATTTTAACTAGACTCCGGATAGGGGACTGTCTTTCTAGCCATGAACATCTTGTAAGCGTTGATCCTCCCCCGTTTTGTCCCATCTCTCTCAACTGTGGACCGTGAGACACCTTTTTGTTCAGTTCCCCTATTTTAATCCGCTACGCTCCCGTTTACAGTCGTCGTCTGTAAAGGTAAAATGATCATTTTAAGGAATTTAGTGTCGGTGAATGCAAAAAGGCCTTAATTTCGCTTTACTGCTTCGAGTTTATAACAATAAAGTCATAAAGACTATTGCCTCTGTTCGGGAGCGATTCATCTTCCCTTTTAGCAGATGACACGCGCTCAGCCGAGCACGTCCTTGAGTTTATCAGTGTCAGTGACATGACATCGGGCATCCCCAAAGGGATACAACCCTCCCCCCTTTTAATAGTAGTTCTCTAAGGTTTCCTTCCGTTTTTAGTTTCCCTACTTCTTGAGTTTCGCTCCCATTGTTGCTGACTTAACATTCGGTTTTTTAGCCTTTCCTAAGCCACAGAATGGTCGCTTATGACTGTAGCAGTTTTGCGCCCTGAAACCATAAACAAAAAAAGAGACCCTGTAGCGAGAACATAGAAATTGATGTCTGCTGATGACCGTCATTTTGCGTCTCCTTCAATTCTCCGTTCAAATCCATCTTGTCATCACAATAGCACTTCTCGACAGTCAAAGGGTCTCTTCGGTAAAATGATCATTTTAAGGAATTTAGTGTCGGTGAATGCAAAAATGGCCTTAATTTCGATTTACTGCTTCGAGTTTATAAGAATAAAGTCATAAAGACTATTGCCTCTGTTCGGGAGCGATTCATGAAATGATGACTATTTCATATTCCGAAGTGGCGTTTCTCTGTATTTTCCACTTAGCTATAAAGATGTCATAAATAATTGCAATAAGTCGCCTTTTGTATTGGTAACGACTCATTATCAGGTGGCACACATTTGTTAGTGATTGTTTATAGTACCGTTGAGGTTGTTGTCTATTTGAATCCGTAGTGTTAATCTCGTTGCACAAATAACATTGTTTTAGTTTTCCTGTTCGTTAATTACACAGCGTTACACAAACTTTGTCGCAGGTAACAGTTCCCACGTCCTTTACAAACCAGTGTTATGCAATTAACGTAACCAGTAAGCATAAATAACGACCACTAAAATGCTATAAGCAAGACATGGGCAAGCTTTGGTGATTCGCGTGCCTGATTCGCTTACTTGTTTAAACAGGTGGGCCATCTCTGCACCTGACGAGACAGCAGCATTTCTAGCGCATAAAGTCAGAGCTATAGCATCCGTGACGTAAATGTTTATCGTGTAACACACGCACGCTATGCCCACACGACAAGCTGCGCCGACAAATTATGCCCCGAAACATTCGTTTCTGAGTGTACATTCATTTTATATCCACCCCATCGTCAGATGTTTATATTTATTTAAGCGTCGTGAACGTTGTTTCTTTACTTACGACGTTCTACAATAGCTGCCCTAAATACTTTCGTTGCAAAATTCTGCAACGCTATTAGTAAAGAAACAACTTTCCTTTTGATACCTGTAATGCTCGTAATTTTTTCGTTGTGTTGAACTCCACATCTACACCACGAACGGAAATTGCTGAGTTGTATCTGACAGATCAGCGCTTTCGACCAAGCCTATCGCAAATGCTTTGAATGTGGCGGATCACACAAACTGTTTTAAATGTTTTCAGCTATCATAGTAATTCGGCAAACGACTGTTCGTCTGGCTAAGTTTTCTCTTTTTCTTCTGTAGGGACGTAGCACATCTGCAATGTCCAAGAGGCACTCCTTTACGAATTTGTCGTCAGAAAGAGGCTGTAATCATACGTAGTTCTTCTACTCACAATAAAACTAACTTAAACCTAATAGTCGTACTGTATCCTCATCTGGCAGACATATGCTGTTGTTTGCACAAATTTGAAATTAATATTTTAATTTTGTCTTTTTGCAATTTCCATGTAAGTTTTTGTTGAGCGAAGTGTTTTGTAGAAAAGTGCTTTTCGTATTATATTTCTTATATTATATATCTTATATTATATCTTATATTATATATAATATATATTATATTATCTTATATATATATATAATATTTCTTATATTATATTTCTTCACAACAGATAGTGATTCACTACACAACAAGCAAACAGTACATGGTAAAGAAACAATCTTTCGTCCATTTCTCCTGGAATTGGTGGCGTTCAGCAGCTACTTTTCTCTTTTTAATGCGAGACTTTCTGCGATTAACGCCAGACAGAACACACAGCAACACGTGCACGAAATTAACAAACAACTAGCAAAAAACATTACGTGTGAACTGATAACTAGTTTGTTCACTATGTAACGGCTCTGCTGGCGCTGTTCAAGTTGGTTAATTTTCGTGGCACTGTCATCTGCTACCAGCGTTTTCGATATATCAAAGTGTAGCACAGACGTAGGCAGTAGGCAATAAGTAGCGTGTGTGTCTTTGTTGTTAGCACTGATTCTAGGTGATGAGCTATTTCTTCCATACTCCGTACCCACATGAGCTCAGGGACCATAACTTCGCTCTCAAACTGGAAACGTGTTTCTCTTCGTTGTTCAAATCCAGTGGCGGCGAAATGGCAGGGCACATGTGCAGATCAAGCAAAACTTTCAATGGGCTGTGTCGTGAGCTCCGAACCCAGGCCCACAAGAAAGACAGCCCGTGGCGCGTTCCTCGCCGCACGTCACACTGTAGGTCCGACGCAGAGCGAGTAACCATTTCGGACGAGTTTAATAATTCTTGACTGCTCATTTAAATGCATGCAAGCAACGACAAAGTGAATACCTGCAACACGCACCTTTTCAATTACACATTTATATCCTGTGTGCCCTGAACGGAGCCGAGCGTTTGCGAAGTTGACAGCCAAGACGACTAGTGTGACGTCAGAACCTATGTTTGGGAGGCCCGCATTTCTCGAGGGACCCGCTGTATAAAACCCGAGGTGAGATGAGCATAAGCGGAAATATCGGCAAATGAGTACAATGCGAGCACCTTAAGTAAAAATATACCAACACAAAAGCCGAAATGTTGCAGCAGTTTCTGAGAAACTTAACTCATCACGGTCGCATTGTTCTGCATCCACTATGGATAAAAGATTTACTTGCAGATAATTTAGCATGTGTATTAAGTGCTGTGCTTGTTTTAAAATTGTGTTACTTGTATTACTCTTTCTCGTCTTTTCGGCTACTAGAATGTCGAGTAAATGATTTTCTACACACATGTGAAAATGATATTGGAGTAGCAAAAGGACAGCGAGGTATCGAAAGAGTTACGTGTTGCCATAACTACAATTAAAGCAAACAATATAATACTGTCAGTCGAAAAATGCATTCTTTATCTTTGATAACAGAAAATACATCAGTTTATTTGTGTTTGTTTCTGTTACTTATTGTTGCTGTTGCTACTATACAGAGGGGTCCAAAAAAATGTATCCACTGTTTAAAAGTCCATAATTGGCAAACTAATTGACGGAGTTATCTTTGGTAGTGTAATTGTTTGTAGTTTCGGCAATCGCTACACAAGCGTTGTATTGCGTTGTTTTGTTTTGTTAGATGACAGTCGCCAGATAGTCAGTGTTTTGTTCTTATTTGCACCTAGTTACTCGAGTAAACATGGCTGGTGCATTGCTTACATTCGATGAAAGGAAGTCAGTTTTGAAGTGTATTTTAAGTACGAAAACATTAATGAGGTTCAACGGCAATGGAGAAATGACTATCAAACAGAGCTACCGACACATTTAACAATTCGTCACATTCGAGACAAATTTGAAGCCGAAGGCTGTGTTAAAGATGTACACAAACAACTATCTGGACGATCTGTAACAGTAACAAGTCCAGCTAACTCCCGTCGTGTGTTGCAACAATTCACTCGCTCACCACAGAAGACTGTGAGACTGTGTGCCCGTGAAACTGGAATGAGTCGCTCAAGTGTTCGGCGAATTTTGAAGACAGCAAAGTGGAAGTGCTACATCCCACGATTGCTACACGCAATGAAGGAGGACGACCCAGATAGTAGAATGGAGTGCTGCGGGTGGTTTACTAACATGGTGCGCAACGATGAAGAGTTTGCAGAGATGATTGTGTGGTCTGATGAGGCACAGTTCAAACTTGATGGTACAGTAAATCGCCACAATTGCATCTACTGGACCGCCAAAAATCCGTACGTTCATGTAGGCAAAGCCGTGAATTTGCCAGGAGTAATTGTGTGGTGTGGGTTGTCTTACCGGGGCTTGATTGGGCCATTCTTCTTTGAAGGCACAGTTACCGGTTAGGTGTACCTTCAGAAGCTTCAGACATCTATTTTACCTGCCATCCGAAACTTGTATGGAGATGGAAGAGTTTACTTTCAACAAGGTGGTGCTCCAACCCACTATCAAAATCGTTTAAGGACGTATCTCGACGAAAATTTACCTGGAAGATGGATAGGTCGTAGAGGTGCTGTGGAGTATCCACCATGTTTCCCAGATCTAACTCCCCTGGACTTTTACCTTTGGGGAACACTAAAGGAAGGATGCACATTGGATGAACTTCGAGAATCCATCGTACATACGTGTGCAAATATCCAACTGAACACGTTACAGTCAGTAGCTCGTGCTGCAGTTCGGCGGCATCGTTTGTATGTGGATGTTAATGGTGCCCGTTTCGAACACCTACAATGATATCTTTAAGTTGGACTTTAAGCTACACTTTCACCAAAAATGAGACCAATTAGTTTGTAAGTTATGGACTTTTAAACAGTGGATACTTTTATTTGGACTCCTCTGTATATGAGAGAGGTTTCTTTACGTCTTGCAAGTTAAAGAGCTCTGCAATCTTCCAGCTAAGTTCTTTCTGTAAGGTTACCTCCTAAGGATATGGCAGCACGCTTAAATAAATATATACTGCTTAACTCGCTTAGCAGGGACAGATTCCTGACAAGAAATGGAGGGAATAAGGTCCTATGAACATGAGCCCTGAAATGGATCGTCAGCGTGCAACGACAACAAATCGTCCCAGAACACAGTATAGAATTGCATCGTTTCCACGTTACAACAGATGTTCACGGTAGCCTCCATGGGATGCAATGCACACGTTAACACGTACCATCATGGATTGCCACACTCTTTCACATGCTCCAGCCTCTTTCCAAACCGCATCAAAGGCGTCGTCAGCACTCTGTTGAAGGCTCTGCACATCAGAAACTGGTTCAGCATACACAACGCTTTTTAATGCCTCTAGAGGTAAAAATCCAGGGGGTTTAAGTCCGGCGATCTAGCAGGCATGCTACGGGACCTCCACGTCGTATCCAACCTCCGGGGAAAATGTTGAGGTGTCGGCGAACTGTAATGCGGATGTGCAGAAACTACAAAACCTGTCGCATTGCCAGAGGCACATTCTCAAGCAGCCCAGGCAGAATATTCCGCAGGAAATCCAGGTACTTTCCTCCATCGGCGCTTTGTGGAATAATGACCGGTCCAGATATGTGGTCGCCAAGAATACCTGCCCACACACTGATGCTGAACCGATGCTGATGAGGCGCCTCAGCCAATCCCCGAGCATTGTTTGCAGCCCACAGATGACTATTACCCAGATTGATAATGCCAGTTCTGTCTGGTAAAGACTGCTTCGTCTGTAAAGAGGACTGATGGCAGAAATCCCATAACTGTGATGGTCTGGTACAAAAACCATCGACAAACCCTTCGCGTTGAGGCAAACTCGCTGCAGATAATCTTTGCAGTTGTTGTAGGTGATAGGGATAGCAGCGGTTGTCATGCAAGATACACATAATCGTACTTTGGCTTACACCATGTTGGTGGGTCACTTGCTTGGATGATGTACGAGGGTTCGTCTTGACATCCTGTAGAAACCGATTCTCCAACTCTGGTGCAGACACAGTCCGCTGCCTACCTGCTCGTTCGTCTGTCTGAAAGGACCCATGATCACACAAAAGCCCAAAAAGCGCTTCTAATGTAGTGTGGTGCATTCCCGAAATGAATACCGTACCATTCTGCTTCTCACAGTGCACTGCAACACACAAACACCACACGCCAGGTGTTCAGAGAACACTTTCATTCGACAGTGCCATCTACGCTGGCAACAACGCATTTCCGAACACATGTTCATAGCAGCTTTCTTCCTCCATTTGCAGTCAGGAATCTGTCGCTGCATTTTGTCGGTTTTATTAAAGTTCACTCAGCATATTACTTCTTGGGTGGGATATCAGCCATATCTGTTCTCCCACCTGGAAGCTACGTTTATTGCCTTCCTCGCCATGTGTGGTATTCCGCTCCTTCCAATATTTCATCATGTCACTTTCCATCATCCTGTGCACTGGCGCCACTATAGCTTTCCTAGCGAGATCTCTTCTGTTATTCGTAATCTTGTTAGTTGCAACGGCATCATGATGGTGCTGAAATCGACGAAGCCTCTATACTGTACTTGTGAAGAGGGGAGGAGGGGGGGGGCGAGATCCTTATGATCGAAGATCGAAGATAACGAAACAACTGCAGCTGTTATAACTGGAATAATATAGCCTTCTAACAGCGATCGATAGTTCGTGTAATAGCAGCACAGTGATGTAATACATTTGAATGTTTACAAGCCAGTTTTTCAAAACAGGTGGGCAATTTGGGGCCGAAGTGCAACTTGCCTTAAGGGAACGGTTTTGTGGGCTCTGAGGCGCATTGCCGCCCTTAGTTGTTCTCTTTTACAGGTCGTCACGCACCGAGAACAGATTTTCCAGAATCGTGTCATTCACTTCCTGTGCCACTCATATAAACAACCATTTAACATTATCACACACACTTTACTGTTCAGTATTGGCATTTCTGTGCTGATACATTCGTAAGTTCATCCATAACCGTTCTAAGTTCATAAAAGATTTATTTCATTGACGGTATGCTGGTACACCTCGCTAAGATCGTGTAGGGCCCCGACAAGCACGCTGAAGTGCCGCATCACGACGTGGAATGGACTCGACTAACGTCTGAAGTAGTGCTGGAGGGAATTGACACCATGAATCCTGCAGGGCTGTCCCTAAATCCGTAAGAGGGCGAGTGGGTGGAGATCTCTTCTGAACAGCACATTGCAAGGCATCCCAGATACGCTCAATAATGTTCATGTCTGGGGAGTTAGGTGGCCAGCGCAAGTGTTTAAATTCAGATGAGTGTTTCTGGAGCTACTCTGTAGCAATCCTGAACGTGTGTGGTGTCACATTCTCCTACTGGAATTGCCCAAGTCCGTCAGGAGCATAATGGAGACGAATGGATGATGGTGATCAGACTGGATGCTTAAGTACGTCTCACCTGTCAGAATCGTATCAAGACGCATGAGGGGTCCCAAATCACTCCAACTGCACACGCCCCATACCATTACAGAGCCTCAATCACATTGAACAATCCACTGCTGACATGCAGGCTCCATGGATTCATTAGGCTGTCTCCATACCCATACATGCACATCCGCTCGATACAAATTGAAACGAGGCTCGTCCAACCAGTTTTCTAGTCATTGGCGGTGTTGACAGGCCCAGGAGAGGCGTCAAGCTTTGTGTCAAGTTATCAAGGCTACATGAGTGGGCGTTCTGCTCCGGAAGCCCATATCGATGATGTTTCGTTGAATGATTCGCCCGCTGTTACTTGTTGATGGCCCAGCATTGAAATCTGCACCAATTTGCGCAAGGGTTGCACTTCTGTCACGGCTGAACGATTCTCTTCAGTCGTCTTTGGTACCATTCTTGCAGGATCTTTTTCCGACCCCAGAGATGTCCGAAATTTGATGTTTTACCGGATACCTAATATTCACGATACACCCGTGAAATGGTCCTACTAGAAAATCCCGACTTCATCGCTACCTCGGAAATGCTATGTGCTATCGCTCATACGTCGACTATAATAACACGTTCAAACTCAAATAAATCTTGATAACCTACCATTGTAGCAGCAGCAAGCGATCCTACAACTGCGCTAGATACTTCTTACAGGCACTGCCGACCGTAGCGCCGTATTCTGCCTGTTTACATATACTATGAGCTCAAAAGTATCCGGACACCACCAAAAACATACGATTTTCATATTAGGTGCATTGTGTTGCCACATACTCCCAGATACTCCATATCAGTAACTTCAGTAGTCATTAGACATCGTGAGAGATCGTTCTGTGGGACTCATGGACTGCGAATCTGGTCAGGTGGTTGAGTGTCACTTGAGTGATACGTCTGTACGCGAGATTTCCACACTCCTAAACATCCCTAGGTCCACTGTTTCCGATGTGATAGTGAAGTGGAAACGTGAAGGGACACGTACAGCACTGACAGAGACCGCCGACTGTTGAAGAGGGTCGCAGTGTGTACTAGGCAGACAACTATCCAGACAATCACACAGGAACTCCAAACTGGATCAGGATCCACTCTAAGTACTATGACAGTTACGCGGGAGATGAGAGGAAACTTCGATTTCATGGTCGAGCGAGGGGTAACGCCAAACAACGCCTCACTTGGTGTAAGGAGCGTAAACATTGGATGACTGAACAGTGGAAAAACTTTGTGTGAAGTGACGAATCACGGTACACGGTGTGGCGAACCGATAGCAGGGTGTGGGTATTGCGAACGCCCGGCGAATGTCATCTGCCAGCCTGTGTACTGCCAACAGTAAAATTCGGAGGCGCTGGTGTTATGGTGTGATCGTGTTTTTCATGGAGGGGCTTGCACCCCTTGTTGTTTTGCGCGGCACTATCACAGCACAGGCCTACACTGGTGTTTTAAGCACCTTCTCGCTTCCCGCTACTGGACAACAATTCGGGGATGGCGATTGCATATTTCAACACGATCGACCACCAGTTCATAATGCACGGCCTGTGGTAGAGTGGTTACACGACAATAACATCCCTGTAATGGTCTGGCCTGCACAGAGTCAACCTGAATCCTATAGAACACGTTTGAGATATTTCGGAACGCCCTCTTTGTGCCAGGCCTCACCGGCCACATCTATACCTCTCCTCAATGCAGCACTCCTTGAAGAATGAGCTGCTATTCCCCAAGAAAGTTTCCACCACCTGACTAAATATGTGCTTGCGAGAAGGGAAGCTGTCTCAAGGCTAAGGGTGGGCGAACACCATACTGAATTCCAGCTGTGCCGCGCGGGATTAGCCGAGCGGTCTGAAAGCGCTGCAGTCATGGACTGTGCGGCTGGTCCCGGCGGAGGTTCGCGTCCTCTCTCGGCCATGGGTGTGTGTGTTTGTCCTTAGGATAATTTAGGTTAAGTAGTGTGTAAGCTTAGGGACTGATGACCTTAGCATTTAAGTCCCATAAGATTTCACACACATTTGAATTCCAGCATTAGCGGTGGATGGCGCCACAAACTTGTAAGTCATTTTCAGTCAGGTGTCCGGATACTTTTGATCACACAGTATATCTCTGTATATGAATACGCATGCCTACCATGCCTATACCAGTTTCTTTGGTGTTTCGGTGTGTTTTGTCTATCCCATGAAGTGGTTTCTATTGTAATTCGTGAATTTCGGAAATCAACGACTTATCTGTTTCACAACTTTTACCAGCGACTTGAGTGTATGTTGCAGCCTAACAGCACTCTATATACTCAACTACCTTTCCATTATTATAAAATATGCCACTCGGGCGATTTAGTCTGTTAATACACACAAAAGATATCAACTGCAGGCATTAGCAACATGTTCAGTGATAGACTTTTGATTAAATGAAACATTACAGCTCCTTTTTTTAGCTTTAGCAGTATTATTCTGTTAAAAACAGCACGCACAACATATTCGTGGTTTTACTGCGTTAATTTAAATATTAAATCATAACCTTAGCGCGGGTGACCACTGCCGTCACGTTATATCACTCCTCAAGTGAGCACAGTAGCTGAACTAAGTTTCCCAGTTGTGGTAATTATTGTACTGAACACTTGCAATGTCCTACTTTTCTTTCTGTTCTGAAACAGCACGTAAACACTATTAATGTCACTGACTCAGTCTTCCATTTGGCATCTCTCATTTCATTTCCTCCCCTTGGAATAGGACTGCTCTACTTTTGCAACCTTAATACTGAATGCTGGGTGCTCGCGCTTCAGCTTCACACCCCTTTCGAATGGCCAGATTGAAAGGGAGCCTAATGCGAGTTTGCATTGAGTAAGCTTCGATCAGTTACTTTACGAACTGATTAATAACTGAATCAACTAGTTTTGCACTGAGTCACTGGCATTTTATACCTCTGTATAGCATTAGATAAGATTCAAATTGAAAGCTTCTTATGAAAATCAAATGAAATATTAAAAAAAAAACTTACTTGTGCAACCCGTCCAAGTTTTAGTCTGGTTCCTTATAGTCATCCGTTTAAAATACCAGATGATTATTAGTAAGCCAGACTAAAAATTGGACGGGTTGCACAAATAACGTTGCAGGCACACCTTAGTATCAAGTTAATATGTATTTTACGAATTAAACCACATGAAAATATCAATTATGAACACTAAAGATCACTACAGGAATACTTGTACTGTGTTTATGATACAGTAACTTTTTCTGAACACACGGGAAAGGCCTCGGATTGATATAACGATGGATTCATCTCACGTGCATGCACACTCACATTCGTTCACAACAAACGCACAGATAGAAAGAAGATAAATATCAATTTGTACACCAGATAGAAACTCGATGGATCAGAGAAAAGTTGGCTTTGTTGATAAGCTACATGGTCGGCAGCTTGCGTAGAAATTCTCCACCTCGGAGATACAAAACATACAGAAATATATAGGATGAAACGAAATTCTCATTCGATACGAAATTCAATTTAAACAGCATGGATAGTAACATTCAGCGGAAGACTCTCTACGTGGCGGAAAGGCACGAGGTCTAGATTAACGTGCCAACACAAAGAAATACCGAACTCACGAACTGACTGTAAAATTAAAACACGGGTAAAGAATTCGACACGTCAAATTTCGATTGCAAGTAGACAATGCATTCACATTATGAAATTCACGCTGACTGAAACAAGACATGAGTTGAACGAAGCGCTCTCTCATCACTAAGTAGCGGTGGGACAAACAATCGCGCTAATTAACTGAAATATCAATAACTATCGCCGCACTCCCTAACTGAAACAGATACTTCGGTATGATTTAACCGTCGTTATAGTTCTGAGAAACATATTAGTATCTCGACCTCAACAAAATCTTTGCACATTCCAACTACCTAAACTTATGTTATAAAAGATGGCGAGAGCAGACAACCTCACCTTTCGACTTTCCAGTGAAGAGTGCTGTTGCACGCTAGCGAGTAGAGGTACCCATGTAGAAGCGGCAAAAGCTGCTGACCAGTTCCTCTGATGGCTCTTTGGCCCAGCAGAAGCTATTTTATCTATACACAAAAGCTGGCTAAAAAGTGCCACTACGACTACCAGCACAAGAACCAAAGTACATGGAAGCATCGCACAGATATCCACACACTCTCTCCCCCTCTTGTTAAGCCCTAGTTTTTTTTTATTTGAAACAACGTGTCATTTCTGCTATGACATTACACCCTTTAATCTTATCTGTATAAACATATGCCTCATCCTACCTCTTCCCACATGTCTCCTCTGCGCCTCCTCTGTACAGCGGTACTTGATACTGTCTGTCATGCAGGCATAAAGAACCATTTATTCACTTCCAAGAGAAGTAATGCGTCAGCTACACCCTTAGATCCCGACCCGACCTACAGCATCATTGTTTGTATAGTGCTTTCATGATTCTCACTTGCCTGTTTTTAGAAATACACCCCCTAAAAACTACAAAGCATACAGAGGGCCCCTAAACAGAGTATGACCGATAACTGTTTAAAAGTTCCCAGATGGTGTAGGCTAAATCGAGGCGAACAAATTGATACAGGACACTTGTGGTCATCCAGTTCTGGAAACAGCGTAAATTGACCTACAAAAACGACTTCAACTACAGCTCTTGCCCGCCGCTCAAAATTTTTGTTAAATTCTTCTTTTAATATTAAAAACACCATGCTGATGCATTTACAAAATGTACAATTGACATTTGTGTAAATTTTGCCTCAAAATATTATAAATTTTCTCAGCGTAATATTAATAGCTAGCTGAGTACCGGGTGTTACCCGGGTACGCATTTGTTTCAGTTCTAGCACTCCATCTTCTCCTTCCTCCTCTCTCTTATCTATCTCTTCTGCCCTCCTCTCTGCCCATCTCCTTATCCTCCTCCTCTCTGCCCACCTCCTCCACTCCTCACTCTCTGCCAATCTCCTCTTCCCATCCCTAACTGTGTCACCCTTCTCTATTTATCCATCCCATCCTCCACCTCTCCCCCTGAGTCGTACAGGGACATTATTTTGTAGGTACATTCAATGTTACATGTGGATACTGTCTGATAAACGTGTAGCTAATAAAATTAGTGCCAAACAAATAATGAAATTAAATGACACGACGTCTTGCCTAATGCAATAATTTTAGTGCATGAATAGCGCAATTTTTTCCTTTCATCGCCATATGGCGATTGTCTGCGAGAAAGTTTCGTAAAAGTTTAAAATTACGTGTAAATATTTGTTGTAAGTGACTAAGTACTCTCATTCTCAAATACTGGCATACTAGCTATACATCATGCAATGCGTACGTTCAGCACAGTGAATATAGTATAAGCATTGCACTTATTGCTTTGACTCGTATCACGTGGCACATATCAGCCAATAAAACAATTTTCACAATTATGATAAAATTCAAAAGTCTATGAATAAATAATGTTACGGTGTAAAGTCAAGCGCCAGCACGCCAGTGGGGAACTATAGAGCAGAGAAGTCAGTGAGAAGACGTCAGCCAGTTGCACGCTGACTGACCCCTCTCCAGGACGACAACGTGGCCATTTCTACGTCAGGTTCAAGACTAGCAACTTGAATAGAAGTGTCAAATCTAATCACTTGTATGCTCCGTCTATGTAAGGCGAACTTGGGAATTGTTATACTGAAGAGATTTCTTATTTTGTCTGTCGCCCTTTTCTTGCGACACATCTGTGTAACCCAAAATTAACGGGAGGACGACGGTTCAATCCCGCGTCCGGCCATCCTGATTTAGCTTTTCCGTGATTTAACTGAATCACTTCAGGCAAATGCCGGGATGGTTCCTTTGAGAGGGCACGGCCGACTTCCTTCCCTAATCCAATGAGACCGATGACCTCGCTGTTTGGTCTCTTCCCCCAAATCAGTCCATCCAGTCCCAAAATTAAATATTGTAATTTTTCATTTTATAACTCCGTCCGAACATGCCTTGGAAGGGCCAACGGTACCGACCGGTCTCCGTGTCATCCTCAGCCCACAGGCGTCACTGGATGCGGCTAATGGAGGGGCTTGTGGTCAGCACACCACTCTCTCGGCCGTATGTCAGTTTACCAGACCGTAGCTGCTGCTTCTCAGTCAAGTAGCTCCTCACTTTGCTCACAAGGGCTGATTGCACCCTGATTGACAACAGCGCTCGGCAGATGGTCACCCATCCAAGTGCTAACCCAGCCCAACAGCACTTCGGTGATCTGACGAGAACCGATGTTACCACTGTGGCGAGGCCGTTGGATCAGATTTATAATGAAACTCATTAATACGATTTGTTTGAATGTTGTCCAGCCATCCGAGGAAGCAGGTTTCCCAGACACCCCAAATTGACTACTAGGCTGGATTTAACATTTTGCGACGAGAAGGTTGAACGACCACCAATGCGACACACACAGAACCGTCAGCCACCACAGATTTTCTTTTTTCTTTTCTCGTGGGCTTTTTTGTTTCGCTGGTGCCTTAATTCTAACTTGTCTTTTCTTTGTAGGGGTGTTTACATGTTTTAGTAATGTCATAGAGTTTTTGCTAAACACCTTTTTCAAGTGGGCGCTGCAGAATTATTTAGCTTTTTTGTGTTCTTATTTTAATTGCTCGCCTTGTCCGTTTATTGCATTTGTCTCTCACAAAATAACCAACCCACCTCTCCCACCCCCTCCTCAGACGCCTCAGCTGCAAGTGACAGATGCAACGCAGCCAACACAAATGATTCAGTTTCAGACGCAACTGATTGGCTCGCTGCTAAACACTGTACAGCAGCTCCTGCAAAATCAAACCACCAATGCATGACCACAGGCAACAACCGTAGCTCTGAGTGCCATACCACCTTTTCTCCAGTTTAGCAAAAAACAAAAAAAAAAACAAAAAATGAGGAGCCAAATGGTTCAAATGGCTCTGAGCACAATGGGACTTAACATCTGAGGTCATCAGTCCGCTAGAACTTAGAACTACTTAAACCAAACTAACCTTAGGACATCACACACGTCCATGCCCGGGGCAGGATTCGAACCTGCGACCATGGCCGTCGCGCTGTTCAAGATTGAAGCGACTAGAAACGCTCGGCCACTCCGGCCGGCGATGAGGAGCAGCTCGAGTGGTTTCTAACAGTATGAAACCCACGTAATTGCTCACAACGTTTCAGGTACTGTGGAGTTACATAACTTTTTGTCGATGATAGGAAGCACAATTTTTTGCCTCACTCAGAAATTGTTCCCTAACCCAACTCCGAGTGGATTTTCCTATGAACAGGTTGTGGACTCGCTAACTAACTATTATGACCAAAAAGTGAAAGTGGTGGCAGCTAGATATCAATTCTTTCGTTGCAAGAAAAGATCAGAACAAACTTCTCGCGACTAGGTAACTGATTTGCAGGGTATGACAAGGAAATGCAAATTAATATGTGCTTGTGGTGCTTTATATTCAGATGTTATGTTGCGTGATGCAATCGTGTACACTGTAACTGATGTCAAACTCAGAGAACAGATTCTGAAAGTCAGATCCCCCGTTGCAACATGTAGTGCAAATTCTCGATCGGTATGATACAGGTGCCGTCTCGGCTGATAAATTTGAGCAGCCACCAATTGCGGGTTGACTTGTCCCTTGAGCGGGACCGGACCATTAGACAGCAACAGCCCGCACGCACCACGCCGCGTAAACAGTCCTCTACAATGTGCCCATCCAGGCGAGCACAGTCTTACACTTGTGTCAATAAAGGTTTTTAACGGAACAAACATAAGAATTCTGCCCACTCACAAAAATCTAGTCACAAGGCCCATGTAATCAATGCAGTGTATCCGAAGCCTGCTGCAGAAATTAGCAAAACCAGCAAGCGACCAGTTTCTTCAGTGCTATGCCAGTCCAACGAACTTTTTGTTCATTTGCATATTAGTGGAAAACATGTGAAGTTTCAGTTGGACAAGGGTGTCTCTGTTACATTGTTGAATGACAACACATGCTTACATTACCTGCCATGTACCGCTCGCATATCGGAACTGGGACTTTTACTGTACTACAGCCACGCAATTGTGAGAAAATATTTGGCCTTGATTCATTTGATTTGTTTGGCTTTGAGAATTGTTATACTGAAGAGATTTCTTATTTTGTCTGTCACCCTTTGCTATCGACACATCTGTGTAACACAAAATTAAGTGTTGTACTTTTTCACTTTACAATAAAATTCATTAACACCATTTGTTTGAATGTAGTCTAGCGATCCAAGAAAGCAGGTTTCCTAGACACCACATAATTGACGGTTAGACTGGATTTTACGATTAGATTTTCCAAAGCCTATATATATTTTTCCCTGATTCGCGTAATATTCTTCATATCAATAGCTATCTGGTTCAACTGGTTCAACTGGCACTGAGCACTATGGGACTTAACATCTATGGTCATCAGTCCCCTAGAACTTAGAACTACTTAAACCTAACTAACCTAAGGACATCACACAACCCCCAGTCATCACGAGGCAGAGAAAATCCCTGACCCCAGCTATCTGGTACTACATACTTTCTAAACCAGCTTAAGTTATCCCTCAGTGTTCGAATTACCTCCTTACCAAATTTCACCGAAATCATGAGGGGGGAAGGGGGAGTAGTAATAATAAATTTAAAAGTCATGCAAGATGTGACCCTTTCTCACGCAGCTCTGTGCTTATGACGTCATATACCTTGAGCTATGTGTCGTAAAATGATATAATTTCGCAGCTACATTCAGTGGTATATGTGAACACTATCTGCAAAATGTGTTTCCAATACAGTTAGTAGTAAGGAATTGATAAATTAAAACGTCATTCCGGATGCGAAAATGAACAGCGAAAATCTAGTAAGTAATAAACTTTTCTTCTTTCATCACGTCTTTTTTTTGTGGAGGGTGTCAGCGATAAAAAGTTTCGCTGAGGCGTGAAATCATGGACAAAATTTGTTGCAGAACACTAAGTGTCTCGTTCTCAAATACCTGATGAATAAAATCTGGCGTGACGTGGCCCACACTTCTTTTCCATCCACACTCCTTTGATAGGTTGGTGATTCTTACCCCCACAGCAATTCTTTCCAGACAGTTAAGTGATACGTGTACCAAGTTTTGTTAACGTCGGTTGCACTGGTTTCAGAGGAGATGTGGAACATACACACACACTCTGACACTCCACTCTTTTTCGCGTTTGTCAGACATCAGAAAAAACACCCAGTGAGTGCATTAGTGTCTCAAGAATCAGTGACTGGTGTTAGGAGTGGACGCTTATTCTAGAACAGAGCACGTTGGTCTTTAGCTGTTCACAATTCGTTTAATTTCAGAATTTTTGTCAAAGAAGTACAAGAATTTACGTAGGTCGTGACATGACAATTTTAGGACGTCCTGTTTAGCCGAAATTACACAGAACACGGCAATATCAAATTTAAGTAGAAGGTTCTCTACAAGTTGAAGTTGGCCAATATTACAACAAATCATTCGATTCCGGTTCGAAGTTCGCTACTATTGAGGATTACAATCAAATCTACCGAGGATGGTAAGTTTTTGTGACAAGATGAGCAAAAGAGTACTCAAGGTTGTTCGAGTGCACAGTGAACGCAAGCTGATGAATCAACAAGTTTACGCCTATGCTAGTGACATTTACCTTACCTGCGGTGAGCTGTCAGCTGCAGTCCTGCTCTCGCCGTCTGAAAATCCTATAAATAGCCAATCAAAATCTTTACTGATATTATCAGTATAAACTGTCCTATGTTTCTCGTTAGCCGAGAAAACATGCACTCATCCCTAATCTGGAGATACGGCGATATGCACGTGCATAGATGGAGCAGAGTGTATTGATTTTTTGATTTGATCTGATCTTGACAGGGAAGCTAAAACAGCTTAGGTCCAAACCGCCACTGACCGCACCGAAACCGAGTTGATTGTGCGATAGCGTTCCCTGTATATCTAGTAAAGCCAACCAATGCCCTTAAATAATTCAAGGAGTCCCTTTACCAGCTTTTTGTTAGAACAATTTCTTCAGGTCTAGTTTTCCCGAAGATTCTGTATCTTTTACTCTCCAATGCCATGCATTCGAAGATTAGGTGTGATGCAGTTTCTTCACCCTCATCACAGATCCTACATTTAAGGTCTTCTTCCATTATACCAATTGTGTATAGGTGTTTTTGAAATTCCCATGGCCGGTCATCAGTCCAGTCATGAGTCTGATATCTTTCCTTTTCAATCCCAGGATTACAGAGCTTATTTTAAAACATGGCTTGGGCATCATTATCTTAGCATGTTTTTGTTTATAGACCCTGGTCCAATATTCTACGTGCTGTTTCCTGAGACAGTTCCGTAGTTTTAGTTTGATCATAGCCTTGGTGATTGTCATTGTAGCATCTACGCATATTCTCCTCCACACATGCCCTGATTGCAGTAATTTCAGCTTGGAATACAGAGGCCAGTTTTCCTGGAGATGTGATGCCCTTCAGTCGTGGGTGAACCGTGTACACCCCTGCCCCAACACCTTGGTCTGATTTCGACCCATCAGTGAACCAAACAATGTCACCTGTACGGTGTCGAACTGTTTTTCCCAATGTTCCCTACTTCCAATTATTATAATGTAAGGCTTGTTGAAGCAGTTGGGAATTATCAAGTAGTGGGCAGGCATTTCTCCAGCCATTCCTATGTTTACCTCGCTCAATATGTTAGTGTGTGATTCTGGATATTCCGATGAGATCCATTTTTGCCACTTATAAGTCTGTATGCCCCAGCTGCTGCCTCCATCTTGACCCAAAGGTGTAGTGGAGGCATGTCCAGCATGGCTTCCATCTCAGCGGTTGGTGTGTTGCTACTTCCGCCTGTTATGGGTAAGTAGACCAGTCTCTGTACCTTAGCAAGCTCCTTATCTACATCCTACTGTTCTAGTTCCTTCCACCACCCTACAGCCCCCTAGGAAATCCTGGGTACACACACTGTGGTGTATATCCAGTGCATACCTCTGGGGCTTAGTCCCCAGTTTTTACCACAAGCCCTTCTGGTACTCACTAGAGTTCTTTTTACCTTGGATCAGATACTCTTAATGTGAGGGGTCCACGTTACTTTCTTATCTAAGGTTACCGCTAGATATTTCACTATCCCCTTCAAAGGTAGAATTTCATCGCAGAGCTTTAGATTCCAACTTGAGTGTTGTATATGCCTCTTCGTAAATGGCACCACAACAGTCTTCTTAGGATTAACCCTCAGATCCTGTTTAATGCACCAAGTTTTCACAATGTCCAATCCTCTTTCTGCCATATTTCTGTGTCAGTAAATTTGCCAAGTATTACTATGACAAGGTCATCTGTGTATTCTTGGCAGAAGCATTGTCTGGAATTTAGTTCCTCAATGAGTTCGTACACCACTATATTCCACAATAAAGGGGACAGAACTCCTCCTTGTGGGCAGCCTCTACTGCCATTAATTACCATCTTTTCATTCATCGTGATAGCCTCTACCTTCCTTCCACTAAGCATGGCTCTGGTCTGCCCTAGATGATGCACCTCTGCTGCCCTTCATGGAATCGAACGTCGTGTTATTGAAGGCCCCCTCGATAACCAGGAAGATGCAGCTGGCTATTTCTTGGAAGTGAAGTGCTTTCTCCACCCTCCCGACGAGTTGGTGGAGTGCTGCCTCACATGATTTACCTGGTTGATATACATTTTGGTTTGAATGTAGAGGGCCCCTAATTAGCCTCCTCTGCACTATGTATACATTAACCAGTTTTTCCAATGTTTTGAGACTGAAGGACAGACTGATTGGTCTCATATCCTTGGCCTTGGTGTATACTACATTTTCCTCTCAGTTCTCACAAGAACAATTAATTTTGTGGCTGTTACGTTTCTCCACTGTTGGAGATCAACGACTTTTCAGCTAATTTCTAGCTCAATGTCAGCTGAAGTGAACGCAGTGTTCTCACAAAATTCCTCTTTTGACATCATACAGAGTGTGATGCTCCCTGTTCTACACTTGACGCTGGTTCAGTGGAGAGCCTTGTGTCTTTTGTAGTAAGCTGTCCCACACCTGTGTCCTTTCGTGTTTCACTTCATGGCTTGTTCAGACCAATGGGAGCATTCCTTTCATCTTGTGGAAATTACCTCTGCCAATTGCAAAGGGCTTACCTTCAAACTGCATCTTAATTTCGCCCCTTTCTGCTCCTTCCAAGTTTATTCCAGCCAATCAGACATTTTATGCCCGCTCCTAACGCCTAAGAGCTACACACGTACATCATGAGTTCACCACAGGTATTTGATGTGATCAACTGCATCGCTGGTCTGTTTGTATCCATCTGGATATTCCTCAATACAGTATTCTACAGAATTTCTCCATACAAGCAGCGCGGTCCCATTACCTGCCCTCCTCGATGTATCACCCACAGCGTTCGTTGCCCCTTTTGCCACGGGTCACCCACCCCTTTTTAAAAGTGTTCCATTGTACTCAGAACGTAACGGTGAAACCCTCATCTGCCCCCAAGCTAAAACATTTCCTCCAGCAGCTTTTTTCAACTTTTGTTCATTGACATGCAGGATTTGCGTTTGGAGTATTAATACCGTCGAATTGAGTGTCATCCTTTGCAGTACATTCTGTACATTTTAATGGGCAAATCTGCTCATCATCGCCAAAGTATGTCAGGTGACATACTCATCTACTTGTTATGACATACAAAATCTCTCATGTAGGGTGCGAAATTGACATTCATTCAATCTGCCACCTTACAACACATACAGACATTTTTATAATATTTATGGATATCTCATTTTCCCTGATCATATTTTGAGAAAGTAAAGCCTATAAGGAGCCCAATGCCATACTCAGCTTACCTATAAAAGCCCCATAGAGATGTCTAGTAATTTTGGAGATCAATGGGTTCAAAGGCAGACAGACATGACAGTTTAATCTATACTAATAATTATTATTAGTATAGATTAAATAGTTTTCTTTGTCTAGCCTTCTCACTACGAAACCACTGCACTTGCGAGGTATAAATATAGAAAGCATTGTAAATGTAATAACTTTTTGCATAACGTTCACAAAGTCTTTCTTTGCATAAACCTCATGTGAAATTCTAAATTAATAAAGTAAACCAAATAGATGATTAGGCCGGTGACCTAAGTAAACAAGAAGATATTGAACACCTGTGTTAGTGCATAGCTTTTGTAGGCCAATTTGAGGTTATTTCCAAGCTTGAAAGATCAAGTATCCTATATCAAACTGTTCCGTCTAGACTTCATGTACACCACATGCTATATTGTAAAGAGTTATCTTACACCCTGCATAAGTATTTTAGTACTTAATGTCCTCAATCCACGCATACAGTTCCTTGGAACCAATAAGATATAAAACATCTATTTAACTACACATGGCTTTTGTGAGCCCATGCATTCCATTCTCATATCATCTTTATCCTCATGCACAAATTTCTTTTATCATCCATGGAATAAAACCAAGAACTTAATAACACCATGGAAATTACATTATCACAAATAGTGTGCATCTCTTATGCGATTGAAACACATACATAGATTAACATTAGCACCTATCTTTTATCACTAATTATCTCATCATATTCTAGCAATAATTCAAGCTAGAGAAATATCATGCTACCAAGACCTACGTTACACCATTACATTCAGACATAGGGTTCCACATGTCACACTAACATATTATAGCTGCAACATACAAATCAATTAGTTGGCTCATTATAAGTCACCATAAATTAATTACCAGTGTGAGCTGTCATATTTTCAACCTAAGTAGCTATCAGTACATAGCACACGCATGTCGGGTGCTACAATCAATATTCCAGTTGAAAGCTTTTTCGTACGTACTAAGGGCAGTAATAGCACACAACCACGCGGAGCGGCCGCGTGGTTAGAGGCGGCATGTCACGGACTGCGCGGCGCCTCCCGCCGGGGGCTCGAGTGCTCCCTAGGGCAAGGGTGTGTGTGGTGTTCTAAGCATAAGTTAGTTTAAGTAGTGTGTAAGTCTAGCGACTGATGACGTCAGCAGTTTGGTCCCTTAGGAATCCACACACACATTTGGACAATACCTGTGCACAGAGTAAGTTGTCGTTGGCGGCGAGTCTTCATCAGATACAAGAGTATCGTGAGGAGTACCCCAGAGAAGTGCGACAGGATCGCTCTTATTCTCTGTCCACATAAGTTACCTGACGGACAGGGTGAGCAGCAATCAGTGACTGTTTGCTGATGACACTGTAGCGTGAGGACTTATACAACATTTCTAGTTGGTGTGATAAATGGCATTTCGTAAATGTAGAAAAACGTAAGTTAATGCAGATGAGTAGGAAAAACAATCCCATAAGGTTCGAAAACAGCTTTAATAGCATGCTGCTTGAAACAGGAACATCGATTAAATACCTAGGCGTAATATTGCGTAATGATGTAATGTGGCACAAGCACTCAAAGACGGCAGTAGGGAAGCAAAATGTTCGGCTTACAGAGGTAATTTTAGGAAATTGTAGCTCACCTATGAAGGAGAGCGCATAGAGAACACTAGCCCAGTACGTTTCCGAGCACTGGTCGAGTTTATGGGTTCCCTAACAGGTCGGGTTAAAGGAATACATGGAAGCATTTCAGAGGTGAGCTGTAGGCGAGTATTACGGCGATGCTTCGTGAACTAAAATTGGTATCCCTGGAAGGAAGACGACGTTATTTTCTCGAAACACTATTGAGAAAATGTTAAAAATGTCAAGAACGCCGTCAGCTGTAATTTTATCTCCAATTTATTGGCTACCGGTTACAGCGTTACAATAATCCACCATCAGGCTCTTAATATCAAAATTACCAGCCGTATTACTACAAGAATTACGTCAAACAAAGTATCGAAAAGTAGGTACATGAATACATATTTGTCATACATGATGTTAACTAAGAAAATCTGAAAGTAAGTCCACCGCATATAAATATTTCACAAGCTGTGATCGTTATGTTAAAAGATGATAAGACTGAGAACTGTCAATCAGTGAGCCATAGGACTTGGATAGGCCGATAACGGAGTATTAGTTTATAGTGTATCAGTGAAAGTACGTGGTGTGCACATGTGGCTCTGGCACATAGTCTAGTTCTTTTACACAGAAGTGACAAAAGTCATGGGGTACCTCTAAATATCGTGTCGGACCTCCTTTTCCCCGGCATAGTGCAAAAACTCGACGTGGCGTGCATTCAACATGTCGTTGGAAGTCCACTGTAAAAATATTGAAACATTCTGCCTCTATAGCCGTCTACAACTGTGAAAGTATTACCGGCGCAGAAGTTTTTGCACGAACTGACCTCTCAATTATGTCCCACACATGTTCGAATCGTTTCGGGCGATCTGGGTGGACAAATCATTCGCTCAAATTGTCCTGAGCGTTCTTCAAAACAATCGTGAATATTTGTGGTCCCGTGATGTTTGAGAACGTGAAGTCAATGAATGGTTACAAATTGTCTCCAAGTATCAGAACATTACCATTTCTAGTCAGTGAAGGGTCCAGTTGGACCAGAGGACCTAATCTATTCCGTATAAACACAGCCCACACCTTTATGTAACATCACCAGCTTGCCCATTGGCTTGTTGTCAATTTGGGCCAATGGTTTCGTAGGATCTGCGCCGCAGTCGAAACCTACCATCAGCTCTTACCAGCTAAAATCGAAATTTGTCTGACCAGGCCACGTTTACCAGTCCAACCGATACGGTCACGAGTCCAAGTGAGGCGCTGCGCCGGCCGCAGTGGCCGAGCGGTTCTAGGCGCTACAGTCTGGAGCCGCGCGACCGCTACGGTCGCAGGTTCGAATCCTGCCTTGGGCATGGGTGTGTGTGATGTCTTTAGGTTAGTTAGGTTTAAGTAGTTCTACGTTCTTGGGGACTGATGTCCTCAGCAGTTAGGTCCCATAGTGCTCAGAGCCATTTTTTAAGGCGCTGCTGGCGATTTGTGCTGTTAACAAAGGCACTCGCATCGGTCATCTGCTGCCATAGACTAATATGATTGATAAAATGCCCAAATCTGCCCATTTTTATGGCTACGCGTTCTAGTATAAATAATGCGAGATGACAGACATCACCTACGTACCAAACACTAGAAGACTCTACTTTCAGACATGATCTACAGTGGTGTGCAACCTCAGTGGAAATAAAATTTACATGATCACAGCTGTTTTGCTTTATAGTCCCAATAAGTTGAAGCAATTAGCAATTTCACCGTATGTACTGCATCTGATGCGTCGGAGTGATGGTTCTCGTACAGGTCTGCGACGACGGAAGAACTCCAGCCACAAAATATAAAAAAAAACTCTTCCAAACACTAGGACGACAAAAGGTGGTCCTCTGACTAGTATAATCTAACACTGTCTTCTCCTCTTTGTGTTCTACAGACAAGAAACGCGAGCTCTCAGCCACAAGGACAGAATTCAGATAACGTCTCAACGTGAGTATAGACAGAGGAAGTGCACTCAATCCTGAACACTGCGCACTCACCGACGACTCCCTACCCTGAGGCATAGTCCAGAATCGTATAAGTTCGCGACAGTACAGCGTCTAACCGTTCTAATTGTAAAAATCTCCTGAGAGCAAAGACAGCAAGTCCGCCTGTACCAAAAAACGCTGATACTAAGCGATCGTCAAACATGGGCGCTCAAAACGGAAGACTTCATTCTCTCAGCAGCAGGCTTCCAGGAAAGCTCAGTTCCCCTCCCTCGTAACTGCAGAAGGCGAATCATATTCTCGAAACCACTGAATATTCTACCTCTATACAGAATCTTCCAAACGCCGACCAACACATATTTCAGTCTTTTGTCGTCCAGCGCGGAAAATTTGCTAGGAAATACCTATCCTCGCTAATTAGGAATTCATACAATGGCACGCTTCTCAGAGTAAAATTCCTCAGAAATAACGCAGCCAGCATGATTTCCGAAGCAATGCTTCCTTGTTCCTCTCTGCTGCGTCCAAGATTTTCAAAGTTTCCAATTATCCTCCTGGCATAGCTACAATACCGGACAGCCGCCACTCTATTGTGCCTCAGCACCGACCGTCCTCCTCTGGTAAGCACAACCAACACATCGTGGGGGCTTTTCCACCCAGAGCCTGAGTTACGGCTGCCGTTTCATTTCCACTGGCGTTCCAACCTCTAATAGTACAGGCAATCAATAATTACGCCATTTTCATAATAAAGACACTCCATCACCTTTCGTGCAATAAGCGTTAACAACTATTTAAAAGGTGCACGTGACAATGTCAGTCTTCTTTAAATATTCATATATACGATCAACAACTTATCAAATCATACCTAATTCCGGTTGTAAATCAAGGCAAAGTATGTAGGGGAGAGTTTCTAAGGTACGACATTATAGCCACCTTACAGTATCTGAGCATCTCACTATCCAGTGACTTTTCTCACCTCAGTGTATTACTAAGAATTTGCACATGTACCACGATAGTGTTCCTTAAAGTGAATCATAGCTATATATGTTAGTACTTAATTCAGGTGTGAAGATTGGTTATGTAGTGTACGGTACTTTGGTAAGATCAGTTTTGTTTCTGTTATCTTTGTGATTCCTTTTATCAGCTGCTTTGTTACGTCGTTATATGACGCATATGAGCATTCACAGTTTCTTTTACTGTACTACCCGTATGTATTCAGCCATTCTTAAGTATATAATGGTTGACTATGAAATTATTTTTTGTCCCTTACTCCTTGTTAAACAGTGTGCAATACACCATTCTAATTATTAGGTGGAGTAGTACATTCTCTTTTATGTCAGCTAATGTGCATCAATAACTGGCGCACACAAATACTACGTGGTCTGGGATACTATTGACGTAGCTCACTTGTTTTTAATTATGATGTCTTCCTCTGATTACTGTATGCAATTTTCTTATCACTTATCGTGTGATATTGTTTGGTAATCTATTTTGGTACTACTAGTAACATACTTAACACTGTCAAGACTTCCACTCATTTATTCTTTGACATAACTTATCTCTATTTTATTGTAGGTCACAAGCATACCACTTAGATAACACATTTTAAGTTATATGGCTTCTATTATATGTGATAAATTACCTGATACGTAATTTCATTGCTACACTGTGAACACATACTTCGTTATCGGCTTATACAAGTGCGGTAACCCACAGAGAGATCTTGTTCTTACCGTCTTGTAACATAAGGGACCTAGCTTGTGGAATATACGTACGCAATGGCCTTATTTTCAGACTTACTCAGGTAAGATCATTAATGACATATAGTCTCTATGTAACTTTGTTTGATGTGATTCTTGATACTAAGATGGCTGGTAATTTTGTCGTTTAAGGGCCTGACGACGGCGTATTGTAACGCTGAAACTGGCAGCCAATAAACTGGAGATGAAATTGTAGCTGACGGGTTTCTTTACATTTTTAACATACATATCGGCTGTCGTCCCGTCATTCGGTAAAGCACTAATGGATGCACCTAAACCATTGAGAAAATTTGGAGAACCAGATTTGAAGCTGACTGTAGAACTAATCTACTGTTGTCAACAAATATTTCGCGTAAGGACAAGAAGACAAGAGAAAGAGTTCGTATGGAGGCATATTGATAGTTGTTTTCCCTCGCTCTTTCTGCGAGTTGTACAGGGAAGGAAGTGGCTAGTATGGTACAAGGTACCCTCCACCGTGTACCATACGGCGACTTAACAGAGCATGTATACAGATGTAGTTGTAGATGTAAGTGCAGATAGCCTAGAGAGCGTTTGGAGGCAGATCGGCAAAGAGAGAAATAGAACTTCAATTACCACAGGGTAGTCCTGTGAGCGTCATAGATATCCACTCCAGAATAGTGGATCGTTTGGGAATAAGTTTCACCCGCCAAACACTTCTCTCTCCCTCGCTTCCCTTCTGGTTTTGATTGCCAAAGAAATACAGACACAAACAACACTAGGTAAAAACACAGTCTTACTTTATTCCCAATGTCACACAAAACATACATCCTTCCCCACATAACGTTAGTGTCGATAGTCCAAAGAATAACTGAAGAGGTAGACACTGCAGAAGAAGAAAAGACGATCTGCTGTCTCCTCGAGATATCCCCTGTGTGCCCCATGTGTGCTTAGTAAAGCGACGGTCTCTCTAGGAATTCTAATCTTTATCACTTCTAATTCTGTTTGTTTCAAATGGACTGCGACTATTGTTGTTCCCCTGCCAGAACTTGCCATTACCACTACATTACCCTTCATTACTTCACTCTGCGCTCTTTAGTCTACCAATAATTATTTTACGTGTAATGTAAACTTGTTGTCGAGTTCTAAAATTACCTTTTCATCACCTACGCGACTACCCAAAGGCTACACTTCGAACAGCCACGTCTTGCGTAAGGCTTTCAAAGCACCTTTAAGCGGTTCGCACCCAAAATTCACCAAGAACCGCTTCTTGTTCCTCCATTGACCAAAATTCCTTCAAAAACTTAGATTCAGAATCCTCTACTGTCTCAGACACATCAGCAGTCATCCTCATCTGAAAAAGTTATCTCCCAGATGACTTTATAAATTACTATCTTCTCTCTTTCGATTTTGGACGTTCTAGCTCTTGTTCAAGGAGAACCAAGAAAAGCTACGCTGATTCTACGATCCCACATGCATTCCCAATTAACCATACATTCATGCATCACAGAGTGAACCGTGATTAGGTTATTGTTAAAGAGGTAACATTCGATGCTGATATCAGATAATCAACTGACATCTTAGTTATAAGACTAGAAAATTCAGTTATAATAACGCTGCCAAATTCTGTTGCAACACTCGCATCATCAAGTTAAACTCAACAACCTCTGCTTTAACTGAAACGTTTTTACTGTTCGCTGATGCAATTTCTTCCCTGAGGCCACTGCCCTTATCCAACCCACAAACTTCTAGTTTTCTCTCAGATACGAAATGATTACCAACCTCACCTGCTTCCCTTCACTACATTTTCGTTCATTACGATAGTGTCGAAATCTGTCAGTACTGGCGCATCTACACTCAAGAATTCTGTTCTCGACCTTCATATTCCATCTTCTCTCTCACAACTCAGTACACAAAATGAGCATTAATTTTGAAATATTACTGGTTTGATACCCTCTTCCGTTCGTCTCCCACCATCTTTCTGCCATAACTTCTGTCAAAGTTCTTGAAATATATATATTCAAACCGCCTATATGAGCCTCTCTTCTCAAAGCTCCTTTACCACTGATATACATACGTGTCAAGATAGATGACAGTCGATAGTGGTGGCCTGTTTGCTTCACAGGGAAATCGCACACAAGCTGATATTAACACATAACCTCATAAAACTCTACCAATATAGTATGTCTGACTTCTTCTTTCTTAATTGTTTGAAAGCCGTATGCACCCTGCTGCAATCTCTATACTCAAAGGCTAGTGAGCACCCTCTGTCAAATGGTTGAAATGGCTCTGAGCACTATGGGACTTAACATCTGTGGTCATCAGTCCCCTAGAACTTAGAACTACTTAAACCTAACTAACCTAAGGACATCACACACATCCATGCCCGAGGCAGGATTCGAACCTGCGACCGTAGCAGTCGCGCGGTTCTGGACTGACCACCTAGAACCGCTCGGCCACCGCGGCCGGAGCACCCTCTGTCCATTAGATTTCTTCTGTTCGTGGAATGCCAAGCACAGACGTTTCTGTCTGTTTCAAAACCCAAGCAGCTATCATTGCTATTCAGCTACCAATGGAACATTTTTTCAGTAACCATCAGAGGGCAACGAGACTCTTTGGAATCCATGTTAGGAAGGGCCTTGAGGTATTACAATTAATATTGGAAGGTCCAAAGCCAAGAGTAGAGTAGAGGATCCCCCTGGTTACTAAAGAGGCCTAGTTTAATTTTATAACTGATGAGGTCTAAGCCAGGGGCTTTATCGTGTGCTCTGTAGGAGCCTGTCAGATGCAGCCTTCTACATGAGCGTAGAACAGATGAGCGGAGGTGCGATGGTGAAGTCCTGTGGAGCACTGGGGGGCTAATTTGACATCATTCAATGAACAATCATTTATTAACAAGAGTTTTGCAGTGGGCTGGCCACGTCACAAGAAGAAAAGACAACAGATGGACGAAGTTAGTACTGGAGTGGAGTCCGAGAGAGCACCGGAAGCCTAGAGGAATACCACCAGACTGCACTTTTTAGTTTTAGCAGTATATAACCTGTTACAAGCAGCACGCACAATATACAGTTTTAGCCACGAATTAAATACAAAGAAATAGTTGCAAAGAGTCTAACAAAACATTGGCTGTGATGTTTAAAGCTTTCCCGGAGTACTGATTGTTCCATAAAAACACTGGATAACTGCCGGATATCAGTAACTTCCTGCCACGATATTTCGGCGCAGAGTCTTCTGGCCATCTTCAGGTGAGTGCCACTGTAATAGTACTGGCGAGTACGCGCTGAGCTCCGCTATTTATAGCCTTCTGAGGTGACATTGCGCATGCGCTGCTCAGCGTGTTTGTTTCAGCACACTCTCTCCTCTACATGTTTTATATTTAACAACGAATTTTACGAACAATCTGATGGTGTCGCAATGGGAAGTCCTTTGTCTCCCCTGGTAGCCAATCTTTTTATGGAGGATTTTGACGAGAGAGCACTCGACTCTGCCACTTTTAAACCGGCAGTATTTTGGCGGTACGTTGACGACACTTCTATAGTGTGGCCTCATGGTCTGGACCGTCTCCAAGAATTTTTACGTCACGTGAAATCCATACATGAATACATAAAGTTTACCATGGAGATAGAGAGAGATGGTTGTCTGCCATTTTTAGACGTCTTGGTGCGACGGAAGAGTGACGGCACACTTGCTCACTCGGTGTACAGAAAGCCCACTCATACAAACCTGTATGTACAAGCTACCTGTTGCCACCATCCAGCACAAACAATGGGCGTTCTCAAAACCTTGGTACACCGTGCCCCACACTATCTCTGACGCCGACAGTCTTCAAGCGGAACTGGACCACCTGCAAAAAGTATTTTTGAAGAATGGCTTTTCACCTAAGCAAGTGAACAGAGTGATGAAGACCTACAAACGACGGAACAAGGAAGAGGTCGACTGTTTATCTACCATTTATTGGGAATATTTCTTCAGAGATAGGCAGAATATTGGGAAAGTATCAAGTGAGAGTCATCTTTCGCCCTCCTTCCAAAATTTCATCACTGGTGGGATCCGTTAAAGACGATCTGGGCCTGCGTAAACCAGGTTTATACAAAATTCCGTGTGAATGCGGCAAATCGTATATAGGGCAAACAACACGAACTGTGCAGGAACGCATTGTGGAACACCAACGGCATACTCTCCTTCTCTAACCCACCAAGTCCGCAATGGCCGAACATTGTATTTCCACAGACCATTCCATGAATTACAACAACACAAAAATTTTGGCCCATACATTTTTGGAGATTGTCTGACAACGAGACTCTCATCAATCGAGATAGCGGTTATCAGCTGAACTCTGCTTGGAATCCTGTTATAGAGAAACTTCGTAGTCGACGTAGTTATCTGCATAAAGATGAACATCGACCTGACACCGATACACCAGGCTTTCACAGTGGAGGGCGCGAGGCGCAGCGCACGGAGCCGTTATGGACGCGCACGCTGAGCAGCGCATGCGCAGTGTCACCTCAGAAGGCTATAAATAGCGGAGCTCAGCGCGTACTCGCCAGTACTACTACAGTGGTACTCACCTGAAGATGGCCAGAAGACTCTGCGCCGAAATATCGTGGCAGGAAGTTACTGATATCCGGCAGTTCTCCCGTGTTTTTATGGAACAAAACATTGGTTACTTACTTCCTTCTCAGAGAATCAGACTTCCGTAGTAGTGGTGGTGGTGGTGGTTAGTGTCTAACGTCCCGTCGACAACGAGGTCATTAGAGACGGAGCACAAGCTCGGGTTAGGGAAGGATTGGGAAGGAAATCGGCCGTGCCTTTTTCAAAGGAACCATCCCGGCATTTGCCTGAAACGATTTAGGGAAATCAAGGAAAACCTAAATCAGGATGGCCGGAGACGGGATTGAACCGTCGTCCTCCCGAATGCGAGTCCAGTGTGCTAACCACTGCGAGACTTCCGTAGTACTTTACAACAAAACCAACACATTCAAATAAGCAATAGCAAACTTAACTACCAATAAACACTTTCATATTTTAAATCATATCACATTTAGGGATGATTGCATCATAGGCGTCATTTAGGCTACTATGTTACAGCGTGAGATTCTTTATCGAAGAAGTATTTTCATTAGCTTTGCTTGTTTCAAGACGCGTAACGTAAGTTGTATTTACCTGTGAAATCCGACTGCCACAGTATTATTGTCTGTATGGTTGTAGTACAAAGTTCTCTACAGTGAGTAAAACAACGACTAGCGTCGCTTCCTGGTGTGAACAACGCGACGTGTTGTGACATCGCGCAGAGAACTAAATGGAGCTGCCTCCCGCGCTGGCCACAGAAGCAATCTCGCGTGCCGGCTGATGGCCTGCCGTGCCACTAGCCAGCGATCGCAGGTTTTCTCTCCCCGCTTTCCTCTGCAACCAGCAACGCCGCAGCTTCACTCAAATGGCAGCCTGCTGTATTCTCTTCATCCACCGCGTTAATGCACAAGCGTCGTTAAGCAGCTCTCTGAACGAGGCGCAAATGACTGTGACGTTTAGTCGAGTATTGTGATGAGAGTGTTCTCAATGACCTGGAAGAATGAAGAGCGAATTGAACTTCTCGGGCATGAACACGTTTATTGCACTTTTTATGACATTTAAGATTAAACTCTCGGGTTTCCAGACAAGTGACTTCGTCCAAACGACGCGACGTTTCGATGAATGTAAATCAAATCATCTTCAGGATATGATGAATCCACTCGACTTGAGAGCTTTATATTAGTTCAGCTCACCGAGAAAGACAGTAATATCATATGTGTAATTATTTTATTTTTGATTCTCTCCTGAAAGGAATTAGTTTAAAGGAAACTGTCTTACCCATTCGTCTGAAATATAGCTATTCTCCTGGAACAGTTTAGACAGTGTGACTAAATGGCAAAGTGGGTATCAAACCAAAAGTTCTTCTTTTTTTGTCACTTATCAGTTCTGTAGAGCGCACTACAAGCATCCAGAGAAATATACTCCTGTAACAGACTTCAGAAACAAAGACAATTCAAATACCATATGTTAAAATAAACAACGTCACTACATATATTCGGTTTGTTGGTGGTATGTAGTCGAAATATCCTGGGGAATTAGTTTGGAAAATAATATATGAAAACGAGTACATGATTCTTGCGACTGGAGCGCCTAGAACCGCACGGCCACCGCGGCCGGCATAGCAAGTCTCTTTTGAAAATATTTGTTCAGAGTAAAGCTGTTGACGAAAGTGAAATGTGAGCGATACATAGTTCACACAAGAAGAGAACAGAAAAATCTGAAAGTGCTGCTAGAAAAGAAAGCTGAAAATCCGATGGATAGGCCGAATAAATAATGAGGAGGTACTGATTCGAATTGGGGAGAAAATAAATCTGTGACACAACATTGCTAAAGGAAAGGATTCGTTTACAGGACACATTCTGAGACATCAGGGGATCAAGTAATGTATGCCATAACTTGACTAAAAGAAGACAGAAGCACAAGGCCCGGATCAACAGAGAAAAAAAAAAAACGAGGCAAAGTAATAGATCATGCGAAGGCCGGAAAGCATAAGGCCCTGGCAACGGCAAAAGAAAGAGCGGCGATCACCACACAGTAAAACAAGGTGAAAAAAGATGAAGAGGATGCGGTATGGCACACCGGAGCAAGATCGCAACAAAGGGAAAAAACGAACAAGAGGAAGGGGGAAAGCGAAGGTAAAAGAGAGGATCCACACAGAGCCATCGAACCAATGGACGCGCGACCCAATGGGAAAATAGGTACCATAGATCGCCAATTAGGAGAAGAAAAGACATAAAATAAAAATCAAAAGGATGCAAGCGAAAGACGGATAGCCCAACGGGAAAACAAAAAATACACTAGATCGCGTGTTAGAAAGCTGCATTGAACGCTACACACACACACACACACACACACACACACACACACACACACACACACACACACATTGAAGCAAAGCAAGCGCTGTATCATGTATAAGATACAGAGGCGAGCGAGTGCACGGGACTTACCCTAGTTCACTGCTAGTAGCGTCACGTCATCGTAACGCGCCTGCATATAGTATTGCAACCGACATTTAACATAAAAGTAAAAATTAAGATTTGTGTGTAAAACTTTGTTAAAGTATAGTTCTATGTAATAATGTTTCAGGTAACAAATCTTAATGTTATAAAATTAGTAGTTTACGTAAAATTCACGTTTTGAAAGAAAATAGGAGGCGCTAAATAATGACGCTAGGAAGCCAAAATTTGGTGAGAAGGTGCAGTAAGAAGTCATTAATGAGTGGTGCTGGTTTCCAAAACCATAAAACTAAAAATTGACTCCAGAATCCGCGTTTTTCGGAAAAATCAGAGGCGCGAAATAATAGAGCTACAATATTGAAAATTGGTAGGATGCTTCAGTTCACCCTAATAATAATAATGGAAATACCACAATCAGTTACCTCTTCTAGTTTTTTAGTAATTTAGTAAAAACTACTTTTGTGAGTAAAATGTACATAAGCATTATAGATTAAGTACTTTAAATTTTAATGATAAAACAAATTCTTTAAGACCAATGATCAGATAGGACAATTAACAAAGCTACACCAAGTTTTAGTCTTGTAGCATAATTAACAGCTGATACAAGTCTTGATAAAGCTATGGTTCAGAGGTAACAATCTACCGTTAGTTCCATTGTAAAAATTCTAGAGAGTAAAGTTTCAATTTTAGCGGGCTGAGATTTTCTACGTGCTTCTGTACTGCTCAGATGTATGTATACAAAAATTGAGAAATTTGTAAAGCTATTATTAAATGTGATATTTAAGATTATGTGCCTGAGATAGCGATCATTTGGAGGCTACAGGCATCTGCATAGGAACGGAAAGAACAGATGCTCTCTTGGCGGTACGCGCCGGAGCTATATAAAAAGAGCGGCAGAGGCAGTAGTAAGCTCACTCCGCATTAGACCAACGCCTAGTCCACGCGAGCTTAACGTCCGATCGCGCCTCGCCTCGGGTGACGTCATAGCGGGCTGTGACATGCGCGTACTTAGCAATGTAAACGGACATTGAAAATCGCGAGGACTGTACACCGTCCTGGATCGTTTAGACTTCGGTAACAAACTGTTATTGTGCCGTCCGTGTGAAGTATAATTCCGCGTGGCAAGTGGTGACTAACTCCACTTTTAAGGCGAGCATTAATCTTTTTTTTTTTTTAACATTATTGCGAACTATTAATAGAGCACCGTTAGTTAGAGTAATGAACTATTCGGGAGGAACTTGCTGTAGAAGTCGCCTCTGAACTATTAAACGATTGGCTGAATTAACAATATTTAATGTCTTTAGCATTTTCAGAAGTTTCGAGTAATTTGTGTGAGCCTTTAAGATAATAAAATCTTGTTTGGAACTTTAAATTTTATTGAAGCAGCCCTAATCCCGTGAAGAACTATGGATATTTTTCGTTTAGCTGGGCTGTACAGGAATGTGGCCGTGCAGACTGGGAACTAAGGTCAGTAAGTTTCCCTTCGCTTTCTGACTGGCCACCAAATTAGTTGCCAGGCTCGCGTGATTTAAGGTGGCAATGTTCAACTTTCATTCAACATTAAACAACGACTTCTTCGCCGTCCCACATATGTTGCATCGGCAATAGTATGTTACGTGAAATGAACATTCAAACAAAGCATTCGACAACTTCTTCGCCGCCCCACAACATAATCTTAAGCCGAGCAGTTTCGCTGTGCCTGATAGTTCCATTAACACCGTCCCTTCCATAATTTGTGACAAGTTTCGGATACTGGCTACAGCCTAATGGTTTTCGAAAATCTCTGGTCATGGAAAAATGTTACAAGTCCACTACGGTGCTATTCCTCTCGTTTTACAGTTCATGCCTAAGTCCTCTTACCGAAATTTAAAGTTTTTTGAACTCGGGGTGAATTAGATAAGTCTTGATGATCAAGCAATCGAAACTAGTTATCATTTGTAACTTTTTGCAACTAAGACTCTTAAAGTAAGCACTTTTAAAAGTTTACCAAGTGTTGCACCACTGATCCGCTTGGCAAAGGGGACAATTCCTGTGACCGACTCAGCAAAATGACGCCATAACCAGAGTATTGCGAGACACCTCAGTAACCAGCAGCACAGGTGCAAGAAGACGTATTCGTCACGCTGGCATTGCAGAAGTCACTTTTCGGCCAAAACAAAAGGTGATGTGTTGGCGTTTACAGGTGACCTAGAGGCACCCACAGGGCTGGGCTTCTGTACATACGAACAGCTGTCACAGATGACAAACTGTGCTTAGCGGGTAAAGCAATGCATACGTGATGTAGAGCAGTCACTCGAGGAATGCACCCGCATTGCAGCAGCTTAAGGAAGGGCCCGTGCAGCGCGATATGAAACAAAATAGCACGAGGTTCTTTCGTGAGCACTTGAGCGAAATGACACAGAAGTGAGAAGAATTGGTGGGAAGGTCTCCCCACCAAACAAGGAAGATAAATTCTCATAACTATGAATTGATGGGGAATGACGAGACGAGTAGAGTTACTTTTCAGGGAGCAGATCATAGAGCACTGGATGACTTCCTAAGGTGGCTACCACGCAATATGTTAAGGAGGATATATACACATAACCCGAAGGACCTCACAGCCACCCTTACGATAGCCACCAAGGTAGAAAAAACAGATGCAGTGATGTTGGTTTGCGCCAAAAGGAATGTCTTCTCTGCAAACATAAGGTGGTATAGCTTTGACTGAACTGGCCACATTCAAAAACGGTGTCGCCCACAGCAGTGTCACAAGTGTGGATCGATTGGTCACTGGGAAGAGGATTGCAGAGGTAAAAAATGAACTGGGCAAATAATATGTAGTCCGTCACCAATGGGAACTCCAAATCTACCAGAACAGCACTCCAAGGAAGTAACAATTCTATGAAGATATATGCAGAGGCGAAGTATTGCTCAATACGCATAATACACGGGAGAGAGCTTAAGTTATTTTTAGAAACAGCCATGTGTCTGAGGCGAGTTTGGGCGTCTTGGGCAAGAGAAGGTTGAAGTCTCTATGCTGTAGGTTACGCGGGGTATGAAATAATGATGTACACTACTGGCCATTAAAATTGCTACACCACGAAGATGACGTGCTACAGACCGAAATTTAACCGACAGGAAGAATATGCTGTGATATGCAAATGATTAGCTTATCAGAGCATTCACACAAGCTTGGCGCCAGTGGCGACATCTACAACGTGTTGACATGAGGAAAGTTTCCAACCGATTTCTCATACACAAACAGCAGTTGACTGGCGTTGCCTGGTGAAAAGTTGTTGTGATGCCTCGTGTAAGGAGGAGAAATGCGTACCATCACGTTTACGACTTGGATAGAGGTCGGATTGTAGGCTATCGCGATTGCGGTTTATCGTATCGCGACATTGCTGCTCGCGTTGGTCGAGATCCAATGACTGTTAGCACAATATGGAATCGGTCGGTTCAGGAGGGTAATACGGAACGCCGTGCTGGATCCCAACGGCCTCGTATCACTAGCAGTCGAGATGACAGGCATCTTATCCGCATGCCTGTAACGGATCGTGCAGCCACGTCTCTATTCCTGAGTCAACAGATGGGGACGTTTGCAAGACAACAACCATCTACACGAACAGTTAGACGACGCTTGCACCAGCGTGGACTATCAGCTCGGAGACCATGGCTGCGGGTACCCTTGACGCTGCATCACAGACGGGAGCGCCTGCGATGGTATACTCAACGACGAACCTGGGTGCACGAATGGCAAAACGCTATTTTTTCGGATGAATCCAGGTTCTGTTTACAGCATCATGATGGTCGCATCCGTGTTTGGCGACATCGCGGTGAACGCACATTGGAAGCGTGTTTTCGCCATCGCTATACTGGCGTATCACCCGGCGTGATGGTACGAGGTGCCATTGGTTACACGTCTCGGTCACCTCTTGTTCGGACTGACGGCCCTTTGAACAGTGGACGTTACATTTCAGATGTGTTACGAGTATTGACGAATGCTGTTTGGTAGAAAGAATGTGCCAGCCACATTTCAACAGTTTTCAGATGAAGTGCTAAGAGGTTTGAAGCAGTGTCAATTCACGATGTATCCAGATATCACTGTATTTTCAAAGGATTTGAAGGAACATGCACAACGATTGAGAAAAATGTTTAAGAGCTTGGGTCCGCACACCTGAATTAAAGTGTTGAGAATTGCCATCTTGCATTAAGGGATAGTGACTACAAGGATTGTGTGAAAATGGAGTTAGGATTGATACATGTAGTGTACAGTTTCCCAATACAGTAGATAAGTAAAGAACTATAGTCATACTTGGGATTAGCCAGCTGCAATAGGAAATGTATAATTGGATTCGTGGATATTGCAGGACCACTGACACAACTGTTAAAGAAGTTTGTAAGTTCAGGTAGACGGTAGACTGTCAACTGGAGTGTGAAAAACTGTAGGTGGCACTAACAACTAGCTCTGTGTTACTATTCCAAAGTTAATAGAAGGATTTTGTCGTGTCTTATGATGCTTACAACCAGGCGAGAGGGTGTATTCTAAGCCAAGAAGTGTCAGATTAAGAACATCCAGTGCCTTATGCATCATGACAATTACTCAAGACGGAGAGGCTTTCAGACATTGAAAAGGAAATGTTAAGTTTGATATATGGGGTAACTTACTTCAGATGTTATCTGTCCAGCAAAAATTCAAAGTATTGGCAGACCACACAGCATTAAAATTTTGTTAGGTTTAAAGGCCCATAGACTAGGTGGAATCGGTGGGCATAGAAGTTAATTGAACTCGACTTTGAAGTGATTCACAAACCATGTTAGAAACATGGTAATTTAGATGGACTGAGCAGCAAAATTTGAATAATATGAACATTTGGTCATAGTCTTATGGAACGGCAAAACGCAGAAACTGCTGATGTAGACTACAAAGTATTCAAAATACAACTGCAGTTCATTATTCATGATGGATTGTTACTCTAGACACCAAGGCTTGAGCCATGTATCACAGTGCCTGCTGTGCTTGAGAGGAAGTGTTAAAAGAAGCACATGGTTATGTGCTATCTTGACACACAAGACGCAGGACAATGGGTCACAGACTAGTCTAATATTATTGGTGGAAGACGTGGAAGCAAGAAGACGACCGGTATATGAGAAATTATATGCCACATGCAAAATATGAGATTTAAATCAGCAAACGCTGTTTCTGAGTTTACCAGAGGCAACCAAATTATTCGAAATGGTTAGAATGGACACCTAGGCCTGTTTAGCGAGAGATTAGTGTGTAACCACTATATTCTGATTATTATAGAGAATTTTTCGTGATATGATGCAGTTATCGCCGTTCCAAATCCGCAAGTGAGCACTGAAGCGCATGTGATGGTGGATAACTGGTTGTTGTAGTTTGGTGGTCCTAAGGCATTAATCAAGGCACCAACTTTATGTCAGATATAATGAAACACAACTATGTCACTTCTTATACATCTGTAAACTAAGAATTAGTCTTGTATCCACAGGCTAAGAGGAGGACCGAATGCATTCTTCAAACGAACATGAAACTGCTGATCTTACGTCAATAATCACCATAATGTCTGTGATGCTTACATAAGTCGTGGTGGTGTAAAATTCAAAAGTGCATGATAGTGTTGAGGCGAATTGTGCGAAGAAATTTCCATTATCGTTCACAGATTATCAACCTAAATACATGAAAAAATGGGGAACGTGTACTGAACTTCCCTAGAAAGTTGAAGGATATGTGGAAGTGGTATTGGATGGTGAACACCAGAGCACTCTAAGATCAAGAGAAACAGGATAGCATTGCGGCAAATTGCCAGAATAACCTATCGGCCAATGGGTGGCGTTAACTGACCCATGTATTCTGAAGAATAAGACGCAGTCTTAGAAGCCGTACCAAGTTGTTATGTAGAGCAGTTGTCCATGTGGGGATGCTTTCATCCTTTTAAAAGTACTCCAGAAAAGGAATTGCCATACACATTGAGGCTACCATGTATATTTTGAGCTTGTCCATTGTATGTGGCTAATGATGCAGGAAATGAGGAACCCATTGAAAACGTTGCCAAATGTTATGTCCTGTTCGAATTTTCTCATGGTGACAGATTAGATAGAACGATCTGTGTTACTTGGTAACAAACTTTCAGTAGCCGAGATCGCTTAAATACCTTTTTTTTGGTTTATTTAATTACCATAACCGGTTTCAGGCTACCATGCCCGTCATATAAACAAAGATATCAAGTATTTAACACATGTGTAATGCTCAACATTGACATTAAGAATATCTTGAAGTGCGCCACAGTAATTTATTTACAATATGTGTTCTGTCTGCAATTCAACAACATATACATCGACCTGGAAAAAACACAAAAAACAAATCACTATCTACTTAAACTTAATATAAATGAATAAAACTATTTTATGTTCTATCCAAAAAGATTGCCTTTATTGATGAAACGACTTATGATGTGGCATTAAATATTTAAACATTCTTTTGCAGTCTGCAGCTCGTGGTCGTGCGTAGCGTTCTCGCTTCCCACGCCCGGGTTCCCGGGTTCGATTCCCGGCGGGGTCAGAGATTTTCTCTGCCTCGTGATGACTGGGTGTTGTGTGACGTCCTTAAGTTAGTTAGTTCTAAGTTCTAGGGGACTGATGTCCATAGATGTTAAGTTCAAATGGCTCTGAGCACTATGGGACTTAACTTCTGAAGTCATCAGTCCCCTAGAACTTAGTACTACTTAAACCTAACTAACCTAAGGACATCACACACTTCCATGCCTGAGGCATAACTGAAAATATTAGCTATCTGAAGATCGACATGGTAGCACGAAACTCATTATGGCATTAGAACAAAATATTTTAAAAGTATTTGTGTCTGGTTGTGTCATTAACAGACTATCGTTAACGGTCATGGAGTTCACAAGATCCAACTTGGATAAAATAACATTCACATAAATTCGTCTTTATTTTTGACTACCAGTTTCCATAGATATAATTATCATCTTCTGGTCTTCAAACAACAAAACTATTTTGAAAACAAGAAAAAGAAATTTATATTTGTCGAAAACGATCGTAGAAAGAAAGACGAATTTATATGATCTTTGCTATCGAAAGTTTTATATCAATTATGTCTCGTTTGTGTGATTATCCTTGTTTTTCTTGGGTTATTATTTGTTAATATGGGGAGATTTATTTTATTTTGATATATTTTGTAACGACAGGCATGGCATGGAGTTTATTTCATAATGAATGAAGTAACACGAAGGTGTCTTAATACAACGAAAGGATTTATGTCATTCGTCAAGTGTACATGGATCACGAGCATCCTGTCTTATCAAGGGGGGGGGGGGGGCGAGTGATTTTGGCTTCCTTTCACAGGTGGCGTTGCTAACAACAACGGTCATAACGCGTGTATGGATCATGAGCAGCCAGTCTTATAAAGAGGGCGAGGGGGCGTGATTGAAGCTTCCTTTCCCAGGTGGCGTTATTAACAACAACGACCTTGGGCTTAGTGATTCTTGATCTGGACGTGATACAGACTTGGCTATATCTGCTAGATATTAGAGCAGCTGTGGCGTAACTCCTACATCACTATCTGACAGCATGGGGGATGCCAGAGTAAAAGTAACAGCATTGCAGGAAATCATACACCATGTGGTGCTTGGGCAGTTACCCCCTTACTCTGTTACCACCAGAACTAATTCTGCTTGGCCTACAGTTGTTTCATAAGGAACTAACGCTTGAACTAAAACACATAATTACACCAAAAGATCAAAACTTTTCGTTATTTTATCGCGTTGCAAGAGTAAGAATTAGCACCAACAGGGCCCCACACCACGTGCTAGTCCAGTTTTCGGTAACAAGTATTAGCAAAGGTAATAAATGTTGCACAGTACACCTAAAGTGGGAAACTCACACAGGTAAGAATACAAGAGGTGATTCTGATTTCTAAACAAAGGGAGAGTTACATGCTAATATCGGTGGATGAACTACGTAACTGTCAGAGAGAGTTGGTTAAGGTATACCCGACGCCAGTGGTGCATACTAACACAAAGACATACGAGGTACATTTGTTTTTCCAAGAAGGATGCCCATTTGTGACCCTAGCACCGCACACCCTAATTCCAAATGGTCCTCGTGCATTGGATATATTCCGTGTAAAATTATTACCATAAATTACGATGAGTGGGGTCGACTTAAAGGAGAGGTGACACTAGAACTACAAGACGGTGGGATGCTGATTAATGATGCAGCTTGTGACATCTCAGCAGCAACTTTTCTTCTCTCAGTCACTGTCACTTACTTTACTGTTGT
Source organism: Schistocerca gregaria (assembly GCF_023897955.1). Taxonomy (NCBI): domain Eukaryota; kingdom Metazoa; phylum Arthropoda; class Insecta; order Orthoptera; family Acrididae; genus Schistocerca; species Schistocerca gregaria. Next base: position 456,579,456 of record NC_064926.1, read on the forward strand.
GTATGTGACACTGTCCTTGTTGTGCTGGTCAGATAAACCACTCGAGGTGCTTCCTGCTCAGAACCTGACCTAGCTAAAAGATACTTTGGAACTTCACCTTCGCCATTCATTGGGCGAACTAATAGCAAAACAAAAGGGACACACTACCGGACGGCAGATCCTCTAGCACACACAGAAATAACAAGATGAACGATGCAGTAAAGTAATGGCTCTGAATGCCTTGATTTCGGATGTCGTTGTGTCTCTGACTCTACTTTCTATAATCCATATTAATCCACATTTACTTTAGGCGGAAAACCACCCAACTGCTTGAGCTCTCATTGCATTAGGTGCTGGTGGATTGGGTTAATACTGGAAAATAGTAATTAATTCAATAAACAGCAAGTCAACATTGTGGTTCACAATGGATCAGAATAGGGAGAGTTGAAGTATGTTGTAGATATATGTAAAACTATTAAATGAGTTGTTAAGAAATTTTCCAGAAATACAAACAGACAATGATCCAGTGGACCAGATTTCCCAAAGGGGAGATCAGTGTGCATCACGGTGTCATTGGGCGAAGTGGACAACTATTGTGACCAGCTCAGCACAACGATGTTGTTGTCTGTTGATGCATCTTTAGGGCGCTCAGTATTACGGTCATCAGAGTCTGACAGCACAACGATGTCATACATAAGTGTGGGTTTGACAAGACATCTCATTAAGCAAGTGCACTGGTGGAAGAACTTGTATTCAACATAATGACATTCTGGAAGCCGACACCTGGGGCTTCTGAAAGCGGAAGTTGTGACACCGTTACAGTAAGGCCAGGCCTATGGAGTTGCTGATATAAAGGGAAAACTGCATTAGTGATACCCTGTTTGATTATCTATTGTGTCTTGCACCTTGCCTTGGAGAAAAAACAGCTACAGTTCCGGAAACGGTAGTGGAACATGTTGGCACATATACCGCCATATTTAGACACTCAGTCTCAGTTATCGCCAGCCATGAGGGAAGGTCCACATCAGTTTTCAAGTCAAGATGTGTCAGCGAGCTGCTACCACCAGACATTGACTTCACTAGCCACTACGACTGGATCTTGCCAATTTGACTACTTTTCACCTGTGAGCAACATGCTGGGTGGCTGTCAATTGCAATCGGCCACTTTCTTGCTAGACTGCAGCTTGAGCCTGGGCCATCTAGCTGCTCACCTGTCATCTCCCATGTGGGTACATGATGCTACTGCTTGCAGTCACTCTGTGCAGGCACATGCCACCGCCATCACCAACGCTGGGAGCCATTGTTTGATACCACCTGGCCCGGCACACTTCTTACTGAGCAACAGAGCAGGCCAGCTGATGTGTGTCCTGTGCGCTGCCTAACACACGCAACTGCACTCCTTTTCTGATCTAGCAATTCACCTGCCATGCTGGTCACCAGCAGAGTCCAGCCTACATCGCGGATGGCACTGGCCCCTTCTCAGTCTTCATTGCAGTAGCTTGTTATAAAACAAAGGGCTTCTTTCTATCCAGTACTATTTCCACAACGTGTCACCTCACCAGTGGAAAACGTCGAGAAGCCAGGAGAGGGCGCCAGATGAGAACAATGCACCAGTCAGTCGTTAACCAACAGACTGCGCACATCGTTGTATGGAAGCGGGGCTAAAGTATCTACAGTTCAACGAATTAAAACCTCCGATGGACGCTGGTTCCACATGTAAAGATGTGGAATGACTGTATTGTGCCACATGAGAACTGGTATGTAGGAGACGCTTCACGTTCGAGCCACGTAAACGGAGAGGTTACTTCTACGTAATACTCGTCAACGTCGATGCAGCACTTCATATCGTCGCCCCCAGGAGAAGTACTGTTTTCTTTATTACTGTAAAAACACATAGGTCGGTACTTATTGAATGTTCTTTTGTGAGTATAGCGCAAAATCCAATTAACGTCTGTGTAGAGACTATTATTGACCTAAATCATGTTGCCTTTGATTGAATCCTTGCCTGAATCCACACGTATTATGAAAGCGAATGGATGTATGTATGTGTGTATATATGTTCCACATCTCCAAACCCACTGAATCTTTTTCAACCAAACTTGGTACACATACCCCTTACTGTTAGGAAACAATTGCTGTGGGGTAAGAACCACCTACCTATCATAGTTTGTGAGATACAACGACATAAACACTGATGTGCGTGAAAAAATGCCGCGCCATGCATGAAGTTGTAATACATTTATTCTTTACTACTAAGATACTTTCACCGTCGAGACAACTTAAGGAAATCTCCAGCACCCGGCTGCACTTTTAACAGCTTTCAACTGCGAAGCGCAACCGCCTGTAGGCAAAAACAATAGCTATGAAGAAGCCTTGCCATAGAGACGTTTACAAAATCGCGTTGTAGGCGCCCAAAGCAGCTGCGTTCCGCATACAAAACTGCCCTAGATCACATCCCACCGACTCTACTGGTTTGAAATACAGCTTATTAATTGAGTAAAGCTAAAAAGGTTTCTAGTGGTCAATGAGCTATTGCACAGTACTGAAACAGAATTTGATTTTCATAAAAAAAATAGCAACTAGTTTGACTATAACATATTCTGACAGTAATGTTCAACAAACATTTCAGATAAAAGTTTGAACCAGGCCTGCGCGTTAACTTACGTGACGTTACTTTATTCAGAAACATCCATATTATTTTCATCATCGTTAATGTGAGGGAGTTATTATTACTAATTAGCATCTTACAATAAAGTACCAAATTAATACTGTAGAGAAAGACTGGTTCCATGAAATAGTTCTCTCAAGTAACAGTTAGTGAAGAAATTTGATTTCCTTATTTAAATTTTAGAGTTTTTGATTACAGTTATCTTTTCAGTACAGTACATGTCCGCTTTGGATTGTCACCTCGCTGTCATTCGTAGCAACACCTTTCTGAACGTAAAAGAAAAGTTTCACAATCCGCATTTTTTGCGTACTGATTACGGTGTACCTCAGTGACGAATAAATAACTTTGAGTCCATTTCCCTAGGAAAAAACATGAGCATGGTGAAAATTTATTAAAATAATAGCACGCAACATTTATAGTTGTGAGCTGATGTTAGACTCTCACCTGTGAAAGATGAAACACATTGTCGTTTCAGAGATTATCTACTACTACTACTACTACTACGTGATCAGGCCCAGTGGACCGCACGCATCTACAAATTTCCTCCTCCACTATATTCTGTCCATTGCTTCTATCCGCCATTCGTCCACATCTGTTGACACTTGGTTTACACCTTCATGGAGTCCATCCCTCCAACGCTTCTTGGGTCTCCCTGGCGGTCTCTTTCCTGTAGGTGTAAATCCAGGAGCTTCCGAAGCCATCTGTGATCCTCCATCCGGGCCACATGGCCGCCCCACTGCATTCGTTTGGCTTTGACAGTTCGTGCTATGCTGGGCTGCTGGTATAGTTCCTCAAGCTCTTGGTTGTATCTGAACCTCCATTCCCTTGTATCTGCTTCCAGAACCGGACCGAAGATCTTCCGAAGCACTTTTCTCTCAAAAACAAGGAGCTTGTGGAAGTCCTGTTTCCGGATACTCCATGTCTCACAGGCATATAGAACAACAGGCTGGACCAGGGTTTTTTACAGTCGAGTCTTGAACTGTCTGGAGAGAGATTTAGACCGAAGCAGTTGTGCTAGGCTGTGGTAAGATCGGTTTCCTGCTTGTATACTGGCATTGATCTCTGCTTCACATGACGAGTTCTCAGTGAAAAGTGCCCCTAGGTATTTGAATTCTTGTACTCTCTTGTAGGAATGGTCCCCAACCTGCAGTGATTGTAGATTATCAGCAGTCTGACAATGACCACGCGTCATAACGAGGTACTCTATCTTGGCTTTGTTTATGTTTAGCCCAAATTTGCTGGCAGCCTCCTCTAGTGCTTTGGTCATTTGCTCCAACTCCTCTTCCCACCTAGAGAGTAAACAGATGTCGTCTTCATAGGCTAAGTATGCCAATCTCTTTCCTTCGATTTCAATCCCTTCGTTCTCTTGGAAGGTCTCGCGTACGATCTTCTCGAGGGCAAAGTTGAACAGGATAGGGGACAACCCATCTCCTTGCCTGAGTCCTGTCACAATTTCAAACTCCTCAGTTACGCGATTTCCCATCTTCACCTTTGCACGTCTTTATTTCAGGCAGATCTTTATCAGAGTTTTTCTGCTTTGCCAAACTCCCTTAAACAGTTGATCAGGCTTTTTCGATGCATGCAATCATAGGCCTTCTTAAAATCAACGAATAAAATATTCAAATCTTTACCATATTCACCCAGTTTCTCAGTGAGCTGCCGGAGACTGAAGATGTGATCTATTGTTGACCGTCCTGACCGGAAACCTCCGTGGTACTCCCCAATCGCCGATTCTGCCACTGGATGAATTCTATGTATGAGGCAACTGGACAGGATCTTATAGCAGACGTTAAGCAGGGCGATTCCTCGATAGTTGTCACATTTCAGTTTCTCGCCCTTCTTATGTCTTGGACAAATCAGAGCTGTTTTCCATTCTCCTGGTAGTTCTTCTTTGGTCCATATTTCCTGCATCAGTCGGTGTATTTTTTCTGCAAGTTTCTCTCCTCCTGCCAGGATCATTTCAGCCTGTATTCCATCTTCACCTGGACTCTTACTCTGTTTCAGGTGTCTGATTCTGGTTTTTATCTCATCCGGGGTAGGTTGGTTGGTTGGTTTTGGGGGAGGAGACCAGACAGCGGGGTCATCGGTCTCATCGGATTAGGGAAGGAAGGGGAAGGAAGTCGGCCGTGCCCTTTCAAAGGAACCATGTCGGCATTTGCCTGGAGCGATTTAGGGAAATCACGGAAAACCTAAATCTGGATGGCCGGACGCGGGATTGAACCGTCGTCCTCCCGAATGCGAGTCCAGTGTGCTAGCCACTGCGCCACCTCGCTCGGTCTCCAGGGTAGGTGAGGGGTAGTCTGCATCGGCTGTAACTGGGTACTGGAAATCAAACTGCAGTTCGGGTTCATCACAATTTAGCAGCTGTCGATAGAACTCTTTCCATCTCTCAGCTATGTCCCTATCGTTCGTCAGGATCTTATCACCGGAATCTTTGACAAATTTCTGCTTGGCCTGGTGACCTTTGCAGAGGTACTTCACCCTCAGAAATATTTCCCTAGTCTTTTGTCCTGTTTCTGCTTCAGTGATAATATTCCTTATGTATTTCCTCTTTGCTCTTCTCAGAATTGCTTGTGTAGTCTTTCGGACCTCCTCAAATTGTGCTTTGGCCTGTGCCACATTTGTCCCCTTCAGCCATTTGTTCCTGGCTTTCTTTCTCCTTCCCAGGGCATCTGCACATTCTTTTCCAAACCAGATCTTCTTGACCACTGGGTTTCCCATGAGTGTTTCCTTTACTGTATCCCTAAATGAGCTCTGGATGTTTCCCCACATTAGTTCGACGTCCTGATTCGCGTCCATTTCACTGAATGCTTCGAAGCTGTTACTAAGTTTCAACTGGTATCTGGTCTTCGTTGCCTCATCTTTCAGTTTCTCCACATGGTACCTTTCCACTCTTTTTAACTTAGGCCCCGTTCTCCCTTTACACTGTATGTTTAAACGGCCTCTGACCAGGAAATGATCACTCCCACCTTCGGCACCCCGCGCTGTGTTAACGTCTAACACCCATCTCTTGGCTCTGAGATCAATGGCAACATGGTCTATTTGATTTACAGTTCTCCCATCTGATGATACCCGGGTTCCTTTATGTATGTTTTTCCGCTGGAAGTTTGTGCTGGAGATGAACAACCCTAATGATGTAGCGAAGCTGATGAACCTAACTCCATTGTCATTGCTGAGGTTGTCTAGACTGTGCCTACCTGTTGTGTCTTGGAAAATTTGTTCTTTCCCAACCTTGGCATTCATATCACCAAGGAGGATCCTCAGGTGTCCATTTGGTATAGCGTCCATCACTGCCTCTAGCTGTGCATAGAACTCGTCTTTCACTTCACACTCGCTCTCCTCCGTGGGAGCATGACAGTTCACAAAAGTCACCTTAATATGCTTTACGTCCAGTGTTAGAACAGATATTCTTGGGTTGACTGAAACGAATTCTGAAACATTAGTGGCCAACGTCTTATTGACGCAGAAACCAGTGCCTAACAGATGACCTCGTTCACAGGCTCCATACAGAACTGTACAGTTTCCAACATCAATGCTCCCAAGCATCGTCCCACCGGATCTCTTGCAGTGCAACTACGTCTAGTTCGCACCTCTGAATTTCCTTGATCACACTGACTGCAGCCCCTGTCCTGTACAGACTCCTTACATTCCACGTTCCAAATCGTATACCGTTTCTTTGCCAATGACGTCGTCTATTTTTGTCAGTAATGTTCCGAGGCTTACTTGTAGTCTTCAAAGCATGTTTAATTTTTTACGAAGAGAGGGTGCTGGCCTCCCGGCCAACCTGCGGTGTTACCCTCACACCTCACAGGACTGCTGGCTTTTCTTAAGGTGTGGGCTCCCCTCAGGAGTTGGGTTATAAGTAGGAATAAGAAAATTGGAAAGACGCCCTCGGGCCTCGAAACCTAATACTGTTGGGATCGAAAAAGCAAGAGTTGGCCAAGGGAGGCCGACAGGGAAGGAGAAAGGAGGAGTCTGACACAAGTAAGTGGAAGCAATGTCAGACTCAGCTCGGGTCCCCACGGTCGCCACCCGCGTACTTCTAGCTGAAGTCCCCTGGGGACAGAGATTATCAGAGCGTAATAAAGAATGCGTGCCTCATGCATAGTGTGAAGGAGCAGATATGTACAGAAACAAAACGTCAGCCACTAGCAAGAGTTAGACGTTCGGGCGAAGTCAGAGGGCGTCGTACCTACTATCGACTTCATGAAATGAAGTAATTTTATTGAGTAGACCATTGCTAACAGAAAACAATAAAGTGAAGCTGAATCGATCCGACATTTGTCTATGGAATAATGTAAGAAAGGTTTGGAAGTGATTAAGTGTATACGAGCTCTCTGTGCAGAGGACTCGCGGAGGAATGTAGAAACTAGTGTATCGACATACGTAGAAAGCGAGATATTTTCAAACAAGCATTACTGCTGAAGAAATATCACCTGACCACTATATACCCAAATCTTGGAAGATATTTGTATTCTCCATAACCTAGAAGGAGAAATTTTAAAGGTTAGGAACAACTGAAAGATGGCGTCCGGATTTCGGGTACTCCCAGGCGTCGCGTAGCCTTACTCTTATTACAGAATTGGTCTGCTACCTTACTATGCGACATTATTACAGTAGTGGGGTCATTGGTAGATGACACAGAGGCGAAAACCCGCATTTTCTCAATAGTGTTTTGTTCCTGTTGTGGCATCATCAATGTATAGAGACAAGGAGAAAATATCTGGGTCTAGTTTACAAAGGGCGTTAATAAAAATGAAATTTCATTCTCTGATGTTGGTAAATTGTTAATGTCTGGAGCACTTCTACTTATTCGGCTTTGTAACGAAGACATACTGTGTCTTCTTAGCTCAAACGTATAATGCCGAATAGCCTGCCATCATAACATTCTTAGATTTTATTTGTTTTACCATCAACGGAAATTCATCCGAAACTGGTGAAACTTTATAAGTAATCTGCTTTTTAGCAGTTACAAAATCAGCTTCTGAATTTAAACGTTGATGTATTTCCACCGATGATAATCGATGTGAAGGACGTCTCAAATCTGCAACCACTAACACACACACAAACAGCGAGGCACTGCACGACTGGTATTGGGTTGAAGATGAATAATATAGATGATACTGCATGCACATCAAAAGCAAGAGAATGATACTATCTACGGCGCTTCTCAGGAACTTTGGAGACTATAAAACAAACTCCAGTACATTCTTCAGCACTTCCAGGATAAAATCTATTGACCAGACAAATTATTGGCAAAGCACATCGATCGCCAAGGAGAATAGAGTGAAAAACTAAATGAAACTCCTGCCTGAAAACATACCACATCAGCATCACTCACAAGGGAAATAACCCAGTTCGAACGGCCAAAGCCAACTGAAAACGCGTTTAAAACAGAATGTTGCACCTGTTCGAATAGCTATCAAAGTCATTCAACTGTAAAATTACGTGTGCGGGCGCTAGCGCTATCTGAAGATCAGCGTACTAGCTCCACTGCGTCATACCTGTAGAGACGGTACGAGCGTGACCAATGCAGTGTGAGGTAGTGAAGTGCAAGTATTGCCGAACATGAGTAGGCTGAAGCCAATTAATCCTATGAACTTGATGAGTCTGCTGCGCGGGAAGTCGAACTTACACTACTGACAATGAGGAAGTAATTGGAGTTGAGGATGTGCCATTTGCACGTGTATTATTTTCGTAAACCCTCGTCGCCAGATTTGTAAAGGCCTCGTTGCTGCTGCTATGGAGGCCGATTTGCCACTGCTGTTACGGTAGGCCAAATTTGTGAGTTCGTGAAACGGTTGCTGGTGCAGTAACGGCTATGACTATTTCTCCCTTCCACTGTTAACACAGATATGCCCCAGGGTCAGGTAACAGATTAGGAGAACGACGATTCTACAACACTCCAACAAATTAGCAACAAAGTCACACAAATGAGTAAAAACGTTTACTTATCCTTGTGACTAGTTGAATAATAAAGTCAATACAGTGCTTGTAATATAACACAAAAATGGCCCTCCGTGGCTAAGTGTAAACAATAATAAATTTACACCAACAGTCTGTTCACGTCTAAGAGTTCAGTAAAGGACGTTCCCTGTCTAAGTCAGCCCTGGACGATGATCTATAGCTAAGTGCGCGTGGGCTGCTCTTCTGTCTTCCGAGTAGGCTTCCGTGCATTCTCGTCCGGCCATTGGCGGATTGTACTCGGCCGGAAACTGGCCGAGGCGAAGTCGATATCTTAATCCTCAGCGCCAGCCGTGGCACAGGTGGAACTCGGGCAAGTGGCGAGTCTCTATGGCACTGGCACATGCTCGCATCTTTGCGCCTGTGCTGCTTTTGCCCTGACTGTGTCTTGTTCGAACGACAACAGCAACTACGTGACAGCATAATGCAAAAATACTATGGGCATTCAACAGAAACGCATAGTGACACATTAGATACAAACAGTGATTGGGAGTCTGACGGGGAAAGAAAAACTGCGCCTAGGTATGAGAGTTCCAGTAGCTTTGGAACGTCCTCGCCGGCAAATAATGGGATGGAAGTCACAATGAATACAAACTTCCATTCCCATTAGTTTCGCCACATCGTGGATGTGATAGTTCCAACATTTCTGGAACGTCCTCACGATCAACTGTAGGAACTTGAAATCACAGTCAATACACACCTTCACTCCGGACTACCAGTATATCGCAACCCAGAGTGCTACAATGTGTTGATGACCAAACACTGGGCAACGTTTATCAACTGAAGGAACTGGAAAACGCACCTTCACTCCCAACTGTGAGCTACAGTGTATTGAAGACAAAACACTGGGCAATATTTATGTGAATTAATTACTTCGGGAACGTCCTCTCCAGAAAATGATGGAAGTGGATGTCACAGTGAATATACACTTCGACTGCCATAAGTTACACCACCTCATGGCCTTTGAGAGTTCTAACAATCCGAGAACGTCCTTGCCGTCAATTGAAGGAACTAGTAGTTCCAGTCACTGCAAACCTTCACTCCCAACAAAAGGACAACACAATGTGTTACATTGTAATGACACCCAAATATTGAACGTCGATCAAGTAAATGAATTGCTTTGTATTGAGGCCCAAATTTTGGACAAATTTTATCTAGTAATTTAGCTGACATACAGAACTTTACTACCCATTATGCAAGAATGTACTGGGATCCATTTAACGGGTAACGTTCATGTGAATCGTTTACATTCTATTTTCAAACGTCAAGGAAGACTTTTGAACCATTGTAGCTACATATGCTCAAAGTCCAACTGCGATATAATTTTAGATCATGCGACGTGCAAAATGTAACACCAAGGCCAGTTTAAGGGAAACAAAGCATCGAAATTGAAGGCTGGCTAGAGGACAAATGTAAGGATGTAGAGGCTTATTTCACTAGGGGTAAGATAGATACTGCCTACAGGATAATTAAAGAGACCTTTAGAGAGAAGAGAACCACTTGTATGAATATCAAGAGCTTAGGTGGAAACACAGTTCTAAGCAAAGAAGGGAAAGCAGTAAGGTGGAAGGAGTGTATAGAGGGTCTATACAAGGACGATGTACTTGAGGACAATATTATGGAAATGGAAGAGGATGTAGATGAAGATGAAATGGGAGATACGATACTGCGTGAAGAGTTTGACAGAGCACTGAAAGACCTGAGTCGAAACAAGGGCCCGGGAGTAGACAACATTCCATTAGAACTACTGACGGCCTTGGGAGGGCCAGTCCTGACAAAACTCTACCATCTGGTGAGCAAGATGTATGAGACAGGCGAAATACCCTCAGACTTCAAGAAGAATATAATAATTCCAATCCCAAAGAAAGCAGGTGTTGACAGATGTGAAAATTACCGAACTATCAGTTTCACAAGTCGCAGCTGAAAAATACTAACACGAATTCTTTACAGACGAATGGAAAGACTGATAGAAGCCAACCTCGGGGAAGATCAGTTTGGATTCCGTAGAAATATTGGAACACGTGAGGCAATACTAACCCTACGACTTATCTTAGAAGCTAGATTAAGGAAGGGCAAACCTACGTTTCTAGCATTTGTAGACTTAGAGAAAGCTTTTGACAATGTTGACTAGAATACTCTCTTTCAAATTCTAAAGGTGGCAAGGGTAAAATACAGCGAGCGAAAGGCTATTTATAATTTGTACAGAAACCAGATGGCAGTTACAGGAGTCGAGGGGCATGAAAGGGAAGCAGTGGTTGAGAAGGGAGTGAGACACGGTTGTAGCCTCTCCCCGATGTTATTAAATCTGTATATTGAGCAAGCAGTAAAGGAAACAAAAGAAAAATTCGGAGTAGGTATTAAAATCCATGGAAAAGAAATAAAAACTTTGAGGTTCGCCGATGACATTGTAATTCTGTCAGAGACAGTAAAGGACTTGGAAGAGCTGTTGAACGGAATGGACAGTGTCTTGAAAGAAGGATATAAGATGAACATAAACAAAAGCAAATCGACGATAATGGAATGTAGTCGAATTAGGTCGAGTGATGAAGAGGGAATTAGATTAGGAAATGAGACGCTTGAAGTAGTAGATGAGTTTTGCTATTTGGGGAGCAAAATAACTGATGATGGTCGAAGTAAAGAGGATATAAAAAGTAGACTGGCAATGGCAAGGAAAGCGTTTCTGGAGAAGAAAAATTTGTTAACATCGAGTACAGATTTATGTGTCAGGAAGTCGTTTCTGAAGGTACTCGTATGGAGTGTAGCCATGTATGGTAGTGTACCATCACGATAAATAGTTTGGACAGGAAGAGAATAGAAGCTTTCGAAATGTGGTGCTATAGAAGAATGCTGAAGATTAGATGGGTAGATCACATAACTAATGAGGAGGTATTGTACAGAATTGGGGAGAAGAGGAGTTTATGGCACAACTTGACGAGAAGAAGGGACCGGTTTGTCGGACATGTTCTGAGGCATCAACGGATCACAAATTTAGCATTGGAGGGCAGCGTAGAGGGTGAAAATCGTAGAGGGAGACCAAGAAATAAATACACTAAGCAGATTCAGAAGGATGTAGGTTGCAGTAGGTAATGGGAGATGAAGAAACTCGCACAGAGTAGGGTAGCATGGAGAGCTGCATCAAACCAGTCTCAGAACTGAAGACCACAACAACAGAAGAATCTGTTTGAGAAAGCCGAAGGAAATGGATCAGTAGTCTACTAACAGCACATTCAAGTGGAGAATCTGCAAGCTGCTACGGCAGTTGCTCCGGATAATTTTAAAGCTTCTAGGTATTTCTTCAGGGCTTCAGGGCGTATTACTGCGGTCATGACGCGGAAAGAGACTGAAGAAGACCATATTATTAGAACGAGAATGTAAATATGTTCTTTACATACAACACATTGTTAAGGCATGTATATGGAAATATGACCAGAGTCAATGTTTAATGAATTATCGTCTTCTTCAACACTAACACAAAGCGGTGAAAAATCAACAGCTGGTGTGGTGCAATCTGTTCATAGTGCTTTCACAGTTACACGGCAGTTGTGATTGTGTCGATGGATGGTTGATTAGCGGACAACCTTTTGCATTTGTTTGCAGGAAACACAGGGGACGTTTGGTTCGCAGGTTACAAAGAAACTAGCAGCAATGTGTCCACGGAACATCCATACTGAAGCAAATAAAAGAGGAAAAATGGCAAAAGTGCACATAAAAGGCTTTTACAGTACAGTTCCCTGTGAATATGTTGGTGAGAATGGTCTATTTCTTTATGATTCATAGTCAGGGCACGAAGAGTACAGTCTGATAGAAGAATATTTTTCCAATAAGAGTATTACGTTCAGCTACTGCCACCAGAGACAACCAAATACTGCCAATCTCTGGATATATATTTCTTTAGACAGTACAAACTCTACTGCAGTTTCTTGTTGATTTTGTATGCATGCAAATTGACAAACCGCGGGTCACATTACATGATCGATATTTCATCATACGCTTGCCCTCTCTTAACCACAACCAACTTTCTGCGCCGAAGGATAAACTTGTGTTAACTATGCATGGCAGTGATCCGGATAAGATGGTTATGTCCCTAACGCAACATTTGATAGTGTGGGCACTATGCCTTTTGCTATTGGCCTACTGTAGTGCGGATACACCGAAGACAATGTAGCATGCCCACATGTTGCCCTTGTCAAATGCGCATTCTATTCCACTCTTTAGTATTTAATTACTTCATGGAAACTTCACGTTTACACTTTCCTAACGAATAAAGGAAGAACGTTCCACAACACAACATCTACTAGTTTGGAAAATACGCACAGGTGCGTACTGTATCTGTTAATAAGTTGTATTAGGTACAGCAAATTACGTGCAGTATTTTGTCAGATAATACTTCATTTATGTCATTTAGGATCTGCTGCTCATAACTGTCTGTAACATGGTATTATTTCATAGTGATTTGTGCTTCTCTTGAGGTGGTGGTGGTGGTGGTTAGTGTTTAACGTCCCGTCGACAACGATGTCATTAGAGACGGAGCGCAAGCTCGGGTTAGGGAAGGATTGGGAAGGAATTCGGCCGTGCCCTTTCAAAGGAACCATCCCGGCATTTGCCTGAAACGATTTAGGGAAATCACGGAAAACCTAAATCAGGATTTCTGGAGACGGGATTGAACCTGTGCCTCTCTAGTCTTTAGATTCTTCATCGTTAAAACATCGATTGTATACGAAGCACATCTTCGTACTGTAAACGCGTTTGTACTCGGTTTTAGCCGTCAGACAAATGTTCACCTTGTTCTAGGAGCAACGTTTTGTGATCGCTGTGTTTAACTTTGTTTCGTTTCTTTATGCTGTATTCGAATACGTTGTGCTACAATCGAAGATAAAGGTTACAGCAAGTAATTAGAACTGCATCACCACGAACGCGGAATGCAACAAACGGCAAAATGGCATGTGGGATGCTACATATTTGGATATGCAAATGATTAGCATTTCGGATCAACGGCACGAAGAAAGTATGAGGAAAGCTTATGCAGTGCGTTTCTCCACCAGAAGCTGCATTTAAATATTTGGCATCTGAGGGACTATCGTGTCTTGCTCGCTTAAGAAACCTCTCCAAGTACGTCTGAATCAGCCAGTGACAATATTTCGGGATATTGAGACTCCTGTTCATTGTCCAACGGTATCATAGCCCTCATTAGTCGGGATCTCACGGCTGTCATGCGATTATGGATTAGATAGGTTCATGACAGGGGTACTAAACACCAACGCAGAAACTTACCAGCGCCACGTGGCTAAGGCTCGAGAGGAGAGGTTTCTCGTTCACCTGTTCTCAAAGGATCGCACAGCCACGTCACGTGTCTTATATCAGGAAATGAACTTGTTTGCAGTAACAGACGTATCCATTGCGGCATTTGGAGCACCATGATCTTCTAGCACGGCGACTACTGTTCACTAACGTATCATACGATCTGAATGGGAATTCATGACCCTTTGATAATGAAAAATCGCCGCTGTAACCATTTATATCAATTTTATTTTGAGTTCTTTTAATTTTCAATTCAGGATTAACACTTGAATAAAAATAACAGGAGCAAATAGACATTTTTGTAACTACACTACTGGCCTTTAAAATTGCTACACCACGAAGATGACGTGCTACAGACGCGAAATTTAACCGACGGGAAGAATATGCTGTGATATGCAAATGATTCGCTTTTCAGAGCGTTCACACATCTACAACGTCCTGACATGAGGAAAGTTTCCAACCGATTTCTCATACACAAACGGCAGTTGACCGGCGTTGCCTAGTGAAACATTGTTGTGATGCCTCCTGTAAGGAGGAGAAATGCGTACCATCATGTTTCCGACTTTGATAAAGGTCGGATTGTAGCCTATCGCGATTGCGGATTATCGTATCGCGACATTGCAGCTCGCGTTGGTCGAGATCCAATGACTGTTAGCATAATATGGAATCGTTCGGTTCAGGAGGGTAATGCGGAACGCCGTGCTGGATCCCAACGACCTCGTATCACTAGCAGTCGAGATGACAGGCGTCTTACCCGCACGTCTATAACGGATCGTGCACCCACGACTCGATCCCTGAGTCAACAGATGAGGACGTTTGCAAGACAACAACCATCTGCACGAACAGTTCGACGACGATTGCAGCAGCATGGACTATCAGCTCGGATACCACGGCTGCGGGTACCCTTGACGCTGCGATGGTGTACTCAACAACGAATCTGAGTGCACGAATAGCAAAACGTAATTTTTTCGGATGAATCCAGCATCACGATGGTCGCATCCCATATTTGATGGCATCGCGGTGAACGCACATTGTAAACGTGTATTCGTCATCGTCATAGCCATACTGGCCTATCATCCGGCGTGATGGTATGGGGTGCCATTGGTTACACGTCTCGGTCACCTCTTGTTCGCAGCGACAGCACTTTGAACAGTGGACGTTACATATCAGAGGTGTTACGACCCGTGGCTCTATCCTTTCATTCGATCCCTGCGAAACCCTACATTTCAGCAGGATAATGCACGACCGCATGTTGTAGGTCCTGTGCGTGCCTTTCTGGATACAGAAAATGTTCGACTGCTGCCCTGGCCAGCACATTCTCCAGATCTCTCACCAATTGAATACGTCTGGTCAATGGTGGCCAAGCAACTGCCTCGTCACAATACAATCGTGTTGAAGGTGCATGGGCAGCTGTACCTGTACACGCCATCCAAGCTTTGTCTGACTCAATTCCCAGGCGTAGTAAGGCCGTTATTACGGCCAGAGGTTGTTGTTCTGGGTACTGATTTCTCAGGATCTATGCACCCAAATTGTGTGAAAATGTAATCACATGTCAATTCTAGTATAATATATGTGTCCAATGAATACCCGTTTATCATCTACATTTCTTCTTTTTGTAGCAATTTTGATGGCCAGCAGTGTATTTCTGAAGTACTGACGAACTGGAATCAGATTTCTACTGTGGTCATTTTGAGCGACCTTGTTTACTCAAAATGGTGGCAACCTTTAAAAACTCTTCTTCTACCACGTACAGGCTTAGAAACATACTGTGGACCGCTTTTCCGACGGTTGAGATTGAGCCAGAAAGTGAAACTGCTGTCGGCTAAAGACGTGGTCAGCTCCTAGTGTGATAACAGGTAGGCACTTGTCCGTGCCTTTCTACGTAAGACGGCAATGGCCTTATCTTTTATGGTCAGAATCTCACTAGAGGGTGGTGCCTGCGGAGTCATAAAACTTTTGTCTCATTCCGTGTCAGCTTTGATACTGATCAACAGATGTAACTTTGTGGCAGATGCAATTTGTTGTATTCACTTGTATTTTGTTATAGTTTACCCCTTTCAGACCCGTTTGCTACACTCATGTACATTAAATTTTACTGTATTTTTGTTCCAATAGAAACATTTATTCACATTGGAACCTCGTGTACACTTTTGGGAAATTTCTATCTTTTCATCATGCACAAGTGTTGCTATCTATTGAGGAACACTATAAAAACACCATCAAGTAAATAAGTAACTGTAGCAGTGTCAGCAGCTTGTGATCATTAGAAGTGGCTAGTACGTTATAGTGCACTATATAACTGAATATCATTATATAACGGAGATGCTGAGTCGCGATAGGCACATCAAAAAGATTCACACAATCATAGCTTTCGGCCATTAAGGCCTTTATCAGCAGTAGACACACAACCACACACGCACACACACACACACACACACACACACACACACACACACACACACACGCACGCACGCAAACGCAACTTGCGTGAGTGTGTGTGTGTATGTGTGTCTACTGTTGACGAAGGCCTTAATGGCCGACACCTATGATTGTATGAATCTTTTTGTTGTGCCTATCGCGACTCAGCATCTCTGCTATATGGGGAGTAGCAACTCTCCTTCTCTAGTATTGTTACATTCCATTCTGGATTTTTCATTGTTTGAATATCATTATTGTTATTTGGCATAAACATTTTTAATGATTATTTATTACAACTGCGAAAATTACAAAATTAATTGTTTAGTCCACAAAACGAAAAATGGTTCAGATGGCTCTGAGCACTATGGGACTCAACTGCTGTGGTCATCAGTCCCCTAGAACCTAGAACTACTTAAACCTAACTAACCTAAGGACATCACACACATCCATGCCCGAGGCAGGATTCGAACCTGCGACCGTAGCAGTCGCACGGTTCCGGACTGCGCGCCTAGAACCGCGAGACCACCGCGGCCGGCTCCACAAAACGGAACAACGTTTTGCAGCGTGTACAATTATAATCATGAGTTCTGAAGTACAATATGTGACGTAACCTAGAACTTTCGTATGTACCTGCTGTGAAGTACCTGCCTGTTTCTTTATTATTTTAACAATTTTCATGAGTTTTGATTGGGGTTTCTTCAACTACTTCTGTACACTTGTAATAGTTATAATAAGTTAAAAATAGGAAAATTAGCATAACATTCAAGCTTCAGTCACCGACAACGTGGTTAGACCTTCTATATACAATTATATATAGAAATATACTATCACTAATTTTCAGTTCTGCTCATCATCTCAAACAAACAGCATTTCAACATTGAGTTAAATGTAGACGCCAGTTTCGAGATTCCGATGAGTGGAAAGGTCTTAGAGTTTGATTTATCGTCGGATGAAAAAATGGCTCCTGATGTAGTGTCTTTCCATGTTTCAAGAGGAAAGAACTGAGATCAGACAAAATAAACAGGGAAGAAGCCAACAACCAGGTAATGTCAAATAATGAAAGTGATGTGTGTAATAATAGTGACGACAATATAGCGCTATTCAAGAAAGTGATGTACTTATTAACAATGAAATCAGTGGTATAAAGTACATTTGATCAGAAAACCGAACATCTATTGGCGTCCTCGCCCAATTTTTATACTGAACATAATATGAAAACCAGTACTTTCTCCATCCACTTATTTCAGTAATACATTATCGATAACCTCTTCAGGAGTTTGTTTGAAAATACTCCAGTAGAATTCAAAACATTTTTGGACTTCATAGTCGTTTTTCTGTTAGGCCAGAGAATTAAGAAAGAAATGCGTCAAAATGCGTCATTAAATACACTTCTGGAAATTGAAATAAGAACACCGTGAATTCATTGTCCCAGGAAGGGGAAACTTTATTGACACATTCTTGGGGTCAGATACATCACATGATCACACTGACAGAACCACAGGCACATAGACACAGGCAACAGAGCATGCACAATGTCGGCACTAGTACAGTGTATATCCACCTTTCGCAGCAATGCAGGCTGCTATTCTCCCATGGAGACGATCGTAGAGATGCTGGATGTAGTCATGTGGAACGGCTTGCCATGCCATTTCCACCTGGCGCCTCAGTTGGACCAGCGTTCGTGCTGGACGTGCAGATAGCGTGAGACGACGCTTCATCCAGTCCCAAACATGCTCAATGGGGGACAGATCCGGAGATCTTGCTGGCCAGGGTAGTTGACTTACACCTTCTAGAGCACGTTGGGTGGCACAGGATACATGCGGACGTGCATTGTCCTGTTGGAACAGCAAGTTCCCTTGCCGGTCTAGGAATGGTAGAACGATGGGTTCGATGACGGTTTGGATGTACCGTGCACTATTCAGTGTCCCCTCGACGATCACCAGAGGTGTACGGCCAGTGTAGGAGATCGCTCCCCACACCATGACGCCGGGTGTTGGCCCTGTGTGCCTCGGTCGTATGTAGTCCTGATTGTGGCGCTCACCTGCACGGCGCCAAACACGCATACGACCATCATTGGCACTAAGGCAGAAGCGACTCTCATCGCTGAAGATGACACGTCTCCATTCGTCCCTCCATTCACGCCTGTCGCGACACCTCTGGAGGCGGACTGCACGATGTTGGGGCGTGAGCGGAAGACGGCCTAACGGTGTGCGGGACCGTAGCCCAGCTGCATGGAGACGGTTGCGAGTGGTCCTCGCCGATACCCCAGGACCAACAGTGTCCCTAATTTGCTGGGAAGTGGCGGTGCGGTCCCCTACGGCACTGCGTAGGATCCTACGGTCTTGGCGTGCATCCGTGCGTCGCTGCGGTCCGGTCCCAGGTCGATGGGCACGTGCACCTTCCGCCGACCACTGGCGACAACATCGATGTACTGTGGAGACCTCACGCCCCACGTGTTGAGCAATTCGGCGGTACGTCCGCCCGGCCTCCCGCAAGCCCACTATACGCCCTCGCTCAAAGTCCGTCAACTGCACATACGGTTCACGTCCACGCTGTCGCGGCATGCTACCAGTGTTAAAGACTGCGATGGAGCTCCGTATGCCACGGCAAACTGGCTGACACTGACGGCGGCGGTGCACAAATGCTGCGCAGCTAGCGCCATTCGACGGCCAACACCGCGGTTCCTGGTGTGTCCGCTGTGCCGTGCGTGTGATCATTGCTTGTACAGCCCTCTCGCAGTGTCCGGAGCAAGTATGGTGCGTCTGACACACCGGTGTCAATGTGTTCTTTTTTCCATTTCCAGGAGTGTATGTTGGACGTGACAGTCACATGTCGCTGTGCGATATTTGATCATTTTTCCGTTAATTTTTGGCTGTTTTAGAGAAGAGTACATGCTTTGCTACCTTAGGAAGTAGTTTTCACACATTTTCTTGGAAACGAGCGGGTCCAGGTGTTCGTCCCATGATTTGGATTGATCACAGGAGCTCTGACACGGAGCCCCTAAAAAAGACGCGGATCCCCAGGGCACTGCAGTTTGCAGAAGTCGTTTGTGGTAAGCCCCTGCTCTGCACTTTGTCGGCAAATGCGGTTTCCTCCTTTGAAAACATTTTACCGCTAAGCCTTTGTATGTCCATAGTACATCATTTAGCGTAACTAATTCACCTCCCTGTACGCAGACCTAAGGATGGACCGCCATGGCACTGCACAGCCACTGTGCTATAATTCGCATTCTTACTCTCCAAATTTTGATATCCAGTAAAATGCCTCTTATACACCACCGTACCTCGGCGGGAAGGGATTCACCAATGAGAGGTATGTGGCTAGTAGTAACCTCTTTGCATATTAAGATGCGTTCTGAAAGCCAGAAATGGGAAAATTTCTTCGAGGGTCTCCTGTATTCACATAAAGTAACATTTCAGTGGTCGTGTTGGCAGTACAACTGAGTTAACCATTCCACATGGATTTTTCTAAAAAGTGGGGAGTTAGGTTTAGAGGAGCTTAATTTCGGACTCTTGCAGCCCTGCCGGGGAGGGAGAGAGACTTCTCATTCTGGCTCCAAATGTGGCACACCCTACTGATGCGAGGTGGATAGATCATTCATCCGGTGGTGATAGGTGCGGACTGGCACACGTTTGCTGAAGTTTGAGTAAGTTTCGTTTTTCGCAACAGCGCTAACCAATTCCTGAGCACTCACAATTTGCAGGATTTCCTGCAGTAGCCAGAATATGACAAGGCAAGGAATGGCTCAAGAATCTGTGGAGACTGGCCGACTGGTTGTAGGCGTCAAACAACGAGTCACCAGATAGTCAACAGTATAACAATGAGAAAAAGACACACTATGAAGACGGCTTGGTGGGAAAACAAGTTCAGCGAGTAAAGCAATCTCGAAAACCTAATACGTATCGAATCCATAGTCATTACAACTGAGCGTACTGAGGCCAATACAAGAGAGCAGTGAAATCAAGATTGACGGGGAGAACACCACAAGTAGGGGAAGTCCGGCTGAAATAACTTACCATTTCGTTTCTATGTCATTGTTGTTTCATAAAGCATGGTATTAAATAAAATTTGTATTAGGACAGTGCCTTATTCATTTATAGGTTTCGTTATCCTGGTGTCATGTTTTTAAATTTATATAAACCATATGTTTTTGACATTTTTGTAAAAAGTGTATAATATGACTTTTTAGACCGATGTCAGGGTAAAATGACATGGGAGTAAGAACACGTAAGAAATTCATATAAACATTAGATATTTGATGTGTTTAATACATTTGTACTTAAAAACAAATGAAAGACTATTTCCGAAACAATTCTTCAACAGTATTAATTAAGCTTTCTCAGTTCAGTCGTACAAAAAGTGAAGACTGAAAGTAGAATTAAGAATATTAATGCATGGAACCACAAAATTAGTTCCATTTTTGAAAAAATAATTCTCACCAACCCTATCTATTTACAGTCATCTCAAAGTTTTTTTTTTTTGTTTATTCCAGCACTTTCAGCGTGTGCCCACAAATTACACTGCTGACACTTTAACCAGTGTTCTCCGGGATTTGAATGGCAGTATAGTTCCACAAAGTATAAATAGACAATTTTCGGAAGCATCACTGTTTTCGTCAAAAGGTCTTTTTCGTACAATAAATCTTTTACGAAACTAAGCCTCCTCTTTGTTTTTCCAGGCTATTTGGTATGCATTTAGTCTCACTTCCTTGACACTCATATCAGACATGCACGACTCCAATAGCTTCCGGGTTGTACCAGTTCACGATACAATGCAGTGCTAAAAATTGGCTGAAATCTATCCCGTCCTTTCTGAACACCACTGAAGATTATGTTCGTCTTCCTAGTTTGTCTTCTAAGCGTAGCCTGGGGAACTTCAAATGCTTTCAACGGCGGCAGCCACCCCATCTTTCCTGTGCTAATTGCTTCTATAGCCTGCTGCATCTGCACCGCATCCCAAGACCGTCTTGACGATTTGCTTACCTCGTTACGTGGCACCTGAAATGGGAAATTCACGTACTTATATTTGGCTTCGTAAATACATATCATATCTGCATCATTTCAGTTCATGTTTAATATTTCGTTTAATTTCCTGTCAGAGAGGTCACAGTTCCTAGTAATTGACGGAGAGTCATCAAGTAAAACAGAAGTGATTTCTGGCGTTCCCCAAGGTGGTGTTATAGGCCCTTTGCTGTTCCTTATCTATATAAACGATTTGGGAGACAACCTGAGCAGTCGTCTTCTGTTGTTTGCAGATGACGCTGTCGTTTATCGACTAATAAAGTCGTCAGAAGATCAAAACAAACTGCAAAACGATTTCGATAAGATATCTGAAGGTGCGAAAAGTGGCAGTTGACTCTGAATAACGAGAAGTGTGAGGATATCCACATGAGCACTAAAAGGAACTCGTTAAACTTCGGTTACACGATAAATCATTCTAATCTTTTTTTTTTTTTTTTTGGTCATCAGTCTACTGACTGGTTTGATGGGGCCCGCCACGAATTCCTTTCCTGTGCTAACCTCTTCATCTCAGAGTAGCACTTGCAACCTACGTTCTCAATTATTTGCTTGACGTATTCCAATCTCTGTCTTCCTCTACAGTTCTTGCCCTCTACAGCTCCCTCTAGTACCACGGAAGTCATTCCCTCATGTCTTAGCAGATGTCCTATCATCCTGTCCCTTCTCCTTATCAGTGTTTTCCACATATTCCTTTCCTCTCCGATTCTGCGTAGAATCTCCTCATTCCTTACCTTATCAGTCCACCTAATTTTCAACATTCGTCTATAGCACCACATCTCAAATGCTTCGATTCTCTTCTGTTCCGGTTTTCCCACAGTCCATGTTTCACTACCATACAATGCTGTACTCGAGACGTACATCCTCAGAAATTTCTTCCTCAAATTAAGGCCGGTATTTGATATTAGTAGACTTCTCTTGGCCAGAAATACCTTTTTTGCCATAGAGAGTCTGCTTTTGATGTCCTCCTTGCTCCATCCGTCATTGGTTATTTTACTGCCTAGGTAGCAGAATTCCTTAACTTCATTGACTTCGTGACCATCAATCCTGATGTTAAGTTTCTCGCTGTTCTCATTTCTAGTACTTCTCATTACATTCGTCTTTCTCCGATTTACTCTCATACCATACTGTGTACTCATTAGACTGTTCATTCCGTTCGGCAGATCATTTAATTCTTCTTCACTTTCACTCAGGATAGCAATGTCATCAGAGAATCGTATCATTGATATCCTTTTACCTTGTATTTTAATTCCACTCCTGAACCTTTCTTTTATTTCCATCATTGCTTCCTCGATGTACAGACTGAAGAGTAGGGGCGAAAGGCTACAGCCTTGTCTTACATCCTTCTTAATACGAGCACTTCGTTCTTGATCGTCCACTCTTATTATTCCCTCTTCGTTGTTGTACATATTGTATATGACCCGTCTCTCCCTATAGCTTACCCCTACTTTTTTCAGAATCTCGAACAGCTTGCACCATTTTATATTGTCGAACGCTTTTCCCAGGTCGACAAATCCTATGAACGTGTCTTGATTTTTCTTTAGCCTTGCTTCCATTATTAGCCGTAACGTCAGAATTGTCTCTCTTGTGCCTTTACTTTTCCTAAAGCCAAACTGATCGTCACCTAGCGCATTCTCAATTTTCTTTTCCATTCTTCTGTATATTATTCTTGTAAGCAGCTTCGATGCATGAGCTGTTAAGCTGATTGTGCGATAATTCTCGCACTTGTCAGCTTTTGCCGTCTTCGGAATTGTGTGGATGATGCTTTTCCGAAAGTCAGATTGTATGTCGCCAGACTCATATATTCTACACACCAACGTGAATAGTCGTTTTGTTGCCACTTCCCCTAATGATTTTAGAAATTCTGATGGAATGTTATCTATCCCTTCTGCCTTATTTGACCGTAAGTCCTCCAAAGCTCTTTTAAATTCCGATTCTAATACTAGATACCCTATCTCTTCTAAATCTACTCCTGTTTCTTCTTCTATCACATCAGACAAATCTTCACCCTCATAGAGGCTTTCAATGTATTCTTTCCACCTATCTGCTCTCTCCACTGCATTTAACAGTGGAATTCCCGTTGCACTCTTAATGTTACCACCGTTGCTTTTAATGTCACCAAAGGTTGTTTTGACTTTCCTGTATGCTGCGTCTGTCCTTCCGACAATCATATCTTTTTCTATGTCTTCACATTTTTCCTGCAGCCATTTGGTCTTAGGTTCCCTGCATTTCCTATTTATTTCATTCCTCAGCGACTTGTATTTATGTATTCCTGATTTTCCCGGAACATGTTTGTACTTCCTCATCAATCAACTGAAGTATTTCTTCTGTTACCCATGGTTTCTTCGCAGCTACCTTCTTTGTACCTATGTTTTCCTTCCCAACTTCTGTGATGGCCCTTTTTAGAGATGTCAATTCCTCTTCAACTGTGCTGCCTACTGCGCTATTCCTTATTCCTGTATCTATAGCGTTAGAGAACTTCAAACGTATCTCGTCATTCCTTAGAACTTCCGTATCCCACTTCTTAGTGTATTGATTCTTCCTGACTAATGTCTTGAACTTCAGCCTACTCTTCATCACTACTGTACTGTGATCTGAGTGTATATCTGCCCCTGGGTACGCCTTACAATCCAGTATCTAATTTCGGAATCTCTGTCTGACCATGATGTAATCTAATTGAAATCTTCCCGTATCTCCCGGCCTTTTCCAAGTGTACCTCCTCCTCTTGTGATTCTTGAACAGGGTATTCGCTATTACTAGCTGAAACTTGTTACAGAACTCAATTAGTCTTTCTCCTCTTTCATTCCTTGTCCCAAGCCCATATTCTCCTGTAACCTTTTCTACTACTCCTTCCCCTACAACTGCATTCCAGTCGCCCATGACTATTAGATTTTCGTCCCCCTTTACATACTGCATTACCCTTTCAATATCCTCATACACTTTCTCTATCTGTTCATCTTCAGCTTGCGACGTCGGCACGTCGGCTGAACTATCGTTGTCGGTGTTGGTCTGCTGTCGATTCTGATTAGAACAACCCGGTCACTGAACTGTTCACAGTAACACACCCTCTCCCCTACCTTCCTATTCATAACGAATTCTACACCTGTTATACCATTTTCTGCTGCTGTTGATATTACCCGATACTCATCTGACCAGAAATCCTTGCCTTCCTTCCACTTCACTTCACTGACCCCTACTATATCTAGATTTAGCCTTTGCATTTCCCTTTTCAGATTTTCTAGTTTCCCTACCACATTGAAGCTTCTGACATTCCACGCCCCGACTCGTAGAACATTATCCTTTCGTTGATTATTCAATCTTTTTCTCAGGGTAACCTCCCTCTTTACAGTCCCCTCCCGGAGATCCGAATGGGGGACTATTCCGAAATCTTTTGCCAATGGAGAGATCATCATGACACTTCTTCAACTACAGGCCACATGTCCTGTGGATACACGTTATGTGTCTTTAATGCAGTCGTTTCCATTGCCTCCTGCATCCTCATGTCGTTGATCATTGCTGATTCTTCCGCCTTTAGGGGCAATTTCCCACCCCTAGGACAAAAGAGTGCCCTGAACCTCTATCCGCTCCTCCGCCCTCTTTGACAAGGCCGTTGGCAGAATGAGGCTGACTTCTTATGCCGGAAGTCTTCGGCCGCCAATGCTGATTATTTATCAAAATTTAGGCAGTGGCGGGGATCGAACCCAGGACCGAAGACGTGTTTGATTATGAATCAAAGATGCTACTCCTAGACCACGGGTATGTATTCTAATCCAAAAGCCGTAAATTCAACTAAATATCTATTTATTACAATTACGAACAACCTAAATTGGAAAGAACACATAGAAAATGTTATGGGGAAGGCTAACCAAAGACTGAGTTTTATTGGCAGGACACTTAGAAAGTCTAACAGACCTACTAAGGAGACTGCCTACACCACGCTTGTCCGTCCTCTTTTAGAATACTGCTGCGCGGTGTGGGATCCTTACCAGTCAGGACTGACGGAGTACATCGAAAAAGTTCAAAGAAAGGCAGCACGTTTTGTATTATCGCGAAATGTGGGAGAGAGTGTCACAGAAATGATAACAGGATTTGGGCTGGAAATCATTAAAAGAAAGGAGTTTTTCGTTGAGACGAAATCTTCTCACGTAATTCTAATCACCAACTTTCTCCTCCGAATGCGAAAATATTTTGTTGACACCGACCTACATAGGGTGAAACGATAACCACGATAAAATAAGGAAAATTAGAGCCCATACGGAAAGATATAGGTGTTCATTCTTTGCGCGCGCTATACGAGATTGGAATGATAGGGAATTGTGAAGATGGTTCGATGAACCCTCTGCCAGGCACTTGAATGTATTTTGCAGAGTATTCTTGTAGATGTAGATGTAGATTGTATTATTCAGTGACCTATTGCCGCTGCTGTCAAATTTAAACAGATATGTAAAATAAATAGCTGAATTAATGTCAAAGATCACACGGAATAGAATTAGAGCCCTCTCGTATTACGGGTAATTCTAAAATATTTCTGTCTGCTGATCACATTAGCTTCGTGACAAAGGATTTTTTGTGCAACATTGGCTCTGTTTCAAATAATGCAGTTCATGACATAAGTTCACGGCTTGTAGAAAATAACCTAACGCTAAATCACAGTAAGACCCAATTTTTACAGTTTCAAACACACAATTCAATAAAACCTGACGTTTTAATAATACAGAATGGCCATATGATTAGTGAAACCGAACAGTTCAAATTTCTAGATGTTCAGATAGATACGAGTAATAAACTGTCGTGCAAGTCCCACGTTCAAGATATTGGTCAAAGCCTTAATGCTGCCATTTTTGTTATTGGGACAGTATCTAAAGTAAACGGTCAGTTCGGGCCATAAGTGGCCTAAGTTCGCAGACCTCTTGTCGACCCCTGTTCACTAGTCTGGGTATTTTTACATTGGCCTCTATATATATATATATATATATATATATATATATATATATATATATATATATATATATATATTCTTTGCTGTCATTTCTTGTTAACAACAGCAGCTTATACCCAAGAATTGGCAGTTTTCACTCAATTAATACTCCGCAGAAATCCAATCTGCATTTGAATCGCACTTCCTTAACTCTTGTGCAGGAAGGTGTGCAGTATACTGCTGCATTCAATTTCCATAAGCTACCACAAGAATTCAAAAATCGTCCAATACGCCCTAGACAAGTATGTACCGAGTAGGTTTTAAAATTTTTGGAAATTTGTGGTAAGGTCTTACGGGACCAAACTGCTGAGGTCATCGGTGCCAAAGATTAGTTAGGCACAACTTAATCTAAGTTAAACTAACACACACACCCATATCCGAGGGAGGACTCGAACCTCCTACGGAGGGAACCGCGAGGACCGTGACAAGACGCCTTATACTGCGCGGCTAAGGTTTTAAGGGCTGGGAAAGATCCACCATGGTTTATTAGCTGTGTTAGAAAAGCACTACGTAAACAAAGAGCCCTTCATCTCAGATTCAAGAGAAGTGAAAACCTAGCTGACGCACAAAAGCTGAAGGAAACGAAAATGAACGTAAGGAGAGCAATGAGTGAAGCGTTGGGGTGTAATTTCTAACTCGCCTTCTCGTGGTACGCCCCGGACAACGCTGTCAAGCGTCTAAAGAGGTACAAGCCTAGGCAATCCGGACTGTCTTATGACCTCTAGGATAACCGGACACAGTGCAAGAGAAACAAGCGAATGGCTTTCCCCAAGGCCCTAAGTCAAAGAGCGTGGGACCAATATTGCTCGTCTTCCAGTTTAATATAGAAAACATAAGCAGACCTAAGCATAACCTATGTCACCGCTACCTACGCAAAGACAAATATTGATAATGTGAAACTTGTCTCTACATCTGACAGCGATAATATCCATAACACTATCATAAAAGTGGAAGATTTAACCATCATTAACATCTACAACCCACACCGTTGCCTGGCCAGCAAATCAGCCTCCACTCGTCGGCCACCCTGCCTAATCGCAGGGGATTTTAGTAGCCACCATACTGAATGGAAGTACAGAGAAAACGACATAAACGGACTCGGGATTATGGAATGGGCTGAGATGCAGAACATGCACCTAATTTATAGTCATAAAGACATGGCAACCTTCAAATCACCCAGATGGAGGTCGAAGACAATATACGATTCATACCCCCTCATCCTCAGCATTGAAAAACACTTGCTGGCACTGTTATAAAGACTGTTACAATCACATTCCTAGGAGTATTAGAAATAAGTATACACCAGGATGGAGTGAAGCTAGTGGACGGCTGTATGTGGAGCATCTGAAGTCGCAGATGACCTCTTGCACAGCCTGGATGAAGCTAGGAGGGTCAAGTGGAAGAACACCATCGAAAAATTGGATTTTAGACGCTCCAGCAGAAAAGCATGGAGCCTTCTGAAGAAACTAGAAGCTAATTCACATGTACCACAAACTAAACCAAGTATTACACCAGACCAAATTGCCAACAATATAGTCAAACCGTCTAGAGCTCCTGTCGGTAAACAACACTCACTTAAAATAAAGGAAGAACTAAACACACTAAAGAAAAACAGTCGTGAACAATAAGACTTGTCAAAACCGTTCAGTCACAGAAACACTACAGGCCCTACAAGGCATAAGAAACTTCATGTCCCAGAGTTCCTAATACCCTGTGGACCAAACCCAAAAGAATGTCTGACAACATTTTACTCCTACAGACTCCAGTAAAGAGTTTTGCCAAAAGAATTCAAGAGGGCAAAGATCATCGCCATCCTCGAAACAGGAAGGCCAGAAGATAAACCAGAAAGCTATAGACCCATCGCTCTCTTAAGTGTAGCATATAAACTGCTTGAGCGTCTCCTTTATAATAGATTAAATCCAATCATACTGGAATCTCTACCTATCAACCCAATCAAACTGCGAGGATCAGGTCCTCGCATTGACAACGTTCATTGAGCGGGGCTATGAACAATGCCTGGAAACTGGTGTCGATTTGACAGCAGTGTATGGTACTGTCTGGAGAGAGGGTCTAACATACAAGTTCCTAAGAGCTACTAGATGTGAAACGATGACGTCTCTTTTAGAGAACATGTTGTCAAATAGTCTTGCAAATCTCAATGGGTGGCTCTTGCAGCTAATCAAAACTTCTGAGTAATGGTCTCCCCCAAGGATCAGTGCTTGCGCCTCTGCTGTTCAATATCTATGTAGCCAACCTACCAACTACTGCATCCAGAAAATTTATTTACGCAGGTGACATCATTCTTGCATGCCAACATACTAATATGACTGCTCTTGAAGAGACTCTCACCCAAGATCTGGTATTGATGGTCGAATACTTCAGGAAATTGCAACTAATCCCAAGCGCACTTGAAACGGAGTCCTCATGCTTCCACCTAAATAATAGGCTGGCTGGAACAACTCTACAGATACCTCCGAATGGTACTGAGTTTCCTTACAATTCCCATCCACAATATCTGGGCTTAGCTCTGGATCGCACTCTCTCTTATAAAAAAATACCTATCGAACCTGGCCGCAAAACTGAAAGCCCGAAACAACATCCTCCACAAATCAGCAGGAACGACCAGGGAGAGCAGGTACAGAGGCACTCCGTACCACCACTTTTTGCTTGGTCTATTCAACAGCTGAAAACTGCTCATCGGTGTGGCTAAACAGCCCACACATGGGAAAAGTAGATGTGGTGCTAAATCAAATGATTCGAATAATTGCTGGAGCTATTAAAGCCACTCCACTCTACTGGCTACGAGTCCTCAGTAACATCGAACTTCCTTATATACGACGATGTAACATAATCACAAGAGAGTTTAAAAAGATCTCCAGTAATACGGCCCTGCCAGTCCATCAGGACCTTATTGTATTTAGAAGACTCAAATCCAGAAATCCCCTGTGAAGATTGCACAGCAACTTCTGAGCCAAAACTACAATGGTGTTGAAATCTGGCGAACGGACTGTAGAAACAGAGCCAATCCAAGACAGCATACTTTATTTCAGACTCCCAACAATTCAGCGGGTTTTCACCTCCCAAGGAAAACCTGGGTAACACTTAACAGAATACGGACAGTTCATGGCCGATGTGGATCTTCGATGTACAGATGGAATTGGAGACCTCACCCTGAGTGTGACTGTGGTGCCAAAGAACAAACCACCCACCACATCGTCAGCGAGTGCCCACTGAGGGCGTTCAGCGGCACTCATGAGAACTTCTTGAGGGCTACACCACAAGCTGTGGAGTGGCTGTAGAATCTAAGTGTGGAATTGTGATTGTTGAAAATACTGGACTCTGAACTATATGCAATCTTACTGTTTTGTAATGCAGTTATAGATTTATTGTTATGAGCAAAAGCTGAATTTAAATTACTTTATTATATTTGTATCATATATTGTAACAATGTATATACTCTTTTATGCTGTATCCAACATAGTGTGTCATGCCATAAGCTAAATAGAAACGGGTTCAATGATTTCGAAAGTAAGACGTTGTCAACCGACCTGAGTAAAAACCCTAAGAAATTTTGGTCGTATGTAATATCAGTAAGTGGGTCAAAATCATCTATTCATACTCTCAGCGACCACACAGGCACGGAAACGGAAGTTGTTTCTTCCGAAGTTGTTTCACCGCGGAAGATGGCAATACAGTGTCTTCTTTCAACCGCCGTGCGAACGTCGAAATGGCAGATATTGAGATAACCGATCGCGTAAGGTTTCAGGACCAGATGAGACACCTATACAATTCTATAGAGATTATGCGAAAGAACTTTATCGTAGACCACTTGAGCAACGGAAGGTACCTAACGACTGGAAAAAAGCACGAGCCATTCCCATTTTTAAGAAAGGCCGTAAGACAGATCCACACAATTATACACCTATATCGTTAACGTGTAATAGGACAGATGCTGTTCACAATATATGTAAATGATCTAGTAGAAAGCGTCGCATGCTATTCGCAGATGATGCAGTTGTTTATACCAAAGTAGCGACGCCAGAAGATAGTAAGAATTTGCAGAACAACCATCAGAGAATTGATGAATGGTGCAGACTCTGGCAGTTGACCTTGAACGTAAATAAATGTAATATATTGCGCATACACAGGAAAAGCAATCCACTACTGTAGAACTACACTATTGATGACAAATAGTTGGAGACAGCGTCTGCCGTAAAATATCTAGGTGTAACTATCCAGAGCTACCTTAAGTGGAATGACTAAATAAAACAGATATTGGAAAAAGCAGACATGAGACTGAGATACATCGGAAGAATCTTAAGGAAATGTAACTCATTTACGAAAGAAGTGGCTTATAAGGAGCTTGTTCACCCGGTTCTTGAGTTCTGTTCATCTATCTGGGAACCCTATCACGTAGGACTGATAGAGAAGATACAGAAGATCCAACGAAGAGCGGCCCGTTTCGTCAAGGGATCGTTTAGCTGGCGAGAGAGCGATACGGAGATGCTACACAAACTCCACTGGTAGACGTTACAAAAGAGACGTTGTGCATCACGGAGAGATTTACTACTGAACTTTCAGGACGGCACCTTTCAGGAGGAGTCAGACAACATATTACTTCCCCCACATACATCTCGCGTATTGACCACGAGGAGAAAATTCGAGAAATGAGAGCCAACACAGAGACTTACCGACAATCATTCTTCCCACACACTATTCGCGAGTGGAACACAGTTGGAGGGATCAGATAATCGTACCGAAAGTACCCTCCGCCACACACCATCAGGTATCTTGTGGAATATGATGTAAATGTAGATTTTGCCAGTAATCCACGCACTTTTAAATTGAAAGTGAAGAGTTTCCTGATAGATCACTGCTTCTATTCTGTTGAGGAGTTCCTTGAAAAATTAAGCTGATTCTTATATTTTTGATTGCGTTTAATTAAACTTATGGCTTGAGTTATTTTGTGTTCATAAACATTTTTTTTTATTTGCTAATTGACCACTTAGGATCACGTTACAATTTCATTTCTTCTTTGTCTGAAATTTCCTCTTTCTCCAGTACTCCTTCAGATGGACCTTGTGCTGTTGCTTCTCTTCATCCGTCCAGGCTCTTCCCGTATTCTTAGTTCTTTCGATGCCAGCACGGTGGCTCAGCGTGTTCGGTCAGAGAGCTGGTTGGCCTCTGTAATAAAAAACTGAGTGAAAGGATCAACAACGAACTTGAACGGATGTCATGTAACGCCCGCAACGACCAAACACAACGATCAACAACGAACAAAAAGAAAAAAAAAAAGTGGTCAGCGCGAGAGAATGTCATTCCTAAGGGCCCGGGTTCAATTCCCGGCTGGGTCGGAGATTTTCTCCGCACAGGGACTGGGTGTTGTGTTGTCCTAATCATAATCATTTCATCCCCATCGACGCGCAAGTAGCCGAAGTGGCGTCAAATCGAAAGACTTGCACCCGGCGAACGGTCTACCCGACGGGAGGCCCTAGTCACACGACATTCACACGACAGATATTCGAATATCCTTTTGGTTAGTCTGGTTTTGTCCATTCTGTACAGGTGTCCTAGAAATGATAACCTCCTCTTTTTCATGGTCCCTGAGATTTTCTCCACCCTTTTGTAGATTTCATTGTTGCTCCGAAGTTTGGAGCCAGTTTTAACCTGGGTTGGACCCATATTTTCCGTAATATTCTTCTTTCTAGCATCTCCAGCTTTTCCAACTTGTAATTCATTTTTCTTTCATCTGTTATTATTTTTATGTTGTAAAATTTCATGCACTGACACATTCCATGACCTTGGAGATTTGCTCCTTAATTTGTTCCTATGGAACTAAAAGTGTAAATAAAAAAAAATCTGGATGAAATGGCATACTGTGTCATTTTACAGTGAGACTTAATATGTCATTATAGCCTGTAATGCCTTCTTTGATTCATTCGAGAAACGTTCAACTATAGAGTGCCCTAGCAGAATCTTCCACCTCTCAAAACATAGCTAAAAGTATTCTTTACAAGATAACTTATACTTATCTCAAACATGTAATTACCTAGAATATTAATTAATAAATTTTACAGTGTGGCTATTATTGAACTATATGAAATAAAATCGTCATAACTTCTGAACGGTTTGCGTTAGGACGTTCAAACTGCACGGTTGGTCACGTGGCATGATGGAAATTAGTATGCGCTGTATGGTTTGGCTTAGCGACGAAGCTCACTTTCATTTGGATGGGTTCGTCAATCAGAATAACTGGTGCATTTGGGGGACTGAGAATCCACATTTCGCGTTCGAGAAGTCTCTTCATCCTCAGCGGGTGACTGTGTGGTGTGCAATGTCCAGTCACGGAATATCGAAGCGACATTCCTTGATGGCACGGTGACTACCGAACGGTACTTGAAGGTTTTTGAAGATAAGTTCACCCCATTATCCAAAGTGATCCTGATTTCGACAAGATGTGGTTCGTGCGAGACGGTGCTCGAACCCGTCGAAGCAGGAGAGGGTTTGATGTCGTGGAGGAGCACTTAGGGACCGCAATCTGGCTCTGGGGTAACCAGAGGTCATTGGCATGGACTCTGATTGGCTGCCATATTCTCCAGATCTGACCATATGAGACTTCTTTTTGTGGGGCTAAATTAAAGATAGGGTGTACAGCAATAACTCCAAAACAAACCATCGCTGAGCTGAACACAGGCATTCAGAAGTCATCGATGTTCCGACACTTCAGCGGGTAATGCAGAATTTCGCTACTCGTCTGCGCCTCATCATAGCCAATTATGGCAGGCATATCGAGCATGTCATAACCTAAATCCGAATACTTGTAGTGTCGTTTACACGTTGAATAAAATGTGTGACCGTCGCAGTTTGTAACTAATTTATTTTCTTTGTCTTATCGTTCAATAATTGTCACCCCGTATGTGAATAAAAGTAAAAAGTTGGAAGTTTACCTGTAAGTTTTTGGTTCACAGTAGCAATACGAAAGCTGTCAGCTTATCCCCACATACGTAGGAACAGGGTTGTCAGTCGAACTTTCTGTATAGCTTAATGCAGGTGGCGCCACTCATCTGGTTTCGTCAAAAGCCTTGCTATGTCATTTCACCAAGGTATGTCATAACAGCCTGACTTCCCCTACTTGTAGCCGATTTCCCGGGAACTTCGCTCAGTGTAAGAGGACTCAAAGTGAGCGAACATGTGTGTCGGCTTATGCTAAATACTCGACCGTGTCTGAGAAAACCACGTGCTGTAATACGAGCTGAAATGGTGGCACAGTAGCTACTGTCTCTCCCCCTCACTTTTGGGCCCCGTGTTCGAAACTCGACTAATGGTTTTATTTATTTTATTATATTTTATTTTTTCATTTATCTACGCACGTCCTTAGAAGCTTACTATACGAATGTTTTTTATGAAGTGAGAGGATTTATAGGCGTTGTATTAATTGTGAAATTACAACAGGCTTTCACAGTAAGTACCATACATTCATCACATAATACAGGAATGTATGGTATTTTCAGAGGTTACAATTTTTTTAAATTCTCTGATTCTTATAATTCATTCTTACATCAGTTCTTGTATTCATTCTTACATTTTATTGTTATGTTTATTGTACAAGAAGATTTGGTGCATTACCTTGGATGATACCGACCACAGAAATCTTCAAACCATTGTAATTCCGAACACGATGAGCATCAATTTCAAATAATTTTCTCATTCATTAATTGCCCTTTGTTTTTCTAATTCTCTCACCAGACATACCATTAATAGATCTATTAAGACAATGTTATTTCAATCTACACTGGAAAATATCCGTTAATCTTGGGTAGATAAATGAAAAACAAAAATAAAAGATCATAAGTCATTGTCAGTCAGGTGTCCGGATACTTTTGCATCACGTAGCGCACATCATCAGTTATTTGCAGAACATATCCAAATGTCTGTCTTCCTTTACAGGTTTAACCCTCTACAGATTCCTGATATGCGACGGAATTTATTCCCAGATATCTTAAAAAAATGTCCTAACACCCTGTCCCTTCTACTTGTGGGTGTTTTCCGTATATTCCTTTCCTCGTCGATTCTGTGGAGAACCTCCTCATTTCTTACCTGATCTGTCCGCCTGGTTTTCAACATTCTTCTGAAGCATCACATCCCAAATGCTTCGATTCTCTTCTGTTCCCGTTTCTCCGCCGTCCATGTTGCGCTGTCAGGCAATGCCGTGCTCCATACGTACATTCTTACAAATTTTTCCCTGAAACAAGGTCTATGTTTGTCACTAGTAGACTTCTCTTGCCCATGAATGCCCTCTTTGTCAGTGCTCGCCTTCTTTTTGTGTCCTCTTTGCTTCATCAATCATAGGTTATTTTGCTGCCTAGGCAGCACAACTCCTTAACTTCGACTACTTCGTGATCCGCAATTCTGATGTTAAGTTCATCGGTGTTCTCTTTTTCTGCTACGTCTCATTACTTTCATCTTTTTTGCGATTTGCTCTTAGCTCTTATTCGGTTTTCAGCAGCCTGTTCATTAGATTCAACGCATCCTGCAATTCTTCTTCACTTTTGCTGAGGATAGCAATGCCATCAGCGAATCTTGTCACTCATATCTTTTCACCTTGAATTTTAATCTCACTCTTGAATATTTCTTTCAGTTCCGTCATTGCTTCTTCAACGTCCAGACTGAACGATAGGACCAAAGACTGTACCGTTTCTTACATCCTTTTTAATCCGAGCACCTCGTTCTTTGTCTTCCAGTCTTATTGTTCCATGCGCATTACATTTAAACCGTCTGCTTCTAAAGTTACCTCTGTTTTTCTCAGAATTACGTTGACAAAAGCTTTTTTCAGATCGGCAAATCCTATGAGCGTGTCTTGATTTTCGCTACGGTCGCAGGTTCGAAACCTGCCTCGGGCATGGATGTGTGTGATGTCCTTAGGTTACTTAGGTTTAAGTAGTTCTAAGTTCAGGGGGCTGATGACTTCAGAAGTTAAGTCTCATGGTGCTCACAGCCATTTGAACCATTTTTGTCTTGATTTTTCTTCAGTCTTGCTTCCATTACCGACCACAACGTCAGAACTGCCTCTCTGTCCCTTCGTAACGTTCCCTGGCAGCACACATAATATTAATAAAATGAAATGACATTTAATTGTACTATGTACGCCGCTATGAAGCAATTCGAATGTACTGTAATTGTTTAACAAAAAATGTTGTTTAATTTTGTGTAAAGGACGTTGGTTATTATTGTAATATTTTCTGTAATAATATTCTCGATGTATTTACGATTGTAATATTTCTATACTCATAATGTAATTACGAAATATGCTAATATCTGCGATGAAAAAATGTAAAATATAGCCACAGAGGAAAATAATGTAAGATTACAAAGAGACATTCACAATCAGCAATAATATAAACAGCACTACATAATGTTCATTCTTAGTCGTCTTCCTCTAGAGCTGAGAGAGAGAGGAACCTGTGACGTAGCATTATATGAATGAGTAGACTTCGTTCGTCTGTATCTATCTTTAGCCGCCATTAGAGGAGAAATCATCAAGGTGTGTAATTTCAATTATTGTTATGGTCTAAATGCGTTATAACTTAACAAAATTGTGTATTACTAATGTAAATTAGCTTGCCCATGTCATCTATAATATTTCTTTAAAGAATTTTCAGCACTTTTAGCGATTATCGTTGGTGTTGCTGGGCTGTGCCGCGACCGAACGATTTGCAGCGGCGGCACATTTAAAAAATTGTTCCGCTATAAAATTAACCAAACCCGTAAATCGAGAGCAGGTAAAATTAGCAGTGAATTACGAAATATTTTTTCTTTTACAGCGATCCTGAGGCTGACTGAATTTATTACTGGTTTTACATTTGTGCATTCATAGGCGGATAATTAACGTTAAAGTTGTTAATCTGTTGGTTCTTTCCATTTCTGAAGCAAATTACTTAAACGTATAGTGAAGTGTGTTTTGTCAATGATAATCGAACGATGAGGTCGGCTTGGCAATATTTTACCATTTTATACTAACAGAGACATTCTTGTGTTCCATAGCTAACGCCGGGAAAGAATTCAGTAAATATTTAAAAACCCACTGCATCTAGAAAATGTGTGCCAAGGCCGAAATAAAGAAAAAATTAATTTAAATAAGTTTCATATAAATGTTATTAATCAGTTAGTTTGAATTTATCAGCATGAGAGGGTTGCTAAGGTTCACGTGATTTTAAATGTGGTTAATTCTGTCTAAATGAATTTTTATTGCCACACGTAAATAAGGGGTTCTACAACAAAGTTCGTATTGAAAGTGTAAATAACATAAATATTTAAAGCCATTTCTCCCCCCCCCCATTTTTTCATCCACTCATTCACATTTTTACATAATTAATATTTGATATATCTTTTTTTTCTCATCAAACTGGCGCTCAACGAGGGGCCTGAATAAGCAGTGGCCACAAAATACCCATGAGATAATTAGGGAATTATTGTAGTCGAACTTTGTTGGAGAACAATTAATAATTTTTTCATGTATTGTATGTATTGCCTAACCAATATTGTGTGGTAATACCTGTATATGATTTTTTGCATGAGAACACTATATACCCAGAGGCAAGCTGAAGAAGTAAGCTCATTATATAAAAAAATTAATTACCTACCACAGTACCCGGGGGCAGCTGCACCCAAGATAGATCACCAAAAGGTAAAGCTACAGTGTAGTTGTCCTGTGGGTAGTAAAGTAGCTTCAGTGCGGTGTTCTCGGATCATTAGTGGTGTGCTTTTTGTTAGTTTTCTTTTAAATAACAGGTCATTTGAGTAGTTAGTCATCGTAGTATGTAATAAGTGTGTTTCAACAAATGACCATTTCTTCTGTGATTATGTCAGCAAAACCCGAGTGTTAGGATATTTATTTCAGATTTTGTTTCTTTTGTTGAGTATGGTTAGATTGCGTAGTCAGTAAAATATAAACATGGATAATGAACAACAGTTACCAAGCAGTGATACAGAGTTAGAAAGTGGGGCACAAGGTAATGTTAGTGGCGTAGTTAAGGAAGTACAATGTGAGAATCTGGGGGCAGAAGGGCAAGAAGTGTTGCAACTACCAGCCAGTGATTCAGTTGAAAATGGAAACACTGTGCCACCCACACGCACTAGACACGGGCCAGAGAGTGGTGAGGTGTCAGAAGTCCAATCATTAAGAGTTAAGTTCGAGCGCATGCTCAATTTCCAAGCTACGTTTATGCATGAACAAGCAGAGCGTGATCGACGCCAGCATGAGAGAGACTTGCAGTTAATGCAATCTTTGGAAGCTATGCAAAGTGAGATTGTTAGTTTGAGACAAAACTATGAAACAATAACCAAAGCGGTGCAAGAACTAAGCGAAAGAGTAGATAATATCCAAGTGGTTAACGCCAGTATCGTAGATGAAATCAGTGTACTGGCTAACAGGATGGAAAAATTGCGACTGCGAAACAGAACAGGCAACCAATGTTAGCGAAACAAACAAATGTCACTCCAAAATAGTGATTGAAGAAAGCCTGATTAGAAACCGACAGTTTCAGATCTTTACAACGGAGAAGAAATCTGTTCACCCTGTAGTATTTATCAAGGGATTTAGAAACATTTTGCCTAGTGTTTGGAGTCATACACAGAAAATACAGTTCGTTATATCTTACATACAAGGAGATGATGCATTATGGGCAGCCGAAGCAGCTGACAGTTGCGACACATATGAGCAATTTGAAAAGGCTTTCTTGGCCAAATATTGGTCAACATGTATTCAGGAGAGAGTATGGAAAGAGGTATATAATCCAGAGCCGTATTCTGCACTATTAAGCAATTTTCGAAAATACACTCCTGGAAATGGAAAAAAGAACACATTGACACCGGTGTGTCAGACCCACCATACTTGCTCCGGACACTGCGAGAGGGCTGTACAAGCAATGATCACACGCACGGCACAGCGGACACACCAGGAACCGCGGTGTTGGCCGTCGAATGGCGCTAGCTGCGCAGCATTTGTGCACCGCCGCCGTCAGTGTCAGCCAGTTTGCCGTGGCATACGGAGCTCCATCGCAGTCTTCAACACTGGTAGCATGCCGCGACAGCGTGGACGTGAACCGTATGTGCAGTTGACGGACTTTGAGCGAGGGCGTATAGTGGGCATGCGGGAGGCCGGGTGGACGTACCGCCGAATTGCTCAACACGTGGGGCGTGAGGTCTCCACAGTACATCGATGTTGTCGCCAGTGGTCGGCGGAAGGTGCACGTGCCCGTCGACCTGGGACCGGACCGCAGCGACGCACAGATGCACGCCAAGACCGTAGGATCCTACGCAGTGCCGTAGGGGACCGCACCGCCACTTCCCAGCAAATTAGGGACACTGTTGCTCCTGGGGTATCGGCGAAGACCATTCGCAACCGTCTCCATGAAGCTGAGCTACTGTACCGCACACCGTTAGGCCGTCTTCCGCTTACGCCCCAACATCGTGCAGCCCGCCTTCAGTGGTGTCGAGACAGGCGTGAATGGAGGGACGAATGGAGACGTGTCGTCTTCAGCGATGAGAGTCGCTTCTGCCTTGGTGCCAATGATGGTCGTATGCGTGTTTGGCGCCGTGCAGGTGAGCGCCACAATCAGGACTGCATACGACCGAGGCACACAGGGCCAACACCCGGCATCATGGTGTGGGGAGCGATCTCCTACACTGGCCGTACACCTCTGGTGATCGTCGAGGGGACACTGAATAGTGCACGGTACATCCAAACCGTCATCGAACCCATCGTACTACCATTCCTAGACCGGCAAGGGAACTTGCTGTTCCAACAGGACAATGCACGTCAGCATGTATGGCGTGCCACCCAACGTGCTCTAGAAGGTGTAAGTCAACTACCCTGGCCAGCAACATCTCCGGATCTGTCCCCCATTGAGCATGTTTGGGACTGGATGAAGCGTCGTCTCACGCGGTCTGCACGTCCAGCACGAACGCTGGTCCAACTGAGGTGCCAGGTGGAAATGGCATGGCAAGCCGTTCCACAGGACTACATCCAGCATCTCTACGGTCGTCTCCATGGGAGAATAGCAGCCTGCATTGCTGCGAAAGGCGGATATACACTGTACTAGTGCCGACATTGTGCATGCTCTGTTGCCTGTGTCTATGTGCCTGTGGTTCTGTGAGTGTAATCATACGATGTATCTGACCCCAGGAATGTGTCAATAAAGTTTCCCCTTCCTGGGACAATGGATTCACGGTGTTCTTATTTCAATTTCCAGGAGTGTATTTTGTGAAATATATTATTAAGACCCGTTACTGGGACGAGCAGATTTCATCCCGGGATTTAATCAGACTTTTGAAATCACATTTGCGGATACACGTAAAGGAAAAACTTACACACGTACCGTAGAACGTCATGGAACATTTCTTGTCTGTTCTGGACTCAATTGACCTGATTCAGGAGGATGTTAAGGCAGCCTCTGAACAGGCTAGAAGCAACGGAAACGGTTACAGAAATGGTCGAAATAACACGCCTCCACCAAATAATGGAAACGGTGGAGGTAGCAATAGGAGACAAGATTATGTACAAAACAGGAATAGAGGTAGAGACCGGAACGGCAATGGTCCGCCGGTGAACAATGGCCGGAAAAGGAGGTTCGATGACCGATATGAAACAGGCCCACCAAGCAATAGTAGATGGAAAACTGCCAGGGGGCCGTGGAACACCAATACCTATAACGATGGAAACCGAACTTGGCTACAGAACCAGAGGCCCAGTCCGGACCGGCAAAACAGTGAAAGATATGACAATAACCGACCGCCACCACAAAATGCGCCAATTGCGCAACTGTGGCGGCCGACGCAACACAACTTACACATAGTGGAGGTCAGCGACACAGAGCAGCCACGCCCATTCACCGGTAATAATCCAACAAACTAGATTCAGCCGAGATACGCTCTCCCTCGTCGGCTGAGGTTTGGAGCGAGAGCAGCCCGACACAGAACAAAACATCGGAAATCTGTATCCTCAGGTATAATGACGGGGTACAGATGGGACATGAATTAACCACTGAACCACCCACGTGCATAAAGGAGCACAAAGATAAAGTACAAGCGATAATAGAGATCAAAATTAAGAATATTGATGCAAACAAAAGTAGATACAGGTGCTACTGTCAGTGTCATGAGTATGGACTTATTCAGAGTACTGGGGAAAGAAAAGCGTTTGCTGACTTTCCATGTGAACAATTGCAAAGTCACTGGAGCCATCAGTGCACAGCGACAAATAATTAAACTCCAAGTGCGGGTAGAAATTATATAGGGGGAGAAGCCATAGCGGGCTCGTTCCTGGTAGTAAATGGTTTAAAGGTAGCATGCATTTTGGGGGTAGATTTTTTGAGAGAAAGGGACGCAGTACTCGATCTTTCTCGGGGAAAATTAAGTTTGATGAACACGGGTAGGAGGATATAATTGTCCATGCTCAGATCTGAAGAGGTACCTGTGCGTAATTGTAACGCTATTAACATAAAATGTAGGAATCAGTGGATACTACATTTAGACAATCATTCTCTAGGAAAAAATCTCTGTTATCCAGACGTACAAGGTGATCAATTAAAAGCAAATGTGAACGCACTTGTGAACAAAGTATCACAGTCCGAAAATTTGAACTCAGTGCAACAGCAGGATTTGGTACAGTCGTATCTGACTATGCAGATGTATTTTCAGAACGACCAGGGATATCAATACAATATCGGGGTGAAGCCTCACAAAACCTACTGTCGAGCCTCATACTCCACTCCTTGGTCCAAGAAGGAAATAGAAGCTATCTCTTAGCAGATCCCCAGTCAGGGAGAGTACGGGGACTGTATCAGCGTAAGGATGTGAAAATATACCTACAGTAAATGACTAATAGTCCTATGTGTTATGTGTAAAAAGGTACACCATTCTTTTGGAAATGAATGAACATTAATGGTGTGATCTGTAGATATAATGCACTAGTGTAGAAGTATTTAGTTATAAGAATATGATTGACTTTCTTTTTTGTTTATGATTATTTGTGTTATGTCTTCTTTTTAATTAGTGTTACCTTAAACATGCTCTAAATGTCTGCACAGATAACCTGATTAGTGCA
This sequence comes from Schistocerca gregaria, assembly GCF_023897955.1. Taxonomy (NCBI): domain Eukaryota; kingdom Metazoa; phylum Arthropoda; class Insecta; order Orthoptera; family Acrididae; genus Schistocerca; species Schistocerca gregaria. The sequence goes on from NC_064926.1 coordinate 456,620,879, forward strand.
CTTATTTGTAGTGTTAAATTGTGACAGAGATCAGTCAAGAGGAACATTTTAGTAGTGATGAGTTTGTGTACTGCATAATATTCTATATGTGTGTCAAACTTGAAATATTTCTTGGTACAGTCTTTTCTATTACATGTATATATACATATAGATGTGTGTAGCTGTCAGATTGACAGGTCCGAACACGGAATAATATTAATGATATGAGACCCTGAGAACTTTTTCAAACCAGTATTATCAAAGAGAGTAATGCACCCAGTAGTGACCCGAGGGCACCATGGGAGGCAAACTTATTGCAAATTTAAGTAACACAAAGTTAGGCACAAAGAAGCTTCAATTGAAGCATGTGCAGATCGAATCAGCAAAAAGAGCTAGCCTGATACAGTCCATGTCAATTTTAGCCTACAGAGACTACACTGTAGTTATGTAGGACCTTGCAAGGGAAGTGAGATATAGTTTCAAAGGAGTTATTGAACAATATGCCTGAATCCGGCTGGAATGCACAAATAAAATCTACTCGAACATAAATATAGATGATTTTTGGGCAAACTAATACGAAATTTTAATATTTGTTACCATGTACGCAATTATCACACACCTTGGTAAAGAGCAAACAAAGTTACGAATGTGCTGTTACAAAAAATTGCACAACGGACATTGTAACTGAAAAAACTTAAACAAAAGTGCAGTAATGTGTGGCAGAGACAGACAGTGATTGTTAAAACTGCAGCAATACGTCACGAGGTTGTTTCGAACAAGCAATAAGAAACTGTATCATCGCCGTGTGTGCAAATGGACAAGGAACTAACACGACACGGACAGTGAGCCGATAATAGACGGTGGACCAAGCTAGTGTCAAACTATAACTTGTACTGTGCGTGTGTGCGCATTGACTACAGACATACATTTTCTTCTACGGTGAAAACTTGCGTGTGACTAATGACAAGTCATGACATGGTGAAAAAATATTGTGTGTCCATAAAACGCGTTACTGTGACAACGAAACATTGTGCAAACCAGACTAGTGAAGGCCTACTGAATAATAACTGCCAATAACTGTGTGCGTTCTTTCCCACAGCAGGAAAAATGCCCATAAGGATAGTACACTGTTTCTGAACTTGTCGCATGTTTGCTGGAGCACTGCAAGAAGATGTCATACGGGCGAGCTGATATACAACGTGCATCCGGCTACTTCAGCCATGCAGCGGCCTCAGCAACCCGTAGCAGACCAGACAGCCACACGCCTATCCGCGCCGTAGCTGTCAACACCGGGGGCGGTGACCTACACGGAGCAGACGCGCCGCGCCGAGCGCCGCTCAACAATCACTCCGCACCGCTCACCAGCTACAGCATTATTGACATATTTCAAAATATTTACATAAACTGCATAACATGTCAATTAACTCGGTTTTTTTACGAACATTGAGCACTTATTATGTATATCCGTAAATTGACGAGAGAAAATGAACACAAAGAAGTGTAGGAGATGGATTTGTAACACGTAGATAGTGAGAACATTATGAAAGTGACGTTGTACTAAATGATTTCAAAAAACTAAGTGATATATCCTAGGACAAGTGACCTTGCAGTATATCGCACAATGATAATTACGAGTTGTTAAACTCACACAACAAACTTTCGTTGAACTGTATGTGACTGTGATATTATGCAACCGTTGATGACAAACTGCTAAATCATTTCAAAACAATTACTATTAAAGAGACAAGATTAACCATGAACCAACTGGGATGGCTGGGCTCCGGCACAGTTTCGCCCAGGTTTCCTGTCTGCCTTCGCCCAAATGGGGGAGCCACGAACATATATAATCCTGGGACTAATTAAAAGAGCCATTCCATAACAAAAAACAGAATTTTAAAGAACGTTACTGGCACCATTGTGTCAAAGTATAGAAAATCTGCCTAATGCTGCCAAGGGGCAATGTAACGTTCTCTGGCAGCATACACAATATTAATAAAATTCCATGACATCTAATTGTACTATGTACGTCGCTATGAGGCAATTCAAATGTGCTGTAAAAGTTTAACAAAAAATGTTGTTTAATTTTGTGTAAAGGACGTTGGTTATTATTGTAATATTTTCTGTAATAATATTCTCGATGTATTTACGATTGTAATATTTCTATACTCATAATGTAATTACGAAATATGCTCATATCTGCGATGAAAAATGTAAAATATAGCCACAGAGGAAAATAATGTAAGGTTGCAAAGAGACATTCACAATCAGCAATAATATAAAAAGCACTACATAATGTGCATTCTTGGTCGTATTCCTCTAGAGCTGAGAGAGAGAGGAACCTGTGACGTAGCATTATATGAATGAGTAGACTTCGTTTGTCTGTATCTATCTTTAGCCGCCATTAGAGGAGAAATCATCAAGGTGTGTAATTTCAATTATTGTTATGGTCTAAATGCGTTATAATTTAACAAAATTGTGTATTACTAATGTAAATTAGCTTGCCCATGTCATCTATAATATTTCTTTAAAGAATTTTCAGCACTTTTAGCGATTATCGTTGGTGTTGCTGGGCTGTGCCGCGACCGAACGATTTGCAGCGGCGGCACATTTAAAAAATTGTTCCGCTATAAAATTAACCAAACCCGTAAATCGAGAGCAGGTAAAATTAGCAGTGAATTACGAAATATTTTTCTTTTACAGCGATCCTGAGGCTGACTGAATTTATTACTGGTTTTACATTTGTGCATTCATAGGCGGATAATTAACGTTAAAGTTGTTATCTGTTGGTTCTTTCCACTTCTAAAGCAAATTACTTAAACGTATAGTGAAGTGTGTTTTGTCAATGATAATCGAACGTTCAGGTCGGCTTGGCAATATTTAACCATTTTATGCTAACAGAGACATTCTTGTGTTCCATAGCTAACGCCGGGAAAGAATTCAGTAAATATTTAAAAACCCACTGCATCTAGAAAATGTGTGCCAAGGCCGAAATAAAGAAAAAATTAATTTAAATAAGTTTCAAATAAATGTTATTAATCAGTTAGTTTGAATTTATCAGCATGAGAGGGTTGCTAAGGTTCACGTAATTTTAAATGTGGTTAATTCTGTCTAAATGAATTTTTATTGCCACACGTAAATAAGGGGTTCTACAACAAAGTTCGTATTGAAAGTGTAAATAACATAAATATTTAAAGCCATTTCTTCCCCCCCCCCCCCCATTTTTTCATCCATTCATTCACATTTTACATAATAATAATTTTTTTTTCATCAAACCTTTCCTCTTCCTAAAGCCAAAGTGATCGTCATCTAACACATACTGAATTTCCTTTTCCATTCTTCTGTATGTTACTCTAGCCAGAAACTTGGATGCATGAGCTATTATGCAGATTGTGCAATAATTCTCCTAACGTAAACCGCTCCAAAAACTGGTCATGTCTCGTTGAGAGACTGGCACTCGGCCACTTACCAGTTACCAAGATTGATAAACTCTGGCATAGGGCTGAATCAGGATGGACCGTAGCCGTAACTGTCACCCAAGCTCAGTCCAGTTCGATGCCAAGCCAGGTCAGAGCCATTGCTGTTGCTGGTGGTAGTGGCAGCTCTGTGTACTGAGTGTTGCACCCATTGTAGTTCCTACATCCAAAGCACCTTCAGATTTATTCAAGTATTCATCTTACTATAATGCATATGCACAATAGGTAAAATTTCACTGCACTGTATATCCTTGCTAGTGTAGCATTACAAGCCGTTCAGGCAACCGACTTTTCCGGCTCCCTATTTATGACAAGAAAAGTTGATCGTGGCAAAACAGGAAAGTAATGTGATATTACGTAGGGTATACATCTACATAAACAGAGATATTCTGTAAGCCACCTTACTGTTTACGGCAGAGGGTACACTGCACCAACACTGCTTATCTCCTTTCCTGTTGCACATGTAAGAATGAAGGAAAAACGACTGTCTATATGCCTCCGTATGAGCACCGAATTTCTCGAATCTTATCCTCGTGATCCTTACGTGCAATTTATGTTGGCGGCTGTAGAATCGTTTGGCATTCAGCTTCACATGCCGGTTCTCTAGATTTTCTCAGTAGTCTTTCTCGAAACATCCTCGCCTTCCCTCCAGGGATCTCCATTTGAGTTCCCGAGGCATCTACTTAACACTTACGTGTCGTTCGAACCTAGTGGTAACAAATTAAACAGTTCGCCTCTAAATTGCTTCGATGTCTTCCTTCGATCCGACCTGGTATGGGTCCCAAACACTCGAGCAGTAATCAGGAATAGGTCCAGCGTGTTATATGCAGCGTCCTCTTTCCCAACAATTCTTACAATAAACCGAAGTCTATCATTCACCCTCCCTAGCACAGTTCTCACATGCTCGTTCTTTTTTATATCACTTTGCAACGTTACGCCCAGATATTTAAACGACTTCACTGTGACAAATAGGATACTAGTAGTACTGTAACCGAACATTACATGTTTGTTCTTCCTCCTCATCCACATTAACTTTCATTTTTTCTTATTTAGAGCCAGCTGCCATTCATCACAATAACTAGAAATTTTGTCTAAGTCGTCTTTTATCTTCCCATGCTCACTCAGCTTCGACACCTTGCCATACACCACAGCATCAACAGCAAACAACCGCCGATTGCTGCCCACCCTGTTCACCAAATCATTTATGTATGTAGAGGACAAAAGCGGTCTTCACACTTCTCTAGGGGCAATCCTAACGATGCACTTTTCTCTGATGAATACTCGCCGTCCAGGATAAGATACTTGGTTCTATTATTTAAAAACTCTTAGAGCCATTCACATACCTGTGAACTTATTCAATATGGTCGTACCTTCGTTAACAATATGCCGTCGCGCACTAGTCCAATGCTTTGCCGAAATCTAAAAATATGGAATCTGCCTGTTGTCCTACATCCACAGTTCGCAGTATGTCATGTAAGGAAAAAGCAAGCTGAGTTTCGCAAGAGCCATGCTTTCTAAAACCACAGTGATTCGTGGATATAAGCTTCTCAGTCTCAAAAAAGTTTATTATGTTCGAACTGAAAATAACTTTAAGGATTCTTCAGCAAACCGAAGTTAGGGATACTGGTCAGTAATTTTGCTGGTTCGCTCTTTTACCATTCTCGTACACTGGAGCCATATGCGCTTTTTTCCAGTCGGTTATGACAGATTCACGATATATACAAGATAGTTATAGGACCAATGCCGTGGAGTACTCTTTGTAAAACCAAATTGGGATTCCGTCCATACCTGGTAATTTATTTACTTTGTAATCTTTCAGTTGTTTCTCTACGCCTCGCGTGCTTATTACTATGTCCTCCATACGGAAGTCTGTCCGATGGTCAAATGATGGTATGTCTGTACGACTCTCGTGGGGAACGAATTCTTGAACGCGAAATTTAAAACCTGGGCTTTCGTTTTGCTATCTTCAACTGCCAAACCAGACTGGTCAACAAGGGACGGAATGGAAGCATTAGACCCGTTAAGCGATTTTAAATATGACCAGAATTTTCTCGGATTCTCTGCTAGATTTTTTGCTAAGGTGTGACGGTGGCAGTCGTTGTATGCTTCGCGCATAGATTTTTTCACAGACGCATCTCTATTAACCTTCGCTTGTCGTCATTTGTAAGTTCTCTTCTGAACCGACAATGAAACAGCCTCTGCTTCCTAGGCATTTTCCGAATTTCGTTATTATACCATGGTGGGTCTTTTCCATTCTTTATCCACTTACTACGCACATAACGCTCCGGACCACGATTTACGCTGCTTAAACTTTGCCCGTTGTTCCTCTACGTCCGTCTTACAGGAACTAATGTATGTCAGTTCACTGCCTAAGTGAGATGCTAACAACTTCTTATTTGCTCTATCTAGCAGAAACATTCTCCTAGTTTCTCGACTGATTTATAACTTTCGTAACCAAAGTTGCTATAATGACATTATGATCGCTGATCTCCATTTCTAAATGGACATTGTCGATAGGGTCCAGCTATTTGAGGCTATAGATAGCGAAACACATACTTTCCAGGGTCGTTTAGTTTCACTTTTGTGCCGTTCAAGTAATAGGCAAGGCGTGACGGTGAGTAAATGTCTTCACCTGCTGTGGGCGGGCCTTTTGCGTTTCGACGTCCCGGCTTAGCGGTGCCTTCATTGTCAAGGAGCAGACGTGCTCTCCAAGAATGAAATCGGCAACGAACAAAGAAAGCTCTAAGAAATTAAATATCACTTCGTGTCGAACATTCAAGGCGGATTTTATTTTTAATTTATATCGCATCTGCTCCAAGTTCCGAAACAATCGTGATTTTTACACCCGCTTAAACAAATACAAGATAGTCAATGATGAAATGTTGACGTCATTCCTTAATTAGAGTAGGTATCGTTTTTCCTTCCACCAGTAACAGCTGCAAGCACAAGAGTTGTTGAAGTCTTTCCACGGCTACACACGGTTCTACGGAGGTACTGCTTTGCAGGAGCTCCACATAAAGGAGATAATTAACGGCGCTCGAGTAGCATCAAAGGTAAATGAACACAAGATACTTCAGATGACAGATCAAATGTGAGTGTTCTGACTCGGCTTCATACACATAAGAAGAGGATCAAAAAGACATCTGATTTTGGCTCCCAGTGATTAGGACTCGGAGTACTGGTTAGACGGAGGAAGATAAAGAAGTTTTCAAGATTTTGAAGATTAATAAGTGATAGATTACCGTGTTCCCAAGAGCAACAGAAAATATGCGGACTAACAAGATATAACTGGACGTACACTATCTAATCAAAAGTATCCGGACACCCCCAAAAACATACGTTTTTCATGTTAGTTGCATTGTGCTGGCACCTACTGCCAGGTGGTCCATATCAGAGACCTTAGTAGTTTTTAGACATCGTGAGAGAGCAGAATGGGGCGTTCCGCAGAACTCACGGACTTAGAACGTGATCGGGTGATTGGGTGTCACTTGTGCCATATGTATGTACGCGAGATTTCCAAACTCCTAAACATTCCTAGGTCCACTGTTTTCGATGTGATAGTGAAGTGTAAATATGAAGGGACACGTACAGCACAAAAGCGTACAGGCCGACCTCGTCTGTAGACTGACATAGACCGCCGAAAGTTGCAGAGGGTCGTAATGTGTAATAGGCAGACATCTATCCAGACCATCATACAGGAATTCCAGGCTTGCTCAGGATTCACTGCAAGTACTATGACAGTTAGGCGGGAGGTGAGAAAACTTGGATTTCATGGTCGAGCGTCTGCTCATAAGCCAAACAGCACGCCGGCAAACGCCAAACGACGCCTCGCTTGAGGTAAGGAGGGTAAACTTTGTATGGTTGAAGAGTGGAAAAATGTGTGGAGTGACGAATCACGATACACAATGAAGCGATGCGATGGCAGGGTGCAGGTCTGGCGAATGCCCGGTGAACGTCATCTGCCAGCGTGTGTAGTGCCAACAGTAAAATTCGGAGGCGGTGGTCTTATGGTGTTGCCGTGTTTTTCATGGTGGGGGCTTGCGTGGCACGATCACAGCACAAACCTACATTTATGTTTTAAGCACCTTCTTGCTTCCCATTGTTGAAGAGCAGCTCGGGGATGGTGACTGCATCTTTCAGCACGATCGAGGACCTGTTCATAATGAAGGGCCTATGGCGGGCTGCTTACACGACAATAATATCCCTGTAATGGACTGGCCTGCACAGAGTCCTGACGTGAATCTTATAGAGCTCCTTTGGGATGTTTAGAAACGCCAACTTCGTGCCAGGCTTCACCGACCGACATCGATACCTCTCCTCTTTGCAGCAGTCCGTGAAGAATGGGCTGACATTCCCCAAGAAAACTTCCTGCACCTGATTGAGCGTACGCCTGCGAGAGTGGAAGCTGTCATCAAGGCTTTGGGTGGGCCAACACCATATTGAATTCCAGCGTTACCGATGCCGAAAGAGGCCAAAGTGAAACTGATAGTGAGAAAAGCAAGTACTATGGTGTAAATATTAGATGTGTTTATGCTCTAAGGTCAATCGGTAAGGGATACTCTGCTGGTCTAATGTTTTGTGGGGTAATGAATCTACCACCACCACCACCAACGAAATTCTCAAAATATTACTCGGTTGTTGGATCCTGTGTTGAAGATATTGCCCAAGAATCCATGAAAGAAGTAGTGGAGGAGGCTGTGGCGGTGAATGGAGAAATTCCAGATGTTCAGAACCCTCGGGACCTGACTGTCGCACTAGGTGGTACGTGGCAGAAGCGAAGGCACACTTCACATAATTGGGTAATAACGGCAACAAGTGCTGATACTACAAAAGTTATAGATGTTGTAATTAAATCCAAGCACTGTAGGTGTCCTAAAAGAGTGAAGGATGAGCATGCAGAAAACTGTCGAAGGAATTACAGTGGGTCTAGTGGGGCCATGGAAATTTCATGCAGCTTTACTGTATGATTAAATGATGATGGCATCCTCTTGGGTAAAATATTCCCGAGGTAAAATAGTCCCCCATTCGGATCTCCGGGCGGGGACTACTCAGGAGGATGACGTTATCAGGAGAAAGAAAACTGGCGTTCTACGGATCGGAGCGTGGAATGTCAGATCCCTTAATCGGGCAGGTAGGTTAGAAAATTTAAAAAGGGAAATGGATAGGTTAAAGTTAGATATAGTGGGAATTAGTGAAGTTCGGTGGCAGGAGGAACAAGACTTCTGGTCAGGTGACTACAGGGTTATAAACACAAAATCAAATAGGGCTAATGCAGGAGTAGGTTTAATAATGAATAGGAAAATAGGAATGCGGGTAAGCTACTACAAACAGCATAGTGAACGCATTATTGTGGCCAAGATAGATACGAAGCCCACACCTACTACAGTAGTACAAGTTTATATGCCAACTAGCTCTGCAGATGATGAAGAAATTGAAGAAATGTACGATGAAATAAAAGAAATTATTCAGATAGTGAAGGGAGACGAAAATTTAATAGTAATGGGTGACTGGAATTCGAGTGTAGGAAAAGGGAGAGAAGGAAACATAGTAGGTGAATATGGATTGGGGCTAAGAAATGAAAGAGGAAGCCGCCTAGTAGAATTTTGCACAGAGCACAACTTAATCATAGCTAACACTTGGTTTAAGAATCATGAAAGAAGGTTGTATACGTGGAAGAACCCTGGAGATACTAAAAGGTATCAGATAGATTATATAATGGTAAGACAGAGATTTAGGAACCAGGTTTTAAGTTGTAAGACATTTCCAGGGGCAGATGTGGACTCTGACCACAATCTATTGGTTATGACCTGTGGATTAAAACTGAAGAAACTGCAAAAATGTGGGAAATTAAGAAGATGGGACCTGGATAAACTGAAAGAACCAGAGGTTGTACAGAGTTTCAGAGAGAGCATAAGGGAACAATTGACAGGAATAGGGGAAAGAAATACAGTAGAAGAAGAATGGGTAGCTCTGAGGGATGTAGTAGTGAAGGCAGCAGAGGATAAAGTAGGTACAAAGACGAGGGCTGCTAGAAATCCTTGGGTAACAGAAGAAATATTGAATTTAATTGATGAAAGGAGAAAATATAAAAATGCAGTAAATGAAGCAGGCAAAAAGGAATACAAACGTCTCAAAAATGAGATCGACAGGAAGTGCAAAATGGCTAAACAGGGATGGCTAGAGGACAAATGTAAGGATGTAGAAGCTTATCTCACTAGGGGTAAGATAGATACAGCCTACAGGAAAATTAAAGAGACCTTTGGAGAGAAGAGAACCACGTGTATGAATATCAAGAGCTCAGATGGCAGCCCAGTTCTAAGCAAAGAAGGGAAGGCAGAAAGGTGGAAGGAGTATATAGAAGGTTTATACAAGGGCGATGTACTTGAGGACAATATTATGGAAATAGAAGAGGATGTAGATGAAGACGAAATGGGAGATACGATACTGCGTGAAGAGTCTGACAGAGCACTGAAAGACCTGAGTCGAAACAAGGCCCCCGGAGTAGACAACATTCCATTAGAACTACTGACGGCCTTGGGAGAGCCAGTCATGACAAAACTCTACCAGCTGGTGAGCAAGATGTATGAGATAGGCGAAATACCCTCAGACTTCAAGAAGAATATAATAATTCCAATCCCAAAGAAAGCAGGTGCTGACAGATGTGAAAATTACCGAACTATCAGTTTAATAAGCCACGGCTGCAAAATACTAACGCGAATTCTTTACAGACGAATGGAAAAACTGGTAGATGCAGACCTCGGGGAGGATCAGTTTGGATTCCGTCGAAATGTTGGAACACGTGAGGCAATACTGACCTTACGACTTATCTTAGAAGAAAGATTAAGAAAAGGCAAACCTACGTTTCTAGCATTTGTAGACTTAGAGAAAGCTTTTGACAATGTTGACTGGAATACTCTCTTTCAAATTCTAAAGGTGGCAGGGGTAAAATACAGGGAGCGAAAGGCTATTTATAATTTGTACAGAAACCAGATGGCAGTAATAAGAGTCGAGGGGCATGAAAGGGAAGCAGTGGTTGGGAATGGAGTGAGACAGGGTTGTAGCCTGTCCCCGATGTTATTCAATCTGTATATTGAGCAAGCAGTAAAGGAAACAAAAGAAAAATTTGGAGTAGGTATTAAAATTCATGGAGACGAAGTAAAAACTTTGAGGTTCGCCGATGACATTGTAATTCTGTCAGAGACGGTAAAGGACTTGGAAGAGCAGTTGAACGGAATGGACAGTGTCTTGAAAGGAGGATATAAGATGAACATTAACAAAAGCAAAACGAGGATAATGGAATGTAGTCAAATTAAATCGGGTGATGCTGAGGGAATTAGATTAGGAAATGAGACACTTCAAGTAGTAAAGGAGTTTTGCTATTTAGGAAGTAAAATAACTGATGATGGTCGAAGTAGAGAGGATATAAAATGTAGACTGGCAATGGCAAGGAAAGCGTTTCTGAAGAAGAGAAATTTGATAACATCGAATATAGATTTATGCATTAGGAAGCCGTTTCTGAAAGTATTTGTTTGGAGTGTAGCCATGTATGGAAGTGAAACATGGACGATAACTAGTTTGGACAAGAAGAGAATAGAAGCTTTCGAAATGTGGTGCTACAGAAGAATACTGAAGATAAGGTGGATAGATCACGTAACTAATGAGGAGGTATTGAATAGGATTGGGGAGAAGAGAAGTTTGTGGCACAACTTGACTAGAAGAAGGGATCGGTTGGTAGGACATGTTTTGAGGCATCAAGGGATCACAAATTTAGCATTGGAGGGCAGCGTGGAGGGTAAAAATCGTAGAGGGAGACCGAGAGATGAGTACACTAAGCAGATTCAGAAGGATGTAGGTTGCAGTAGGTACTGGGAGATGAAGCAGCTTGCACAGGATAGAGTAGCATGGAGAGCTGCATCAAACCAGTCTCAGGACTGAAGACAACAACAACAACAAAATAATTAATATCTTCCCAAAAACATCAATAAATTAAAATCCATATGGTACATGGTATTAAATATATATAATATTATACTCTAAAAGTTTCATAAGAAAATGTCCCTTACATTTAACATTGGAGGTATAGGACGTTCCGGGTCCCCTTAAGGTACTTAGCGAGAGATGCAGCGGAATTGGAAACCACTCGTTATAAAGAGTTTACATCTTCGCAAGACTTTAAAAACAAGTTTAAGAGAAAGTAATGGTCTGCTAGCACACAGGAAAAATTGATTAGACCCAAAATACTGCAACAGCTTGTGGAGAAGTTATAAGAAGTAGAGGAAAGGTGCCTATTATGCGATAGTTCCCTAATATGAGACACCCCAACTGTGCTCATGTTAGAGGTTGCACTCTGGTGGAGAGTTTCTTAAACACGTCTATTGCATGCCAGACGACGACACAGCGAGTAGGACGCCATAGTTGAGCCGGACACAGTACGTAGAGGTTGATACAAAATTTCTTGTGTTTGGAGTTTTTGCGACATCGGCGTTGAGACAATATTTCAGCTTAAAGGTGAGTGGATATTACAGAACTCTTTTATTGTTGTTATTTGTAACGGTATTACCTATAATTATTGAGAATTAGGTTCATTTTCCAACGAACGTTGTTAGCAAGTGCGTAATTCTTTGTGTGAGATGGCGAAATTCCTAATATGCGATAGTATGGGGATCCAAATACGCGACAGTGTCGCATATTACGATACCTATCGCATATTGGGGGAACTCGTTCTCTCACGAATTTTTATATGTGATTTACGCAATACTATCATGAGATAAGAATATTTCATCATTTATTGTAGTAAAATTTTGGCAACTGCGTTTACTTTAATTCGATTAAATTGTCATAAACATGGATTACTTTGACTATTTTTATGATCAGAAATTTGAATGTTTTCTGGAACTTTTCTGAGAATCAATATCAGCATGTCATCCAAGTGGCTGGATACAAACTCACATTTTTACTCAGTGGTTTGATCATTTTGTGAGTCACGTAAAGCCATCTTCAAATGACCCTGTCATTTTGATTCTTGATGGGCAATATTCCCACACAAAGAATCTCGATTTGTTAGATAAATCACGTGAAAATAATGTTCATATTGTATGTTTGCCACATCACTCAACGCATAAAACGCAGCCACTTGACGTCGGATTTATGGGGCCTTTGAAAATCTACTATGTCCAAGAGATAGAAACGTGGTTGGCAAGTAAACCAGGTCGTGTTATCACCCCATTATTAATAGCCAAGTTATTTGGGGCAGCATACAACCGAGCAACAAAAATGGAAACATCTGTGAATGCCTTCAGAAAAACAGGTCTCATCCTATGCAACAGAATCATCTTTAGGGAACATGAATTTTCAATTCATCGCCATGCTAACGCTCTTCAAGAAAGAGATGCCAAAAACAAAGATGAAACTACTGATGGTGATGGTCAAGCTGTCAGCCTGGCAACATCAGACCTCGCACACACATCGCAAACCACCTGGAGTTAGTCAAATAGATCGAACATCGCGTTCGTGCTCTGCTGCGTTACTAACTTATCTGAAGCAATTGCAAGAATCTAAACAGAAGAAATCAGAGGCTGAAGCTAAGAAAGTAGCGAGAAAGTTATTTGGTTAGAAGACTGGAAAATCTTCCAATCGTAGACCTAAAGCAGAAGAATCGTCTAGTGACTCGGCATCCGATGTCCATCTTCATGACAGTGGGGATTCAAACAGCAGTGATGACGATAACGCAGAATATTTGTTCTGTACTGGGCGCTTTTCTGAAGACAAACACGGGGAGAAATGGGCACAGTGCACGAAATGTTAACGCTGGGCTCATGAAGATTGCGGAGTCACAGAAGACAATTTTGTTTGACCCGGATGTCGTAAATATAAACCCAAGTAGTGTGAAATGAGTGAAGGATGAATGAACGTGTAAAAATTGTGTATTCATATGTCGTTATTTTGTAATAAAATAATTAAAGCAAAATATTATTACTGTCTCATACTAGGAGACCTTGATCTCATTTCTATGAAATGCCTTCTTTGTGAGGATTTAATAACTACTCTCTAATGTTGTTTATTATTGCAAATACTATAATTGAATGATAAAATTATATAATGTAAGATCTTATTACCATCATAAAAATATAATTGCACTTACTTTTAGGTCTTTCACATGGGTTTACAAAAGTGTGTCTCATATTAGGCACCTTTCCTCTACATAGAATGGCACTTGACTAGTTCTAAGTATTCCGATAATTGGATAGAAGAATCACACTTAGTCAAAATATTGGTATGAAGATTACCATATTATGCACGAAAGAAGGTTTGATATAGAGGATGAACCAATATTAGCGATTTATTACTCTGTTTTGAGAGATTAGATACTTTGAACAAAGAAAAAAATGAACGTGTGTAACGTGATAACAGAGGAAATAATAACACAGGCAATAGACGATTCCCAAACAAATTTGTTAAGAAACGTAATACAAATCTCTGTAGGTAAATTAAAACTAGAAATGCATCTGAGCGTTCACAAAATAGTAACATATCCTCACAAGTATTCGTGTCTAAGGCGGTAGCTAACGGTGAAGACACCATAGCACCAGTAAGTGGAACGGGAACAGAGAACACAGTGATTACAACTAATTGCCCAATAATAGTTATGGATAACGAGAAGTATCCTGGAACAGGGGCCAGGATCCAGGATGTAACGAACGGATATTAGGTCCATACACAGAAAACATAATTTGCTTTACTCATAGAATAGCTACAAAAGTGTGGTTACTAGAAGAGGAAGAAGGAGATCGAGAGGTTGTTTAACCAAAATCGATAATCATAGGAAAAATTTATGGAAAGACAGTAGATATTTATATCGATTCTGGTTGTGAAGTCTCGTTAATTTCAGAAGAATTGGTAGATACTATGAAACACAAATATATGTTTCCGCTATTACCGGTTACACGAGTATATGCAATAGGTATTGCAGGACCCAAAGGCAAGCCTGTTAAGCACGAAACAAGAATACCTATAAACATAGGAAAACAGGAGTTTCTGTAAACTCTATTAATATCGTGTAATATAAATTTACAGTGTTATTTGGCATGGATTTGCTTCTAAAGTATAAAGTAGTCGCAAATTTTTATATATAAACGATGCCAGGTACCGCCAACTCTTCTCTAAGCATTAAAATAGCTTTAGTTTCAAATGCAGAGTTTTAGTTTGCATATGGAGACGTAACTTCAAATGAGATGTTAACTGGTGAAAGTGTAATATGTAATAAGGCGTATGAATCACCCTTATAACTGCCAAGGAACAACAAGAGTTATAAAATGGTTCAAATGGCTCTAGGCACTATGAGACTTAACATCTGAGGTCATCAGTCACCTATACTCAGAACTACTTACACCTAACTAAGCTAAGGACATCACATACATCCATGCGCGAGACAGGATTCGAACCTGCGACTGCAGCAGCAGCGCAGTTCCGGACTGAAGCCAAGAGTTATATTATTCTATCTAAATATAAAGTAGTATTTTCTGACAAGTCGGGCATCATCAGAGATTGTGTGTGTAAATGTAAGATAAAGGATCCAGACCCCTCTTTTGTAAAATACACTCCTGGAAATTGAAATAAGAACACCGTGAATTCATTGTCCCAGGAAGGGGAAACTTTATTGACACATTCCTGGGGTCAGATACATCACATGATCACAATGACAGAACCACAGGCACATAGACACAGGCAACAGAGCATGCACAATGTCGGCACTAGTACAGTGTATATCCACCTTTCGCAGCAATGCAGGCTGCTATTCTCCCATGGAGACGATCGTAGAGATGCTGGATGTAGTCCTGTGGAACGGCTTGCCATGCCATTTCCACCTGGCGCCTCAGTTGGACCAGCGTTCGTGCTGGACGTGCAGACCGTGTGAGACGACGCTTCATCCAGTCCCAAACATGCTCAATGGGGGACAGATCCGGAGATCTTTCTGGCCAGGGTAGTTGACTTACACCTTCTAGAGCACGTTGGGTGGCACGGAATACATGCGGACGTGCATTGTCCTGTTGGAACAGCAAGTTCCCTTGCCGGTCTAGGAATTGTAGAACGATGGGTTCGATGACGGTTTGGATGTACCGTGCACTATTCAGTGTCCCCTCGACGATCACCAGAGGTGTACGGCCAGTGTAGGAGATCGCTCCCCACACCATGATGCCGGGTGTTGGCCCTGTGTGCCTCGGTCGTATGCAGCCACATTGTGGCGCTCACCTGCACGGCGCCAAACACGCATACGACCATCATTGGCACCAAAGCAGAAGCGACTCTCATCCCTGAAGACGACACGTCTCTATTCATCCCTCCATTCACGCCTGTCGCGACACCACTGGAGGTGGGCTGCACGATGTTGGGGCGTGAGCGGAAGACGGCCTAACGGTGTGCGGGACCGTAGCCCAGCTTCATGGAGACGGTTGCGAATGGTCCTCGCCGATACCCCAGGAGCAACAGTGTCCTTAATTTGCTGGGAAGTGGCGGTGCGGTCCCCTACGGCACTGCGTAGGATCCTACGGTCTTGGCGTGCATCCGTACGTCGCTGCGGTCCGGTCCCAGGTCGACGGGCACGTGCACCTTCCGCCGACCACTGGCGACAACATCGATGTACTGTGGAGACCTCACGCCCCACGTGTTGAGCAATTCGGCGGTACGTCCACCCGGCCTCCCGCATGCCCACTATACGCCCTCGCTCAAAGTCCGTCAACTGCACATACGGTTCACGTCCACGCTGTCGCGGCATGCTACCAGTGTTGAAGACTGCGATGGAGCTCCGTATGCCACGGCAAACTGGCTGACACTGACGGCGGCGGTGCACAAATGCTGCGCAGCTAGCGCCATTCGACGGCCAACACCGCGGTTCCTGGTGTGTCCGCTGTGCCGTGCGTGTGGTCATTGCTTGTACAGCCCTCTCGCAGTGTCCGGAGCAAGTATGGTGGGTCTGACACACCGGTGTCAATGTGTTCTTTTTTCCATTTCCAGGAGTGTACATTGAATATACTCAAATAGTCAAGTGTTGTCTAAAAGTAGTAGATCTAGGAGAGTGAAATATAAGAAAATATGTGTCAATAAGCAGAAACCAAATATATAGGGGTGAGAACTGTCTGTATGTGGTGTTGTTATACGTAATGTAAACGAGAGTAACGAGTAAAACAAAAAGATGTTAGAGAGTAGTTAAAATGAAGAAGTAGAGAGTAGTCAGGTAAAGTCAACGTAAAATTATTATGAAGAAACATTAAAGTGAATAAAGATTGTATTGTATTGTATTGTAGCTGTGTTTACTGATGAAGTTAAGATGGGGTGTACCCAAAATTCGCAATTTAGGTGTATGAGAAAAAGGATAGGTGGAGGACGAATGTCCTAGACATTCCATGGAATGAATGACCTACACCAATTTAGGTAGATAGAAGAGGTGTAAGGACAGGTGAACCCATGACATGGATGGTCTGTACATTGGGGGGGGGGGGGGGGGGCGAATCCATTGGGGGAAAGACCTGCATCATACCTTTCTGTGTGTGAAGGCAAAAAGGGGACACCCACATCTATAATGGTATAGAGGTATGACACAGTGTCTGTCCTATGTCCTGATGGTTAAGATATGGAAGTTTTCTCCAAATAAGTTATAAAATGGGATATACGTACCTAATAGCTGGGATAAAGGATGGTTTGCAGTACAGATGCTCCACACAAGTTGACAAGAGCATGTACTGCGGTTTGACTCTAGAGATTGTATGATGGATACGTACCCGACAGTCAACTCCTCGGGTAACAAGAACGTAAGAAAATGTTGGAAAATATGTTCCACCTCACATATGCATATATGTACTGTAAGGTGTCAGGCAAATCCAACACTTTCCATGAAAACCCTGACATGATAAGCAAATCCACTAGTATGTCACGTAGCTCCGAATAAATCGTGACATTAAATTAACCAAAGTAATACGAGTAACGAGTGAGCAAATGGAATACCACAGACTAACAACACAAGAATGCCTAAATGCATGTCGTACCTTCCCACCGTGAGGCAGACGCAGTTCCGAGGAGAGAAACAAGGACAGAAGCCGAGAGCAGAACTGTGTTAAGCTAGAAGGCCCTACGATAAGGGACGGACTGGACACCCACGTCGCTAGCCTTCCTCTAAGACTACCACTCGCACGTTTTAGCGTGAGACTTTTTCGCGTCCCTGTTATGTCAAGGACCACCCTCCAGCCCATGTTAAAAGCTAGAGCCCTCCAGAAAAACAGTATAGATCTTACGATAACACAAAAAAGGGCCACTACCACCCGCAAGTTTTAGCGTGAGACTTTTTCGCGTCTCAGGTACGTCAAGGACGTACCCAGCCCATGTTAAAAGATAGAGCCCTCCAGAAGAACAGTATAGATCTTACGATAACGCTAAAATGACCACACCAGCTGCAGGTTTTAGCGTGAGACTTTTAGCGTCTCTGTTACGTTGCAAACTTTAAAAACATTGCCCCACCACGAAAAGTATAACGTTTCTCATTGGATAGACAGAATTTTTGTAGGCGGAGCTTAAGGTTATCATTGAGACCCTGATTGGTCAGATGAAAACACAGCCAGATAGTTTTTTTAAACCAACTTCGGTAAATTGTAATAAGGAGAAGTTAGGAGAGAGTTGCTTCCGAGATGGCGAGGTGAGCGGAGCTGTGCTGCCCGCCGCTGCCCTGACGCTGCCTAAACACTGACAAGGTAATGAACGCACGCGATGCCGCATTTTTGAGCGCATAAGGCTTCACTCAGAACTGCAGAAGTCTCATTTGTTACACCCCCTTTTAGTGTCGATCGTTAATTAAAACTTATGGTGTTCACATTTGCCACTTGAAGAACAGATCTGAAACGCGATGATTTTTCTTTTATATAGTTATTGAGAAGCCACATCAGCCACTGTAATTTACGACAAGTTAGGTAAGTAATTAAAGATAAGTGAGGGTCACTGAAGACCATTTTGATAGTTTTCTCTTTTGTGAAACTTAAATTAAACCTAGATTATAGATGTGATATGGCATAGGTCATCCTTCGATCCATTGTAGAACTTGGAAACCCATTCAGGGAATATTCGTTCACATTTTTGTTGAACGCAGTTGGTTTTTACCGTCCTGTATTAAAACATCTCCTTTTATCAATAGTGCAATTTATAAACAATGTTTTGTGAGTAGAATAAAATTTCCAATGGTAGACTTAACTGATTTTTCGACGTTATTTTACCAGCTAACTAAAAATAGGAAAGCCTTGAACCCTTTCCACTAAATTTAGTTAGTATTAAGATTCTTTTACAGGGAGTGCAGTGGATCCGACGCTGAGATCATTAAATATTTGGTTATATCATCGCTAGTCTCACTGAACTCTTCTGAATTCTACATGTCATGTGTGGTCTGGCGTCTCCTTACCAGCAACAGGTCCCAGGTTCAAACTAGTCAATTCCCTAAAAAACACGCTCAGAGCGTCGTTGCGCGAAAGTGGTAGGGAGACACGATATAGAACAAACAGACACCACCATGAATGTTTAAAGCACACATACTTATTTCAAATAAAATAGGGATGTAATTCTCAAGTAGTAGATAAACGAAGCGAAATCTAAAGGGTGTACTAGATTAAAGACAATACAGTAGCTAATAGTGTAAATACAGGAACCACAAGAAAGTGTTTAACAGTTTTTCTTTATTTAATCGGTCATTACATAACAGTTTACTGCTTTAGTTAAACAGAATGTGAAGTATATATGATGAATACATGTAGGGTAACACTGCATAGCAGAATCTGCCTGAGACTAAATAAAAGACTCATCATTTTCTTGAAAGGATAAAACTGAGAGAACAATACTAAAGTCGCACAATAAAGAGTTGTCCCGGCATCTTTCCTTTATGTGGGGGTATCTTTAGTGTTACATGCCGTTTAGGTAAATGACATTTCCCACACCCTATGTATGACAATTAAGACGATCGTAACAAAACAGTAAAGTAGTATTAGGAATGGAAGAAGTCGCAAAACACATACAACGAGAGGTCGTTCTGTTTCACGCTTGTGCAGAGTTGAACAGAGAGCTGTGAGGTTCGAGTAATCGGCAAGGTGGGACGGAGTGTAAATGTCTTCACCTGCTGTGGGCGGGCCTTTTGTGTTTTGACGTCACGGCTTGACAGTGTGCTGACTGTCAAGGAGCAGACATCCTCTCGAAGAATGAAAACAATAGCGAACAAAGGAAGCCATAAGAAATGAAATGTCACTTCTTGTCGAGTCTTCAAGGTGTATGTTATATTTCATTTATATTGTATCTGCTCCAAGTACGAAGTAGTTGTTATGTGCAAATCCTCTGAAACAAATACAAGATAGCCAGAGATGAAATTTTGACGTCATTTCGTAATTAGAGTAGATACTGTTTTTCCTTCGCCAAAAACAGCTGTGAAGGAGAAGAGTTGAAGCCTTTCCAGGGCTACACACGATTCTACTGATATTTTGCTTTGCAGGACCTCCATGTAAAGAAGATAGTTAACGATGACAGAGTTACATTAAAGGTAAAGTAACACACAATACTTGGGGTGACAGATCAAATATGAGTACTCTGAGTCGGCTTCGAACACATAAGAAGAGGGTCAAAAAACATCTCATTTTGTCTCCTAGTGATTAGGACACGGAGCTTTGGTAAGAAGAAGGAAGATAAAGAAAACGTGCAGAGTAAACATTTTGAAGAGTGATAGATCACGGTGTTCCCAAGAGCAACAACCTGAAATGAGGGCTTCCAAGACGCTCTGTGAATAGTGGTCAATAGCATAATAAAGAGATCAAAGGAATTGTTGTATGCACCAAGCGCTCTTGATGTCAGACACAACCACGCAGCAAGGAGAGAATCCCTTACAACTGAAAGCAGTTATTGTTATGAAGTGGTTTGCTTGCTTGCACCAAATATATAGTTTCATCTTAGAGCCCAACATGGTTAGGCTACAGCTACGGAAAGATAAAGGCAACACCTGCTAACAACAATGTACATGAATTTCTTAGTAGAAACTTTACATTACTTGACTTTAGTGTTCAGTTGCACTGATATGCTTCAGTTAACGTCTAGCGCTGAATGCGGTGAACGATACCTACGTCGTTTGTAGAACGTCCAGTCTGCCTCTCCTTGGCGGCTATTGTACACACGGTCCTGCTGCTGTCTGGGGACTCTCTTGTTACTGTTGAGTTACTGTTGACACACTGTCTGAGTGGAGCCGCGCGCCTGCTTTCATCTGCGTTTGGCGGATGGAGTCCACCTGGAACCTATTTGTGTGACATCAGGCGATGTATAACATAGTCCTGACCCTGTGTACTTTCTGTTAGTAGTTAGCTGCACCTGCGTACTAGGCAGCTCGGTGCTCTTCTATGAATGGTAGCGTTCCGTATGAAGGAATGAATTACACTCCTGGAAATGGAAAAAAGAACACATTGACACCGGTGTGTCATACCCACCATACTTTCTCCGGACACTGTGAGAGGGCTGAACAAGCAATGATCACATGCACGGCACAGCGGACACACCAGGAACCGCGGTGTTGGCCGTCGAATGGCGTTAGCTGCGCAGCATTTGTGCACCGCCGCCGTCAGTGTCAGCCAGTTTGCCGTGGCATACGGAGCTCCATCGCAGTCTTTAACACTGGTAGCATGCCGCGACAGCGTGGACGTGAACCGTATGTGCAGTTGACGGACTTTGAGCGAGGGCGTACAGTGGGCATGCGGGAGGCCGGGTGGACGTACCGCCGAATTGCTCAACACGTGGGGCGTGAGGTCTCCACAGTACATCGATGTTGTCGCCAGGGGTCGGCGGAAAGTGCACGTGCCCGTCGACCTGGCACCGGACCGCAGCGACGCACGGATGCACACCAAGACTGTAGGATCCTACGCAGTGCCGTAGGGGACCGCACCGCCACTTCCCAGCAAATTAGGGACACTGTTGCTCCTGGGGTATCGGCGAGGACCATTCGCAACCGTCTCCATGAAGCTGGGCTACGGTCCCGCACACCGTTAGGCCGTCTTCCGCTCATGCCCCAACATCGTGCAGCCAGCCTCCAGTGGTGTCGCGAGAGGCGTGAATGGAGGGATGAATGGAGAGGTGTCGTCTTCAGCGATGAGAGTCGCTTCTGCCTTGGTGCCAATGATGGTCGTATGCGTGTTTGGCGCCGTGCAGGTGAGCGCCACAATCAGGACAGCATACGACCGAGGCACACAGGGCCAACACCCGGCATCATGGTGTGGGGAGCGATCTCCTACACTGGCCGTACACCTCTGGTGATCGTCGAGGGGACACTGAATAGTGCACGGTACATCCAAACCGTCATCGAACCCATCGTTCTACCATTCCTAGACCGGCCAGGGAACTTGCTGTTCCAACAGGACAACGCACGTCCGCATGTATCCCGTGCCACCCAACGTGCTCTAGAAGGTGTAAGTCAACTACCCTGGCCAGCAAGATCTCCGGATCTGTCCCCCATTGAGCATGTTTGGGACTGGATGAAGCGTCGTCTCAAGCGGTCTGCACGTCCAGCACGAACGCTGGTCCAACTGAGGCGCCAGAATGGAAATGACATGGCAAGCCGTTCCACACGACTACATCCAGCATCTCTACGATCGTCTCCATGGGAGAATAGCAGTTGCATTGCTGCGAAAGGTGGATATACACTGTACTAGTGCCGACATTGTGCATGCTCTGTTGCCTGTGTCTATGTGCCTGTGGTTCTGTCAGTGTGATCATGTGATGTATCTGACCCCAGGAATGTGTCAATAAAGTTTCCCCTTCCTGGGACAATGAATTCACGGTGTTCTTATGTCAATTTCCAGGAGTGTATGTTTCTGGATCAATTAGACCTTCACTATTTTCTTGTTTGTACAGCATTTTAAAGTTGTACTATTGATAGCATTAAGTTCAATTAGAGAAGCGGGAATACCGTGTGGTCATGGAATTTGTAACGTCTCCTGACAAAATACGTATTATATATGTGGTAAAAAAAAAGGGAAAAAAAGAAAAAAAAGAATGAACTGGATGATCTTAATTTTATTTCTGCATGCACAATGATTGTGTGAACTTTATGTAATAAAGAGAAACCATTATGTCTCAGGTTTTATATTTGTATAGAATTATGTATCGATTTTTTAAAGATAATAACTGTGTCGGCGAGTACTGAAACCGCCATACACGATACTTATTAAATGTCAAACAAAGATGTAAATTTATTAAACCGAGTACAAATAGTAGTGACCGAGCATTAATTTCTCTGTCGTCTTTTTGGAGTTACGTGAGTAGGAAGAGCCTGTGACGCTATATTGTATGCTTGTGTAGCATTCTTTTGTCAAGATTGAGAGAAGGACGCCATTAGGCATTGATTTGTAGAGGTGTGTAAGAATTTAATCTGTTTAAATGTTTTGAATAGAGTTACTTAGTAAAAGCTTGCATTATGATTTGTAATAAGCTTGCCTGGTATTTTGTCCCATCCCTTTAAGACATTTTCAGTTATTTAAATATTATTCGTGGTGCAGAGCTGCGCTACGAACGAACTAGCCGCTGCCGCGGCGCATTCAAACTACTTTAAATAAAACCAATCATACCGCAAAGAAGCGGACAGGTAATAGTGAACTAAAATTATCTCTTTCAGCTTTCGGGATTGTAGGACAGAGCAGCAGATTTTATGATGTGTTTTACAGGTGGACGCGGGCTGCGGATGATGTCATATTATTAACAGTGCGAAAAGATAATTTACCTTCATGACATAAAAGAAATCTTGCTGTGCGTAGTTCTGGTCTGGCAAACATTTTAGTAAAAACATTTTCTCTGATAATAGTCTCATGTTCTCGTGTTAGTCGTGGTACTTATTGGTGTTTTAATGTTAACAAAAATCCACTGCAAAATTTTGATGTTGAACAAACATCGGTATTGTAATTGTAAACTGTCGCAGCTGCATTGGTAAAGTACCGGAACTTCAAGCGCTGATAGAAAGTACCGAAGCTGAAATCGTTATAGGTACAGAAAGCTGGCCGAAACCAGAGATAAATTCAGCCGAAATTTTTACAAAGGCACAGACGGTGTTCAGAAAGGATAGATTGCATGCAACCTGTGGTGGCGTGTTTGTCGCTGTTAGTAGTAGTTTATCCTGTAGTGAAGTAGAAGTGGATAGTTCTTGTGAAATATTGTGGGTGGAGGTTACACTCAACAACCGAGCTAGGTTAATAGCTGGCTCTTTTTACCGACCTCCCGACTCAGTAGCGTTAGTGGCAGAGCAACTGAGAGAAAATTTGGAATACATTTCACACCAATTTTCTAAGCATATTACAGTCTTGGGTGGAGATTTCAATTTACCAGATATAGACTGGGACACTCAGATGTTTAGGACGGGTGGTAGGGACAGATCATCGAGTGACATTATATTGAGTGCACTATCCGAAAATTACCTCGAGCAATTAAACAGAGAACCGACTCGTTGAGATAACATCTTGGACCTACTGATAACAAACAGACCCGAACTTTTCGACTCTGTAAGTGCAGAACAGGGAATCAGAGATCATAAGGCCGTTGCAGCATCCCTGAATATGGAAGTTAATAGGAATATAAAAAAGGGAGGAAGGTTTATTTGTTTAGCAAGAGTAATAGAAGGCAGATTTCAGACTACCTAACAGATCAAAACGAAAATTTCTGTTCCGACACTGACAATGTTGAGTGTTTATGGAAAAAGTTTAAGGCAATTGTAAAATGCGTTTTAGACAGGTACGTGACGAGTAAAACTGTGAGGGACGGGAAAATCCCCACCGTGGTTCAACAACAAAGTTAGGAAACTACTGCGAAACCAAAGAGAGCTTCACTCCAAGTTTAAACGCAGCCAAAACCTCTCAGACAGACAAAAGCTAAACGATGTCAAAGTTAGCGTAAGGAGGGTTATGCGTGAAGCGTTCAGTGAATTCGAAAGTAAAATTCTATGTATCGACTTGAGAGAAAATCCTAGGACGTTCTGGTCTTACGTTAAATCAATAAGTGGCTCGAAACAGCATATCCAGACACTCCGGGATGATGATGGCATTGAAACAAATGATGACACGCGTAAAGCTGAAATACTAAACACCTTTTTCCAAAGCTGTTTCACAGAGGAAGACCGCACTGCAGTTCCTTCTCTAAATCCTCGCACAAGCGAAAAAATGGCTGACATCGCAATAAGTGTCCAAGGAATAGAAAAGCAACTGGAATCACTCAACAGAGGAAAGTCCACTGGACCTGACGGGATACCAATTCGTTTCTACACAGAGTACGCGAAAGAACTTGCCCCCTCTAACAGCCGTGTACCGCAAGTCTCTAGAGGAACGGAAGGTTCCAGATAATTGGAAAAGAGCACAGGTAGTCCCAGTCTTCAAGAAGAGTCGTCGAGCAGATGCGCAAAACCATAGACCTATATCTCTGGCGTCGATATGTTGTAGAATTTTAGAACATGTTTTTTGCTCGAGTATCATGTCCTTTCTGGAAACCCAGAATCTACTCTGTAGGAATCAACATGGATTCCGGAAACAGCGATCGTGTGAGACCCAACTTGCTTTATTTGTTCATGAGACCCAGAAAATATTAGATGCAGGCTCCCAGGTAGATGCTATTTTCCTTGACTTGCGGAAGGTGTTCGATACAGTTCAGCACTGTCGCCTGATAAAGTAAGAGCCTACGGAATATGAAACCAGCTGTGTGGCTGGATTGAAGAGTTTTTAGCTAACAGAACACATCATGTTGTTAACAATGGAGAGACGTCTACAGACGTTAAAGTAACCTCTGGCGTGCCACAGGGGAGTGTTATGGGACCATTGCTTTTCACAATATATATAAACGACCTAGTAGATAGTGTCGGAAGTTCCATGCGGCTTTTCGCGGATGATGCTGTAGTATAGAGAGAAGTTGCAGCATTAGAAAATTGCAGCGAAATGCAGGAAGATCTGCAGCGGATAGGCACTTCGTGCAGGGAGTGGCAACTGACCCTCAACATAGACAAATGTAATGTATTGCTAATATATAGAAAGAAGGATCATTTATTGTGTGGTTATATGATAGCGGAACAAACACTGGTAGCAGTTACTTCTGTAAAATATCTGGGAGTATGCGTGCGGAACGATTTGAAGTGGAATGATAATATAAAACTAATTGTTGGTAAGGCAGGTACCAGGTTGAGATTCATTGGGAGAGACCTTAGAAAATGTAGTCGATCAACAAAGGAGGTGGCTTACAAAACACTCGTTCGACCTATACTTGAGTATTGCTCATCAGTGTGGGATCCGTAGCAGGTCGGGTTGACGGAGGAGATAGAGAAGTTCCAAAGAAGAGCGGCGAGTTTCGTCACAGGGTTATTTGGTAACCGTGATAGCGGTGGCAGACTCTGCAAGAGAGGCGCTCAGCATCACGGTGTAGCTTGCTCGCCAGGTTTCGAGAGGGTGCGTTTCTGGATGAGATATCGAATATATTGCTTCCCCCTACTTATACCTTCCGAGGAGATCACGAATGTAAAATTAGAGAGATTCGAGCACGCACGGAGGCTTTCCGGCAGTCATACTTCCCGCGAACCATACGCGACTGCAACAGAAAAGGGAGGTAATGACAGTGGCACGTAAAGTGCCCTCCGCCACACACCGTTGGGTGGCTTGGGGAGTGTAAATGTAGATGTAGATGTAGATGCATACTGTAACATCAGTATTGATAACGAAATAATTTTCAGTGACTTTTTCAGTAACTGTAAAACAAGAAAGATATGTTGAACTTTATAGCGAGTTAAAGTAACGAAACAATGTTCCTTTTATAGAAAGCCAGATCTAGAATAATAAGAACATAATACATTTTGTTTTGTTGAAAATTAATGATCCAAAGAAAGTCACAGCACAGCATCCCTAAAAAGTATTTCAGGACTCTTTTCGTAGTATTTTATCTCATCCATTTATCAATATATTAGTTGTTAACGCGAGAAATAACAAAGAGAGCGAAAAATTGTTTCTTTCAGAATGTGTATCAGCTAAGAAAGTTCATTCAGAGTAGATGAAGAGTTGTGTAGAATCTACTCCTGTAATTGCTAATAAACTGACGGCTAAATCTGAATGTGAGCGAATTTATTTTCAACAAAATCCACGTGTAGAATGTCCCGAAACAGTAACCAGTGATGAAAACAACTAGAGAATGCACTCCTGGTATTGCAGCCTCGCTAGTTAAAGCACAAAATAGCTGACGTCATACGTGTAATTGGAGAAAATAACAGTTGGTACATTTTACGTGAGAAATTATCTATGCAAAAGATTTTTGCTAGCCAAGTAGCACATTTGACGAATGCAGGTCGAAAGGAAAACCAAAAGCGAATTTATCTCCAGTCCTTGGACAATTTAAAAAACAGCAGTCCAACAGATACTGACTAACATTTTGTTACTGTACATAGCTCTTGGCTCCAGTACTTTAAGCTAAACATGAAATTACAAGCACAGCTATGGGAGCCCGCACAAATTTATCCAGAGTGAGAGGGAGAGTGGGCATGACTCTAAAATGCTCATTTTTTTATATAAAGCAGTTGGTCAGTTTTGGGATGTGTCATGCCACAGGAACTAAATTTTATAAATGTCTCAAAAAACTTTTTATATTCCTTAGAATTGATGGTTATCCGCTCAATATTTGTTATAGATAGATTTCTTTGATAGTTAGAACCACAAAACAAAATAAGTTATACAGCGATTACCAAAAATCATACTATTGTCTCACTGCGTTCAACTATGTAATTATACATATGAGTAAATGATAGGTTTATTAGAATCAACGGAAATCACTTCTAGAAATGTATAATAAGTCTGTAGAGAATAAAATCTCCGCACTCCACATTTAGAGGGTGGCGCAGATTTCCTTCTTGCGGATGAATATGGTCACAACAGTGGGTTTAATCTGATAATGCCGCATCAAAATAAACGAAGATGATTTATCTGTCATGGATAACATTTTCTGAGATAAATAATGGAGTGGTCTTACGGATTTACTTGCAAAGCTTGTAACAGTCGACTACTGTGCAACTCTCCTGAAAAATTACTTAACAATCACGTCTTTCATCGGAATATTACATCTACCCACAAGGATGTTTTGCTAATAAGAAAACTGAAGTATTAGAAGTACGAATTATTTTAACATCAACTTTATTCACAACTTTTGGTATCTTCAACTTTCACCTATCTCCAGATCTAAAAAAAAATGTTGTGGTTGAAAAACGTCTTGAGCCCATTAAAAAATATTACGCAGACCTTCAGGAGTAGTACTTCAGAGATGGAATCCACTGTCTGAAAAAACCTTTGTACAGCAAATGCGAAAACGAAATAGGACTATTTCTCTGTATAAACAGATCTCGTCAAAATAATTAGTCTTTCTCTGTCAGGCATAATGTCACCCTGACCTCGTGATCTAATTTGCATTCGTAACAAGATTATTCAGTGAGCTTACATGCTGGTAATAGACTGCGGTTAGGATGCCGATGTGGTGATACGGACGTGACAAAGGATCGCTTACAGCGGTCATCATTTCAAACAACAATCATCTTGAGAAGACTCCGCTCTGTAATACAGATCATTCGAAAAACGTTCACCAGTCTTGCGCTTAGATCAGGAGCATTGTGAAGGCGCATGTAAACGGGTCAGGAATTTCGTAATTGAATTCCGTCAACACTGAGGAACAGTCTGCAGTCGATAAAGTCGATAACGCGAACGACGGGAGGCAGGGCACGTTCCTCTTTATAATTCCACTCGCAGCCGACGTTTCGTTCACAGCACTGCATCACAGCGACGCTATGACACAGATTCTTGCCTAGACGCAGAGGGTAGCGATGGACTGAAGAAAAAAGTGCTGGCTGTTAAAATTACAACATCTGCAAAAAATAGCTAATAATGAAATTTTATTAATTTTGGGTATACCGTAGATAGGAAAAATATATCATGGAAGTGGAAGGTGGTCTGAGGCTATACAGGGTGAGATGTTTAGTACACATAGCTGCCATCTCTGGCAGCAGCAATGGCTCTAACGAGACAGGCATCACGTTCAACTGAGCTTAGATAACAGATGTGGGTATTATGTGATCTGAGGCTTTCCCGTGATATATGCTGCTTCCATGGTTCTCGCGTCTACTGCCGGATACGACCCTCGAAAGTCCACATTTCCGCCATGATCAGTTGGTATTGATGGCCTGAAGTGTCTGCTGCGGACTCGCGGTATTCATACCTGCCGGTCCAGAGTTCATGCCTCGTCGACCCAGCGCCGAGCTCGGGGGGGGGGGGGGGGGGGGGGGGGGGGCTGCGTGCGCCTGCGACGGAGGATGGGAGTTCTCAGTTGCCCTTCGCCCACCGTCCCTATTGCAACTCGCACCCGAATGTTACGTTTTGCCTTGATGAAGCTTAGTATTGGTTCCCACGCCTTGCTCATTTGTAAACGAATGTCCCTGTTGATTAACTTATCAGTCATATAAATTTCAATTGATTCTTCAAAAATACAGTCCAAAATTTATCGGTGGTAGCCAGGTAACTCATTTTATGTCCATTTTAGTGCACTGGTCTGCCCCTGCATACTTAGTGGGATGCAGCAAAGGGGAACGGCGTTCATGTTC
This sequence comes from Schistocerca gregaria, assembly GCF_023897955.1. Classification (NCBI taxonomy): domain Eukaryota; kingdom Metazoa; phylum Arthropoda; class Insecta; order Orthoptera; family Acrididae; genus Schistocerca; species Schistocerca gregaria. The sequence continues at coordinate 456,649,976 of NC_064926.1, forward strand.
TGCAATTGATCTTCAGTCGTAGGGATCGCTTGTCCAATCAAAGTTTATCCGCATTCACACGGAACTTGGTTTACCCCCGCTGTTTTGACACACAGATCGTATTTGACCGTCCCCAACAAAGCTAGTGTTTTGGCTGGCGGACGGAAAACATGTTATTTGGTGCTTTCACAGTAGTCCGCCAATTTTTGTAGATTCGTTGCCAGCATTGAAAGCGGTCTTCTTATCTTCTTCTTCCGTGTTTCCGTCTCTGTGTCGTTCCCTCTTCTGCGAAGTATGGTGGCGGTTGCAGGCAAGAAGTTATAAGATCATTTGCGGTGGCTTACGGTATGCACTATGGGCAAGCGATCCAACGCTGAACTAAGAAGTCGAGTAAAGGAAGTTTGCTGTCTTTTTCTATTTTCATGACAAACTGAATTTTTCAGTAATGGTATTCAGAAATCTGTAGTCATTCCGATCCATATGGCCAAATGACAAAAGTATCGTCAACATACTGAAAGAAACAAACCGGTATTAGATCAACAATTTCCAGTGCTCTGTCCTGGAAGTACTCAATGAACAGATTTTCTGCAACTGGTGAGAGAGGACTGCTCATGGCTACGCTATTCGGTCTGCTCATACTACTGCACGTTGAAAACAAAATAAGTCGATGTCAGAACACGTCTAAAGAGTTGTGTCAGCTCAGGGCCGAACTTCCCGCTCATTGGTTTTATAGATTCTTCCAAAGGGACTTGAGTGAAAACGAGGCAACATCGAAGCTTACCATAATGTCAGACTTTTGCGCCCTTGTCTCCTTCAGCCGGCAGATGAAATCATCTGAGTTTCTATGTGATGTGTAGACTTGCCGACGTGAGAGCCCAATACAAAAGCCAATTGCTTCGCCAGAGAATGTATATTGCTCACTATTTTTGTCACATTCCTTCCTTGTGAGTCTTTTAAGGCCATACAATCTGGGTGGTACAGCAGTGCGCTGGCGAAGTAATTGGGCTACGTCGTTATCGAGAGACCCGTCCTTTAACACGGTGGAGGGGTTCTGCTGCACTTTCTTGGTTGGGTCTGCTGTTGTCGTCCAGAGGCTCAAGCATTTCCACCTCGCACTCCTTGCGTCGTAGGAGACCAGCGGCATTGCCGTTGTCGGGTGGAAGAACATCAATTGCTTTGTCTCCTCCGAGTGTGCTGCCACTTCTTTTTTGGAGATGAAGCTTTGTGGTGAAGCCGAGCTGGCGAATTTCCTCTGTGGTATATCTTGATACTCTTCTGAAAGCCTCCTCAACAATGCTCACGACCTCCATGGTTCGAAAAGACGTATGTTGGGTTGGGTTGTTTGGGGAAGGAGACCAGACAGCGAGGTCATCGGTCTCATCGGATTAGGGAAGGACGGGGAAGGAAGTCGGCCGTGCCGTTTGAAAGGAACCATCCCGGCATTTGTCTGGAGCGATTTAGGAAAATCACGGAAAACCTAAATCAGGATGGACGGACGCGAGATTGAACCGTCGTCCTCCCGAATGTGAGTCCAGTGTGCTAACCACTGCGCCACCTCGCTCGGTAAGACGTGTGGGCGCAAAGTCCACCCTTACCACGATGTCATGAGATTCCGACCAATGTAAGTAAAAATATAGCAGAATGATAAACCACAGACCTTAAAGGTCACTACCCTGCTGCTATAAATTCTTGTGCTAGTACATGTTCCTCCTTATATGAGACATACAATCTTCTCACAAATAAACAAAACTCAAATGCGATTTCTGAATGCCTCGTAATACAAAGATTTTAGCTGTGCTAGTTCAACCTACTTTATGGGATTAGCTTAAATGCTAATCATTTGCAAATCCAAGCATGTACTGCACTCCACGGCAGTTTGACGTTCGTTGCATGTCTCCTTCTTTGTGTTCCAATGTTAATGGCCAATGGAGTGCTTTCGCACAAATAACACTATAAACAACAGAATATTCTAAATCTACTAAGATGGCATTTTTCCAGTGGATGCATTGAAGAAACGATGTTCAGGTGACATATATAGTGGAATTTCACTCAATGGACTCGGATGTTGTCTCGTCTGCTCCTAATATGTTTCCTATGTTCTCACATTTCGTCAGACTGCCTCATGATATTTTCTTGGTCTGATGCCGAAATATCGTTCAATTTCTACACTTCACACGTGGTGAAATAGCAAAAATTCTTTTCTTCAAATAATTATTGCTTTCAAGACGACCTGGAAAAGGCTTTAGACAATGTAAAATGGGGAAAGATGTTCGAAATGCTGAGAAAAATACGGGTAAAGTATACAACATGTACATGAACCAAAATTCGTCCCTACCGTTCAAGGTATACATCGAATAAGCAATGAGAGAAATCAAGAGTGGGATTAAAATTCAGGGCGGAAGGATATCAATTACTATTTCGCTGGTGACATTGCTATCCTCAGTGAAGGTGAAGAAGAATTACAAGATGTGCTGAATGGAATGAACAGTCTAATGACTCAGAATACTGAGATTAAATCGAAGAAACACAAAAGTAATGAGAAGTAGCACAAACGAGAAAAGCTTGAATCTTAACATCCGAATTGTGGATCGCGAAGTAGACAAAGTTAAAGAATTCTACTATGTAGGCAACAAACTACACCATAACGACGAAGCAACGAGGGTATAAAAAGAGATTAGCACTGACAAAAAGGGCATTCCTGGCGAACAGAAGTCTGCAAGTGAAAAACGCAGGTCTTAATTTGAGGAAGAAATTTCTAAGAATGCACGTTTTGAGTACAGCATTGTATGGAAGTGAGACATAGACTGAGAGAATACCGGAACAGAATGGAATCAAAGCTTTTGAGATGTGGTGATACATAATAATGTTTAAAATCAGGTGGACTGATAATGTAAGGGATGCGGATAGTCTCCACAGAATCAGTGAGGAAAGAAACGTAAGGAAAACACTGACAGGAAGAAGGGACAGAATGACAGGATATTTGTTAAGACATCCGGAAATAATTTCCATGGTACTAGAAGGAGCTGTAGAGGAAAACAAAGACTGAAATACCTCCATCAAATAACTGAGGACGTAGGTTGCAATAGCTACCCTGAGATGAAAAGGTTGGCACAGGAGAGGAACTTGTGGCGGGTCCCATCAAACCGGTCAGAAGACTGTTGACTCAAAAAAGTGACGATGTTTTCTCATTAGGTTTAGAAGAAATTAAAAATGTTTGAACGGAATGTTCTTGGCATCCATTCATTCTTCCTCCTCGCTGACAGTACCATGTCATGACACCATTGCCAGAGAGCGAAAGCAATAATTTGTGAATTTCTAAAGCCGTTTGAGTATTTTTATCTGGGTTACTTTAATTCATATAAGACGAGCTGCATACATATGTTTTTAAAGGTAGATAGTGGTTAACAAAGGATTGTTATAATGCACAATATGAATCAGAAGCTCTCAATCTCAGCCTTTAGCAGATGTCTCCACGGCATAAATTGTTCCAATCACTAAGCTATACTAACTGCCTTACAACAGTGGCAATTTTGTGCTAATTCTTCACAGCCATTTGCTGGAAACAAAATATTATGATTGTCACCAGTTACCCCACAAACACCTAAAACTCTGGTCGATCTCTGAATACAGTAAAATCTTGTTAACTCGAAGTAACTAGGGTTAAGTAGGGCTCATATTTGAGAAAGCTCGACTTTCACGAAGAGTAACAGTTTTAGAGATCTTTTATTTAAAGGTACATTACGAACTTCAAGTGCACACAACTACTACATTAAACTACAGTTTGTTTTAGTAATTATGTTCTGCTAGAAACAAATATAATAATTCCAATCCCAAAGAAAGCAGGTGTTGACAGATGTGAAAATTACCGCACTATCAGTTCAATAAGCCACGGCTGAAAAATACTAACTCGAGTTCTTTACAGACGAATGGAAAAACTGGTAGAAGCCGACCTCGGGGAAGATCAGTTTAGATTCCGTAGAAATGTTGAAACACGTGAGGCAATACTGACCCTACGACTTATCTTAGAAGATAGGTTAAGGAAAGGCAAACCTACGTTTCTAGTATTTGTAGACTAAGAGAAAGCTTTTGACAATGTTGACCGGACTACTCTCTTTCAAATTCTGAAGCTGGCAGGGGTAAAATACAGGGAGCGACAGGCTATTTACATTTTGTACAGTAACCAAATCGTAGTTATGAATCGAGGGACGTGAAAGGGTAGCAGTGGTTTGAAAGCGAGTAAGACAGGGTTGTAGCCTCTCCCCGATGTTATTCAATCTGTATATTGAGCTAGCAGTAAAGGAAACAAAAGAAAAATTTGGAGTGGGTACTAAAGGACTTGGAAGAGCAGTTGAGCGGAATGGACAGTGTCTTGAATGGAGGATATAAGATGAACATCAACCAAAGCAAAACGAGGATAATCGAATGTAGTCGAATTAAGTCGGGTGATGCTGAGGGAATTATATTAGGAAATGAGACACTTAAAGTAGTAAAGGAGTTTTGCTATTTGGGGAGCAAATTAACTGACGATGGTCGACGAGGGAGGATATAAAATGTAGACTGGCAATGGCAAGGAAAGCGTTTCTGAAGAATAGAAATTTGTTAACATCGAGTATAGATTTAAGTGTCAGGAAGTCGTTTCTGAAAGAATTTCTATGGAGTGTAGACATGTATGGAAGTGAAACATGGATGATACATAGTTTGGACAAGAAGAGAATAGAAGCTTTCGAAATGTGGTGATACAGAAGAATGCTGAAGATTAGATGGGTAGATCACATAACTAATGAGGAGATATTGAGTAGAATTGGGGAGAAGAAGAGTTTGTGACACAGCTTGACTAGAAGAAGGGATCGGTTGGTAGGACATGTTCTGAGGCATCAAGGGATCACCAATTTAGTACTGGAGGGCAGTGTGGAGGGTAAAAATCGTAGAGGGAGACCAAGAGATGAATACAGAAAGCAGATTCAGAAAGATGTAAGCTGCAGTAGGTACTGGGAGAAGAGATGCTTGCACAGGATAGAGTAGCAGGGAGAGCTGCATCAGACCAGTCTCAGGACTGAAGACCACAACAACAACAACAGAAACAAACTTTTAGCCGCGCGGGATTAGCCGAGCGGTCTCAGGCGCTGCAGTCATGGACTGTGCGGCTGATCCCAGTGGAGGTTCGAGTCCTTCCACGGGCATGGGTATCTGTGTTTATCCTTAGGATAATTTAGGTTAAGTAGTGTGTTAGCTTAGGGACTGATGACCTTAGCAGTTAAGTCCCATAAGATTTAACTCACAACAGACTTTTGCTGTTAACACCTACGTGTCACATCGACTACTGTACAACTGTTATTAGTGTACTTATTTTATTTTCGGAAAACAGAATGAACAGTTTTGCTTTTTTTGTGAAGAACGCCAGATCTTAGCAGCGTAGTTCCGCCACCTTCGTAAAATCACAAAGTGAGCTGGTGTCGCCACATTCTTTTGCTCCATGCAACACACTGCTAATTCTATGCCGCCGTTCCATTACTATTACTCCCTTTGTTGGAACAATTATGAATACTTAACATAGCCCGACTACATATACACACCGCACGGAGCCTGCGCAGACAATGGCTGACTGGCAGCGGGTGAAATAACAATAGCGGCTAAAGTTGGAGCGCTTGTAAACAATACAATTATCTGCGTGCATCTGGCCCGCTTGTCACACCTACTGCCTTTGTATCTTCGCTTTTATCCGTGATATTCTTTTGATTTTCTTAACACAGAAGGTCATCCGTCATCCATCTAGGATTAAGTGGGGCTCGGACTGCCAGAGCTTGAATTATCACGGTTTAAAGTATTGGCATAATTTAGAAACTGAAGGTACACCAGTTTCAGATATTTCCAAATTATAACTTCACGTCCCTCGAGATACTCTTTTTCGCTTTGTATAGAGAGGTTTATTCTGTCAAATTATTAAAGGACTCCACACACCCTACTTAGGAAGGGGTGTTCAGAAATCCATCATCCATAGATTCATAGGTTTCCATGGCCAAAGAATGGTACAAAACGATGTTTTCCTCAATTATTGAAAGAAGAAGGAAATTACAAGGAAAATCGGAAACCCTAATGACATAGGTGGTGCTCTGAACCCACTGTCACCAGGTGTATTGCTGTACTGGAAAAAGTTCTACAGAGGTGTGGATTATTTAGGAAAGCTAAAAATACCTTCGCCAGCAAGCCCTTTCTAGTTAAACGGCTACATTCTTTTTATATAATTTGTACAGAACAAAACACATTCCATTTTTTGTTCAGACTACTAAGCAAGTAGTTTTTTTTTACCTTTGTTCGGTAATATTCACTTATCGACGCCCTACCACCCAATAAAATTAATCACCCTTCCCCTTCCTATTTCTAGCAAGCCCCAGTGCAAATCTCTCTTATTCAGTGCAAAAGTGCAGCATGACTTATCAGACATATTCTCCCTTAGCAATGTTAAAAAATAATTCTTTAAATAAAAATGAATTTTTACTGAATCACGTTTTTAAATCGAACTAAAAGGTATAAAATAATTTATCCCAGCACCAAACAGATTCCTTACCCCACATAGATAGTCCTGAAATATTGTGAATGTGAATTTTTAACAGTTATGTAAATACTTCTAAGATTTAAAATGGAAAACTTGACGGTGCGTACAATAGATAATAGTAAGGAGGTGAACTATTAATGCATCAACTATTAAGTAATGTAATAACGAGGAGGTGAACTTTCAATGCATCATTTATGTACTGAATGCACCCCATGTTTTTAATTTTAAATCTTACAAGTATTTTCGTAGCTATTAAAATTTCACCATCACATATTTCCAGGATTCTCTTATGGGATTATCAATCTATATGGGGGTAGGAGAAATTATTTTATACTTTTTAGTCCGATTCAAAAATTCATTTTTATTTAAATAAATATATTCTGTTCTTAGTCTTGTACGTGTGATATTTCCACCGGTTTCAAAGATTTTGATGACATTACTACAGATATATGTTATAAATTTTAGGCTGCTTTCAGTTTCTCTTCACCCGCTCAACTAAAATATTTTCGTTCCTCCAATGTGTATCTATCGAAAACCTGTGAAAGTAAAAATTATAAAAATTCGAACTCATACAGAGGCTTGCCGACAAGCGTTCTTCACACGAACGATTCGTGACTGGAACAGGAAAAGGCAGAAATGCAGTGGTACACAAAGTACCCTCCACCACACACCAGACCAGAGAGAAAGTTAATACTGCACTGCCATAGAGTGTGAGATATGTTTAAAATTACTACTCTCTAGCTCATCGGGAAAATAGTTTAAAACCAGTTGCAAAATCCGTACCGAACAGCAAGAGAGACTGGAAAGTAATACTCATCTAATCTTGCCACTTTCTCTGGTCAACCCTGCCCGTCTGCTCACATACCACCTGTAATTCATTCCAATAACACCTGCACAACATGCCGGTTCTGCAGTGCAGCTGAGACTTCAGTCTTCACAACCTTTTTCACCCCCACCCCTTTGATAGGTAGCTGGCAAAAGGAGAGTTAATATTGCGTTGTCACCCGTTGTGAGCTGTGTTTATAACTTCGAGTGTCTAACGCATCGGGAATCTTGTTTAAAATAAACTGCAAAATTTGTACTGAACAGACAAACAGACACGAAAGTGGCCTAATAAAGAGTGACAAAAGTCTGTTAACTTCATAATAATTAGGATTCTAAAAGGTAGAGAGCTGGTTGGACGGTGTAAGGTGCTGGCCACTGTCCATAAATAACTGTAGCGCTGGGCTTGGTAGGGTGGGAAAATGAGCGGGAACTGGCGTCCGGAGGTGTTAGGTGGAAACCCTCGAGAGAAAATACTGTTTCCAATCGCCAGTGGAGGTTTCATTTCTCCAAAAGTCTGTGCCTACGTGGTACATTACTCAATCTCGCTAAAGAGCACCAGGAGGCTGCCACAGTTAAACTGAGAGGCATTGCGCATCCAAAGGGAGGAACCAGCGGACACGTCCGGTCGGAGACACTGCTGGCAGGCGAGAGTGTGTTCTCGATATAAAGCGGTCCTGCGTGTCCCACGATACCGCCCCTACCAGTCCTCACACTGGTGCGCAGAGGGTGCTTCAGTGGGCGTCCCTCCGTCAGCGATACTAAACATAGCGTCCCCTAGTCAGCGGTACTAGAGTGGGACGATGTTCACATGGACTGAGCGTGGGTGTTAAGCATAACACCCAGCCACTGTCTTACCAGCGAGGCAGAACCGTATGTCATATGTTCCATTAAAATGGAAAAATCAAAAAGAATTAAAACCTTTCCTCTCAATAGAATGTTCACCACACACATAACAATTTATTAATTGTTAAACAAATCAATTTCTTTACAGTGAAAGGATAACAATGAAGGTGGAAGAGTCAGTGATTTATCAGCAAGAATTTAACTAAAAAAATTAAGAACAATTTTCCAAATTTTAAAAGCACTGAACTATTGTATAAGTACGTCAGCGCCTAAAATAAAATACGAAACGAGTCAAGTCAACATTATCAACTTGCGACCAAGAACTTCAGGTCAAGCTATAACAATAGTAATAATAATAATCCTGAACAACTAAATGCGAGATGCTTTTAATAGTTTCCACAATGAAATATTGTCTCAAAATATGGTAGAAAATCAAAAGAGATTCTGGTCGTATGTAAAGTACACCAGTGGCAGAAAACAGTCAATACCGTCCCTGCGCGATATCCGATGAAAATGTTACCGATGATGGTGCCTCTAAAGGGGAGTTACTAAACACAGTTTTCTGTGGTTCCTTCATGAAAGAAGATGAAGTAAATATTCCAGAATTCGAAACCAGAACAACTGTTAGCATGAGTGACATAAAAGTAAATATCTTAGTTGTTGCGAAACAACTCAAATCACTTAAGAAAAGCAAGTCTTCCGGTCCAGATGTTATACCAACCAGGTTCCTTTCAGAGTATGCAGACACAATAGCGCCTTTCATAGCAATCATACACAACAGCTCACTTGACGAAAGGTCTCCTCCTAAAGACTGGAAAGTAGCACAGGTCACACTGATATTCAAGAAAAGAAATAGGAGTAACCCATTGAATTACAGACCCATATCACTGACCTCAATTTGCAGTATGATTTTGGAGCATATACTGTACTTACACCTTGAAAAAAATGACTTATTGATACATAACCAACACTGATTCAGAAAATATTGCTCTTGTGCAACACAGCTAGCTCTTTATTCCCTTGAAGTAATGAGTGCTGTCGACAAGGTATCTCAGATCGATTCCATATTCCTAGATTTCCAGAAGGCTTTTGATACCGTTCCTCACAAGCGTCTATTAATCAAATTGCATATGTAGTGTCGTTTCAGTTGTGTGACTGGATTCGTGATTTCCTCTCAGAGAGAGATCACAGTTCGTAGTGTTGTTGTTGTTGTTGTCTTCAGTCCTGAGACTGGTTTGATGCAGCTCTCCATGCTACTCTATCCTGTGCAAGCTGCTTCATCTCCCAGTACCTATTGCAACCTACATCCTTCTGAATCTGCTTAGTGTACTCATCTCTCGGTCTCCCTCTACGATTTTTACCCTCCACGCTGCCCTCCAATGCTAAATTTGTGATCCCTTGATGCCTCAAAACATGTCCTACCAACCGATCCCTTCTTCTAGTCAAGTTGTGCCACAAACTTCTCTTCTCCCCAATCCTATTCAGTACCTCCTCATTAGTTACGTGATCTATCCACCTTATCTTCAGTATTCTTCTGTAGCACCACATTTCGAAAGCTTCTATTCTCTTCTTGTCCAAACTAGTTATCGTCCATGTTTCACTTCCATACATAGCTACACTCCAAACAAATACTTTCAGAAACGACTTCCTGATACATAAATCTATATTCGATGTTAACAAATTTCTCTTCTTCAGAAACGCTTTCCTTGCCATTGCCAGTCTACATTTTATATCCTCTCTACTTCGACCATCATCAGTTATTTTACTTCCTAAATAGCAAAACTCCTTTACTACTTTAAGTGTCTCATTTCCTAATCTAATTCCCTCACCATCACCCGATTTAATTTGACTACATTCCATTATCCTCGTTTTGCTTTTGTTAATGTTCATCTTATATCCTCCTTTCAAGACGCTGTCCATTCCGTTCAACTGCTCTTCCAAGTCCTTTGCTGTCTCTGACAGAATTACAATGTCATCGGCGAACCTCAAAGTTTTTACTTCGTCTCCATGAATTTTAATACCTACTCCAAATTTTTCTTTTGTTTCCTTTACTGCTTGCTCAATATACAGATTGAATAACATCGGGGAGAGGCTACAACCCTGTCTCACTCCTTTCCCAACCACTGCTTCCCTTTCATGCCCCTCGACTCTTATTACTGCCATCTGGTTTCTGTACAAATTATAAATAGCCTTTCGCTCCCTGTATTTTACCCCTGCCACCTTTAGAATTTGAAAGAGAGTATTCCAGTCAACATTGTCAAAAGCTTTCTCTGAGTCTACAAATGCTAGAAACGTAGGTTTGCCTTTCCTTAATCTTTCTTCTAAGATAAGTCGTAAGGTCAGTATTGCCTCACGTGTTCCAACATTTCGACGGAATCCAAACTGATCCTCCCCGAGGTCTGCATCTACCAGTTTTTCCATTCGTCTGTAAAGAATTCGCGTTAGTATTTTGCAGCCGTGGCTTATTAAACTGATAGTTCGGTAATTTTCACATCTGTCAGCACCTGCTTTCTTTGGGATTGGAATTATTATATTCTTCTTGAAGTCTGAGGGTATTTCGCCTGTCTCATACATCTTGCTCACCAGCTGGTAGAGTTTTGTCATGACTGGCTCTCCCAAGGCCGTCAGTAGTTCTAATGGAATTTTGTCTACTCCGGGGGCCTTGTTTCGACTCAGGTCTTTCAGTGCTCTGTCAAACTCTTCACGCAGTATCGTATCTCCCATTTCGTCTTCATCTACATCCTCTTCTATTTCCATAATATTGTCCTCAAGTACATCGCCCTTGTATAAACCTTCTATATACTCCTTCCACCTTTCTGCCTTCCCTTCTTTGCTTAGAACTGGGCTGCCATCTGAGCTCTTGATATTCATACACGTGGTTCTCTTCTCTCCAAAGGTCTCTTTAATTTTCCTGTAGGCAGTATCTATCTTACCCCTAGTGAGATAAGCTTCTACATCCTTACATTTGTCCTCTAGCCATCCCTGTTTAGCCATTTTGCACTTCCTGTCGATCTCATTTTTGAGACGTTTGTATTCCTTTTTGCCTGCTTCATTTACTGCATTTTTATATTTTCTCCTTTCATCAATTAAATTCAATATTTCTTCTGTTACCCAAGGATTTCTAGCAGCCCTCGTCTTTGTACCTACTTTATCCTCTGCTGCCTTCACTACTACATCCCTCAGAGCTACCCATTCTTCTTCTACTGTATTTCTTTCCCCTATTCCTGTCAATTGTTCCCTTATGCTCTCTTTGAAACTCTGTACAACCTCTGGTTCTTTCAGTTTATCCAGGTCCCATCTCCTTAATTTCCCACATTTTTGCAGTTTCTTCAGTTTTAATCTACCGTTCATAACCAATAGATTGTGGTCAGAGTCCACATCTGCCCCTGGAAATGTCTTACAACTTAAAACCTGGTTCCTAAATCTCTGTCTTACCATTATATAATCTATCTGATACCTTTTAGTATCTCCAGGGTTCTTCCACGTATACAACCTTCTTTCATGATTCTTAAACCAAGTGTTAGCTATGATTAAGTTGTGCTCTGTGCAAAATTCTACTAGGCGGCTTCCTCTTTCATTTCTTAGCCCCAATCCATATTCACCTACTATGTTTCCTTCTCTCCCTTTTCCTACACTCGAATTCCAGTCACCCATTACTATTAAATTTTCGTCTCCCTTCACTATCTGAATAATTTCTTTTATTTCATCGTACATTTCTTCAATTTCTTCGTCATCTGCAGAGCTAGTTGGCATATAAACTTGTACTACTGTAGTAGGTGTGGGCTTCGTATCTATCTTGGCCACAATAATGCGTTCACTATGCTGTTTGTAGTAGCTTACCCGCATTCCTATTTTCCTATTCATTATTAAACCTACTCCTGCATTACCCCTATTTGATTTTGTGTTTATAACCCTGTAGTCACCTGACCAGAAGTCTTGTTCCTCCTGCCACCGAACTTCACTAATTCCCACTATATCTAACTTTAACCTATCCATTTCCCTTTTTAAATTTTCTAACCTACCTGCCCGATTAAGGGATCTGACATTCCACGCTCCGATCCGTAGAACGCCAGTTTTCTTTCTCCTGATAACGACATCCTCCTGAGTAGTCCCCGCCCGGAGATCCGAATGGGGGACTATTTTACCTCCGGAATATTTTACCCAAGAGGATGCCATCATCATTTAATCATACAGTAAAGCTGCATGTCCTCGGGAAAAATTACGGCTGTAGTTTCCCCTTGCTTTCAGCCGTTCGCAGTACCAGCACAGCAAGGCCGTTTTGGTTAATGTTGCAAGGCCAGATCAGTCAATCATCCAGACTGTTGCCCCTGCAACTACTGAAAAGGCTGCTGCCCCTCTTCAGGAACCACAGGTTTGTCTGGCCTCTCAACAGATACCCCTCCGTTGTGGTTGCACCTACGGTACGGCCATCTGTATCGCTGAGGCACGCAAGCCTCCCCACCAACGGCAAGGTCCATGGTTCATGGGGGGAGGAGTTCGTAGTGATAGATGGTAAATCATCGAGTAGAACAGAAGTTCCGCAAGGTAGTGTCATAGGCCCTCTGCTGTTCCTGATTTATATATATGACCTAGGTGATAATCTGAGCAGCCCCCTTGGATTGTTTGTAGATGACGCTGTTAATTTATCGTCTAGTAAAATCATCAGACGATCAATTCCAATTACAAAATGATCTGTAGAGAATTTCTGTATGGTGTTAATTAGCACTAAACAAAGAAAAGTGCGAGGTCATCCACATGGGTACTAAAAGAAATCCGATAATTTTTGGGTATACGATAAATCGCACAAATCTAAGTGCTGTCAATTCGACTAAATACCTAGGAGTTACAATTACGAGCAACTTAAATTGGAAAGACCACATAGATAATATTGTGGGGAAGGCGAAACAAAGACTGCACTTTGTTGTCAGAACACGTAGAAGATAAGACACTAACCCACTAAAGAGACAGTCTACATTACACTTGTCCGTCCTCTGCTGTAATATTGCTGCGCCGTATGGGATCCTTACCAGGTAGGATTGACGGAGGACATCGAAGAAGTGCAAAGAAGGGCAGATCGTTTCGTGTTATCGGGCAATAGGGGTGAGAGTGTCACTGATATGATACACCAGTTGGGGTGGCAGTCACTGAAGCAAAGGCGGTTTTCTTTGCGGCGAGATCTAGTTACGAAATTTCAATCACCAATTTTCTCTTCCGAATGCATAAATATTTTGTTGACTCCCACCTAAGTACGTAGGGAGAAATGATCGAACGGAAAGATTTAGGTGTTCCTTTTTCCCACGCGCCATTCGAGAGTGGAATGGTAGAGAAGTAGTATGAAAATGTTTCGATAAACCCTCTGCCAGGCACGTAAGTGTGAATTGCAGAGTAACCATGTAAATTTAGATGTAGATGAATTACTGGCCTAGTCCCAATCAAGTTGTTACGAAGAATACTTCACTCGAATACAAGAAGACACATCAAATATGCCTGTTATGGTAATTCAAATACACCGTTGCTGATAGACAGGCTACTTTTTTAACACAAATTCTCAACTCATGGACAATCAAATGTTTCTAATAAGTGACACCCCTCAAAATGTTAAGCACGTTCACACGTACGTTCTTAGAAATTTCTTCCTCAAATTACGGCCTGTGTTTGATATTAGCAGACTTCTCTTGGCTAGTAATGCTCTTTTTGCCAATGCTAAGTTCGTTTTTCATGTTCTTCTTACTCTGTCTATCACAAGTTATTTTGCTGCCTAGCCAACAGAATTACTTAACTTCGCCTACTTCGTAAGTTCCCCAATTTTGATGTTAAGTTTGTCGCTTTTCCCGTTTCTGCTACTTCTCAATACTTTCATGTTTCTTCGATTTACTGTCGATCCGTATTCTATACTCTTTAGACTGTTAATTCCATTCAACAGATCCTGTCAATCTCCTTCACTTCCATTGAGGATACCAAGATCACCAACGAATCTTATCGTTGGTATCCTTTTATTCTGAATTTTAATTCCATTCCTGAACCTTTTATTTCCCTTATTGCTTATTCGACGTATGGATTGAACAGAAGAGGCGGAAGACTACGCTCCTGCCTTACAATCTTTTTAATCGGAGCACTTCGTTCTTGGTCTTCCAGTCTTATTGTTCCCTCTTGGTTCTTCTATATATTGTATGTTACCCGCTTTTCCCTATATATTCCCTCTTGGTTCTTGTACACATTGTACACTGCGGGTCTTTCCATAAACTTACCCTTATTTTTCTTAAAAATGTCGAATGTCTTGCATCGTTTTATATTGATGAACGCTTTTTCCAGGTCTACAAATCCAATAAACGGTCTTCCTTCCATTATCAACACCAACGTCAGAATTGCCTCTCTCTTGCCTTTCTCTTTCCTAAAGCCAAACTCATCGTCATGTAATAGAGCCTGAATTTGCTTTTCCATTCTTGTGCATATTATTCTTGCCAGCAACTTGGATGCGTGAGCTGTTAACCTAATTGTGCGATAATTCTTGTACTTGTCGGTGCTTGCTATCTTCTGAGTTGAGTAAATGATGCTTTTCAGAATTTCTGATGATATATTGCCAGTCTCATACCTTCTACACACCAACGTCAATAGTTGTTTGGTACCACTTACCCCAATGGTTAACGATACTAAATTTCTCTCCCTGTCTTTTGCTAATATCTCTTCCATCACCACCTCTGCAACATCTCATATTCATGCCTGTAAGAGTCTGCACATCAGGAACTGCTGAAACGAACATTTTCGCCTTAAATTAATTCCACAAAAATGTCAAGAGGGGTTATGTCTGGTGAACGTTGTGGCCACGATAGTGGACCATCCCTACCGATCCATCTGTCCGGAAAGATTTCGTACAAGAAGTGGCGAACAAATAACACCGAGTGTGGTGGTGCACCATATTATTGAAACACTACCCGTGGTTGAAATTCCTGTAACTGATGCTGTCAGATCAAATATGAAAGTGTGTCTACAAAAACTGCAACTTGCAAAAAAGCCACATAGGCATTTCGAAGTGTATCCATACAAAACTTTGTGAGTTAAGCTACCATTTGCAACAAACCACATAGCTGCATCCAGCACAGATCTTTATAAACAATTAGAGAAAGACTTTGTGCTCACCCTGTACTTCCCTTACTGCAACGGCACCAGGCGGTGGTCATTATATTTTGGCTGACCTTCGTATAAGGGTAAAATACTAATCATGGGCCAAAAATATATCACTAAAACAGATAATTTACCATGTTAAAAGCCCGCATCTCGTGGTCGTGCGGTAGCGTTCTCGCTTCCCACGCCCGGGTTCCCGAGTTCGATTCCCGGCGGGGTCAGGGATTTTCTCCTCCTCGTGATGGCTGGGTGTTGTGTGTTGCCCTTAGGTTAGTTAGCTTTAAGTAGTTCTAAGTTCTAAGGGACTGATGACCATAGACGTTAAGTCCCATAGTGCTCAGAGCCATTTCAACCATGTTAAAAATGTGTGAAGTTCACCTAAGATAACACTGAGGTGACAAAAAAAAAAAAAAACATGGGATACCTCCTAACATCTGGTCGGGCCTCCTTTTGGCTAGCATAGTGCATCAACTCGATGTGGCAAAGACTCAACAAGTCGTTGGAAGTCCCCTGTATAAATAATGAGCCATCCATAATTGCGCCGTCCATAATGGCGAAGGTGTTTTCGGTCTAGGATACTGTGCACGTACCGACCTTTCCATTATCTTCCATAAATGTTCAATGGGATTAATGTCGGAAGATCTGAGTGGCCGAATCATCGGCTGGAACTGTCCAGAATGTTCTTCAAGCCAATGACGAACAGGTGTGACCCAGTTACATGGCGCATTGTCATTCATAAACATTCCATCCTTTTTTGGGAATATGAAGTCCATGGTCATTTCGAGTTAATGATCGGTTCAGTCGGACCAGAGGACCCAGTCATTCCACGTAAACACAGCCCACACAATTATAGAACACCACCAGCTCGCGCAGTGCCTTGTTGACAATTTGGGTCCATAGCTTCGTGGGGCCTGTGCCACACTAGAACCCTACCATCAGCTCTTACCAACTGAAATCGGGACTCATCTGACGAGTTCACGGTTTTCCAGTTGTTTAAGGTCCAACCGATATGGCCATGAACCCAGGAGAGGCGCTGAAAGCGATATCGTGCGGTTAGCGAAGGCACTCGCGTCGGCCGTCTGCGGACGTCGCTCATTAACGACAAATTTCGCGACACTATCCTAAGGGATACGTTAGTCGTACCTCCTAAATTGATATCTCTGGTTATTTCACGCAATGTTGCATGTCTGCTACCACTGACAACTCCGCACAAACGCTGCTGCTCTCGGTGGTTAAGTGAAGGTCGTTGGCCACTGCGTTGTACATGATGAGAGGTAATGGCTAAAATGTGATCCCCTTTTCCTTCAAAGAGCCATCACTCAACTACATAATTCATTTGGAAAACTGGATAATGTTTCAGTAGAATAATGGCAGCAAGTACTACCTCTTCTGTCATGACTACTGTCCGGAATATTGCAGTAGAAATGAGCAAGAGAACCTCTGCCGGAATTTACTGCAAAGACAGATGACGCTGTAAAGCAGTGGGCGCCAGCGGCGTCTGGAGTGGCCACGTGAGACTTCGGCCTATAGAATTTTGTGCCATCACTGCCCACAGGCCTCCAGGAACTTTTCATCCACATAGCCACTTCTGTGGCTTGGGCTGACAGCGATACGCGCCTCATCGTGACGAAAAAAAAAAAAAAAAAAAAAAAAAAAAAAAAAAAAAAAAAAAACAGCATGAAGAAGGTGTTGTGCGAGGTAACCGAAGGTGGTAGGTGCGTTTCTACATCTGAAAGATGATGTCTGTTAAAATGTCATGTCAGTCGTATAAGAGGATGCAAACCAGGTTTGCTTTAAATACACACCGGAACGGTCCTGGGTATTAGATACCTTCGAGAGTGGACTTAGTGAGTTGATGTTTGTCGGGAGTGTCTTTAAGACAACTAAGACACCATTGTCAGTAGTTCAATGAGTTTGAACGACATCGTGCAGGAATACTTGGCAGGAATGTAGCAATTGTACATGATTGCTGGCAGTGGTGGTCACGGGAAGGTATGGTCGCAAGAAGACCGGGCACAGGACGGTACGTGGCACTGCCGACAGGGAAGATCGTCGTGTTCAGAGTATGGCTGTGGCGAATCGTACTGCGTATGTAGCACCAGTTCGAGCAGTGGTTGGCATCACAGTGACACAACGAACTGTTACAAATCGGTTGCTTCAAGGGCAGCTCCGAGCCAGACGCTCTGTAGTGTGCATTACGCCGTCCCCAAACTACTGCCATTTGCGACTTCAGTTGTGACAAACGAGAGCTCATTGGAGGGCAGGGCGAAGGTCTCGTGTGTTTTCTGATGAAAGCCAGTTCTGCCTCGGTGCCAGTGAGGCCGTATGTTGATTAGAAAGAGACCAGGTGAGCACCTACAAACAACCTGTCGGAGGCCTAGACACGCTGGACCTACACCTGGAGTTATAGTCTGGAGTTCGATTTCGTATAACAGCAGGAGCAATGTCGTGGTTATCCCACGCACCCTGACTGCAAATTCGTACGTCGTCTGGTGATTCAATCTTTTTTGCTACCATTCGTGAACAGCATTCCAAGGCGTATTTCCCAAAAGGGTAACGCTTGCCCAATTACCACTGTTGTAGCCCAACATGTTCTTCAGAGTATCCACACGTTGCCTTGGTCTGCTCTATCATCAGAAGTTTTCTGTCGAGCACACATTAGAAATCATCGGACGACAACTCCAGGGTTATCCAACCAACATTAACCGTCCCTGTGCTGATCGACTAAGTGCATCAGGTATGGAGCTCCATTCCACAAACTGACATCCGGCAACCGTACGACACAACGCATACACGTTTGCATGCATTCAATCAACATTCTGGAGGCTAAACCGCCTATTAATGTTCCAGCATTTAAAATTTGTAATGGCTTCTCTCTCACTTACATTACCCTGTGATTCAACGTTAATCGCTTAAATATGTTACCTACATAAATGTATTCCCGAAATTTCGTTACTTTACAGTAATTATTTCTTGGTGTAGGGATTTTTTTCCGTCAGTGTGATGCGCTGCCTTTCGGTCCCTCAGCGTTTCAATATTATCCATAGCCAGGACTGTAAACTAGCATGACGATCTCGTGCCCACAGAACTTGTATACGTTGTAAGTGATATAGATTTTGCTCGTCCAGAACTGACCGCGCTACAGCGTGGTACGTACATTCAACAGCTCCAGTTCTTCGCCCTCTTGTTTCCGTATCGTCTCCTCTTCACCACAAAGCTCATTCATTTATATCTGGCGTGATAAGTGTCCATGCTCTACCGTCTTTGTCTTTGAGAACACTCCCGCATCTGAAAGATGCTGGACTAGCCTATGCAACACTTTTTTTTAGATGGGATGAAGGTCTGAAGATGTCGTTCAGCGTGAATGATACTGGTCTGCCGATTAACGCCGCTCACTATCTACAGCAGATTACAATATCTGCAATTTTCGGGTTGGAATAAAAGGACACCGTAACTGTTATGTGTATGTATGTTTGCAGCTCACAGGTGATCAATTGCGAAGTTATCAGCATCCTTAAGACAATTAGTAGGAACGAATGTTGTTAAGATGTCTAAAATACTATCAAGTAAGTAAGGGTAACACTAATAATTACACTCACTTTCTCCAACCTCTATCACGCTCCTACAGACAATCACACTATCTTGCATCCTTTAAGATAGTGTGAAAATAGGCAGGTATTGTAAAACTGGCATTTGAAACACATTTTATACGAGAGGAAAAGTAAAATAAATACACAAGGAAATTCGAGAGGCTGATCACTTACAAAAAAGTGGCTGATCCCAGCACCGTGACAACACATTAAAAACTTCTCCCCAAAACTTTAGAGAACAAGTCGAACATTTCACAAAACCTTAGAAGTCGCGCCACATTCGTTTGACTGTAAGTAAAAATAGAGGGCAAATCTGTCGGTAAAGAAGCTGCTGCTCTCTTGTCCGAATATTTTTTATTCGAGTCGAAAGAAATTCAATACTTGGTAATTACCATTAAAAACAAATGAAAGAAAGAGTTATCAAGCTACAGTATTGTTGACCAAAGTCTTGCAACTTCAACTGAGCTCGGACTCATTGCAGAAGATCTTCTGTGCAAGATGCAGGGCACAGTTGACAATCCAGCAAGTGGTCTGTGGTCTATGGCTCTCCACACTCACAGTTGGTGGTATACTCTGAAAAGTACCATTTCTGGAGGTTACTGCAGGATCGACCAACTCCAGAACGAACATTAATGAGGGCCCTTCACAAGAAGAAATTTGGTTCATACTCAGATGGAATTTTTTTCCCAAAAGAGAGGCCAGGTGGAGTTATTGTCAAGTCTGAAAATCCACAATTGTTTCCTTGCTGCAGCTACTGTTGTTTGTAAGAGGGAAGTGGTCTTGTGGAAACTTCTTCCGGAAATCTATTTTGAAGCTACTGGAAACAGCCATGCACTGCATGGTTTTCCTGGTGAGTCTGGTTTGCTCCCTCCTGACTGACAGCTACTCCACGACTAATATTTGGTAGCGCTTTCCAGCGATTTAGTAGAGTATTACAAATAGCGTTGGTCTCATCAAAAGCATGTTTCTTAGCGCCTTGTCAGCTTTGGTTGCATGGGTGGATTTGTACCAGACTGGCCACTCATACTCTGTAGCACTGCAACGCGGTGTTAGTGCCATCATTCTCAGGGACTGAGTATCAGTGCTATCAGTGGTATTGGGAAGGATGTTGTTTCTGGTTAAAATGGCTCTGAGCAGTAAGCGACTTAACTTCTGAGGTCATCAGTGGCCTAGAACTTAGAACTAATTAAACCTAAATAACCTAAGGACAACACACACATCCATGTCCAAGGCAGGATTCGAACCTGCGACCGTAGCGGTCGCGCCGTTCCAGACTGTAGCGCCTAGAACCGCTCGGCCGCTCCGATCGGCGAAGATTTTTCACCATAGACGTTACTCTGTTTATGGCTAGTGCAAAGAGGCTGACTTGAAACACTGCCCTCGGAACACTGTTTCCTGCTCCGAGTTATTTGACAGCACGTCACCAACTCGATACCTCAAAAAGCGTTTCGATAAGAAGCACCGAATGAATATGAGGAGGCGGCCACGAAAGCCCCATTAGTGAAGCTGCCCTACAATACTGTACTTTCGCAGGGAATAACTTTAGATATTAGGCTAGGCGCAAATTGAGACGAGTATAGCGCTTTTGGCACGACGCAGCGTAGCGCGCATTTTTGTAACTTCACAGGTTCAAATGGGGCCGCGCAAATTGCGACGCGACGCGACTGGGACGCGACAAGCGCCTGCGCCAGGTAGCGCGGCCTTGCGGTTGTGGCACAGTTCCTCGCGCTGCGTGAGTACTACGGGAGGGGTCAGGCAGGGAGCGGGAAGGCAGTCATACCGTATGTTCACTTCGGCATGGCGCAAATGGGCAGTGGAAGTGTTGCCCATCCGATAAATAAGGCCTACTGTATACTGAATTTTATTATCACTGAGTAATGTTTCTTTTTTCGCCGTTTAAGCGCTACATCTTTTTTCGTTGGTACATAATAGTTTTCAGTTCTTTGTTTTGTTTATTCTCTTATCAAGAACAATGCACAGCTCGATAACTGGTGAGCCATTAGCCACTGGGATTATATCTTCTGCCTCCACAATGTTTTCAGATCGAAAGAAGGGACAGACGATTCATCGTGAAGGTAGAGAATAAGGATGTATGGAATATTGTAAAATCACGTGCTTTAGAAGCAAGGCAGGAAAGTAAAACAACGTTATCTGCTTGCTGCCTGTTATGCTGATGTATCTCTACGATCTGTTGCAAAAAGTCGAAAAGGTGATTTCCACATATATGACGCCTTTGTACATCTGTAAAAAAATCGTCCAAGGAATGAAGTACATAAGTTTCACTATCGTTACTTACATACGTATGTAATAACAGGCATTATACCATGTACATGCGTGTTGTGTACATAGTTCCGCGTAGTCAGCGCGTACTCAACTTTCCCAATAGAGCGCGCCCCGCTAAGCACAACAGCGCAGGCGCAGCGCTCGTCCGTCTCCGCACTACGAGATGACGCTGTCTCAGAGACGGACCAAACACTGCTTCCGCCGATCCGCGTATTAATATGTAACGCAGCCAATGAGATTGCTGCTAACGTAGAACGTTTTTTCCTCGCGAATCATACTCGCCCAGTGATACCTGAACGCGCGAGGTATTATAACCAGTGTACAAACGTCCGATTAGTCAGCGTCATTAGTTTGCGTTAGTCTGCATTAGTCTGCGTTAGTTTGCATTAGTCTACAGTCAAGTTTCAGTCTGCACCTAATAAGATTACCAAATTCCTGTACATAGCCATGAAGATAAATGACTAGACACTTTGTGAAGTATCAGAGATATGCGAGAATAAGATTAACGTACCAAAACCAAAGGAACTTCAGATTGAAACTTCCTGGCAGATTAAAACTGTGTGCCGGACCGAGACTCGAACTCGCGACCTTTGCCTTTCGCGGGCAAGTGCTCTTTCGGCACACAGTTTTAATCTGCCAGGAAGTTTCATATCAGCGCACACTCCGCTGTAGAGTGAAAATTTCATTCTAGGAACTTGAGATTGTCAATTGTAAACAGCATCCAGAATCAAGTTACGTAATGTCTATGATTTTTATTATTTTAGTAAATGTGTGTGAAAATTAATTGAGTTCTGTTTAAAGCTGGTCACCGTCAATCTGCTACTCTAAGCGTGCAAGTGGCATTTCTACCGTCTGACCTAACGGCAGAAGATAAACACGCCACGATAAGACCACGAGACATATTGCTGACACTCGCCTACTTCGTTAGCGCGACAAGTCAAATAATCTGATGGTGGGTGTACCGAAGGTCTTACAGTACGCACACCACAATGTGGATATCACATTTTCACTGGAAGCTAGAAACAATCGAAAAGCAGTCACATTGGCTCACCGAGTTGAGAAAAAGCATTTCAATTGTTGCTTACACATTATCAGCATTTATAAACTAATTATACAACAACAGGCTACACAAATGAAGAAAATGGTCGGTATTATTACGAAAGTAGGAATATCCTAAAAGAGTGTTATGATTAGATATATTTAATTTGTTGAAATGTGCTGCTGACAAAGGCAGCACTACTTTCATGACAATGTTTTTCGATCTCCCACCTACAAGGCACACATGGCTAGCTTGTGCATTCCTTTCGCGTGCATTATGCTCATCTGCTGACAGTGCACTGACCACTGTGTTGTGCGAGAGATCAATTGTTTATTTTTCTCAGTAACAACTATTTTATTCGCGAATCACACATTGTCAGTTTGGCAAGCCGTAGGTGAGTAACCAGCATCTGTCATCTGGCATATCATTCCACCTGAAGGGAATGGTTGTCATTATTTTAATACTGCTCAGATCAGGAGAAGGAATAAAATCCTTTGGTAAGTTTCCATTCGAGTCGTTCAGTGTTAAAAATACGATGGGTTACGGGGATTCAACCAAAATTCCAACAGAATTGCAATTTATTTTTGTGTGAATTGCTAACCTTTTCTCATTCGAAGAAGCATCACCACACACGAGTAACGGCCACATTTCACTTGCTGACAAGTTGAATTGTACTTCCTTTGCTAAAACACAGTTTAATTTGAACAAACTCATCTCACAGCAGCTACTGCGACAGAATTCTGAAACAGAGTGCCTCACTAAACAAGTAATTGGCAATCAAAGAGCTCAATAGCTTACGAAAAACCCCATACTGTCAGTTTGCAGTAACATAAGAGACGAAATTTCATGTTTATTTTCTTACTAGAAAACTCTTGTTTCACTGGCTGTCGATAATTCTTAAAAAAATTACAGTGACTGGAGTGGAAAAAATATAAAGGGAAGTATATCTACTGGTATATCGCCATAGATAAGAAAGTTCCGTGTGTTTACGAATTGGCAAAATACTCTCCTCCTTGTGTACTAGCAAACGCCAAACTCTCGTTTCGATGTCTCGAGCGGTTTAGGAGATATGAGAGGTATTATGAATATTTCATTCTCGCAGGCGTCAGATCGGGAGTGAGCGCGCTACGTAGGATCCATTTTCTCGAGATCGGAAGCAGATAGAGACTTCCTTCCAAGTCTAAAGAAAAATTCAATATGTTGGCTCAATTTCATAGGCAGCAATTTATGGTGTAATACGCACCAAGCGCAAAATCTTAGCGACCCCAGTTTTTGATTGCAAACTTTTCGAATTCTGCGTAGCGCCTTACTAAAATGTATACACCACAATAAGCATAACGATTAGCGAGATTATGGGCACTTCGCCACGAAGCTGACGTATAACGCAACAAGTTAGGCAAAAATCAGATATTTTCACTGATTAGTTTGTGTAAAATCGTTTGAGAAAGATTACAGTGTGCGGGCGCTTCGTTGCTGTCAGTCCAGAGCGTCGCCAACCGGTGAGTGCAAAGTGCGTGTACGCGTGTCAATTTGCGTTGGACCCACGCGACACGTGCGGAACGTGCGCGCCGCGCTTGTCCGACACAGAAACGTGTCACGGCTGAAACACTCGTTTTCTCGCCCAAATTAATTAATTTGTCAGGTTGTTAGTTAAACATAGGAGGAACTGTAATACCCTTTAAAAAAACTGAATATCTGCGATAGAGCCAACGATAGACAATTTTCTATTTTTGCAATAATTTGATACAAGAATTTAGTGAGTATATATTCCGTGTGGTAAAAATTGTCTCCTTTCCGTACTAATGAATAAAACTGTACTGTTTCTCATGACGTACCTGAGTGATATATTATGCCCCTGACTCATTAACTGTGGGCGTTATAATTCACACACACACGCAGGCAGCCGGCCACCCTGGGATCAGAGCATGGAGAGGGAAAAAGCTGCGCGGCCGGTTGCGTGCGATAGCACCCCTCCAGCAAGGCCCGCCTCATTCGCGCTGATTTGACGACGACGCGTGCACTTCATGTGGTCTGCTGCGAAATGGGGGCGCCCAGCAGAGCGGCGGTTTGATACGCTTGCACGACGCTTGAGATTGGACGCCGGCGGCGGCGATGTCACGGCAGGAGTACTCAGCGAAAGGACTGCAGCGAAGATCCAGATACCAGCCGCGGCAAGACGCTGCCGACTTGCCTGATTCCTCCGAGACTGTTTCCATCAATAACAGATACACAGCGTAGCGCGTCGGGGTGCCGTGGACAGCAGACCTGAAGAACTCTAAGAACACATTATGTGTTCTTCTTACACACAGTGAGTGGGTGTGACTGCTCACAATTTCTGACAATAGATAAGATGTACTTTTCGTACCAATACGTCCTGAGTGAGGAGATCCTCCACAACATGGCAGAAAACAAGCAGTTGGCCAGGTGCGTGTAGGATCGCGCACTGAGGGTTCAGTACAAACTTAATTATGTGTCGGTCGGTGTGGTCGAGCGGTTCTAGGCGCTTCAGTCTGGAACCGCGCGACTGCGTGCCAGGCAGGCCGGCACACCGGCCCTCGTCGTTAATCGTTACATTTCAGATGTGTTACGACCCGTGGCTCTACCCTTCATTCGATCCCTGCGAAACCCTACATTTCTGCAGGATAATGCACGACCGCATGTTGCAGGTCCTGTACGGGCCTTTCTGGATACAGAAAATGTTCGACTCCTGCCCTGGCCAGTACATTCTCCAGATCTGTCACCAACTGAAACCGCCTGGTCAATGGTGGTCGAGCAACTGGCTCGTCACTATACGACAGTCACTACTCTTGATGAACTGTGGTATCGTGTTGAAGCTGCATGGGCAGCTGTACCTGTACACGTTATCCAAGTTCTGTTTGACTCAATGCCCAGGCGTATCAAGGCCGTTATTACAGCCAGAGGTGGTTGTCTGGGTACTGATTTCTCATGATTTATGCACCCAAATTGCGTGAAAATGTAATCACGTGTCAATTCTACTATAATATATTTGTCCAATGAATACCCGTTTATCATCTGCATTTCTTCTCGGTGTAGCAATTTTATTGGCCAGTAGTATATTAAATATATTTTCATTTAAATGGTAACAAATAACTTGTCACAAAACATATAAATTTTCAATACACTGATGTGCATATGATAATTCATAGGGCATTGTAGTCATGCATCAACAAATAGAAAAATTATTTTACAACACTTATTTATAATCCAGAATGAGATTTTCGCTCTGCAGTGTAGTGTGCGCTGATATGAAACTACCTGGCAGATTAAAATTGTGTGCCGGACCGAGACTCGAACTCGGGTCCTTTGTCTTTCGCTGGCAGAAAAATAACTGTGAGGATGGGGCGTGAGTCGTCCTTAGGTAGCTCAGTTAATAGAGCACTTGCCCGTGAAAGGCAAAGGTCCCGAGTTCGAGCCTCGGTCCGACACACAGTTTTAATCTGCCAGGAAGTTACCTATTTATAATGGTTGAATTACTGCACTGGATTTGTATAGAAGTCAAATTATATTAATACTCGCATTATTTTATATTGTTAGTAACATATACACATCAGTTAGTTCCACTAAGAAATTTATCAGTGGAGAAAGTGGAGTTGGCCACCAATAAATCATTTTGGTTCTTAAACTCAACTTTGTTAGTAGTTAAAATTTTTATAGCTGCTGGCAAGTTATTGAAAATTTGTGTTTCTGAATAGTGGACACGTTTATGAATCAAAGTAATCGATTACTAATATTTGTGATGATTTTTCTTATTTCTAGTATTAATTCCGTGAGATGGAAAAAAATACACATTTGTTTGACAAATGTCGTTAAGAAATGAACATATTTGGAGCCGTAGTTGATATCCCTCTTTCCCTAAACAGTCCTATGACGATTCTGTTGAATTGCTCAACAGTAATACCACACCAGTACGTGGTGCAACATGTGTTACCGCAGATATTTTTGTTGGTGAATGAGGACGGTGCACTGAGAAGCGTTACATCAGTTGTATGTCCTTAGGTTGGTTAATACCTCGAAGTACATGTGTCAACATCAAGCCATTAATGCTTATTTTTCCTTGGGTAGCAGGTTAGGTGTGGAAGTGTGTACGCATAGACTCAAAAGGGTAAGTCTATACTGAGAGGCTTGCTACACTGAGAGGCCTACATTACGTTACCGCTACGGTCGCAGGTTCGAATCCTGACCCGGGCATGGATGTGTGTGATGTCCTTAGGTTAGTTAGGTTTAAGTAGTTCTAAGTTCTAGGGGACTGATGACCTCAGAAGTTAAATCCCGTAGTGCTCAGAGCCATTTGAACCATATACTGAGAGGGGAAGTCCTCTTAGTAGCGGAGTCTGACCGAGTAGGAAACATCAGATCGTAAAGTTTGTGGCATGTTTGTAGGAAGGCTATTCGACGCAGAGAAAAACCAACCAACACATTGGTGTGTGTACTTATTTAGGTACAACTTAGAGGGTGGTCGGAAATACCCGTTACAAACTTCTAGGACATGTAGCGGTTAGTGAGTACATAACATTTTGAATAGGAGCCCATGTCCGAAAACGTACCGTTTCCGTTCTACGACCGTTTCACTGCAGGTGATTATCTCATCCACACCCACGTGAGAAATGTACTTAGGCGTGATCCAGTATAATTTTTGCAATCCATTTGAAAAGAATACTGACTAGTTCCGTTATTACTTACGGATTTGCATTACAACTTACGCCTTATGGTTTACATCAGCCGATAACAACAAGAACCCAGCATCTATGGCACCAGCCGCAGCGTACCGATGCATTACAACAGCGGTTCGATGTGGCGACCACCAACGTTGTTACACACATTGTACCTCCGAAGCATGTTCTGGTACACTCTCTCCATCCTACCTGGCGTCTCTTCAGTGCCTTGTACAGCGGACAGAACCCGTGCTAGCAGATCTTCCTCTGTCTCTACACATGTCTCATAAATTAGACTCTTCATACGACCCCGCAAGAAGTAGTCCGTAGGGGTTAAATCCAGCGATCGTGGCGGCCACACGGTTGGACCACCACGGCCTATCCATCTTTCACCATACCGTCTGTTGAGATGTCTCCGGACAGCCAGCGAAAAGTGAAGTGGTGCTCCATCATGCTGAAACCACGTTTCCTGACGGACATTCAATGGCACAGCTTCCAAGAACGGGTCCAGTATGTGTCGCAGGAAGATTAAGAATGTGGGACCCGTGAGCGTGGATGGAAGGAGGTATGGTCCAATCACATGACCGTCCAGAATACCTGCCCGCACGTTAGTTCCAAACCTGTCTTAAAATCCCTGAACATGCGTGGCATGAGGGTTTTCGTCTGCCCAGGCATGGTTATCTCGAGCATTCAGAACACAAACCTACATTCATCTGTGAAGAAAATTCGACATGGAAACAGGGGCGCGTCTGTGCAACGGTGCAGGAACCACGTGCAGAAAGAGACGCGTTGTGGAAATTCTGCTGGACCCATAGCGTGTACCCTCTGTAAGTGGTACGGATGTAATTGTTGCTCATGCAGGAAGTCCAAGGCGGTACTGTGGCTAACAGCCATTGCACTTGCAATTGTTCGCCAACTCGTTTTCGGACTATCTTCAATGCGACGCAGTACACCTTCTTCAAATTCGGGAGTGCGGCGTCGCCGTGGAGCCCCACAGTCCTGCCTCCTCCCGTTTCTCGTAGCCGTTGTGTAACATGGGCAAATAATTTGTGCGATGGAGTGTGACGGTGTGGGAAACGTCCGTGATACAGCCGACTAGCAGCTCTTCCGTTACCTCCAGCTTTGCCATACACAAGGAGCATGTCTGTGTATTCCGCAAACGTGTACTGTACCATGTTTCCTCTATCGGTGATGCACAGGTCTCACAGCAAAGCAGACAATAAGTGACATCTGGAGATGGTTTGGCGTAGTACATGTCATCGTGTCTACCCTGTTGCATACCAGGACAGGGAACTCTGAGAGGTTTCTCTTGCCCTAAGCAGACGTTGACGAGGCACACATCTGAATTGAAACTGTCGTAGAACGGAAACGATACGATTCCGGACATGGGTTGCTATTCAAAATGTTCTGCACTCACTACCCTCTCTACATGTCCTAGAAGTTTGTAACGGGAATTTCCGACCATCCTGTATAAAAATATCTGCACTTAGATCCGTTACGCGCTGGGTAAGTTATTTATCTGAAATGTATCCATTTCTTCCATCGATATCTTAAGTAAATCAATTAAATGTACACATTTAAATGAGAAAATATTTCTGTGTTGTCTCAGATTGGCCCTACAATTTATGGTGCATTCGTAACAATATTTTTCTTCAACAATAAATTTTCAGAGAGAGAAGAAATAATAGAATTATGTAAGGTGTCAGGCAAATCCAACACCTTACATGAAAACCCTGACATGATAAGCAAATCTACTAGTATGTCACATAGCTCCGAATAAATCG
This sequence comes from Schistocerca gregaria, assembly GCF_023897955.1. Classification (NCBI taxonomy): domain Eukaryota; kingdom Metazoa; phylum Arthropoda; class Insecta; order Orthoptera; family Acrididae; genus Schistocerca; species Schistocerca gregaria. Next base: position 456,678,667 of record NC_064926.1, read on the forward strand.
TGACATTAAATTAACCAAAGTAATACGAGTAACGAGTGAGCAAATGGAATACCACAGACTAACACAACAATGCCTAAATGCATGTCGTACCTTCCCACCGTGAGGCAGACGCAGTTCGGAGGGGAGAAACGAGGACAGAAGCCGAGAGCAGAACCGTGTTAAGCTAGATAAGGGAGGGGCTGGGCACCCACGCCGCGAGCCTACCTGTACGACTATACAACCCGCACGTTTTAGCGTCAGGCTTTTTCGCGTCTCAGGTACGTCAAGGACAACCCCCAGCCCATGTTAAAAGCTAGAGCCCTCCAGAAAAGCAGTATAGATCTTACGATAACACAAAAAGGGCCACAACCATCCGCAAGTTTTAGCGTGAGACTTTTTCGCGTGTCTGTTACATTAGGATCGCTCCCCAGCCCATGTTAAAAGATAGAGCCCTCCAGAAGAGCAGTATAGATCTTACGATAACGCTAAAAGGACCACACTAGCTGCAGGTTTTAGCGTGAGACTTTTTAGCGTCTCTGTTACGCTGCAAACTTTAAAAACATTGCCCCACCACGAAAAGTATAACGTTTCTCATTGGATTGACGGAATTTTTGTAGGCGGAGCTTAAGGCTAACATTGAGACCCTGATTGGTCAGATGAAAACATAGCCAGATAGTTTTTTTTAAACTAACTTCGGTAAATTGTAGTAAGGAGAAGTTAGGAGAGTTGGTTCCGAGACGGCGAGCTGGATGGCTGCTGCGCCGGCCGCTGTCGCCTTGACGCTGCCTAAACACCGACAAGGTAATGAACGCACGCGATGCCGCATTTTTGAGCGCATAAGGCTTCACTCAGAACTGCAAAAGACTCATCTGTTACACCCCCTTTTTGCGTAATACTAGTGTCGATCGTTAATTAAAACTCATGGTGTTCACATTTGCCACTTGAAGTAAAAATCTGAAACGTGATAATTTTTCAATTTTTAGTTATTCGGAAGCCACATCAGCCACTGTAATTTACGACAAGTTAAATAAGTAATTAAAGATAATTGAGGGTCACTGTAGACCATTTTTATAGTTGTAGACCATTTTGATAGTTTTCTCTTTTGTGAAACTTAAATTAAACCGAGATGTGATATGGCATAGGTCATCCTTCGATCCATTGTAGAACTTGGAAACCCATTCAGGGAATATTCGTTCACATTTTTGTTGAACGCAGTTGGTTTTTACCATCCTGTATTAAAACATTTCCTTTTATCAATTGTGCAATTTATAAATGATGTTTTGTGAGTAGAATAAAGTTACCAATGGTAAACTTAACTGATTTTTCGACATTATTTTACCAGCTAACTAAAAATAGGAAAGCCTTGAACCCTTTCCACTAAATTTAGTTAGTATTAAGATTCTTTTACAGGGAGTGCAGTGGAGCTGACGCTGAGATCATTAAGCATTTGATTATATCATCGCTAGTCTCACTGAAATCTTCTGAATTCTACATGTCATGTGTAGTCTGGCGTCTCCTTACCAGCAACAGGTCCCAGGTTCAAACTAGTTCCCTAAAAAACACGCTCAGAGCGTCGTTGCGCGAAAGTGGTAGGGAGACACGATATAGAACAATCAGACACCACCATCAATGTTTAGAATTATCCCACAGATCTTTTAATTTACATACAGTTGGCCCACCATGGCCACATACAACACCATGTAATAACTGAAAATCAAAGTTATACAGAAGGTGATAAATTGTGATTTACAAAATTAATATATTCAAATTCACAAAGGAGGCAATAACATTTCTGACAGTTTTTCTACAGTTCATTTCGGTAACATCATTACTGGCACCTCATACACAGAATGGAGAAAAATAGTGTCAAGAAATTTTAGCCATAGATAGCTCATGCCAGTAGGAACCAAAATCACTAATGCTGTGTAGGTCAACAACGCACACTAAGGAAACTTGGCGCCACGCGATCCGATTGGCCGCGGGGTTGCCCTGTTGCCGGATGCTCTGGCCGCAAATGCTTTGCCTGCCGGAGATCGCGATGTATCCAAGGAGGGACGTTTGTATGTTTGAACTGACAACCATAGCGCTGCCCGTAAACCGACCAACGGCAACAGGGCAATCCAACGGCCAATCGGAGCGCGTGGCGCCACGTTTCTGTAGTTCAAAAATGGTGCACTGTCGACCTGCACAACATTAGTAATTTTAGTTCCTACTGGCATCAGTTATCCAGGGTTAAAATTTTTATCCACCCTGTATATGTCTCGTCACCTAATGTTCGTGCTGATGTTTTTGGGAGAGTGATATTATCTGGAAATTATTCCATTTCAACTGGCTTCTCGGGCGACAGCCAACACTTCTTACTGTTTCCCATTGTGTGAAGGGTGTATCCATATGGTGATCAAACCAGCAAAAAAATCTCTTTCATAACGAAATACAGCAAATATCCCTGGACTAACTTCATCTGTGTCATATATAATACCTTCAATTGGAAAAATTTGAGAACATATGCCTCTTTTAAACATTATCAACGTATTATACATTCATACTACAAAGATTAGAATTCCTGAAAACATTTCGGGATATGCAGCAAAACCGACAAATGTGACCGAAACTTGACTCTCAGCTATTCAAATTGAACTAAAGTTTGTAAAATATACAACTTTGGGATCAGCAGGATGTGAAGTGAGGCGTAAAAATAAAAGTTTTCAATTGCTAATCAAAAATCCACCTGTACACAAGTACACAGCAACAATGGAGTATACGTTAGCAGATTAGAAGCGGATTCTTGTAGTGCACTAATTTCTCTGGAACATTATGCTGCCCTTCGTTCCAAGAAACTGCTGCGTCAGGAGAAACGATAATACGGTTTTTACAGTGCCATCCCCTTAGTCGAAGTGTCACCCCATTTAAAGATACGTAAATTTAAATATTCTTGTTTGGCGTTATTTGCAGTGTCCTATCCGTTTCAAATGTATTGGCGAAGTCAAAACCCAAGAGTCCGAAGCTGTAACACTACCGTCCTCTCTACGTTGGATACCGTTCCTGCTTCGACACATGTAACCTGGTCCTATTATGCGTCAGAAAGTGTAAAGCGCCTACAGCGTTTTCGTCTTCCTCTGCACTACCCGGCAGAATTGGTCGATAAGTTGGCGGGCATTCCATACGTTAAAGAACGCTCTAGAGAGATGTCGCGCACCTTTTTCGTCACGACAGAAGTTTCGCCCAACGAGCATAGTCGGGGGCGCTAGCGTACAAGTACTCTCTCGTACTACTTGCTATACAACTATGGATCACTGTCAGTGCAACACTCATCTAACCATGTCCTGGGGACATTGGAAGTCAGCACTGTCTCCAGGACATTATTAGAAGAGTGCTGCACTGACAGTGCTCCGTAGTTGTACTACGTTGCAACCGGAAGACTGGAGGGAAAACCTACCGGTTTAGCATCCCCCACCCTTTGGGCATCTGCATCACAATATGTTCTGTCAGCAGCAGCACCTACAGCGTGCGACATCCGAGGGTTGTAACCCATCTTCCCCTCGAGAAAAGGACTCCCTGCACTATGTCAGAGTACGAATCTCGATCGGGTAAAGCTTCGTCGCCTCGTCTCGCCATCACTTTCTTTGGCATCACCGCTGACGCCAAGTCATCGCTACCAGTTACTGCACTCGCCGCCAGTCATCGCCCTAGCTGCCAGTCATGGACTGTGCTGCCAGTCATCGCCAGTTCTCATCTTTGCTGTCCAACATTGCCGTCGTCAGCCAGTCATTACTTCGCCACCATTTCGTCGTCTCCCTGTCACCACTGCCCCGGAGGTTCGTTCGCCTTACAGCCTCAGTGTCTTCGCTCTCGTAATCTACGATGTATCTCGCACGAATAGACGTCCACAATAATGTACTGGCATTCGTATTTCTCTGCCACCTTCACTTTCTCCTTTATCCCTATTCACCATCCCCACTTTTCACCCCACGTTTACCAACTTTTCCACTACAAGAATGGTTCTATCGTCCTTCCCACTACACGCACCGAATCGACAACTAACTCAACTTCTTCCCCGATACACACCGAATCCGCAACTTACTAGAATTCTCCATCTACAATAGTATCATTCCAGCATGCTCTGCTGTTCTACTGCCATTGCACCATGCTCATCCGCCGCCACCACTGCAGCTACTGCCACCTCCACTGCCATCATCATTAGAACTGCACCAGTCAACTGCGTCATCAATCCCCATCGCTGGTCCGTTGTCACCACCATCATCATTACAAATGGATCCAGAAGCAGAATTAGCAGCCACAACTACTCCAGCCACATCCAACCTCACATCAGCTTCATATACAGCAGCTGTGACTGCCACAACCACATCTGCACCGCCTTCACCAGCTCCAGATAAAAAAACTAGCTGTGCGAAAACTCATCCCTGTTCTCAAACAATATTCCCACACAAGCCTTCTCCAAAAACTCCGTGCGAATGTCCTAGTACAGAAGCTCTGAATCCGGAAACCTCCACAAAACCCTGCACAAAAGAACTTAGACTCCACTCCAATCCCACCCCAAACGTCTCCTCCAGCACATTCCTACATCCTGTCACGTCCGTCGGTTAAATTCCTGACTCCTAAAACTCCAAATGAAAAAGAAACTTCCAAACCTCAAAATTCACAGTTTTTATCTCATGATGATTCCACAGCAACCGAGTCTTCTAATTCTGATTTCCACTTCCATCTACTACTTAGACTTTCTGCGATAATTTTTGGTCCACGTGTCCCCTGTTCCCACTTAGCCCACGCTGTCTTAGAATACCAAAACCTTTCCTCTGCAGACTTTCACTGCTCTGATCATGGGCGTTGATCTGAAGTTCAAAGTTGGATGGGGTGAGGGGGGGGGGGGGGGAGGAAGGGAAGTGAATTCGAGCACGACCTAAATTCCGATTCCAGCTCCCAAATTCGAAGAGCTCTATGAATTAACCACTACTTCGGTGCCACATTTCTCATACTCATCTTCTACAAAGACCCGTCTACCATAGATCACCTCTTTCAGAGTGGAGCCAACATATATCATTGAAAACCAAATCAGAAGCTACCTGATCCAGAGCCAAAGACTACTGTTGGCAAAGTGGCTCATCTACAAAGACTATTTAATTTCTAACTACAAAAACCAACACCCATTCCCCCAATGCAAAGCCAATCGCCTACAGTTCCCCCACTTCTGTAACACCTGCCACCAACCCAACCTACATACACCTATGAGTTTAAAACAAAACATCCTCCAACCAAACCTAAATTAGCTGTCCCTGACCACCCTATCGGTACAACTTCTCCGAGACAACTCCCTATGACCTACTCTCACCACAGAAGGTGTCATCCGCTTCATTATCATTGTCCTTCAAAATATCCTGCCACAGATGCCATTAAATTCCACTGTCACATACATCCAAAATCACATTCACTTCCTATTTACCCGAACGAACACCCATGCCTAATACTTTCCCACTCTACCTGGTGCAACATACCGCACAGTTAGGTCCCTGCCATGGCCCTCACAAACCACACACAACGACATTTTCCTCGTCTCTATAATGCCAGTGTCAGCTCTGTATCCTTATCCTCTGTCTACTCTTCACTTTTATCTCCTCACACTTACCCATTATCCGGAGCTGATCAGCAAGCAAGAAATGACATCAGCAACACCTTCTGCAACTTAACGACTCCGAGCAGCTGGCCATACAGTGTCAATTTCATCGCATCAGCAACACCGTGTGTCTAATACCAGCACCTTTCGATATTTTTAATACTATTTTTATGTTTCACAAACTGTAGGCTGAAAATAGGTCTGACTACACGTGTCGCCTAGATACTGACAGCTTTCAACGAAAGAACAAGATTCAGGAGAAACATCTAGAAACAGTAATTTGTAACGCTGTTTTGATGAGTGAATTTAGATTAACCGAAAAACAAACAGCCCCAGTACTAGGCGATAGAATTTTGTTTCAAGCTATCTTTGCTTCTCAGTGTACAGATATTCTTCAGTTGCACGAGGATTTTGACGAAACTATCCCAGATGCATCCAGAATGAATAAATAAATGGAGGTGCGCTTTCGGCACAGTTATGGCGGACAATCTGGCGCATTTCCCGACGTTCGCAAATAATTTTTGTCGCTTATAGTCGCGCGAATTAGGACACAGACTTTGATTTTGTCTAATGGAACTATATACTTCTTTCTATGGCTTTCGAAAGAAGGTTCTAAGAGAATTTTAGGGACATAACTTTTATGGGACTTGATCAAGTAGTACCAAGATGACAGAGCCGCAAACCACTGTTCGGCCATATACGTCAGCCCCATTATACCAAATGTAAGCAAACACGTACCTCAGATACGTTTCGTGTGTTTATTATCACGGTTGTCGTACTCAGGTGCTCAATATGTTAACCTTGAGCGTTCCTACACGCTGCAAAGTGATTGTGGAGGAAAAATATTGCACTTCTAATTTTATCTGGAGTTAACGGCAGCAGACTCGTGTTACAATGCATGTCAAGCCTTCGGGAGTCTTCGGTGTTTGATAATAGACGTCTTGTTTTAATTTTTGCCACAGATAAAATTATAGAGGTGTTAAGTTTGGTGAGCGTGCAGACTACTTTTCCTGAACGACCGTTCCATTGCTCTCCAAACGTTCCCTTAAGAAAGTCTGTCACTGTATGTGTGGAATGAGAGGGACGTCCGTCATGTTGGTACTACACTGACTGCCTTCTGTCCATTTGGGTATCTTACAGTAACTGCAGCAGCAGCACATCTCGAAATACCTGAGTGTAGTCCTCCTGCTTTGCTGAGGCAAAAGAAAGAAAAAAAGTGGTAACATGCTTGCCTGGCAGGCAGCGCGCTCGGGTTCGATACCCAGCAGGGTCGGAGATTTTATCCACTCGTAGACTTGGTGAGGTGTTGTCCTCATCCTCATCTCTGGCACGCAAGTGGCCCAATGTGGCGTCCACTGAAATAAGACTCGAAGTCGGCGGTCGAACTTTCCCGGGTGGGGCGTCCCGGCCAACAATGCCACAAGCTCATTCACTTTTCGTCTGGGTGTATTTAGTTTTCCATCAATAAAACAGGTACCGATAATGCAGGTCTTGAAAAGACACACACCGAAGGTTAACACGCCAAGAGCGTTGTTTTTATCCACTTCTTTGAGTTACTGTGGATTTTATGCTGACTTGGCCATGGTATGTATCAATGCTTTTTTCTGTAAAACAAAATTTTGCATCGATATGCCGCATCACTTTGCACTTTTCCTAGATAACTGGAGAACTGGAGAACTGTAACCAATTATGGAAGACACTGCCATGAAGCTGTAGATGCAGAGAAATGTGAAGAGAATCAATCGTTAGGCTCATCGCTGTCGCACATCCGAGATGCGTCTTAGTGAAATTTGCATTGTGCGTTACTGCTGCTAAAATTCTAGTTCCATTTCTTTCATCGGCTACTTTTGTTTTTCGTTGGCGCATTGTATTCGCCATACTTAAAGTTTCTAGAACTTTTTTATAATGTTTGCAAAGATAGATCGTGAGTGCTTGGCACGATCTAATTTCTCTTCAGGATACACCCGTACCTCTGTTCTAATAGTTTGGCGATCTTCGCCATACGCGACATTCACTTTTTCGACTGTCGTATCGTTATTAAATTTCTCAATAGTTTTACGAGCGAATTATCTGATTGCTACAACAACAGAACACAGACTGATGGGCTTCCAGCTCACAAGTACACACGAACCATACTTGAGTTAGGTGTTTGCTTGCATTTGGAGTAACAGGGCTTTTGAACATTTTCTCTTGACAGTGGTTTGCTGCGCTGTTATATTGGTACTATTCGAGCTGATAAAAATCCTTCTGCAAGTCTAGAGTATCTGTACATTGATAACAAAACATACTAGCGACCGTTGGTTTTCGTGTGACGTAGTTAAAGCAAATTCACACAGCACAAAGGCATTACAAATCACTTTCTCATAGATATTTCTACCCATTCTTGTTCTCTGCTACAAGCGCCATCAGTAGCTTTAGGCGACATACTTATTCAGACCTGTTTCAGTCTCGACATACGCATTCAGACCTATTCTCAGTCTACAGTTTGTGAAACATAAAAATGGCATTAAAAACATCGAAAGGTGAATTTAATAGAGCCACGGTGACGTTTATGAGGTGATGGTCACATTGTATGGCGAGCTACTCGAATTGATAAGCTGTTGAAGGTGACGCTGATGTCGTTTCTTGCTTCATGACCAGCTCAAGGTAAGGGGTAAGTGTGAGAGCATCAAAATGGATATCGCCGAAATTCGGCAACTACATGGTGGTCCACTGATCGTGACCGTGCCAAATATCTCACGAAATAAGCGTCAAACGAAAAAACTACAAAGAACGAAACTTGTAGTGCAAATTGTAATAATAACAACGTGTGACGAGGGCCTCCCGTCGGGTAGACGGCAGACTAACCAAAAGGATATTCGAATAACTGTCGTGTGAATGACGTGTGACTAGGGCCTCCCATCGGGTAGACCGTTCGCCGGGTGGAAGTCTTTCGATTTGACGCCACTTCGGCTACGTGCTCGTCGATGGGGATGAAATGATGATGATTAGGACAACACCCAGTCCGTGAGCGGAGAAAATCTCCGACTCAGCCGGGAATCGAACCCGGGCCCTCAGGATTGAGAGTCTGTCGCGCTGACCACTCAACTACCGGGGGCGGACTAGATCAGTGTCATTCAGGTACCGTAGTAGCCGATAAATTTGAGCCGCCACCAATTTGTCAGGATGAGTCATCCCTTGGTCGCGACCAGCCCATTAGGCAGCAACACCCCACATGTGCCACGGAGCATAAACAGTCCTCTAAACAGACGAACAGAATTAAGTCATGTTCTTGGTGCTATTCACAGCACAAATACCAGGACTATCCTCTAGACAAGCACAGTTTACACTTGTGGCAAGAAAGGTCACGTATGATTTGTATGTTTGCAATGGAACAAACATAAGACTTCTGCCCACTCGCAAAAATCTAGTCACAAGGCCCACATAATCAATCCAGTGTATTCAAAGTCTGCTGCAGGTATTAACAAAACTAACAAGCAAACAGTTTCTTCAGTGCTACGCCAGTCTAACAAACTTTTTGTTCATTTGCATATTAGTGGAAAATGTATGAAATTTCAGTTGGACATGGGTGCCTCTGTTACATTGCTGAAAAGCCTGTCTAAAACTATCACGCACCGGACGGCTTATAATGGACAAGACATTCCTGTTCTCAGAAAATCTACTTTGCCTGCCAGGTATCACTCGCAGGCATGAACGGTAACTTTCACCGTGCTACAATCACGATATTGTGAGAGATTATTTGGCCTTTATTTGTTTGATTTGTTTCGCTTTCAAATTCAAGACAATGTACTTTTACTGACTGCATTCAATGCCAAAGACAGTGTAGATAGCTTGCTGAAAGAATTCCCTCAACTCTTTTCTGAAGGTTTAGGCAAGGCTAACAATTTTATTGCACGTATTACTGTGAAATACTATGTTCAGTCGAAATTTTTCGAGGACAGAACTGTTCCCATTGCATTACGGGACAAAGTTGCTGCTGAACTTAAAGAATTGCAAGATAGCGGAGCTATTGTGCCCATACAAACTAGTCAATGTTCAAGCCCACTGGTTTTGCTCCCCAAACCATCAGGTCATATTCGCCTATGTGTTGACTTTATGTCTACAGTCAGCCCACGAACTGTGATTAATATTTATCCATTGCGATGTCCAGATAATCTCAAGGACATATAAGGTTCTGGTCGCTACTTTTCAAAAATTGAATTTTGTAACGCATATCTTCAAATGCCACTAGATGGAGAGTGTCAGAAGGTGTGTGTTGTGAACACTCATTTGGGCTTACGCACACGCCATTTTCGAACGGTATTTGGAACAGGTGACAGCTCAAGTACCAAACTGTTCTAACTATTTGGACGATATTGTTGTAGCAGGTCGTACACCTGAAGACCACTTTGCAAATTTGAGTGTTTTGTGTGTTATCAGGTGCAGGACTAAAGTGTAGCCTGGACAAGTGCGATTTTTTAAACCTGAGTTGCAGTATCTTGGTCATGTCTTAAAAAGCCAAGGTGTACATGCTCTTCAGTCACATTTGTTAGCCATACGGGATCTACCAGTTCCTCGCAATGTCACAGAATTACAGCTACTTTTAGGGAACATCAACTATTATATTCGGTTCATACCGAATGTTGCACAAATCGCAGCTCCATTGCATCGCTTCCGTCGCAAGAATGACCCAATTTATTTTGACGGATAAGTGTCAAGAAACTTTTCAAAAACTTAAAGATGCACTGCGCAGTGGTCGATGCTTGGTTCACTTTGATCCAGACAAACCGGTTGTGTTACAAGTTGTCGCTTCTTCTTACAGAATCGGTGCAGTGCTTTTACACAGCTTTAGTGATAAAGACGGGCCTACTGCTTTTAAATCAAAAGTGTTACCCGAAGCTCACTGTAGCTATTCACAGATAGAGAAGGAAGCAATGGCTATTATGTATGGTTCACCAAATTTCACCACTATTTGTATGGCAGAAAATTCTACATAGTAACGGATCACAAGCCATTGCAGTCCTTGTTTACCCAATGAAGCAATTCCTGTGCAATCTGCCCAAAAATTGCAAAGATGGGCTTCGTTGTCGTCTCAGTGCCAATACGAGAATGTATATCGTCCGACAGCCGAACATGGTAATGCGGACGCACTTTCATGTCCTCCAATTGGCCATGATACGGACTTCGTCACTTCTGCTCCATCTTGTCACATCGAGGCTCAGGATACTGACTTGCCTCAATCCTTTCCACTGAACTATAGGAAAATTGAACAGGCCACAGAAGCTGATTCAGATTTGAACATTTTGCTAAAATTCATTCGCACATCTTGGCCTCGCTCACTGCATAGCATAAAGAACACGGGAACGATAGAGGAGAGCTAGCTTTGAGAAGACGTCAGGCAATCACACGCTGACCGACCCTTCTTCAGTACTACAACGCGACAGCAGCGGCCCCTAGGTGACAACATAGGCACTTGCTTATTTTGTATGTCGCCCCTTACTTGTGACACATCTGTGTAATTACAAAGTTAAGTACTGTCTCTTTTCATTTTGTAATAAAACTCATTAATACGATTTGTTTGAATGTTGTCTAGCGATCCGAATGAGCAGGTTTCCTAGACCCGCCATATTTGACGTGGAGCAGGGAGACGTAAAAAATGCGACGAGCAGGGAGACATAAATGGAAGGAAGGTATTTTCAAACCAAAATGCGTGTTTGATGCACAGATACCTAAATGTAATGTTATTTTTCGTTATACGTTTCATATAACCAAAAGGCGAAGTATGTGACGTTAAAAGAATGCTGTTGTCATCTATTTAAATCTTCTTTCACTGTTTTTGTGTCGATAACTGATGGAGCTATATTTCTGGAAGCAATGTGTGTTTGCTTATTGGTATTCGTAATCGCTACATTTCTAACTTTAAAATCATACGCACAATGTTTTTAATGTTCATGTCTGCAAAAAACTTACATACGTCTTCTTTGTTAACCGATAAATATGTGCAACGAGGAAAGAAGTAAGCAAAGCATGCTATGATTGTAGATTTCAACAAAGTGAAAGATTCTTGAAAGGTCGAAGGAACATAACTGCATGGAGGTATACTTACATGCAGAATTGGTCCATTGTTTAATTAGATTGCCAATGTATCAGTGTCATTGTGTTTTACACCATATTTTCACTTTTAACTCTTACCTATGAATCATCCATCACTCATTGTGTGCCCAAAACAGCAAAAAACCGTGATTTAATTTTTAGGAGCGTCTCCCAGCAGATTGCAATTCAATAATAGTCGCCAGTAGGCAGTTCTCATAGTATTAACGTGCACTGAAACTAATACATCCTCTATTAGTTAGTGGCATTGTGAATAAAAGATCGGTATCAATGACTTAGACCCTGTAAAATGTACACTGCGATTCAGCATTCGTGTAACTCATTATTTTAGTAATGACAACCTGAGCTCTGTAACATATGCATCCTTCTTAAACAGGTATTTCACATATATTTTAAAAAATATTTAGTTACAGCATGTTGTTTCAGAGTTGGTATTCACACTAAAGTATTGTATCTTTTAACAATAGCCTGTCTGCTTCACTTCTCAGAATAGTTCTTACCAGGACCTACCTGTGTGACTTTTCAGGAACAACTTTGTCGATTTTACTTTTGAATTTCGGTTTGACGTTTTTGGAATACCAAACCCACACCAAGCTTTGTGATAATCGGATAATAATACTAGGATGCCATGCAACTACTGCTTTTATTTATTCTTTCATCCATCGTAAAGGAGATCAATTTTGGTACATTGTACTCGTCATACACAATCATGAACATAAGTGTACATAATAGGAAATATTATGTATGTATGAAGAGTATACAGGAGTAAAGATCAAAGTCCACCAAAATTTAAAATTGAATTCCTAATGCCATGTTGTAGAGGAAGTATTGTACTGTAACATGACAACGCTTGTTTCTTTGTAAAAACGATCAAGGTGCTCGAAAAATCTGTGCTAAAGATTTGATGTACTTGATAAACACGTTCAAAGGTGAGGAAGAACAATGAAGATCCATTTTCTACAAGGAGCAGTTTTCTTCTCTTTTTACGTTCTTTCCTTTTTTTTAATTTTATCTGTACCTCCACAGGTGCAGTTATATGACCGTCTTTGCTTTCTGCTGACAACCACGAATCGTGCATCCTGTGCCTCTTAGAAAATTGTTCAGCATCTCCATCACAATTACATCAGTTTCCAAAGTCCTGCATTCCCTCGCATGGGAAGCTGGGTAATAGTTGGGAGGCTGTTAGCAATGAAAATGAAAACAAAATCCAAAATAATTAATAAAAGAATTTTTCCTACTTATAGATTTTCTCCGATCACTCAGCAATCGTTTCAGATCCATTGTCCTAGGTTTAGATTTGAAATTAATATTTTCATGAGGAATAAAAAAATGATGTTAACAGAACCGTTACCTCATTCATGGCAAGATTAATTTTTTTTAAATACGGTGAAGAGAAATGCGATTTTTCCTCACAAATGACTTACAGGAGGTATCTAGTTATAGGAAGAGTTTTGGAAAACCCGAGGTTTTCTACTATCAGAACATCCCAGGCACCTCGGAAAATTATACCTGAAACCTGTGATAGAATTTCTAAGATTCTACGTAGGAATCATCTGTAGGTAAGAAACTTCACATATAATTATACTGCGTTATTTTTTATTCTGACTTAATTACAGAAGAAGAAGAATACACTGTAATGACAAAAGTCATGGAATATCGACAAGTACAGTTATAGAGGGCGGTAGTGCCGCGTACTCAAGATATAAAAGGGCAGTGCATTGGCGGAGCCGTTTATCTTATTGTGTTTACAAATATTCTGTAGGCTGAAGAGCGACGTACTAAGCTGCTGCTAGTCCGCAACCTCTGGGGGGAATCGAAACCCATTAAATGAAAAAAAAATGCGGAGCTCTGATTTATACTCATATGAATCTTGCAATAAGGTTTCCAGTGTGATTATGGCAGCACGACGGGAATTAACAGACTTTGGTGGTAGTTGGAGCTAGTTTCGGGATCTGCACTGTCAAGAGTGTGCTGGGAATAACAACTTTCTGGTGTTACCTCTTACCATGGATAACGCAATGGCTGACGGCTTTCACTTAACGACCGAGAGCAGCAACGTCTGTGTATAATACTAACAGACAAGGAAGGACAGTGAGGCGAAATTTGGTGTTAACGGGCCATGGGAGCAGACGACCGACGCGGTTGCCTTTGCTAACGGTATGACATCGCCTGCAGCGTATCCCCTGTGTTCGAGACCACATCCGTTGGACCATAGACGACTGGGAAACTGTGGCCTAGTCAGATGAGTTCTGCTTTCAACCGGTAAAAGCTGATGGCAGGATTCGAGCGCAGTGCAGACCCTTCGAAACCATGGACCCAGGTTGTCAACAAGGCACTGGCGGTGGTTCCATAGTAATGTGGGCTGTGGTTGAGTCGAATGGAGTGGGTCCTTTGTTCCCACCGAAACGGCCATTGCCTGGAAATGATTATGTTCAGCTTTTTGGATACCATTTGCAGCCATTCTTGGACACCATATTCACAAATAACGGTGAAATTGTCAACGGGCCAGAACTGTTCGCTATTGGTTTGAAGAACATACTGATCAATTCGAGTGAATGATTTGGCTACCCACATCACCCGACATGAATACCATCGAACATTCATGAGACATAATCGGTATGTCAGTTTGTGCACCCGCGATTATGCACGGGTGTAGAGGCAGCATGGTTCAGTATTTCTGCAACGGACTGCCAACGACTTGTTGAGTCAATGCCACATCGAGATACTGTAGTACTACGGGTAAAAGGAGGTCCAATGAGATGTTATGAGGTATTCCGTGACTTTTGTCAACTTACTGTGTGACTTAGGAAAAATCGTTGTACACAACAAAAAAGTGGAAAGTAGATTATAGTTTCTTCACTGTTATTCGATACGACAATAGTCTTGGTTTAAGTTATGGTGAGTATATTTCGAATATACAGGAGTGCTCTGGTCCGGTGATAGGGTTAGATGAATTACGAACTGGTTGAGCTCAGGGAAGCATAATAGTGTACACTGTAAAGATGTGAGGGGACTGTGGAAATTTGAGGTGATGGATGGTAGTAAAGAAGCACTTTGCGAAGAAATGCGTAGCTTCCTCCTAAATTGCCACCCTCGGCTTTAGACTGTATATCGTATCGAATTTTTCCAGAAAACACCGTTAGTTAGTATCCAGATCGCATAGTTTCAGGCGACCGTCCTGCCGACAAGACGTCGTCAAACCCACAACACGCATGTGCTCCAATCAGAAGTGGTATAATAATAAGCACCTCTGCCCACATGCACAAAGGCTGCTCTCCTCTTCTCAAACAGCCAAATATATGTGACAACAAAGAATATATACGCCATTGTGGCTCGTTTCGTTCGCAACATTGTAAGTTGTCCTCTTATGTTCCTGTCTAACCACACCCTCGGATATAGCAACATATTCGGAAATGAACGGCCGAATATTTCGGACAAGCGAGGAATTCTAAATGTCACTGCTGCTCATTTTACTCGCAGCACTTTCATCTGTCCTGCACACTCGTAAATCGCCGCATATTTGGAAACAAACAACCAAATATATTTATTTCATTCTTCGTTTTCTAATCAGATATAATTATAAATAAATTCGAATACTGCTGAACATAGACTATGTGATCAAAAGTATCCGGACACCTGGCTGAAAATGATTTACAAGTTCATGGCGCCCTTTATCGGTAATGCTGGAATTCAATATGGTGATGGCCCACCCTTCGCCTTGATGTCAGCTTCCACTCTCGCAACCATTCGTTCAGTCAGGTGCCGGGAGGTTTCTTGGGGAATGGCAGCCCATTCTTGAGGGAGTGCTACACTGAGGAGAGGTATCGATGTCGGTCGGTGAGGCCTGTCAAAAAGTCGCCGTTCCGAAAGATCCCAAACGCTTTCTATAGGATTCAGGCCAGTCCATTACAAGGATGTTATTGCCGGGTAACCATTCTGCCACAGGCCGTGCATTATGAACATGTGCTCGATCGTGTTGAAAGATGCAATCGCCATCACTTAATTCCTCTTCAACAGTGGCAAGCAAGAAGGTGCTTGAAAGATCAATGTAGGCCTGTGATAGAGCCATACAAAACAACAAGGGGTGCAAGCCCCCTCCATGAAATAAAAATACGACCACACCGTGACACCACCGTCTCCGAATTTTACTGTTGGCGCTACACACGCTGGCAGATGACGTTCACCGGGCATTCGCCATACCCACACCCTACCATCGGATCGCCACATTGTGTACCGTGGTCGTCACTCCACACAATGTTTTTCCTTTGTTGAGTCGTCCAATGTTTTCACTCGTTAGGGCAAGTTAGGCGTCGTTTGGCGTTTACCGGCGTGATGTGTGGCTTATGAGCAGCCGCTCGACCATTAAATCCAAATTTTACCATCTCCCGCCTAATTATCGTAATACTTGCAGTGGATCCTGATGTAGTCTGGAAATGCTGTGTGATGGTCTGGATAGACGTCTGCCTATTACACATTACGACCCTCTTCAAATGTCGGTGGTCTCTGTCAGTCAACAGACGAGATCGTCCTGTTCGCTTTTGTGCTGTACATGTCCCTTCACGTTTCCACTTCACTATCACATCGGTAACAGTGGACCTAGGGATGTTTAGGAATGTGGAAATCTCGCGTACACACATATGACACAAGTGACACCCAATCACCGATCACGTTCGAAGTCCGTGAGTTCTGCGGAGCGCCCCATTCTGCTATCTGATGATGTCTAATGACTACTGAGGTCGCTGAAATGATTTGGCAGTAGGAGGCAGCACAATGCACCTAAAATGAAAAACGTATTTTTTTTTTGGGGGGGGGGGGGGGGGGGGAGGGGTCCGGTTACTTTTGATCACATAGTGTAGCAGAACGCAAACCTACTTCCTTCGGTGCTGTAATCCATGGCGTTACTCAGTATTCCACGTCATAGTCATATGATTTTGGTCTTTTGTGTTAGGCATCGTAGTGTCTCTTGATGATCATTAACTCTCATTTAATGATTATGATGATGTGTTTGTCATAACCTTGCATACTACAAGTTATAATATGAATCATCTAAATAGGCCAAAATAAATATGTGGTCTGCTGCATCGAATCACTTCCGTTTAGAGCAGATGCGTGTTGCAGGTTTAACGCCTTAAGTCCTGTCGCCTCACCCCACACTCTCTCTTGGGGCCTGCGCACTCTTCAGTCGGACAGCATGGACGTACGAGTTTTCGCTCCGTCTCCAGCCGCTCGCTCAGTTGGACTGTGCAGGCCAGCTACACCGCGCACACGTTACAACCGCCGCTCTTCCTGCGGACTCTCCAGGCATAATGTAAATGCCTGCTGAAGGTTGTAAAGGTGGGCATTATACAATTACAATAAAGCGCAACGTATGAAGGCACAATTTTGCAGTTTTAAATTGGAGTGCTTTAGAAATTGCACCGGACATCTGTCACACTGTGTGGAGTATCAAAATTGTACGCTGCAAACGCTTAAGTAAACGTTTAAAAGATACTAATTCTGTTTTCCCTGGATGTATTATGAAAAAGATCTAACTTAATTTAGTATAGTCCTTTCTCATAGCTGTAATGGTATCTGAGAGCCTTTAGTAGCATGTCATTGCAAAGGTGCTGAGATAACGGCCTCGACTGCAAATCTCCATTATAATCTAAAATGAACTCGATCTGCTCTCGGGGGTTGGTAGTGATTGGAATTTACTGTTACATGGGGCAGACAGGTTTTTATAGAACTCTTCAGTAGTAGCTGATCTATGGAAGCAGGTATTACTGGGAATCAGGTGATCGATGATCCTCACTTCAACAGTGAATTCTAGTTTTATGGGAGCCAGTTCTTTATTTTCATGGAATATCATGTGTTTCGTTTTAAAACAGAAGCTGCTATTCTGCCTGAGATCTCTTCAATCTCTGTTCACTTTTTTTTCATTTCCTGTTCTTAGTAAAGTTTACATCTGTATTTCCTCCTTGCTCATTTGCACTGTAGTTTAAATATAACGTGATATTAATTACATTTGGTATTTCTTGTTTCACTGCGCTTATGACAACCCTACTTTATGCCATTTGATCTTATTTCACTCCCGTGCCATCTCCATTGAACTATCTTAGGGTCCATAAGTTCTGCAAGTTATGGCAGCTGAATAAAAAGAACTAGAGTCGCTTAAGTTTCTGTGGTCGATCGTATGTTCTGTTTAGCAAAACTGTTTCTCTTTCTATGCTGCGTTCAATATGAACCAATTTGTTATTTTGTTCGATCATCAATTTTTAGTGTAACGTGTGGCTAAATTAAAAAAATTTAAGAGTGTGTCTGTTTCGTGGATAACAGTTGTGTGTTATAAATTTATCAGAAAATGTACATTGTGGACTGTCGCTTTTTAGTTTATTGAGGTGTCCACTTGCTTCGAGTTACAGTTTGCACATCGATGACTGACATACGCAGACTGCTGACAGTTTCGTATCGATTGGTACATGCTGAACTGACTGGACTTGTCAGTGATTGTATTACGTATTCTGTATTTTGCTGTACATAGCGTAAATAACATCATATTTGAGAACTCTGTTTTTGTTGTATATTGCCTACTTTGGTGATAAGTGTTTTATTGTAATTGATACGTAACGGTACAGATCACAGCCAGTGTCAGCGGCGTATGTAGAAAGCCGATTGCTACAGTCAACGACCAGCTGACACCAGCTTCCCTCGCCATGTTCCTGCTTCACTTCAACCTCCTTCTGTGTGACGACATCCTGGTCCAGAAGAGTGGCTCCCATTCAGGAAACTTTCACGTGGTCTATCTGCTAAATGGTGAGCTCAGAACCGCTGTATTTAACCACTAGCCCAGCTGTTATGATGCCTGCCATTTGACAGTCGCCACTGTGAGATCGGCAACATTTTGCTGACGTAGTCATGATCGGCACTCTGATGGCCCGCTGTGCTGGACGACGCTGCCACCGCCACCGTTTACCACCAGCCGCCGACCACCACCTGGCTACCACCATCCAGCACCCTGCCGTTGCCCCATGGTCCGAGGTGCGCACGGTAAACCCACTGGCCCCCTGCTGCCTAGGTCAACGCACTGTTCACTTCCAAGGTCACCCCCTGTTGCTCTCCAGCCATCCTTTCCGTGCTTCACTCTGGGCAATGTCGTTGCCCGCTGCATCTCTGGGACACTGGGGCACCATCATCAGAAGGTGCCACTCGCTGCCTCTTGCAAGCAGCACAGATATGTCTGCTGCTTCATTCGGTCACAGCCGCATCAGCATCCACCGCGTCAGCATCCTCCACATCAGTATTCTCCAAGTAAGCAGCTTTCCCTCCAACTGCGTGCTTACACAGCCCAGTTGAACACCACATTTCTGCTCAGATACCAGGACAACACAGGGCAGCCTTGCCCAGAATGAAAGCATACACATGTAACCCTTCAAGTTCTAATGTAATAGTATGGAAGTGTTAATTTCAGCGATGGTTTTGCTCCAGTCACCCACAACATACTACAGTCTTCCTCACCGTCATCCGAATCCAGGGCACCCTAGGTGGAAGTGGAATGCCCACTGACATACACGAAGACACTTCCCACTACCCAGCAACAGCCACTGACAAACCGTCTGCTGCAGTCATGTGTCAGTTTGGGAACTATTTTATGTTTGTGTTAACTGACTCTTCTGGCGATTCTCGGTAGAACAACATTATAATAAATGAATAGCACTAGTCTGCTTTTGTTCTATAGTATTAATTTTATTGTGTTAATTTGTTTTTGGCTTACGAGGCCATCTTCAGACATTTACTGGCTATTCTCGCCAAAAAAATTACAATGTTTATAAACGACACCGGAAAAGAAGTTACACATATAGGTTGAGACACGAAGGCACAGTAAATGACAACTTTGACAATGTGCTGGTAATGCGATGTATAAAGTAAAAGGTTGAGCAATAAATAAATAT
Organism: Schistocerca gregaria; assembly: GCF_023897955.1. NCBI lineage: Eukaryota > Metazoa > Arthropoda > Insecta > Orthoptera > Acrididae > Schistocerca > Schistocerca gregaria. The sequence continues at coordinate 456,698,293 of NC_064926.1, forward strand.
AAAGGGAGTAATAGGAAAAACTAAAAACAAACTTGGACAGCATGCCTACATAACAGTTTGTATTAATAAACAAAACCAATAAAATAAAATAAAATTGGTACTTGACAAGACTACTTCAGGAGCTATAAAACATGAAGAGTGATACACAAACTAATTACAAGAAAGAATTATCAACGTAACTACAGAATATATGAAGAACCTAAGTAATATCAGGAAGATAAACATAAATGAAGAAAAGTAGGAAAATGAAGGGAACATAAAGTTAATGCCATCTTTGAGAGAGTGTCGGTACTGCATTTTAAAAACTAAAAAGTTGAACAATATACAAATATAAAGGGGAAAAACAGGAAAAAGATTAACACTATAAAAAAACTGTGCCTGTGTAATGGTTTACATTAATTACACGAACCTAGTAAAAGAAATACAGTACTTGTCAAGGCAACTTCAAGAGATATTAAACAACAAGAGTAATACAAGTGCCAACTAAAAGGAAGACTGGACAAATGTAACTACAGGCTACATGGATTACATAGGCAATTCCAGTAAAATATAAGAACTCAATGCATGCAGGAAAATGGGGGAATATGAAGGAGCAGACGGTGTGGGAAGTAATGAAAAATTTAGAGGATTATGTTAAGTTTAGGAGAGGGGAAGTTTAGGAGAGGGGAAGATTAGATCTTGACTGTGAGCCAGATGTTTGTTAATTTCCAGAGCTTCCAGCAGATTGAGCTGTTGGCCTTTTTTATTTTTTTGCTACATAAAGGGAACTCTGGCTGGTAGTTGTGGCCTTTATATGCTAGTATTCTGTGTGTGGGTTCATCAAGCGCTGTTTTGTTTCTGGATAGTATGTTCCCTTACCACCTATACTCATACTCTGCGAATGGTTTATCTACCATATGTGTGTTGAATGCATTCTCTAGAGCTATCCAGTTTATTGTGTATAATCTATGTGTGTATGAATATTCTGTTTAATCTGCTGAATATATCATTGTGAACCAGAAATCCACCGACAAACGTTCAGAGGTTGTTCATTGACACCTTCTGACTATTACATTACGAGGGACCTATGGTCACTGATGGCTCATTAAAGGGTGTTAAAGTAATTATGATTACTTCGGTTTGTTACCACTGTCGCCCTTGTTTCTGTGAGAATATCTTCACAACAGTGAAAAAGCCTGCACAATACAATCACCAAAACGAATAACACAAATCAGAGCGATGCAAGAACCCTACACTGCAAAAGTACTGTGATGTGGTTGCTGTCGGTGTGGGCAAAACTCGTCGTTGCGTTGCTTTTCCATTGCATTCAGTGAACCCCGTGAAGCCTGTACACGAGAGGCGTGTTGGCCAACTGACTAAACTTATCCGCCGGCCGCAGTGGCCGTTCGGTTCTGGGCGCTACAGTCTGGAGCCAAGCGATCGCTACGGTCGCAGGTTCGAATCCTGCCTCGGGCATGGATGTGTGTGATGTCCTTAGGTTAGTTAGGTTTAATTAGTTGTAAGTTCTAGGCGACTGATGACCTCAGCAGTTAAGTCGCATAGTGCTCAGAGCCATTTAAACTTATCCAAAGTACTGCTTTGTATCACTCTTTATACACAACTAACACTGCCGAAAAACATAACCTTAGACCTGTTCGCGTGCGATCTCTTCTGTCTGAACCGAAGTCCTTTGCCTGTACCACCTCTCCTCGAGGTCCATTCACGTACACCTCCATGGTGTAGCTGTAGGCCGAGGCTTCACCTGGCCCTTTCTCGTGGCATTAAGGACTCCGATAACCCTTGCGGCTCTCCGCTGTCACTTCCTCTCGATTCTTGAAGTGTTCCCGGGCTCTGAAGTGAGTTACACCGACGCCTCGATGACTGATGGTAATGTTGGCTATGCCTTTGTCCACAGAGGCCATATTGAACAGCATTCCTTGCCCGATGGCTGCAGTAAATGGAAATTAGCGTTTGGCGTCATTGGCCGAGAGGCCCCTTGTGGGGCAGGTCCGGCCGCCTTAGTGCAGATCTTATTACATTCGACACGGTGCCTGATGGGGATTAAATGATGAAGAAGACAATACAACACCCAGTCCCCGAGCGGAGAAAATCTCCGACCCAGCCGGAAACCGAACCTTCAAGAACTGCTGCAGATCATTTCGGATGAGGTTGCGCCAATTCCAGCAGCCCAGATTCGATCTGCCTTCAGCAGTTTGCTGACCAGGGCCCAAAAGTGCCAAGAGATGAGCGATGGACACAGTCAAGCTTTTATCGTATTTCCTTTCCTCTGCTGTGTTTCTTTACACTTTTATTTGCCTCACCCTGTATAAAAAGTAAAGAGTTTTCAGTAAAAGACATGTGTTTCATATCATCGAAGACGAACAAGTGTTCACAGCTTTTAAAGTATGCATTTTAGGGTCCATGAATACCCGACTTTTTTATAGTTCTGGTCGATAGTAACTGCTCTGAAAGGTTTGTCGATGGAGTTCTGATTTACCCATTATATACAAATTCCTCAGCGGTTTAGATGCATAAAGTAACATAATATATCAACTAATGGGTGCGGAAGCATGTTGCCAGAGGTCTCCCAGGCGCGCACAGAAATATAGACGTCACATGGCGTGAATTCAGTATGATTATAGCGCCACATGAGGCTGGCTCCGCAACAAGAGTCAGTTAAAGGAACGGAAGAAGACAATGTTTGTCCATTAGAGAGAAATTACACTGCCCTTCATAGTAACGTGGTCCAGAGACAATACCTCGATTACTTTACATGGGGAAGAATCATCGGGAAACTGAAAGGAGAACGAATTATGACGAGTTTGGTCTAGGTATTTGATATTGCCAACTGCTTTATTTCAAGGGGATGGAGAGTGTTCCAAACCACAGGCATTGCAGCCCGAAGAATAGGAGAGAGGCGACCATGGTCAACCATAACAGCAGATGACCACTACATTTCGCAACAGGCAAGAGGGGACCCAAGTCAAACAGTGTATGCAATTGCAACCACATTTAAGAGGAGAGCAGGGCATGTAGTCTCGTGCACCATGTGGCACGGCGCTTGCATGGGGTGATCTCCTTGCATGACAACCAGTATGTTGTATTCCGTTGACACACACATTCATCGGCAGCACCATTTACACACCCTACGAAGAGAGGGATCGTGTGTCTTCTCAGACGACAGCAGATTCAGCCTAAGATTCTGGGTACATTCTCATACGACGAAAGGTGGGAAGCATAACGCACCCAGGAGCACTGTCGAAAATGAGGGTTTTGGTGCTCCAGATGTTATGGTGTTGGGAGGCAAATAGATTGCGTGGGCGTACTGATCTCCACATTTTCGAGCACGGTACACTCACTGGTCAACGGTATTTTGAAAACGTACTCTTCTCCATGTGCGTCTTTTCAGTGGTGCATTCGGCTCTGACTTCATTTCTTGGATAACAGTGAGCGACTGCAGCGAACAGCGCAGGTGCAGCAGCTCTAAGAACAAGAGGATATTTGGCGAATAGACTAACCTGCCTGTTGCTACGACTTAAATCCCATCAAACGCGTTTGGGATGTGTTGGAGAGACGTACTACAGCACGTCCATATGCACCAACGACCATGCAGCAGCTGTCAACCGCACTGGTGGATGAGTGGAACTCCTCATCATGAGGACTTACAAATTTTGTGGCCAGCGTGGGAATACGTTGCAGAGCATACACTGCTGTCCGTGGTGATCACACACCCTATTAAGAACCATGCCCCGCCTTTTGTAATGTTCGGGAGACCATCATAAATTGCTGTCTTTGAATAAAAGTATCATTTCTGTTCATCCCATTGCGTATTTCTTTCAGTTACCTTCCGTTCCGTACTGTAATACTGTAGTTCTTCTCTCTGTGCATGATCCTAGCTTCATATAATTACGTTATTTTTGAGTGAAATTCGATGTAAAAGTCAGTTTTGTCCTTAGATTTTGTACACTGTTTGTGTTTCGATTTCGGGGAGGGGGACATGGGGACATTGTAGGACTGGCTTAGAGTTGTAAATTTTCTTTCAATCATGAATTCACGTGAGCTTTTTTTTCCCTCGAATCGCTCTGAGCACTAAGGGACTTAACTTCTAAGGTCATCAGTCCCCTAAAACTTAGAACTACTTAAACCTAACAAACCTAAGGACATCACACATATCCATGCCCGAGGCGGAATGTAGCGCCTATAACCGCTCGGCCACCCCGGCCGGCTGTTTTTTTTTTTTTTTTTTTTTTTTTGCAATTTGGTGCAAAATGTTTGCTTTGTCCGTTTCAGTCTCGATTGTCAATGAAATTACAGTATAGGTGTACAGCGTGCTTTCATTGTACAGCTACTTTATCCATGTGACTCATTTCATTAGTAACTCCGATTACGTCATCGACGTAACAGTACAAACAGATAATTTTGAAGTGGTAGAAATTTTGTTTTTTGGTACGATTGGCTATAGGTTCACTAAATGGTGACGCACCGGATAATCTTCCAAACGCAAACACACCTAAAGTAATTTTACTCTGCTATTAATCGTATTAAATGTTCGAAGAGATCTTAGTCCACTTTTTTCTGTATAAGCAAATCATTTGACGACAAATGCTATGGCACGTGAAGAACAATATTGCCTGCGTGATACAATCATCTCAGAATAATTCATCTACAAGAATCTACAGAATCTATAGAAACAAAAGAACATTTAAACCAAAGTGAACACAATGAGATGAGGCTACCTCAGACAACGAATCCAGACTCTCATCAGTTGGCACTCGCTGCGTACGTAATGCACATGCCGACTGGTGTAAGCCTTTGTAAATAACTGGAGTCTGCTCACAAAATGGGCGCATCGAATTGTCACAAAACAGCTCTCCTCCACTTCTCGTAATAAACAGGGCGGGAAGCGTCGCGCGGACCTCGTTTCTCTGGCTGTCAGCCCACTCGAGTCGGCTAATGCAATAACTTGCCGAAAATGAGGGCCAAGTCGAAAACAGTCCTGAAATGACAACTTCGTCGAGCCGGAGAAGGAACAAGATGGGGTGGGTCAGTAGGGGTGGGAGGTGCGGAGAGGGGCACGGAGCACTCCGATTGGCGCGACCCCGCTCCGTGTGACGCTAGACTCATCGGCTTCCGGCCTCCGATCCATTACCGCTACATGGAGGCGCAAACAGCTTTCTCATTAGTCCCTCCATTAAGCCGCCCCGCCAGGAACTGTATTTACGGTTTCTTTTCCGCGCGATTTCCTCTGCTGGCGCGGAATGAGTGGGAGGCTGGAATCCAGCTGGCTAACTGGCCTCCTGCCGCGGAAAGGGACAGCGCGCGGCCTCAGGTGGCCAGGTCTCGCGCTGCTGTTCCTCCAAACGAATTTTGTTCGTGTACATAAATAAAAACTGAAATGTTCGGTTGTTCAAAACCGCATCTCACCGAAAGTTCATCACCGATTGCTTTCAAATTGTGATACAACGTTTCATTCATCAGTAAGTATACAGAGACACGTCAACATTCGAATGCAACGTTGTCTCAATTTTTCAAATGAATCGCTGAAGAACTTTCCCAGACTTGAGCTTTTGAACAAAGAAAATGAAATTTTTCGTAACAACGTATCCTCTTTATATACAGGTTGTTACAAAAAGGTACGGCCAAACATCCAGGAAACATCCCTCACACACAAAGAAAGAAAATATGTTATGCCGACATGTGTCCGGAAACGCTTACTTTCCATGTTAGAGCTCATTTTATTACTTCTCTTCAAATCACATCAATCATGGAATGGAAACACACAGCAACAGAACGTACCAGCGTGACTTCAAACACATTGTTACAGGAAATGTTCAAAATGTCCTCCGTTAGCGAGGATACATGCATCCACCCTCCGTCGCATGGAATCCCTGATGCGCTGATGCAGCCCTGGAAAATGGCGTATTGTATCACAGTTGTCCACAATACGAGCACGAAGAGTCTCTATATTTTGGTACCGGGGTTGCGTAGACAAGAGCTCTCAAATGCCCCCATAAATGAAAGTCAAGAAGATTGAGGTCAGGAGAGCGTGGAGGCTATGGAATTGGTCCGCCTCTACCAATCCATCGGTCACCGAATCTGTTGTTGAGAAGCGTACGAACACTTCGACTGAAATGTGCAGGAGCTCCAACGTGCATCAACCACATGTTGTGTGGTACTTGTAAAGGCACATGTTCTAGCAGCATACGTAGAGTATCCCGTATGAAATCATGATAACCTGCTCCATTGAGCGTAGGTGGAAGAACATGGGGCCCAATCGAGACATCGCCAACAATGCCTGCCCAAACGTTTATAGAAAAACTGTGTTGATGACGTGATTGCTCAATTGCGTGATGATTCTCGTCAGCCCACACATGTTGATTGTGAAAATTTACAATTTGATCACGTTGGAATGAAGCCTCATCCGTAAAGAGAACATTTGCACTGAAATGAGGATTGACACATTGTTGGATGAACCATTCGCAGAAGCGTACCCGTGGAGGCCAATCAGCTGCTGATAGTGCCCGCACACGCTGTACGTGGTACGTAAACAAGTGGTTCTCCCGTAGCACTCTCCATTCAGTGATGTGGTCAACATTACCTTGTACAGCAGCAACTTCTCTGACGCTGACATTAGGGTTATCGTCAACTGCACGAAGAATTGCCTCGTCCATTGCAGGTGTCCTCGTCGTTCTAGGTCTTCCCCAGTCGCGACTCATAGGTTGGAATGTTCCGTGCTCCCTAAGACGCCGATCAATTGCTTCGAACGTCGCCCTGTCGGGACACCTTCGTTCTGGAAATCTGTCTCGATACAAACGTACCGCGCCACGGCTATTGCCCCGTGCTAATCCATATGGGCATCTGCCAATTCCGCATTTTTAACATTGCACTGACTGCAAAAGCACGTTCGTGATGAACACTAACCTGTTGATGCTACGTACTGATGTGCTTGATGCTAGTACTGTAGAGCAATGAGTAGCATGTCAACACAAGCACCGAAGTCAGCATTACCTTCCTTCAATTGGGCAAACTGGCGGTGATTCGAGGAAGTACAGTACATACTGACGAAACTAAAATGAGCTCTAACATGGAAATTAAGCGTTTCCGAACACATGTCCACATAACATCTTTTCTTTGTTTGCGTGTGAGGAATGTTTCCTGAAAGTTTGGCCGTACCTTTTCGTAACACCCTGTATACAGGGTGAGTCACCTAACGTTACCGCTGGATATATTGCGTAAACCACATCAAATACTGACGAACCGATTCCACAGACCGAACGTGAGGAGAGGGGCTAGTGTAATTGTTTAATACAAACCATACAAAAATGCTAGGAAGTATGATTTAACACAGACCTACTTTTTTTTTAAAATGGAAACACGTTAGTTTTGTTAGCACATCTGAACATATAAACAAATATGTAATCAGTGCCGTTTGTTGCATTGTAAAATTACATGCATCCGGAGATATTGTTACCTAAAGTTGACGCTTGAAACTTCCGACGTTCAGTTGCGTGTTGTAACAAACACGGGCCACGGTCGGCGAGTAGCATCTGCAGGGACATGTTTACGATGACGACCGTGTTTATGAGTGTGGCTGTAGTGCACTGTTGTGGTTTGGTCTAGCTGTCGCAGTGTCCGCATGTAGCGCTTGCTGCTATTTTTATTCCGCATTCGTCTCCGCACGCAGACCAACTGTAGTACACCGTGTTACCAGACGTCTGTGATAGTGTAGTGTTGTAGGAACTGTGACCATGGAGTATTCGAACTCTGACAAGGCGGAGATGATACTCATCTATGGCGAGTGTCGACGAAACGCAGCTGAAGCCTGCATGGTGTAAGCATCCAGCTTACCGCACATTGCAAAACATCTACCGCCAACTGTATGCAACAGGTATGGTCGTAGCACGCAAACGGGTCCGTAACAAGCCCGTCACAGGAGAAGCGGGTGCAGTTGGTGTGTTAGCTGCTGTTGCCATGAACCCACACATGAGTACACGGGACATTGCGAGAGCCGGTGGACTGAGTCAAAGTAGTATCATGCGCATACTGCATCGTCACGGCTTTCACCCGTTTCATGTGTCGCAATTACATTGTGATGACTTTAATCATCGAGTGCAATTCTGTCAGTGGGCATTAACAGAGAATGCGTTGCAGTTCTACCTGTTTACCGATGAAGTGGGTTTCACTAACCACGGGGCAATGAATCTACGGAACATGCATTACTGGCCCGTGGACAATCCTCGCTGGCATAGACAGGTAGGGCGACAGCGACCGTGTGCTGTAAATCTAAGGTGAGGAATCATTGGCGACCACCTCATTCGTCCTCACTTCATTGCAGGGGCCCAAACAGCTGCAACATACATCGCGTTTCTACAGAATGATCTGCCAACGTTGCTCGAAAATGTCCCATTGGAAATGCGTTGACGTATATGGTATCAGCATGATGGTGCACCTGCACATTCCGCAATTAACACTAGGCTGACCCTTGACAGGATGTTCGACGGGCGTTTCATGCGTTTCATTAACAGAGAATGCGTTGCAGTTCTACCTGTTTACCGATGAAGCGGGTTTTACAAACCACGGGGCAGTGAATCTGCGGAACATGCATTACTGGTCCGTGGACAATCCTCGCTGGCTCAGACAGGTAGTGCGACAGCGACCGTGGACAGTAAATCATTGGCGACCACCTCATTGGTCCTCACTTCATTGCAGGGGCCCAAACAGCTGCAACATACATCACGTTTCTACAGAATGATCTGCCAACGTTGCTCGAAAATGTCCCACTGGAAACGCGTCGAGGTATGTGGTATCAGCATGATGGTGCACCTGCACATTCCGCAGTTAACACTGGGCTGACCCTTGACAGGATGTTCGACGGGCGTTTCATAGGACGTGGAGGACGCATAAATTGGCCAGCCCGTTCTCCTGATCTTACACCTCTGGACTTCTTTCTGTGGGGTATGTTAAAGGAGAATGTGTACCGTGCTGTGCATACAACCCCAGAGGATATGAAACAACGTATTGTGGCAACCTGCGGCGACATTACACCAGAGTACATGTGCGTCAGTGAAAAAGACCAATAAAAAGGTGTTAGCATGTGGACGCAATGTGCTGTTCCACTCTCTTCTGTACCTAATGTCCATCACCGTTCCCTTTGGATCCCTACGTAATTCGGTGCTCTCCGATACACACGATCGAACAGCGGAGGAGTGGTACTCAAGCGTCAACTTTAGGTTACAATATCTCCGGATGTAATTAACGTTTTACAATGCAACAAACGGCACTGATTACATATTTGTTTATATGTTCAGATGTGCTAACAAAACTAACGGGGTTCCATTTTAAAAAACGTAGGTTTGTGTTAAAAAACATACTTCCGTGCATTTTTGTACGGTTTGTATTAACCAATTACACTAGCCGCGCTCCTCACGTTCGGTCTGTGGAATCGATTCGTCAGTATTTGATGTGGTTTACGAAATATATCCAGCGGGAATGTTAGTTGACTCGCCCTGTATAATACATATATTAATATAGCATATGACACTCTAGTAGGCATATACAGGGTGGTCAGAAATGCCCGTTACAGATTTCTAGGACTTGTAGAAGGGAGTGAGTACATCGTATTTTGAATAGGAACCCATGTCCGGAAACGTCATCCAACGAGACTAGAGAGCGTCAAAGTTATAGGCGTAGGCATCTGTAATTGTAAGCATACTTAGAGTGATTCCGTGATGATGTTTTAGACTTTCTAGGATGATGGAGAACGACTATTGTATTAATTTGAAGTGAGGATCCCTGTACCGGAAACGAACGAAAGTTATAAACGAAAACCGTTCTGATACCTCTGACAGTTGAATACATGTACCGGTTCTTGTGTTGCGAAGAGTGTAGGGTTGGTAACTTTCAGTGGTGGTAGTGTAGTCAAAAACGAGAAAAAATGTCCAATAAACGTGGGCTATAAATAGCATACCTGGGGAGCTATGACCATTAGTTCATCTTCGCTAATGTGAAACACATCTCCTCTACTGAGCACGTGCTCATAGCTGTTAAGGTACGCACTTTAGAGACCACGTTTATTGGGCATTTTTTCTCGTGTTTGTCCACACTACCACCACTGAAAGTTTACAGCCCTACACCTTTCGCAACACAAGATCAGGTACATGTATTCAACCGTCAGAGGTATCAGAACGGTTTTCGTTTATAGCTTTCGTTCGTTTCCGGTACACGGATCCTTACTTCAAATTAACACATTTATCGTTCTCCATCATTATAGGAAGTCTGTAACATCATCATGGAATCACCCCGTGTATACGTACATTTACAGACGCCCGCGCCTATAACTTTGACGCTCTGTAGTCTCGTTGGATGACGTTTCGGGACATGGGTTCCTATTCAAAATGCGATGTACTGACTCCTCTCTACAAGTCCTAGAAGTCTGTAACGGGAATTTCCGTCCACTCTGTACAGGATATCTCTCCGAAGAAATGTCAGGGGCATTTTCTCTGGTGTTGCGGAAGATATTTGCAGTCTTGTTTTAGCATCGAGTTGCTGGAGTCAGTCCAAACAATTACTGCTCGTCACGTTTTTCAGGTGCGACCCAGTGACAACAGAAAGCGTCGGTTTGGATGCCATAACAAAGAAAATTATTTTTGATCTGGAATTTTACATGCGCATTCGATAGAAAACTCCCAACTTAATCTAGTGCGACATCCGTTTCATCGATGTGTATTACGAGGAACAGCGAAAGATGAAGAATAAAAGCAACAATCCAGCAGCGACCGAGTAGCGCTGCGTGCTTGGCGGTAGCGTTCAGCGCGGCACAAGGCACTAGTACTGACATGGCTCGAGCATTGGTTAATCTTCGAGTTTTACTGTCCCTGTCGATAAGTATCGATAAAGCGAATTCGCACTAGACGAATTTGGGAGCAGTCTATTAAATGGGCTGTAAAACTATGCTTTAAAAATCATTTTGTTTGCAACGAGAAGCAAACCGACTCTTTCCGTCAACACTAACCGTCACGTGAAAGAGGTGATACGCACTATTTGTTTGGGCGGCCTCCAGCTACATAATGCGAAAACTATACTGGAAATATCTGCTGAAGCACTAGAGAAAACGTGTTTGGCATTTGATGATGCATTCGCTTTAACGCCTGATGTGAAACCAACAAACATCAGAAGACAAGAATTTGAAAATAAGCTTTACACTGTTGTTCTAATCCTCAAACAAATATGGTTCAATTGGCTCTGAGCACTATGGGACTTAACATCGATGGTCTTCAGTCCCCTAGAACTTAGAACTACTTAAACCTAACTAACCTAAGGACAGCACACAACACCCAGCCATCACGAGGCAGAGAAAATCCCTGACCCCGCCGGGAATCGAACCCGGGCGTGGGAAGCGAGAACGCTACCGCACGACCACGAGATGCGGGCCAAATATGGAAATTGGACGATATAGTCGATATATTTCTCCGAAAACGTAATAAAAAAATACGACGTTTTATTCCATAAGTCGCAATAAGCGATGACGTAGAAAGCTTTATTTTATTTTTATTTTAAAATATAGCGTTCACAGGATATAGACGGGCCCGTTGGATTTAGCTGTTATAGCCAACACATCATTAAAAGAAATGTCACTAAAAAGGTATCGGCTGTATACAGGGTGGTCCATTGATCGTGACCGGGCCAAATATGTAACGAAATAAGCGTCAAACGAAAAAACTACAAAGAACGAAACTTGTCTGGCTTGAAGGGAGAAACCAGATGGCGCTATGGTTGGCCCGCTAGATGGCGCTGCCATAGGTCAAACAGATATCAACTACGTCTTTTTTTTAATAGAAACCCCCATTTTTATTACATATTCGTGTAGTACGTAAAGAAATATGAATGTTGTAGTTGAACCACTTTTTTCGCTTTGTGATAGATGGCAAAGTAATAGTCACAAACATATGACTCACGATTTTATATGAACAGATGGTAACAAAATGGTTCAAATGGCTCTGAGCACTATGGGACTTAAGTTCTGAGGTCATCAGTCCCTTAGAACTTTTTTTTTTTTAGTCATCAGTCTACTGACTGGTTTGATGCAGCCCGCCACGAATTCATTTCCTGTGCTAACCTCTTCATCTCAGAGTAGCACTTGCAACCTACGTCCTCAATTATTTGCTTGACGTATTCCAATCTCTGTCTTCCTCTACAGTTTTTGCCTTCTACAGCTCCCTCTAGTACCATGGAAGTCATTCCCTCATGTCTTAGCAGATGTCCTATCATCCTGTCCATTCTCCTTATCAGTGTTTTCCACATATTCCTTTCCTCTCCGATTCTGCGTAGAACCTCCTCATTCTTTACCTTATCAGTCCACCTAATTTTCAACATTCGTCTATAGCACCACATGTCAAATGCTTCGATTCTCTTCTGTTCCGGTTTTCCCACAGTCCACGTTTCACTACCATACAATGCTGTACTCCAGACGTACATCCTCAGAAATTTCTTCCTCAAATTAAGGCCGGTATTTGATATTAGTAGACTTCTCTTGGCCAGAAATGCCTTTTTTGACATAGCGAGTCTGCTTTTGATGTCCTCCTTGCTCCGTCCGACATTGGTTATTTTACTGCCTAGGTAGCAGAATTCCTTAACTTCATTGACTTCGTGACCATCAACCCTGATGTTAAGTTTCTCGCTGTTCTCATTTCTACTACTTCTCATTACCTTCGTCTTTCTCCGATTTACTCTCAAACCATACTGTGTACTCATTAGACTGTTCATTCCGTTCAGCAGATCATTTAATTCTTCTTCACTTTCACTCAGGATAGCAATGTCATCAGCGAATCGTATCATTGATATCCTATCACCTTGTATTTTAATTCCACTTCTGAACCTTTCTTTTATTTCTATCATTGCTTCCTCGATGTACAGATGTAGGGTCGAAAGGCTATAGCCTTGTCTTACTCCCTTCTTAATACGGGCACTTCGTTCTTGATCGTCCACTCTTATTATTCCCTCTTGGTTGTTGCACATATTCTATATGACCCGTCTCTCCTTATAGCTTACCCCTACTTTTTCAGATTCTTGAACAGCTTGCACCATTTTATATTGTCGAACGCTTTTTCCATGTCGACAAATCCTATGAACGTGTCTTGATTTTTCTTTAGCTTTGCTTCCATTATTAGCCGTAACGTCAGAATTGCCTCTCTCGTGCCTTTACTTTTCCTAAAGCCAAACTGATCGTCAACTAGCGCATTCTCAATTTTCTTTTCCATTCTTCTGTATATTATTCTTGTAAGCAGCTTCGATGAATGAGCTGTTAAGCTGATTGTGCGATAATTCTTGCACTTGTCAGCTCTTGCCGTCTTCGGAATTGTGTGGATGATGCTTTTCCGAAAGTCAGACGGTATGGCGCCAGACTCATATATTCTACACACCAACGTGAATAGTCATTTTGTTGCCACTTCCCCTAATGATTTTAGAAAGTCTGATGGAATTAGAACCTAAGGACATCACACACATCCACGCCCGAGGCAGGATTCGAACCTGCGACCGTAGCGGTCGCGCGGTTCCAGACTGTAACGCCTTGAACCGCTCGGCCAGTCAGGCCGGCAGTTGGTAACAGGTAGGTTTTTAAAATTAAAATACAGAACGTAGGTACGTTTGAACATTTTATTTCGGTTGTTCCAATGTGATATATGTACCTTCGTGAACTTACCATTTCTGAGAACTCATGCTGTTACAGCGCGATTGCATTTAAATACCACATTAATGCAATAAATGCTCAAAATTATGTCCGTCAACCTCAATGCATTTGGCAATACGTGTAACGACATTCCTCTCAACAGCGACTACTTCGCCTTCCGTAATGTTCGCACATGCATTGACAATGTGCTGACGCATGTTGTCAGGCGTTGTCGGTGAATCACGATAGCAAATATCCTTCAACTTTCCCCACAGAAAGAAATCCGGGTACTTGAGATACGGTGAACGTGCGGGCCATTTTATGGTGCTTCGACGACCAATCCACCTGTCATGAAATATGCTATTCAATACCGCTTCAATCGTTCGTGAGCTATGTGCCGGACATCCATCATGTTGGAAACACATCGCCATTCTGTCGTGGTTCAAATGGTTCAAATGGCTCTGAGCACTATGGGACTCAACTGCTGTGGTCATTAGTCCCCTAGAACTTAGAACTACTTAAACCTAACTAACCTAAGGACATCACACACATCCATGCCAGAGGCAGGATTCGAACCTACGACCGTAGCAGTCGCACGGTTCCGGACTGCGCGCCTAGAACCACGAGACCACCGCTGCCGGCCATTCTGTCATGCAGTGAAACATCTTGTAGTAACATTGTGTAGGAAATCAGCATGCATTGCACCATTTAGATTGCCATTGATAAAATGGGAGATAATTATCCTTCCTCCCATAATGCCGCACCATACATTAACCCGCTAAGGTCGCTGATGTTCCTCTTGTCGCAGCCATCGTGGATTTTCCGTTGCCCGGTTATTGCATATTATGCCGGTTTACGTTACCGCTGCTGGTGAATGACGCTTCGTCGCTAAATAGAATGCGTGCAAAAAATCTGTCATCGTCCCGTAATTTCTCTTCTGCCCAGTGGCAGAAATGTACACGACATTCAAAGTCGTCGCCATGCAATTCCTGGTGCATAGAAATATGATACGGGTGCTATCGATGTTGATGTAGCATTCTCAACACCGACGCTTTTGAAATTCCCGATTCTCGCGCAATTTGTCTGTTACTGATGTGCGGATTAGCCGCGACTGCAGCTAAAACACTCACTTGGGCATCATCATTTGTTGCAGGTCGTGGTTGACGTTTCACGTGTGGCTGAACACTTCCTGCCGGCCAGAGTGGCCGAGCGGTTCTAGGCGCTTCAGTCTGGAACCGCGCGACCGCTACGGTCGCAGGTTCGAATCCTGCCTTGGGCATGGATTTGTGTGCTGTCCTTAGGTTAGTTAGGTTTAAGTAGTTCTAGGGGACTGATGACCTCCGATGTTAAGTCCCATAGTGCTCAGAGCCATTTGAACTCTTCCTGTTTCCTTAAATAACGTAACTATCCGGCGAACGGTCCGGACACTTGGATGATGTCGCTCAGGATACCGAGCAGCATACATAGCACACACCCATTAGGCATTTTGATCACAATAGCCATACATCAACACGATATCGACTTTTTCCGCAATTGGTAAACGGTCCGCTTTAACACGGGTAATGTATCACCACAGTCTAATATATACAGTCGCGACACTCACTGCTGTGAAAGGTGTTACCATTTGACAGTTCAAGTGACACTAGCGCCCCTAGCGGCCAGAAAGCTGGCCTTCCTCTGACGGCAGACGCGACGTAAAAATAATGTTTGTTTTTAGTTCGTTTTGTACGTAATTTACAAAATAGTTAGTATATTTTTGCGTCACAAGTGTTAGAAGAACAGTGAGAGACATAAATGATCGTGAAATATATGTAAACAGAGCACGAACTATTGAATGAAATGACATAAGCTGAGACATATTCTTGAAGAAATACTTAAGAAGTAGCATACAGTCGCACTTATTCCACTGTCAGTAAGAGAATACACACTATATATCCCACATATGAAGTATATAGATGTTCTCCCTTGTGTAAAAATGAAGCGACACCTCATTTTTCATTATGTTCTGCTTTGCAGGAAGCCTGCTTCCAAAAATACAATTTCCATCTTATTATTTGTGCTATCAGGTTATCTCAATAAAAAGCATGACTGTTTTAAAACTTAATATATCCCATTGATACATTTACCGAAAATAAAATTAAACGAATGAGTCAGTCCTAACACTACAGCAACCCATTGAGCCAGCTTCATCACTTTTTTATTTCTTCTCTTGCTCCTACAGACTAACTCTTGATTCCTAAATTTAATAATGTAAAAGACCCTCACTTTCACAAACAGTCTTATTAACAGCTTGGTTTCAGCACAGCACCCAGGTGGAAAATTGGGGATGTCCATCAACATGTTCACAAAGAAAGCACCACAATTACTTATTTGAGCATATTCATCAAATATGGCATATCTACTTATCACTAGAATACTACTAAAGACCGTGAATATCCAGTAACAATTAAGCAAGGCTCAACGCTAGAGAGAGAGGTGAAGATGAGTTGGACAGATGAATGGGAGGAAGTGCAGATAGAAAGCGGAAAGAACGAGATGGACAGAGAGGGAGAGAGAGAGAGGGGGGGGCAAGAGGAGATGGAGACAGATGGAGGAAGAGAAAATGGACGAAGAGAGGGAGGAGGAGGAGGTGATGAACAAGTAGAGGGGGGGGGGAGAAGATGTACAGAGACATAGGAGACATGAACATTACACGTATATCCAATCATGTATTACAAACGTCAGCTTTCTCATTTCTTTCCTTTCCATTTAACCAGACTGACAACAGCAACGCGTGGCCAGGATCAGTTAGTTATGTAAAATGATGATTCATTCCCGGCGACAGCTTTCCCAGTTTATATTGTTTAACAAGGAACCTTCTGATTCATATCCAATAGTTGAGAAGCGCACAGCTTGATTTGCCATGGCCATCAGGGTCATACCCAACAAAGGGCAGGAGAGGAACAACTGCGTCCTCCTACCCGCCACATACCTCCACCCTCTGCCCATTGAAGAAAAATTTCGATCTTCACAAATCAAATTAGCTTCCCATCTTATCCCACAACACTGACAGATTTATCAGTTCGGTATCAGTCTGTGGGAAGCTAGAAAATGTTGTAAGGCTGTGGCCTCTTTCTTGCCTTTCTCATCACATTTTATGCTATTTCCATATTGAATTTGCCGGTCACTGTGGCCGAGCGCTTCTAGGCGCTTCAGTTCGGAACCGCGCTGGTGCTAGGGTCGCAGGTTCGAATACTGCCTCGGACATGGATGTGTGTGATGTCCTTTAGGTTAGTTAGGTTTAAGTAGTTCTAAGTCTAGGGGACAGATGAATTCAGATTTTAAGTCCCATAGTGCTCAGAGCCATATGAATCATTTGAGCCATACTGAATTTGCATACGAGATTCTCTTGCTTCACTTACTTACCGGTTCAATTTTATTTGTCGACTTTCCACGTGTGTTGTGTGTTGTTCCGTTGAGTGGATAGAGGTTGGTATGTTGGTTGATTTGGGGGTGGGGACCACACAGCGAGGTCATTGGTCCCATCGGATTAGGGATGGATGGCAAAGGAAGTCAGCTGTGCCCTTTCAAAGGAACCATGTCGGCATCTGCCTGGAGCGATTTAGGGAAATTACGGTAAAGCTCTTTCTAGAGAGGCCTGCCAATGGCATATTTTACCCCGTGTGGGAAAATACCTTGAATATGTGATACATTACATATGTGACTCAGGACATCAGCTGTAACTGGTCCACATTGTTTTAGTATCTTATTAGAGATGTCGTCTACTCCAACAGAACATTTATTTTTCAAAGATTTAATAGTGTTACTTATTTCGCAAGAAGTTGATAGGTGAAACTTAATCTGACTAAAATTTTTCAAAACTGACTCTTCTATGTACTGCCCGGCTTTTTCTTTTGAACTATTCTCAATAATTTCTTCTCTGACACTTAAGAAATTGTTGTTAAATACATTAGCTACTTGTGTACTGTTGGTTAGGATGGCCTCATTCTCTTTAATAGTAATGCTATTGACCCTGGTGGTTACTTTTCCTGCCTCCTTTCTAACAACATTCCATATTGATTCGATTCTATTGCCAGGCTTGTTAATTTCTTTTCTAACATATACATTTCTTGATTTCCTTACAACTTTTCTCAGTGTGTTACTATAATTTTATAGCGTAAAACTACTTCTGGATCTTTACTACTTCTTGCTGTCTCATACAGTTTTCTTTTTCTTTCTGAAGACACTTTAATACCTGTAGCAATATAAGGTTTCTTTCAAGAGTGTGGGGTGTTACATTTAGTAATTTTCTTGGGAAATAATGTTCAAAAAGGGATATAAATTTATCAAGAAATATGTGGTATTTATCATTAGCAATTGGCTTATTATATACATCTCCCCAATTAACATTGCTTAAACTTTCTCTGAAGTGCTCTATAGATACCGGGTTGAGCAACCTCACAATTTTGCTTAATGGTTTCTGAGCTGTACATTCTGTTAGGATTTGTAAGTTAATCAGTTGTGCATCATGGTCTGACAATCCATTTACCACAGGGAAGGCATGTGTTTGTTTTACATCCTCTTTCTGTACAAATACATTATCTATTAGAGTGCTACTGTCTTGAGATATACGTGTAGGGAAATTGACCACTGATTCTAAGTTATATGTAGTTAATAACACTTCTAGTTCACTTTTTCTATCAGAATTACTTAGAAATTTTACATTGAAACCACCACAGTCTACTAACTTCTTGTTTCTGTCTGACAGACAGCATAATAGGGAGTCAAAATTTTTTTATGAATAGCTCCCAGTCTCCTAATGGGGTCCTGTACACTGTTGCTAATCTCTGTTGCGCTAATGTTAGTATTAGTCATAGAAAAGGCGAATTTTATTAAAAATTCGGTAAAGGCGCGGTTGAGCAATGAAGTCTGGGGCCATTGGCAGTGTGTGGTAATAATCGGCAGCTAGTAGTCCAGACAGGGTAAGCATGGCACGAAGCTGCGTCGGCGTTATTGCACGCACGATTTGTTTTGAGTGGTGCAACAACGAGGCATGAAACCGCAGCGTTGCTTGAAGTTATGGCAATGTATGAGGCGAGGCAGTAGGTCAGAGCCAGGAGAGCGATGTGTAAGTGCCTGACGTATGGAAATTTACCCCTACCATAGCTGCTGTCTCTCTCTCTGACACTACGTCCGAAGCTAGGGGAAAAGCAGTATAAATAGTCAGTATAAATAGTCGAGAGACGGGTCGGACCTGTGCTGGTCTGTGCCTATAGGGGCCACTCTGGCAGTGATGTTGTAAATATTCTGTGTAACCTGTACTTTGTTTCTATGTACTTCTTCAGGCTGTATTCCGCCTCCGGGGACACAACACTGGGGCGGGACAGAACCGTTGCTCGGGTACTTGGAGACTTCATAGTCTGCCTGAAGGAGGGCACTGATTGCGGTCTGTAGCAGATCCAGGACAGGCCACGTTTGCTTCCCACCTAGCATACCGGGGTTCGGACAGCGCTGTAGCGCTGTAGCAGCATTGGAGACAGCAGCGGGTTTGCCATCTGGCAAGCACCACCAGTGGTAATTTGTGGCACCACATCCTGGAGGGCGCGGATTCGAGTCCGGTCCTGTCCTGGGAGCAGTGGTGGCCCGAGGGCAATGGGTGACCAATACATCCACCTTCATCCCATGGTCGGGCAGAGCAGGCCAAATGGGGTGGAGGGCAGCGGGGACAAGGCGCTGCAACAGTCTCCGGAATCGCGGGCAGCTACGTGTAGCAAGACGCGACGCATCGGCGGGTGGTGACCGAGCAAAGCACGGCCGACTCCCAGCTGAGTGGCCTTGATGATGGAGCAGTGGTGTCAGCATACCAGGGGTTGCTGAGCCAGCTGGACTCGCAGAACACGGCTGGGGGCTGCACGCCGCCACTACGCTGCACCCATCAAAGTACTGTAAATTATGTGAATAAAGCAATGCTACCAAATACCACTGTATCAATCTGCACTGCCCCTTGATGCTATCGACTATGCGCGGACTCCTGATGAAATATGGCGTGGTGGGTCCCAGCTTCATCTCGGCCACCTGGAGTCCCAGATTTGACCATCGACACCCCGCACCAGTGGTGTCAGAAGTGGTGTCGGTTACAACTCTGGTACCGGATTTCCATTCCCACATCTTACGTCGAGCAAGTAGCATTGAGTTGTGTCTGTGTAGAGGGATAGTTGAGGTGTTTGGTTGCGTTCGTGACAGGTGGTCGTACACTTCTTGTTACGTCTTGTCATTCAGGAAGTGTTCGTCCATATCAGTATAGGGAGGAAAGCAGGACTGACACCTGCACACGAGCATGATGAGGATGGGTGAGTGTTGTTTGATTTATTGTTGATGTGACATTCTTTTGTGTTTTAAGGGGTTAAGTGTCAATTAGGATGGACTTTTTGAAGGTGTCTTTTGTAAGGGCGGAGGAGCCTGTAGGTTTATCTGAATTCAGGGGAAATGGGGGAGATGACAACATAGAGCCTAAGCGATGTAGTTTTTGTAACCTGTCATGCCACGGATTATCATGTACAAAGTGTGTGCCAAAGAATTGTTTTACTTGTAAGATATTTGGACATTTGGTGCGCAATTGTTCAGAATGTAGATAGGTGATAATTCGCCACAAGAACTAAGTTTTAGGAATTGCAGAGCGGAATTAATACTAACAGTAGAGCTATAAGCAAGGATGGTGGAAACACGGCAAGTAGAGGCTGCAGCAGTGACTATAGCAGAAGCTGTAGCTGCTCTAACTGAGCAAATTCGGGTATTGTCGAAGGCAAGCATAAGGGACAAAAGATTTGAGGCATTGCAAGTAGGAGAAGGGACGTCGGGTGAAAGTAAATTGCAGGTCGGAGAGTGTCATAGACCATTTGACCCAGCAATCGTGGCAATGATTAACCCCTTTTCAGGTAAAACAACGGAGGATTTGTCGGTGTTCCTTAATGACATTATCACAATGGCTGAGGCCAATGGGTGGTTAGATTTGTAATGTTGAGAGTAGTGAAGTTACACTTGATACGGGATGGCAATTCGTACATACTGTACCATGAAACGTTGAACAATGTGGGGACGTTTGCAGAGCTTGAGTCTGGGTTACGCGAGAGGTACCAAAAACAGAATAGTACCAGGTTACGTCGGGAAAAATTAAGTGCGTTGGTTATGAGAAGAAATGAAACTTTGGAGGTTTTCTCAGACAAGATTCAAAAGCTGAATGCACAAACGTTCAAACTGTTACCGAATGGGGAGACGAATAGAGTGCTGTTACAGGAGGCCGAGAACAGGGCGTCAGATGTGTTTTTGCGGGGAGTACCCCTGGAGATGTCACGTTTGGTGAGAATGGAGAATCCCAGTGATCTTGCGGCGGCTCTAAGGATTACCACATACTTAGAGGACGTAGATTATGCGACTAAGCAAAGGGTGGAGCATAAAGTTCAGGCACCGGAAATATAGAGTATTGGTTCAAATGGGTCAGTTATATTCTGGTGGTAATCGATGCGTTCTCCCGTTTTACCTGGTTGATTACCAGCCGTGAGGTTACCGCTGCCTTGTCGAATAAATATCTCACGGGGATATTTTCAATATTTGGTCCACCCAAGTCGTTGGTGAGCGACAACGCCTCGGCGTTTACTTCCAGGGAATTTAATAAGTTTTGCTTTGCAAACGCCGTGCACCATATAACCACCACTCCGTATTAAACTCAGCTCTCATTTGCTGAAAGAATCAACCGAAACCTGAAATCCACATTGATCATTTATCAAGCAAAAGACCAAAAATGGTGAAATGCTTCGGTGCCCTGGCTAAATTTCGCATTCAACTCAGCTAGGCATGGAGCCATCAAGGCGACGCGAGCGCCTTTAATGTTCGCGTATCTGCTTAACTCCCTTCTGGCTACCTTGGTGGTCATTGGACGAAATTCTGCCTGACAAGATTAGTCCCGACATCGCCCAGCGTAACTGGAAACGGGCGAAACGTAATATCGAGCTAGCGCGTAGAAGGCAGACTGATCGGTATAATCGAGGTAGGCGTCCCTTTAGGAGTAAGATGGGTGACTGAGTGTTTGTGAGAAATTTTGGTATCGGGTCAGAGCAAGAGGACGGTCCATCCGGGAAATCACGCCCCCTATTCTGAGACCCTGTCGGGTGCTTAAATTCCTGAGACCTGTGAATATACTGGTGCGCAATCTGCCCACCGGGAAAACATCCACGGTGCATGTTAGCCAGGCTAAAGAACGTGGTTAAGTTTGGTGTTTTTTTTTTGTTCTTTTTAGCTTCGCCTGGCCGGTGGACGGCTTTAGTGGGGGAGGCTGTGCCATGCCGGCTTTGCGGCAATCGATATTTGTTCGGAGATGGTAACTTTTCGGCGCCTGTGTCTGTCGCGAGGTGGCGCAGCAGTGAACGGACCGACGGGAGAGCGCGAGTGAGTTTTAGTTGGGAAGGGGAGAGTGGACGGTACGATTAGCCGAGGAGAGTCGGTCGCTGGAGAGGTGTTTAGAAAAGGATTGTACAGGCGACAGCTGTAACGGCTGTCTTGAGGTGGTTTGCGCAGCCAAACAGTTGGTGGCCGTTAACAACCCGTGGAGCTTATTGTGTGTAATGTTTAGTTTGTTCCAGACAGTCTGGTGGTTCTTGAAATGTATGATGTACCAACGTACGCTCACTCCGTGAGACACTTGTGCAGATTATCGTAAGGAAGAAATATCATTTGGTGTGTTTCTTTTGGGGGGGGGGGGGGGGGGGGGCATCACGAGTAGAAGTGAGCTCAATTGGTTACTTAAAATAACTCAACCCCGAGTTAGTTACTTGTAAGCTAAATTTAGCAGTCACAGTTTGTTTTAAGTCTTGCTATGCCTTTTGTTTTAAGTGATTGATTTTGGTTTTATTGATATAGCACTGTGTGAGACACTTGGTTGTAGCGTGTTGTTGCTGTGTCAGCACACGCGATTTGTGGGACTACACGATTTATTCTACATCCGTGCCAAGGTGTTCCGTTAAGACCCAGGTGCACCCAATAACAGCCCTCTGAATTAACCGTTTGGGAGAAGGGGCACCCGGGAAGTGAAGTCGGACGCACCTACTGTTCTTCGCGTCCTCGGTCGGGCCGATAAATCGAGGCTGAGTGGCAGAACCAGGTGTGGCCCGAGTTGGCCGTGCCGCGGGACGTTCGTGTCCGCACCTGGCAGATGCTGTGAGCTGGGAACTATTTGTAAGAGAAGCGTCTGATGTATATTATTTCTTGTCAAGGCGCGAGTCCGTGTGCAAGGTTACTCTTTCTTTTAAATGAATATATGTGGGCGAGATTTTAAAACTATCTGTAAGTGAACTTACGATAACACTTCGGGCGTGCAGTGTTTCTAATTTTCTACAAAAAGGTATTGCCTTTCGCATTTGCAAAGTTGTTGTACATTTCTTAGTAACTAAAGCCAACTAATAGGCTTCATTTATAAATGTTCTCTCACTGGGAGTTTATTACTATAAATGTTAGTTCTTCGCTATTTCTTATTACAAAATAGTTATTGACAGTTCATGTGTAAAGTTAACCATTTCTTACATACCAATATATGTGGGCAAGGTTTTAAAACTATATGTATGTGAACTTACTTTAGCCCTTTTGGCGTTCAGTGCATTCCTTTTTTTATATATAAAAAGGTATTATCTTTCTCATTTGAAAAGTTGTTATACTTGCCTCAGTATGGAAAGCTAGCTGATGGGCTTCATGGACAGAAGTTTTTCTCACTTGAAGTTTATGACAATTATTATTTCTGCCGATTGACTTTAATATTATTATTATGAACAATAAAAAGTGAATACTGCCCTAAGGTCCAGTCCTTCCTCTTAGTCCTTTGGACGTTTTATAATACGCCGTGGTAATACCGGTTTCAGTCAGTATTGGAATTTGTATGGGTAATCGGATTCCAACTTCAAATTTATGCTACTTTTGGTTCTGCCTTCGTGCGTGTTTTTCTTGACTTCGGCTCCCTGCCAAGTCTTCGGAGTTTCACTCTGAACTTACTCGCACTCGCGACGAGTAATCAGAATGGCGTGATCCTCGATTTGCCGTCACATCACATTAGCTCAGGCCAGTAACACTTAGCAACCGCCGTAGTTGGGCGCAGCGCCACTTTCCGGCAACACCTCAATGGCAGTCACGGTAAGATCGCATTTGCCATGCACAGTCCAGACTTCGGAAATCGCGACTTATTGAAGGAAGAGTTGATTCCTGGTTTCTATTTCTTAGTCTTCCTAACTTGACCAAGACGCTTCACGTACTGGTATACAAGTTTTCCTGCAATCTAATTCTTGCTTCAAAGGATATTTCTTTTCTTTCCTTATCGAGTTAACTCATTGGAGCTCGTCCGTCTAGTGATGTTTCTTTCTGATCTCTTTTCCTGATTGATCTGTTGTGTATTCTGTTCAAATTCATACCTTTTGTATAATTAAAGTTTCGCAATCATAACAGAAAAGGAAATTTGTGTTCTCTACACCCCTGGACACCATCTCAGTCGTAATTGTGTAGCATCATACCCTAACAATCACTCATTTTATCAGTGTTCTGTTTTAATTATATAAATTCATATAACCTTGGCGTATATATGTCCTGAGTAATTTTTACACGGTTGGAATAAATATTATACGTTTGTTTGTGTGGCCATCTTTCGCAGCAGCTGTTATCATCCGTTATTATAGATTATCTGTCTTGAGCTGACTGCAATGTAATTAAAAAGAATTACCCCAGACGCGTTTCGCTATTTTTTTTACAAAGTATCTTCTGTGGCATTGGTCTTTCTTTACATAGAGTGCGCCTTCCCGTCTTGCTAGCAGTGAGAGATGTCGACAGGTTTCATTTCACTTCTGCAGTTTTTGGTATTTTGCGTTATTTCCTGCGCTGCAATATTTATAATTGACTATCTTAACTGTTTTTCATTCATCACTGCTTCAGTGTTTATTCTTAGTCCCTATTTTAGGCATAAACACTGTAGCAGTGATGAAAGAAAAACAGTTAAAATAGTCCATTATAAATATTGCAGCACAGGAAATAACGCAAAATGCCAAAAACTGCAGAAGTAAAATGAAACCTGTCGACATCAACCACTGCTGGCAAGAGCGGAAGGTGCAGTCTATGTAAAGAAAGACCAATGCCACAGAAGATGCTTTGTAAAAAATAAAAATAAAAAACCGAAACGCGTCTGGCGTAATTCTTTTTAATTACATTAAATGTTATTTTACCAAATCAACCTATATCATTCTGCAACCAGTGAAGTAAAATATTCAATTGAAACGACCAGGTCCTCCAATCATAAGCAATAAGCAAGGCCCCTGACGAGATCAGGAACTTAACAAATAACGTTTTCCAGTATGCACGACAGTTGATTTTCCAAGTAGCTAGCATATTGGCTTCGGGTGGGGGGGGGGGGGGTGTGGTAATCATTTTATATGATGTAGGGTGATAGAATGAGTACCAGACTAACCTGTATACCAATGGATCACCTTTTGAGCAAGAGGCTGTGTTCACAGCACTCCCGACTTCTGACGCAAATTCGTTTCATTACCATTCCTTTTCTCTCAAAATAGTGCATGCAAGCTTGCTTTTTTTCACCCAGTCAGATACAATTTTTTTTATACTCAGGTAAATAAATGTGTGAATGTAATGCTTAAATGAATTACGAACAAGAAAGTGCAACTGTTAATGAATATGTTTAAAGTTGGCGGAGGGGGGGGGGGGGGAATATTTTAGGTTGGTTAATAGTGCAGCACTTTTCATGGATGTGTAAATTAATCTTTGTAGGTGCTTGTGGGTGCAGACGACAATTTTTTTCTCGTATTCTTTCTGCGTTGTCATGAATAAAGAGTGGAGTGTTTCTGCACATCGCATGTCATAGGAATAGGCAGGTACATTGGATCTTTTAGCGAATGAGGACTAGAAGCCAGACGAGATAATTATGCGATATGGAAACCGTGTCAGTGTTGGTTCATGAGGAAGCAATACTGTAGGAAGGATAATAACTGGGGAGCAAATTCAAGGGGAAGGGAATATTTATGTTGGGTACAAATCAGGATCAGGCAGCCACAACGATTGATGATAGTGACGAGATAGGCGGCAGCCTAGATAACACGCAGGCGGAGGCGAGGACATAATGAGCATGCTACGGAAAATCTTGGCTGGCGCTGAGTAGATTAAGATGTTACAGAAGGAACGAGGCAGGAAGCACGAAAAGTCTCAGGAGGAACTTGCTAAGAAAACAGAGGTGAAGTCGCAGGCGTTTACTGAAGTGATACAGGAATAAGTAGATCACAATACTGTAGACGTAATGGAACACCAGAAAAACAACGAGGCTTTCCAGGCGAAACAGACAGAAATTAATAAAGAAATCTTATCTGCATTGGAGAGCCACGATCAAACAATTACGAAAATTTTAGAACAGATAAAGGAACTCTAGCAAGTAGAACATAAAGTTAATGAAATGGAACTCAAGGTCAAGGAAGTGGAAAAGACTGCAGCAGAAGTGCGAAAACTGTTGAAGTTCAAGGAAAGTCAAGAAAACACCAACAAGATCCGCAAGCAGCAGGAGGAAATAATTACCGAGGAGCTCGGGCATACGCGACTGAAAGTGTCACAAGCGTTAGGCGCGGTAAGAGCCAACGGTGCCACTGACTGCAGCATCCCGTCTGTACGGTGACGACAGGCAGCGACAAAAATCGCTCACTCACTGACTCTAGGAGCACTCCTTCACGGGCACCGAGTGCTACATGATATGAATCGCATCCGGCGTTAAACAAAGCCACAAGGTCGAATCCTTCGACTTTAACTCCTACTAGAAACTTCGCAAATTTCAAGTGTGTAGGGAAAATAGTTCGAACCGCCACCCCAGAGCTTGGACGAAACAGTTTGATTATTCAGTCCCGGGGTAGTGGCCTGTTCGCTTTCAATTATACATGATATGAATCGCATCCGGCATTAAACAAAGCCGCAAGGTCGAATCCTTCGACTTTAACTCCTACTAGTAACTTCGCAAATTTCAAGTGTGTAGGGAAAATAGTTCGAACCGCCACCCCAGAGCTTGGACGAAACAGTTTGATTATTAATTCCCGGGGTAGTGGCCTGTTCGCTTTCAATTATACTTCGTGCTGAGGTTTCTCGAATACGAAGCTGCTGCAAAGTGGCGTACAGTAGCACGCAATTGCCACCCTTACCGACGGTTTCGGGAGAAGAGTCTCGCGACGTACTGATCGCAAGAGGCTCAGGCACGAGTTGAAGATGAAATTATGCTGAGACAAATTTTGCAAACTTAGGTATACACAGCCCCGTCAAATTTTTGAGGAAACGTGTCAAAAGAACCAGTTTCTTGGCACTCCTTGCTCACCAACTGTTTTAATACGGTTCCGCTAGGCAAGCTGCCGCACTCTTATCAGATGACACTAGTAGGACATTTTGGAGAGAACCCAATTACCAGGACTTGAATTCATAAACAGTGACAAAGGAAATGATAAACAACTCTCAGCAACGAACAACACGTTGAAAGACCACATCGTTTCTACAACGAACATAGGCACGACAGGTTCCGTTCACGGGCGAGACAGCCGTACCAAGGCAATCACCGCAACAGGTGTAACTGGCTGAACAGTCATGGTAACAATTACAAACGAGGGTATGAAAGAGCTCAGGGTCACAGTCGTGAGAGGCAAAGCGCCCAGATTGTGGAGGTGAGAGAATCCGACCCTCGGCGAAATCAGCCTCAAGAAAGTGCAAACTAATGGTGATTGGAATCGACCGCCGGTGCTGAGCCGACATGCGAATCCGTGGTAGAACCATAGCGGAGACGACCGCAAGAAAGTGAAGTAGTTACTAAAGAGTAAATAGCTTGTCATTTTAGCACAAAGGAAGCTGGTAAATTGCCTACCTAGGAAATGAGCAATTTACAGAGTGACACTTTTTGAACTATATGAAATACAATTGTCATAACTTCTGAATGGCTTGTTAGGACGTCCAAACGGCACGGTTGGCTGCAGGGCATGATGGGAATTCGTACTGTTTGGGTTTAGCGAGGAGGCGTTCGTCAATAAGCAAAATTGGTGCATTTGGGGGGACTGAGAATCGGTATTTCGCTATCAAAATGTCTCTTCACCCTCAGCAGATGACTCCATCGTTTGCAATGTGCCCAGTCACGGAGTAATCGGTGCGATATTCCTTGATGGCACGGTACGTGAAGGTTTTGGAAGATGTCTTCATCCCCGTTAGCCAAAGTGACCCTGTTTCGACAAGTTGTGTACCGACAAGGTATGTACCGACTTGAAAGAAAATCCTAGGAAGTTCTGGTCTTACGTTAAATCAGTAAGTGGCTCGAAACAGCATATCCAGACACTCTGGGATGATGATGGCATTGAAACAAAGGATGGCACGCGTAAAGCCGAAATACTAAACACCTTTTTCCAAATCTGTTTCACAGAGGAAGACCGCACTGTAGTTCCTTCTCTAAATCCTCTCACGAAAGAAAAAGTGGCTGACATCGAAATAAGTGTCCAAGGAATAGAAAAGCAACTGAAATCACTCAACAGAGGAAAGTCCACCGGATATGACGGGTTACCAATTCGATTCTACACAGAGAAAGAACTTGCGAAAGAACTTGCGAAAGAACTTGCCCCCCTTCTAACAGCCGTGTACCGCAAGTCTCTAGAGGAACGGAAGGTTCCAAATGATTGGAAAAGACACAGGTAGTCCCAGTCTTCAAGAAGGGTCGTCGAGCAGATGCGCAAAACTATAGACCTATATCTCTGACGTCGATCTGTTGTAGAATTTTAGAACATGTTTTATGCTCGCGTCTCATGTCGTTTCTGGAAACCCAGAATCTACTCTGTAGGAATCAACATGGATTCCGGAAACAGCGATCGTGTGAGACCCAACTCGCTTTATTTGTTCATGAGACCCAGAAATTATTAGATACAGGCTCCCAGGAAGATGCCATTTTCCCTGACGTCCGGAAAGCGTTCGATACATTTCCGCACTGTCGCCTGATAAACAAAGTAAGAGCCTACGGAATATCAGACCATCTGTGTGGATGGATTGAAGAGTTTTTAGCAAACAGAACACAGCATGTTGTTCTCAATGGAGAGACGTCTACAGACGTTAAAGTAACCTCTGGCGTGCCACAGGGGAGTGTTATGGGACCATTGCTTTTCACAATATATATAAACGACCTAGTAGATAGTGTCGGAAGTTCCATGCGGCTTTTCGCGGATGATGCTGTAGTATAGAGAGAAGTTGCAGCATTAGAAAATTGCAGCGAAATGCAGGAAGATCTGCAGCGGATAGGCACTTCGTGCAGGGAGTGGCAACTGACCCTCAACATAGACAAATGTAATGTATTGCTAATATATAGAAAGAAGGATCCTTTATTGTATGGTTATATGATAGCGGAACAAACACTGGTAGCAGTTACTTCTGTAAAATATCTGGGAGTATGCGTGCGGAACGATTTGAAGTGGAATGATAATATAAAACTAATTGTTGGTAAGGCAGGTACCAGGTTGAGATTCATTGGGAGAGACCTTAGAAAATGTAGTCGATCAACAAAGGAGGTGGCTTACAAAACACTCGTTCGACCTATACTTGAGTATTGCTCATCAGTGTGGGATCCGTAGCAGGTCGGGTTGATGGAGGAGATAGAGAAGTTCCAAAGAAGAGCGGCGAGTTTCGTCACAGGGTTATTTGGTAACCGTGATAGTGGTGGCAGACTCTGCAAGAGAGGCGCTCAGCATCACGGTGTAGCTTGCTCGCCAGGTTTCGAGAGGGTGCGTTTCTGGATGAGATATCGAATATATTGCTTCCCCCTACTTATACCTTCCGAGGAGATCACGAATGTAAAATTAGAGAGATTCGAGCGCGCACGGAGGCTTTCCGGCAGTCGTTCTTCGCGCGAACCATAAGTGACTGTAACAGGAAAGGTAGTTAATGACAGTGGCACGTAAAGTGCCCTCCGCCACACACCGTTGGGTCCCTTGCGGAGTATAAATGCAGATGTAGATGTAGATACAAGACGGAGCTAGACCTCATCCTAATGGGGGAGTGTTCGATGTTCTGGAGGAATACTTTGGGAACCGCATTCCGGCTGTGGAGTACCCAGAGGCCACTAGCATGAACCTCGACTGGGCCGCCATATTCTCCAGAACTGAACACATGAGACTCCTTTTTGTGAGGCTGTACTAAAGACAAGGTGTTGTAAGTAGGCTATTTAGGTTTTTATGTTGGTAACGCCACGTAGCGCTCTGTATGAAAATCACTGACAGTGCTGTGTGCAGTAGGTGGTTGGTTGGACTCGTTGTTGGAATATTGGCTTGTGTAATGTTGGGCAGTTGGATGTGAACAGCACGTAGCGTTGGGCTGTTGGAGGTGAGCCGCCAGCAATGGTGGACGTGGGGAGAGAGATGCCAGAGTTTTGAGAGGTTACTATAAGCGGACGATCTGTGCGTGTGTCCTCCAGAAAAAGGAAATTTGTAAAGATGGTTGTCATGAATTGACTGATATATATGATGACTTTTGAACATTATTAAGGTAAATACATTGTTTGTTCTCCATCAAAATCTTTCATTTGGTAACTATGCCTATCAGTAGTTACTGCCTTCAGCAGTCAGAATCTGTTATTTAGCTGACATTATTGGCGCTCTCTGTATTGCAGTAGTTCGAGTAACGAAGATTTTTGTGAGGGAAGTGATTCATGAAAGGTATAGGTTATAGTTAGTCAGGGCCATTCTTTTGTAGGGATTATTGACAGTCGGATTGCGTTGCGCTAAAAATATTGTGTGTCAGTTTAGTGGTGATCAGAATAAGTACAGAGAACACTGTTTGAGTACCTTGAGTTTTGCTCAGCTGTTTGAAAATCAAATAACGTAGTTTTCCACCACTTTCATAATTTTTCTAAGGGGATGATTCATATGTCGACCCTTAACCGAAGATACCTCACTGGAATCTTCTGATTTTTTCTTGTAGTTTGAGTAAATAGTGTAGTTATTGTTTATTGCTAGCGCGTAATTGTAGAGGGAATTTCCTTTGTAGTTGTAGTTTTTCATTGTTGAGCTGTAAAACAGTTGTGACGTGCATGTAGATTTCCGCCAAGTATTTCGCAGCCGCGCTTGTAATTACGTGGATATTATCTTCAGTGCTATTTTAATGTGTTTTCTTATTTTGATCTTCAAATTGTGCTTTTCTGTGTTATCGTGTGTAATAAATATTATGACAATAATGGCGTGTGAAAAACGTAATACTAGGCTCCAAAGTAAAATGAGAAATGACAGTGAAGACGATAGTAGTGTTTTAGCAACACCGTGTAATGAATTAACAGACATTCAGAGTAGTAATTTGGTAACTGTACACAGGGAAATGGACTAGGCGGCAAATAATGGTGTAGACAGTGAAACAATTAGTGAACAGGGAAGCACTGTCGATCGATCGGTCGGCAACAGCTCGCCTCAGGAATCCGAAATGACAGGACAAAATGTTGCAAATACTGTAGCTTCAAGTTTTGCGTCATTGCCCGTTTCTCAATCAAGTCAAGACACATTTTCTGCTATTCAAAATGCGAATGTTGCCTGTAATCCACTACCGATAAGCACAAAGGAACAAGTTCCAGACACTAATACATTGTTATTGCAATTCATGCAAAGAATGGAACAAAATCAGGAATGAACACAGTAACAGCTACAAAAGTTAGACACGATGGAACAAAATCTTCTAACGTTAAACACAATTGAACTAACACGTGAAGACTTAGCTGCTGAGTTATTTAAAATCGAATCGAAATGTCAAAAAGTCTGTAATGACGTAAAAACACAAATTTGTGAGAATTTTCAACCTATTTTTTCGCGTCATGAAAATGCATTACAGAGACACGAAGCAGCCATAAAAGAACTGCAAACTATTGTTAATGAAAATCACGACACCTTGCAAGCTAAAATTGACACAGTTGCATCTACCGATTCGGTAACGCAACTTGAAAAAACTCAAGGAAACTTAAAGGACACAGTAGATACGCTTTCAACACAAATGGACACTCTGAAACTTGTTTCAGAAAAACAGACTGAGAAAATCAGTTCATTATCGGAGAAAGTAGCTGAACTTTCGGATCAGTTCACTAACTTATCTACAAAGGTAGATAATGATCTGAATGAAACAAGATCAGTAGCCTTTACTGACACAGAAGGGTATGAACAAATTAGAAAATTCAAACAAAATCAGAATCCAATTAATACGCAACACAAAAGGCAAATCCGGGAAGTACAAGATCATTTGGCACAAGTAAGACAAGAATTACATATTTCAGAGCACACTCGCGCTCCAATACTGGAAGAGGGACTCACAAATACGGAAAAGTCACAAAATGATAACACAAGGCATTTCGGAAATTGGCAAGGTGCACTGAATTTTGAGATGGAACCGCTGACACGACGTAACAATGACCGATATGCGACTAGCCGACATGATGATTTTGACTATAAGCTGTTTATTACAACACACAAATTCAAAACATTTAAGAATTCTGGCAGCGACATTCATCCACAAGCATGGCTTCATCAATTCTCTCTTTGTTTTCCTCCCAACTGGTCATTAGAGTACAGATTGGAATTTATGTTGGCTACTTGGAAAATGATCCTGTTGTAAGAATGTGTTCGATCATTGCCGACTGTCACAGTGAAGGAGAATTTTACCATGCCTTCCTGTCAGCGTATTGGTTTCAAGCTACTCAAGACCGAGTAAAATATATCATCATCATAATGAAACACTTTGAACAATTTGAATTTCCCCTCTCGTCATATATTTTGAACACATGTTGCACAAGAATCAGTACCTGTCAAACCCATACAGCCCCTCAGAACTTATCCGCATTTGGTTAGTCAAATTTCCTGAGCATTTAAGACATATTACTTTGGCAGAACGTTGCAAAGACGACATCGAAGGTTTTCAGGGACTTTTACAAGAATTAGAAATTGACACAGACAATCGCGGGACGCGAAACCAGGAGAACAACAAGTACAGGTCACATCTGTCACAATTCCATGACAACAGAAATAATAACTGGACACAACAAGGCTATTCTTACAACAAAAATCGTGACCAAAACAGACACCACCCATATGAAAACCGTTGGCAGAGTAATAATAATTACAGGGAAAGATGACATCTCTGCAGTAATGACTATGACAGAGGCAATCACAGAAACAGACAATATGGGAACCAAAATAATTATTATCAAGGGAAACAGAATAACTTCAGATGGAACAGTTCAGCGTGCAGTTACGATTCCAGGAGAAATTGTCCACTACGTGACTAACAAGAAAGAAACCATGGAAACTACGTACAAAACTACAGACGATATAATCTTAACAACACACCAGGTTTTAACCAAAATTGGATTCATTCAAACAGGGCAGTGGCCTCTCGACAAGGTGAATTTGTAGAAGCTAGGTCTCCTAATCCCACTAACGATGCACGACAACAAAGAGGTAGCAGACAATGACTCGCACTGCAGGCGGCCACGTGCGCCGGCTGGCTCAGAGAAAAATAACATAGACGCTAACCTTGAGAAAAATTCCAGTATTCTTTACTGACGTATACTGCATTATAACTGCGTTCAACCTGAAACTCTGTGTACTAGGAAGAGTAAAGGTTTACATCACATTTCACATGTAAAACCGTTTATTGAGAGATAGTCTGCTTTTTAACTTAGTGTTTGCCATAAAATTTTTCACTTCACGTTACTATAACGATTTGTCAGACTTAGAAACTGTTAACATACGACAATGTTTTGAAGTCAACTATCCAAGCGAGAACCTAGGGAACTTATTTAGACAATAATTACGAATGCATTGTTATAGTGAACGGATGACACAGCGTTGTTGTGTATACATTCTTGCTTGTTCGTTGCACGATTGCGTAATGACTACAAGACTGACATACTTAGAACATATACTGCTAATGATATTTCAATGCAACATTTTGGTTTACTTGAAATTACATTCTGGATTTAAAGTACTTTGTGAGAGATTACAGATGACTTAGTATTCGGTTTATTTGACAGCTACAACCTGCTACTAATTCTGGAAAGTAAAACATGTTTTAGTAGTAACTTTTGTGGTGTAGCTACAATGAGATAGATATTTTTCGTTACACGACAATATGTTACAGCACAATACTTTCTTGGTCATGGTAATGTACGTAATAACTACGATATCTATACGCATAGCATTTCACTTTTGTTCATGATGAGGTAAATACATTGACTTTGGCAGAACTTTGCTTATGGAGGACGATAATTAAGACAGTTGGTACAATTTTACCGTTAAGTAATGACAGAAATTATCTTACAGCAAGATGTACAGTTTAGCGCTACAGGACACACATTTGAGTGATTAATCTTTGCAATTAAAATATTTTTTTTCCATTTTTGAGTTACAAAGATACAAAGAAGGTTTTCGGTGATACATTTCATTCCATTGCTGTAATCTGCAACATCTGAGGGTATAATTACATTAATCCTCAGAGGGTACATGTTTACCTTGAGTACTAAGCGTTTTCCAAGCGCTAGGAGTCCTAGCTAATGTGGTATTTGCGTATACAAATTTACACATCGGTACCATATTTCTCTAACATAGAATTACACAGTTATCTGATTATTTGACAGAGAAACAAACTTTTTTTTACTACATCAGTGACAGATGTTTACACAATTACACAGTTGGATAACTTCACACTTATGAAATTGTATTTTGTCTGTACTTTGTGAACTCTTCATATTTTTTTGGAACCATTGTGATACTATGAGAGCTTTGAATGATGTATTTCGTATGGGATCATGATTTTTGAAGTAAGTTTGAGGTAGATGACTTTATTAAAGGTTTTGCAATCATTTAAAGAAGTTGCAGCGATTTTGAGATGTGATTGATCTGTTATAATGATGTTATTATGACAATGATGTGTGTTATGCTGGTGAGATACGTTTATGATCAATAAGATGATGTTATACGAGGAATGTGATTATGTGTTTATATGTATGTAAAAAATGAGTAGTGGTTAGGGACTCTGATTTGTGAAACGGATGTTGTAAACCAAGAATCGTACTTTAAGACATGCATGAATGTATCACAAACACTGCTATTCATGAGATTTCGTTTCAACACATTTCTACTGTAAATTATAGAGCTGTGAAATTTTATTTGTATCAAACTGTCACTGTTGTTGTAAATATTTCTGTAAGGAAGGCAAGTGACATTGATGTAATGTGCTGTAGGCGCCCAGCTGCAGGACAGTCGCCTAGAAAAAAGCCATTAGTGTGGACCTTTCAGAGGCACAAGTAGAGAAATAAAAGGTCATTAACCTCGCTATTAACATTTCTTTGTAGAAAGCACAGCAAATAATATATATATATATATATATATATATATATATATATATATATATATATTGTTTAATATCTAGTTTCTAGTTGCATTGCAGCATTGGTTAAAATAAAATTCAATTATGTACTAATATCACTATTTTCTGTCTACAGATACATTAAATAATAATTTAATGATCTACTTTCCTAAAAAAAAAAGAGGTGGAGCACAAACAAACTTTTCCCTTCACAGGAATTCCAAATATAATTTTTTCAACTAT
This sequence comes from Schistocerca gregaria, assembly GCF_023897955.1. Lineage (NCBI taxonomy): Eukaryota > Metazoa > Arthropoda > Insecta > Orthoptera > Acrididae > Schistocerca > Schistocerca gregaria. The sequence continues at coordinate 456,733,583 of NC_064926.1, forward strand.
TTGGTTACGTGTTGGATAGAGTAAGTTATTGTGATGCATCACTGTAGTGTTAAAATCAGACATAGGTATTACACATTTCCTATCTTTACTGTAGTATTAATTCTGCTAGAGCTTTGTCATGTTTAGGTATAAGTTATTGCATTTGGTGCTGCTGATTCCCAGGTATAGTGCTACTGAATTGCTCTGTTAAGCCAGTTTTACTACTGATTTATTTTGCTTGTTGCTGCATATTGGCTCATGTTAGTTGCAATATTGCATTTGTTTTGCTAATTTAGATATACTGATGCTTGCTTTGACAATTTGCATTTTTTATTGCTGTTTGTGTTAATTGTTTTGTGCTGCTGCACTGCCTCATCCCTTGTTTATGCATCTGAGCTCAGTAGATTTAAGTTAGCTTAAGATGGGGTAGGCTATATAAGAGATTGAGTTGTGATAAATTGGAAGAAATGCATTGAGAAGCTATAAGAAAAAGGCTTTGGCCAAAAAAGTAGTGTACAATGCAATTATTTTGAAAGAGGATATGAACAAAAAAGTAGGGTTTAGGGACAACAGGTTCAGGTAGGATTTTCTTGGAAATACATGATGAGGTAAGATAATGTAAAATAAATAATCTATCTATTTATATCCGAATCCCGCTCCAGCTACTGCCGGGTCTGGGTGCTGATGAGTCCTGCCCATTTGGCTTGATCCTCCCACCACTTTTCTTCCTCCACCTGCTGCCAAGTCACACCTCTCCTTTCTACAAATATTCTCACTCCCATTTTCCACTGTGTTCTTGGGCGCCCTCTAGGTCTTTTCCCATCCATCTTTAGTTCTTCCATAATTTTGGCGAGTCTCTGCCCATGCATCCTCTTAACATTCCCATACCATCCTAATCTCTTTCTTTCAATTTCTTCTCTCATACTTTCTTGTTTGAGGTCCTTTCTAATCTCTACATTCCTTAATCTGTCCATTCTTGTTTTTCCCTTAACTGCTCTGAGAAATTTCATTTCCCCTGCTTACAGTCTGCTCCAGTCCCCATGTTTCTCCAGCATAGGTGACAATAGTGATGTAATAATACATATACATAAGGAGTTTTGCTATTTCTGAAACTTCATTATTCCAAATCAGCTGTTTTATTGTTTGGTAGAAATTGCCTGTCTTCTGTAACCTCCTATTAATTTCGTTAGTTATTCTTCCATCCCTAGATATTTCACTCCCTAAATAAGTGAAACTTTCTACCACTTTGAGGGGTTCTCCATTCAAGGTAATATTTCCGTTGACTCCTTTCTCTCTTCCAAATACCATTACTTCACTCTTATCTTTGTTTATTTTTAATCCATACCTTTTCATTATTTCCTTCCACGCATCAAGCTGTAACTGTACATCTACCTCTTTATCACCCCACATTACCATATCATGTGCAAAAATCATCTTTTTGTCTTTTTCTTTTACTATATCTTTAACTGCCCTATTCATTCCCCCCATTACAACATTAAAAAGTGCAGGACATAGAATACTTCCTTGCTTAAGTCCTTGTCTTATTTCGAAATATTTAGAGTTCCCCAGTGGTGTTCTAATTCTACAATTGTGTCCTCTGTACATTGTCTTTATAACATTAATGTATCCATCTTCTATATCTATCTTCTTCATTTATTCCCAGAGTCTTTCCCTGTCAACTGAGTCATAAGCCTTTTCTATGTCTATAAAAACCATTATCACCCTTTTGTTATACTCCTAACTTTTTTCCATCAGTTGACAGATAGAAAATATCAGGTTGATCGTGCTTCTTCCTTTCCTAAACCCATGCTGTTCTTCACTCAGCTCCTTTTCTATCTTTTCACTTATTCAATTTAGTAAAATTCTCTCAAAAATCTTGGCTGTATGACTCATAAGGGTTATTCCTCTGTAGTTTTTAGAAAGTCTTTTATTGCCTTTCTTGAAGATGGGAACAATGTCTCCTGTTCTCCAGTCGTCAGGTATTGTACTATTTCTCCACACACTTGCTAGTACTCTATACACCCATTGCATTCCCACTGGACCTGCTGCTCTTATCATGTCCACCGATACTTCATCAAGTCCTGGGACTTCCCCTCCCCCCCCATTCATCTTCTTCACAGCTTTTTCCATTTTTTCCCATGTAATTTGTCCTAATTCTGCGTCCCAACTTCTCTCAATTTCTCCATTATTTGATGTTTCCTCATGTACCTGCTCCTCAGCGTTTAACAGCTTCTTAAAATGTTCTTTCCAGAGATCTTTTATATTCCCTGGATCTTCAATCACAGTACCGTCCTCTGTATCCATCTTTACTGGTACTTCAAAAGTTTTCCTTTTATTTTTCATCATTTTATAGAACATTTTCTTATTGCTCATCATATCTTCTTCAAGTTTTTTTGTAAACTCTTCCAATGCCTTTTTTCTTTGCTGTTTCCAATATTTCTTTGCACTTCTTCTTTTCCTCTACATATCTTTTATGGTCTTTGTCATTTTTAGTTTTCCACCACTTTCTCCATGCTCCATTTTTTCTTCTAACTGCTTGTATTGTGGTATCATCCCACCAACTTGTCTGTCTTATTCTTTCCTTTCCAGATGTTCAGCCACATACTTTTTGTGCTGCTTCAACTAAAGTGTCTTTGAATAAACTCCATTCTTTTTCTACATTGCAGAAAACTTCTTTTGGAAATTTTTGTGTTGTTAATTCTCTGTACTTCTCAGCACATTCACTCTCCTTCAGTTTCCAATCCCGTATCCTCATCACTTTCTTCTGTTTTCTATTTTTCACACACTGATTCATTTTCCATCGTCCCACCAGTAATCTATGGTCTCCATCTGCACTCACACTTGGAATTACCTTCACGTTTGTTACTTTCTCTCCCCATTCCCTATCTACTAGAATATAATCAATTACACTCTTGGTTCTTCCATCCCAACTGTATCTGGTGATAACATGACTTTCTCTCTTCATAAACCAGCTGTTTGCTACTTTCATTCCATTCCTCTGGCACAAATCCAGGAGTCTTTCCCCTTCTTCATTTCTACCTCCATATCCAAAACATCCCAATACTTCCTCAAATACCTTTCGGTCTTTGCCTACCTGTGCATTAAAATCTCGCATCACTATATTAGCACTCTCTATATGATTTTCTAACACATTTTCAAAGTCCATCTTCTCTTCTTCGCTACATCCCACTTGAGTTGCATAAATCTGAATTACTTTTAGTGTTTCTTTTTGGAATCTCAGGTATAAGATTATGATCCTGTCTGATATATATCTCACATTTTCAATACAGCTTTGTACATTCTTATTCACCATCACAGCCACACAATTTCTTCCAGACCTGTTATTCCCACTCCAGTACAGTTTTCCTCCTCCTCTCAAATTCTTCTCACCTTTTCCCTTCCACTTTGTTTCGCTTAATCCCAGTATATCTAACTTCCTCTCTGTTAGTACAATGGTCTCCATCTACATCTTTACTGGTACTTCAGAGGCCTTCATTTTATTTTTCATCATTTTATAGCATTATAAGTAAAGAGAAAACTGTTTGAGTACGTTGAGTTTTGCTCAGCTGTTTGAAAATCAAATAACGTAGAAGTTTTCCAGCACTGTCATTCATAATTTGTCTAAGGGGACGTTTCAGTGTACAGCAATAATAAATAATGAAGTAAGAAATACGTGAATATATAAATACAGAAAGTATTCTTAGACATGATTTTTCTTTTTTTTTTTCTTTTGCATGAACAAATGTTGAAATAAGCGGAAATATATATGGAATGACGGTTTGGGTTGGACTGCAGTACCAAATGTTATACTGAACACAAACCCTGTCTTTTCCTTTGGTGTTATTCCGCTATGTGTTTGTGTACCCTTGTGTATTTGTATTCTTCCTGTCTCTGTATGCTGTTTCGTAGTATTTTTTTCTCTTCTAATACTAAGCTACATTCACTATGATGAGGAATACTGTTATCCTCAAATATAATTTGCATTAATAATATGTTATTTGCTTTTGTAAAGATGTTTAGACATTTTTTATTCTGTTCTGTTTTAGTGCTCACGTGAGAAGTTAATTTTTCGAAAGCTATTGTCATTATTTTATTTATTTACTTATGTCATAATTCCTGTTAACTGATGTATATGTTTATTTCTATTCTTTTGTAAAGCCTGTAATACTACAAATGTTATCTGTATTAATATGTTCTCTAATGATGTTTTCTGTACCTTTGCAACTGTATTCTCATGTAATAAAATTGTATAGACTCAAGTTCTTCGGTTTAAGTTTCATTTCACTGCACACGTTTCTGTTGGTCATAGTGTATACACAATATGTCAGAAGTTTAAAAAGAAGGAACTGTTAGTGCTCATACATGTGTTGATAATTCAGCAAGGGACTGGTTAACAGCACTGCTGGTTCTTTGAACATTCAAATAATTTTAGAGTGCACAAGTGATAGTATATGTACTTGCTATATTGTCCGCAAGACTCTTCGATGGTGATTGTTCACCCACAAAGTCGCAAAAGATGGCTGCTGGCCATCTCTACAGGGACTACAGTGGGTCTGAACCTCTGATGGCCCACCAGTACCATTATCTCTACAAGGACTGCAGTGGGTCTGCACCTGTGGTGGTTGGTCCACTAATACCATTCCCTCTCTGCTCTGTGATGACCTACTTACCAATATTCTTCAAAACTTCGACTGTGGGTTTGCTCTGTTGTGGCCCATTGCCTGTCTGCATGTCAAGAGTTAGCACTGTCTTTCTGTTGGAAGCACAACACTACTTCTTCAAGACTGTGTGGAAATCCACTACTTCCATGTGCATTTTGTTTTACTGATCAGACTTTGTGCAATGTAATTACTTCTGTGATGAATGATCAGGACTGTCTTTATGGACTGTGAACAATTTTTGCTTTTGACCAACAGTGTATCAATAAGTGTTTGCATTTGATATGTTTATTAGCATTAATATAAAAAATTAGCAAATTTGTCTTGGCCACTGCCAAAAACAATTTGTAAATTTTTTTGTGGGGAGCATGGGGGCTATGTAAGTAAACTGTTTAGGTTTTCATGTTGGTAATGCCACGTAGCGCTCTGTATGAAAATCATTGACTGTGCTGTGTGCGGTCTGTGGTTGGTTGGACTCATTGTTAGAATATTCGCTTGTGTAATGTTCGACAGTTTGATGTGAACAGCATGTAGCGTTGGGCTATTGAAGGTGAGCCGCCAGCAGTGGAGAATGGAAATTTGTAAAGATGGTTGTCATGAATTGACATATATATATGATTAAGGTAAATACATTGTTTGTTCTCCATCAAAATCTTTCATTTGATAACTATGCCTATCAGTAGTTAGAATCTTTTATGTAGCTGACATTATTGGCGCTCTCTGTATTGCAGTAGTTCGAGTAAAGAAGATTTTTGTGAGGTAAGTGATTCATGAAAGGTATAGGTTATTGTTAGTCAAGGCCATCCTTTTGTAGGGATTATTGAAAGTCACTCTGCGTTACGCTAAAAAATATTGTAACAGTTAAGCAATGATCAGAGTAACTAAAGAGAAAACTGTTTGAGTACGTTGAGTTTTGCTCAGCTGTTTGAAAATCAAATAACGTAGAAGTTTTCCAGGACTGTAAGTGGACGTTTCAGTGTACAGCAATAATCCCAAAACCATTGCTAACCTGAAAACAGCCATTCAGGGGGACATCGACAGCATCAATGCTCTGACACTTCAGCGGGTCATGCAAATTTCACCATTCGTCTGAGCCACATTATCGTCAATGATGGCAGTCATATCAAACCTGTTATAAGCTGTATCTGAAATTCTGTAGTGATGTTTACATGTTGAATAAAGTGTACGCACGTGGTAGTTTGTAAATAATTTACTTTTTTAATATAGTTCAATAATTGTCACCTTGTACATAGGGAAATGTTTTGGGCAATTCATGTGTAATTTATTCTATGATGTACTTTTTTCTTTTTGGTTCTTTTCGGTTCTTTTTGCAATATGTATTTTGTGTGTCATAATGAGAATAATTTGTGGTTTCCTTTTGTGGTGGTCTTGTAGTCTACTTATTTAATAACTGTGGTAAAGGGGATTGCTGGAGGGAATAAATGATGATTTTTTTGGTTCAAATGGCTCTGAGCACTATGGGACTCAACTGCTGTGGTCATCAGTCCCCTAGAACTTAGAACTACTTTAACCTAACTAACCTAAGGACATCACACACATCCATGCCCGAGGCAGGATTCGAACCTGCGAACGTAGCAGTCGCACGGTTCCAGGGGGACCACCGCGGCCGGCGATGATTTTTTTGACAAGTCCTCACGCTGCGCTGTCTAGCGAATGAATATGGTGAAATTTTTAGTTAAAGAGGTAGAAGGCATTTGAGACGGCGCACAAGTGCGCGCGGTTTCTTAAACTGAAGAGAGGGAGAGAGGAAGAGAGAGATAGGATGTAATTTCGTGGTCAACATGCGCGTAGCATACACACACATTGAAAATATTACAGCATGACATAAATTTCATCCTGCACATTAATATGACAAAAAAAGAATATGGTTTATGTTAAACTGGATTATCAGGAGGAGATTATGTCAATTGGAGCGTTTTAAGGGAAGAAGTTCGCATTTTGATCAATGTCTAAGTGACGTATAAGGAAGATTTTGTTTTGTGCGTCTGCATGGAATGAGATACCGACAACTAATAGGTGTTAAGACTTATTTTTACCCCCGTCAGAATGCGCCTGGACCATTAAGAAATTAGTGAGGATGATGTTTGTGTCTTCCATGCCGCAGTGTTTTGGGACAGCCAGCAATCTTTAAGCAGGTTAGGGACCCATTATGGGATTTGGTCCTCATACTGTGGCTCTCCGATCCTACTGCATGGAAGACACGATGACAGTTGTGATGGTAGCTATCAAAAATGGTTCAAATGGCTCTGAGCACTATGGGACTTAACATCTGTGGTCGTCAGTCCCCTAGAACTTAGAACTACTTAAACCCAACTAACATAAGGATATTACACACATCCATGCCCGAGGCAGGATTCGAACCTGCGACCGTAGCGGTCACGCGGTTCCAGACTGAAGCGCCTAGAACCGCACGGCCACACAGGCCGGCTATAGTAGCTATCGGTTATTGCTCGAGTACTGGTGCTATTCCAAACAGTAATCCATACCAGTTGCACCTTTACCTGTGGTTACTCGTACTTTAGGAACTGGTGCTATGCACGACTTTGTTTTAAAAAAATGCCTTTAATAGGTTCCACAACGAAACATTGTCTCGAAATTTGGTAGAAAATCCGAAGAAATTCTGGTCGAGTGTAAAGTACACAAGCGGTAAGACACAGTCAATACCTACGCTGTGCAGTGCCGGTGGTACTGTTACCGACGACTTTTCCGAAATTCCTTCACCAAGGAAGACGAATGGAATATTCCAGAATTTGAAACACGAACAGCTGCTAGCATGAGTTTCTTAGAAGTAGATACCGTAGGGGTTGCGAAGCAACTCAAATCGCTTGATACGGGCAAGTCTTCAGGTCCAGATTGCATACCGATTAGGTTCCTTTCAGATTGCGCTGATACAATAACTCCCTACTTAGCAATCATATACAACCGCTCGCTCACCGATAGATCTGTACCTACAGATTGGAAAATTGCGCAGGTCGCACCAGTATTTAAGAAGGGTAGTAGGAGTAATCCATCGAACTACAGACAATAACTCCCTACTTAGCAGTCATATACAACCGCTCGCTCACCGATAGATCTGTACCTACAGATTGGAAAATTGCGCAGGTCACACCAGTATTTAAGAAGGGTAGCAGGAGTAATCCATCGAACTACAGACCTATATCATTGACGTCGGTTTGCAGTAGGGTTTTGGAGCGTATACTGTATTCAAACATTACGAATCACCTCGAAGGGAACGATCTATTGATACATAATCAGCATGGTTTCAGAAAACATCGTTCTTGTGCAACGCAGCTAGCTCTTTATATGCTCGAAGTAATGGCTGCTATCGACAGGGGATCTCAAGTTGATTCCGTATTTCTAGATTTCCGGAAAGCTTTTGACACCATTCCTCACAAGCGACTTCTAATCAAGCTGTGGGCGTATGGGGTATCGTCTCAGTTGTGCGACTGGATTCGTGATTTCCTGTCAGGAAGGTCGCAGTTCGTAGTAATAGACGGCAAATCATCGAGTAAAACTGAAGTGATATCAGGTGTTCTCCAGGGAAGCATCCTGGGACCTCTGCTGTTCCTGATCCATATAAATGACCTGGGTGACAATCTGAGCAGTTCTCTTAGGTTGTTCGCAGTTGATGCTGCAATTTACCGTCTAGTAAGGTCATCCGAAGACCAGTATCAGTTGCAAAGCGATTTAGAAAAGATTGCTGTATGGTGTGGCAGGTGGCAGTTGACGCTAAATAAGGAAAAGTGTGAGGTGATCCACATAAGTTCCAAAATAAATCCGTTGGAATTCGATTACTCGATAAGTAGTACAATTCTCAAGGCTGTCAATTCAACTAAGTACCTGGGTGTTAAAATTATGAACAACTTCAGTTGAAAAGACCACATAGATAATATTGTGGGGAAGGTGCCAAAGGTTGCGTTTCATTGGCAGGACACTTAGAAGATGCAACAAGTCCACTAAAGAGACAGCTTACACTACACTCGTTCGTCCTCTGTTAGAATATTGCTGCACGGTGTGGGATCCTTACCAGGTGGAATTGACGGAGGACATCGAAAGGGTGCAAAAAAGGCAGCTCGTTTTGTATTATCAAGTAATAGGGGAGCGAGTGTGGCAGATATGATACGCGAGTTGGGATGGAACTCATTAAAGCAAAGACGTTTTTCGTCGCGGCAAGATCTATTTACGAAATTTCAGTCACCAACTTTCTCTTCCGAATTTGAAAATATTTTGTTGAGCTCAACCTACATAGGTAGGAATGATCATCAAAATAAAATAAGAGAAATCAGAACTAGAACAGAAAGTTTTAGGTTTTTTTTTTCCACGCACTCTTCAGGAGTGGAATGGTATAGAGATAGTATGATTGTGGTTTGATGAACCCTCTGCCAAGCACTTAAATGTGAATTGCAGAGTAATCATGTAGATGTAGATGTAGAAGTAGATGTAGATCGATGTAGTCATAGTGTCGAGCCGCACACGTCTGCTTTCATACCCCACAGGTAATTCGCTGGAAATAATAACCTGTAGCTGTGACCCTGCAGTCTAGTAGTTATGTATTGGCTAGAATTGCGAGTTAATAAACAACACAGAAGTATAAAATAAAAGATAAATGAGTAAATTAGTAACTAGGATGTTATTCTATCCTCTGTAATTGATGTAGACGACAGAAAATTATGTTGAATAATTATTCAAGAAGGGACATCTTGTATCAACGGGAAGTGGTCCTACGATATTCATTTAAAATAGGGACAGAAAATACTCTCATCAAATGCAATAAAGTTACGTCGACAGCGTTACGAGAATGACAGAAAAATTCCCAAACTAAACAGTCATCAAAGACTCGCGATAACTAAGTCCATTTAGTGATAACAGTATACGAAATATTCATCAGCTCGGAACAATTAAGAGTTTAACATGATGATTCACAAATTAACGTCAGCGATACAAAGAATAGTAACCCATACTCTGTCTCTCAGTTCCATAACATAAGCGGAGTGCTTTCAGATCTCTCGTGAGAGTCCCTTCGAAAGCTAGAGTATTGTAGCGACCATTCACCGCCCAGAATGAATCATCTACACCACTGAATCAGGAACATTACAATAGGCAGTCTTCTTCTTCTGGCTCTCACTCCCTTGAGCCCTTCACTCGGAAAGTCATAGTCTCCATTTGACAGGAGCAGTGCAGTCCGCCTGCTTCTCTGAGTGGTAATGTGTTTGTCTTCTATGCAGTGGGCCCGGACTCGATTTCCAGCCGAATTGGAGATTTTCTCCGCTCGTAGACTGGTGGTGTGTTGTCCCCACCATCATTTCATCACCACCGGCAAGCAAGTTGCCCATTGTGGCGTCTCAGCATCTGAACTTCCCCAGTTGTGGCCTCCCGGCCATCAATGTCACACGATTATTTCCTTTTTTCCTGCAGTGCTTTGCCACTGTCCAACTCTCCTTGGCTGAAGGCCATCCCCATCAAGAATACATCGTTCCCAGGTTCTACATACATGATTTGACTCATCTTGACCACTTCCTGGACTAAACTACTGTATTACAACAATATTTAAATAAAGAAACGTCATGAACATTTGTCTACATTCAGACCATTTTCCTTAAATACGAGGGTTGGAACTTAAATAGTGGCAACTATTTATTCAAAACCGATACAAAGGAGTTACATGTTTTCACCTGCCACTGTCCTTCAAAGTAGTCACCAGCGTTGTGTAGAACCCGTTACCAGCGATGTGGAATACGTAGTATACCGGTAGCAGAGCCTGTTCTGTTGACGGTGCGAATGCAGTGGTCTAAAGTTATGGTGATTCTCATGTACGACTGTGATGGTGTTATCCTAACGCATTACGTTCCTCCACAGCAGACCATCAGAGCACAGTGTTTCTGTTCGTTTTTGGAGCATCACCTACGACCAGCTTCGCGATAGAAGTGGCGACACTTTCTATGCAACCCACCCAACATTTTGCACGACAATGTGCGGGCGCATACAGAGAAAGCTGTGGCTGCTCTGTTCGGTAAACGGTACTGGGAAGTACTGTACCATCCACCATACTCCCCAGACTTAAGTCCTTGTGACTTTGATTTGATCCCGAAGATGAAGGAACCACTTTGTGGCATTCGCTTCAGTACTGTTCCAGAGATTCGATAGGCAGTAGACCGCTCCATTCGTACCATCAACAGAACAGGCACTGCTAAGGTATACTACGACTTCCACATTGCTGGCAACGGGTTCTACACAACGATTGTGACTACTTTGAAGGACAGTAAAAGGTGCAAACATGTAACTCTTTTGTATCTGTTGTGAATAAATAGTTCCAACCCTCGTATAAGTAATAGCTGGTTCATAAATAAGTAAGCCATTATTCTTGTGCAGCTTTGTTCAGGATAAACAACAGATTGTCGTTAAATATTATTTAAACGACTATTTATGCCTTCTCGACAGAAGCATCTTTTGGTTCACATGTCAGTTAACAGCCTGATATCAAACTGGTATTACCAGACCATACAACTCCACTTATACCCAAGCTGCCGCATTCATATCTGACAAATATGATGAGATGTGTAGATGTTAAAGTTGACACTGCCACATGATTCCCGTCAGAAGTCCACAGCCATTTGCACGATCCCACAAACTGTAACCAGAACTTTCAATAAAACGTCGAAATCAGTGATGTGTGCATGCACAATGTAGTCAAATCAACCATGTGGCCATCTTCAGACACAGATACACAGCTTTTAAAGATCAATATTGAATTTCCCTGCGATGCTTTACAAGTTGTTTTTCTTGTTAATTGCTTTCATGGTGCTTCATCATGTTTTTAAAATTAATCATGTGCTGTATTCTGGATGGTTCTGCGAGACATGACAATTTTTCCGAAGTAATCTTGTTCTGTATTATGGATTTCACTGCGAGCCTTACAAGTTTTGTTCTTTGTTTTCGTGCTGTTCTACAATGTTTTCAAAGTAACTGTATGCTATATTGTGGGCCTCATTGTGAGGCTTTACAGTTTTTTGTTTCTTTTAATTGTTTTTGTTCTGTTCTAAGATTTGTTTTCAAAACGTTCAGTTCTAAATGTTGAAACTCACTTGTTTCTATTTGTTTTCGTGATGTTCCACGAATTGTTGTCAAAGCAGTCATGTGATGCATTTTATGTCCATAAATTTTTGCACTCTATAACTTTCTTTCATCATTTTTACGTTTGTGCATTTGTTGTAGTCTGTATTTTTGATGCTGCTTATTGTTACATTTTCGTCACACTTATGTCATATTTTTATCGACACCGTTATTCAGTGTTTTCACTATGTTTCATCCATTTACACACATGTTAGTAAGCCTATATTGTGTTCAGTGACACATCAAGTGTTCATACTTCCTACTTGTAAATGTACTGATTTCATGTGTTTCACTATTTTCATACATTATTTAAGTCCTTTCGCGTTTTTGTCATTTCAATTGGTTTTAACATACACACCAATGACTGAGTGCACCATATGTTCATAGTTCATATATTGTTGTATTCGATGTACACATGTAGTTAAAAGCATCTTCTGACAAGGTTATACGGTTGACATACTAAGATTTTGGTAAATATTGGAATATTGCAGTTTTGTTGTGATCTCATCTTTACTTCAGAAATTTTTTATGTAAATGCTCACACTTCTGAGATAGTTCATTGTCCTTCAGATGAATGTGTGTTAATCTGACGCTGTTTTAGTGTTTTGTTTGTATTACTTTATTATAAAAAAAAAATTATTGTGTATGGCAATCCTGCAATTTAAGTGAATGGGAAATTTAGAGGAGACACTACAAGCACTCTTTCTACATTCTTCCCTTTTTATTATTTTGGTTTTAAACTTTACTAGTTTCTTTTCTTTACTCGTTGATGGCCGAACTGAGAGAAATTGTTTTGGGATAGATCTCATCATGGTTCTCAGTGAAACGCATCCTGGCAACAATTTTGAACCGGGGTATGGGGTGATGCGAGGCAGCCGCCTTTTTTAAACCGTTCTCCTCACGTTTTATCCCATTTGCATACTGAATTTGCATACGAGACATTCTTGCTTCACTTTTTTCCGATTCAGTTTTATTTTTTTGATTTTCCATCTGTGTTGCATGTTGTACATATGAGTGGAAAGAGGCAGCTTGCAGCAACATAGCTTACCCACCTCTCTCTACCTAACCTAACGTTTCATTCCTGTGCCAGATTTTTTCCATTGAATGCATTTGGTCTTCATCAGCGGAACTCCTTTTCACTCGGGTGAAAACAGGAGAAATTTCACATGCTCTGGAGGAGCTGCCAGTCACTCAGAAGGCGGCTACTACGCTAACAGACCGTTATGCTGCTGTGGTCTCCAGGCGTGGATCGTCAAGCAAAATAAATAGTCTCTCATACATCTGAAAAATTTCCTAACTTCGCGCTTCCCATGCAAATGACATGTGAAGCCCAACGAAATTTCCAGAATTTCCGACAAACAAGTCCGTACGTGGGGATGGGACGACACTCGTCTTCCTTTTTTCTATACACGTATCTCATTGGGGCATACATTTTAACTTTATCATGGGAGATAGGAACTGTCTTCCACATCACTGATTGGAAGAGCACTTAGGTCCTTTCTGAGATTGGCTATAAGAGATTATGGGTGCGCCTTTCCAAGGTGTGATAAAAGACTACCAAAAGCTGAGATAGGAATCAGAACCAGTATTGGTATTTGTATGGGTATTCGGATTCCAAGTTCAAATTGGTGAGGCTACTTTGAATTCTGCCCTCATACGTGTTTTTCTTGACTTTGGCTCTCTATCTAATCTTCAAAGATTCACTCTGAATTTACGTGCACCCGCGATGAGTAATCAGAATGATGAGATCCCCGATTCGCAATTTCATCACATCGGTTCAGCTCAGCAACAGTCAGCAACTGTCACAGCTCGGGGGAGCGCGACTTGTCGGCGACCACCTCAATGGCACTCACTATGAGATCGCATTTGCAGTGCACTCTCCAGACTTCTTGTGTTGACACATACTCAACACTGATCTTCTTCTCACTGACAGCCTGTCATACATATTGATAGCGTGTTTCAATATGCTTAGAACGTTCATAGAATCCTGCACCTTTAAGATATTTAATAGCACTTTGATTGTCAATGCATTAAGGAGGAATTGAACTCTTTTCAACAATGTCAGTTTCTATCAGTAAAAGATCAAGCAATGCTAAAGGTTTACTTGCCTCACTGGCAGCAACAAATTCAGCTTCCATTGATGATTATGCGACACATTTCTGTAGTTTTCTTTTCCACATTACTGGTACACCACAAAACTTCTTTAAAACTCCACTTGTTAAATGTCTAGTCAATTTTTCACCTGCATAATCAACATCCTATAACCTTCTATAGCAGAATTGTTCATTTTCCTATACTGAATTCCATCATTTATTGTAACATACAAAAAGCAAAGAATTCGTTTAATTAATTTTAGGTGTTCTTCAGTACTCGAATCTTGTGCTCTTGAAGCAACATTTACAGCATAAGCTAGATCTGGACGTGTCCCCAATGTCAAATATATGAAACTTCCTGTAATTTCTCAGTAAGTGTCGGTATCAGTATCTAGTGGTGAATTACCAGGTATCCATCCAGGCTCAATTGGCAATGATAATGGCTTTGCATCAGTCATATGATAGTTGGCTAACACTCTTCACATATGCAGTCTGATTGATCTTAATACAATCAATTAAATCCTTGGACTTGCAAGCCAAGATAATAATCCATGCACCTACTACCATATCAAACTATTCATGTCATTGTTTTGTGTAATTATGAACTGTTTCACCAGGTCCCATTATCAATCCATCATCCACATGAAATAAAACGATTAAATTTTCATTAAAATACATACAAGGATCATCACTACTCTCCTGCAAATTTGATTTCTTAAGGTATAACTTTAAACACTCATACCAACATATTGCTGCTTGCTCCAGTCCATAAAGCTTCGAAGCAATCTGCAAACACAGCTCGTGCCATCATCATAACCTTGTGGTTGTTGCATGTAAATTTTTTCCTCCAGTTTACCATTCAAGAATGCTGTTTTAATGTCAAATTATTTGATGTTCCAATTTCTTTGAACAGTAACACACAAGAGGGCTCCGAGTGTTTCAGACCTAACCACAGGACTGAAAGTTTCAGAAAAATCAAGCCCTAGCCTTTGGCTCAACCCTTTTGCAACTAGCCTTGCTTTGTACCATACAATGTCATTGTTATTATCCAATTTAATTGCAAACACCCATCGATTTCCAATAGTCTTCCTTCCAGCTGGTAAATCAGATAACTTCCAAGAATCAACCATTTGATGTGAGTCCATTACTTCATCCATTGCAGCTTTCTAATTTTCTACACCTGAGGATTTCACTGCTTCATCATAGTTCCTCGAAACTTCTCTCAGTATCATCATCTTGGTTCGCTCAGGTTCATCTAGGTAACGTATCAGTCTTTTAATTATATGTCTGTCCCTCAAAACTCGATGACCATCTGCGTGTTCAGTCACTTCTACGTGATCTTGATGATCCAGTCTTGTAATGTTTTCTTTTGATATTTCGTCATCATTAGAATCAGATGTTTCTGTAACATTGATATTCGATATGTAAACAAATTTGGTAACATCATTTTTCAATTATTGCTTCAATATTTCATCCCTGAATTTTACATCTCAATTAACAATAACTGAATACCTATCTGGAAGGTATACACAATAGCCACAGACATCATAAACAACTATAAAACCTTTCAAAGATTTGGCATCAAACTTTCTTTGTTTCTGTGCTGGAATCCAGACAAAACTTTCTGTCCTGAATACGTTCAGATGATTAAACTGACTCTAATTCTACTGGTGTCTTTCATTCAACCTTCGTTGAACCAGTACAGTTCAGAGTATGAGTAGCTGCAAGTACAGTTTCTCCCCATAAAGCTTTTGGAATATGCTTTGCTGACTGAATCCATGAATGTACCTTTTCGCGCTCATCAACTCCATTTTGCTGTGGTGTGTATGGCACAGTCAAAGAATGTTTCAATCCAATTGACTCAGCACATCTTCTCACATCATTACTGTCAAACTCTTTGCTATCATCAGTCTGCAGTACATTGAGATTGCGTTTTCAGCATCTCAATAAATATTGGCAACTTCTCCTGTACCCCATCCTTTTCCATAAAAGATATGTCACTCTGAAGCTTGTGAAGTCATCTTTATAAACAAGAAAATATTGATGTCCAGCTAAATCGCTTTCTTCCATTGGACCACAGACATCAGCGAAGATTAATTCACCTGGGCTAGTTGACTTGTCAACTAGAGACCCAAAAACTAGGTATCTAGCACACAACCTTCACATAATTCATTGTCTGACAATACATTGATTTCATGAACAGTCAAAAATGATTGTACATTTTGTTTGTACTAGTGCCTAAATCATTCATGCCACAATTGAAGAGTTTCAGCAGCTTCCTTTACTACACAGGACTTTCCTTGTTTAATCACTTTCACTGCCAAACGATAAAGTTCATTCTTGCTTTTAGGTAGAGCAATAGCAATTGGAGTATTGTCTCTATAAAATGACCACATTTTACCATCATTTTTGATACTTTGATCAATACCTTTTTCTAGGGCCTTTTTAACAGAAAATAAATTACAAGCACCATCTGGACAATACCATACATGTTCAAAATATCGTCTGGTCCACTCTCTTCCATTAAAAGTTTCAACGTCAATACGACTACTTTCAAATGCTTCGACACACTCATTATTTTAAGCACTGTCCATTTTCTGTGGTACATCAAAAGGAGTGTATGAAACATACCAGACTTGACGATTTGTAACGTGATGTGTCGCGCCACTATCAATATACCACTTGTCACATTCTGATACATCTACATTTGTAGGTAATACACATACTTTAAACAAAGTTTCTTCTGGAACTTCTCACGGCAATGTTTTCACAGCTGATAACATTGCAGAACCACCACCACCACCACCACTAGGACAGTTCCTAGAGATATGACCTTTGCTTTTGCATTTAAAACACACTATACCCATTTTACACTCTTTCGAAATGTGTCCACATGAAAAACATTTCTTCACCTCGTGGTTGCTTGAATTTTCCACCTTTTTCAGATCACATTTTGCTTCGTTGCTGTGTAGATACACTTCACTTGGTTCTTGAAAACATTGCAGCACCTACATTTGTTTCTTCTCTGTCTTGAATTCACAGCTCATAATTCAAACAACTTTTCTGTAGTTTATGTCATGTTTTGTCAGCTTGTGGTAGATCATGCCAAGTTACATAAATGTGATCAAATTCTCTTGGAAGTGTCTGAAGCAAACGTGCACACAAATCAACTTCCTCTATTGGTTTATTTAGCATAAACATCTTTATTTGTACTTTGTCCAATTTTCCTAAATGGCCTTATGTCACAACAAGTCGATATTTTCGGCGGATTGAATATTATAAATCTGGTGTAATTTATCCCAAACATCTTCTCCAGTTTCACTCGAAGTAGCGGTCTTGTTTATAGTGACAAAATAAGACATATCTTCGCTTTTGAATTCGTTTTCATCCAACCACTTAATTTCGTTACACACTTTTCAATATTTGTTTCCAGTTTCACAAAAGATCCGCATACAACATCGTAAACAGCATCACATTCCAAGACAGCCTTCATGAGACTACGGCAGGTAGCCCCATTTTCTTCACCATTTAATTTTTCAACCTGATGTTTTTCTTCAGTCATGATGTTTTACCCTTATTTTCTGTTTATTCTTACAAACACGTCGAATAACTTCGTAGACTGTCTGCAAAAATGGTGATCGAGTCACAAGCCATCTGTTTGAATTAGTTGATTCTGACACTATTAAACACGTCTCAATTATACATCAAATCGATGCTAATCACAACCACAGTTCTCTGCTACCATGTTACGATAAAAAATATATATATCCAACCACTAACACGCAACAACCACAAGGTTATGATGATGGCACGAGCTGTGTTTGCAGATTGCTTCGAAGCTTGATGGACTGAAGCAAGCAGCAAAATGTTGGTATGAGTGTTTAAAGTTATACCTTAAGAAATCAAATTTGCAGGAGAGTAGTGCTGATCCTTGTATGTATTTTAATGAAAATTTCATCGTTTTATTTCATGTGGATGATGGATTGGTAATGGGACCTGGTGAAACAGTTCATAATTACACAAAATAATTACATGAATAGTTTGATATGGTAGTAGGTGACATGGATTATTATCTTGACTTCCAAGTCCAAGGATTTAATGATTGTATTAAGATCAATCAGACTGCATATGTGAAGAGTGTTAGCCAACTGACATATGACTGATACAAAGCCATTATCATTGCCAATTGAGCCTGGATGGATACCTGGTAATTCATCACTAGATACTGATACCGACACTTACTGAGATATTACAGGCAGTCTCACATATTTAACATTGGGGACACGTCCAGATCTAGCTTATGCTGTAAATGTTGCTTCAAGAGCACAAGATTCGAGTACCGAAGCACACCTAAAATTAATTAAACCAATTCTTCGCTATTTGAATGATACAATAAGTGACGGAATTCAGTTCAGGAAAACGAACAATTCTTCTATAGAAGGTTATAGGATGTTGATTATGCAGGTGAAAAATTGACTAGACATTTAACAAGTGGAGTTTTAAAGAAGTTTTGTGGTGTACCAGTAATGTGGAAAAGAAAATTACAGAAACGTGTCGCACAAATATCAATGGAAGCTGAATCTGTTGCTGCCAGTGAGGCAAGTAAAACTTAGGAATGGATTGATCTTTTACTGAAAGAAACTGACATTGTTGGAAAGAGTTCAGTTCCTACTTTATGCATTGACAATCAAAGTGCTACTTAATATATCAAATGTGCAGGATTCTATGAACGTTCTAAGCATATTGAAACATTCTATCAGTATGTACGGTAGTTAGTCAATGAGAATAAGATCAATGTCGATTATGTTTGAACACAAGATCAAGCAGTTGACATTCTTATTAAGGGCTTATCAGCAAAGAAGCTATCAACAATGAAAACTTTGACTGGGATGGAAGCAACTAATGAAAATAAAGAATCAGTTAAATTATTGATTTGGTGATGAAATATGAACTTGCGGGACAGTGTTAAAGGATTGTAAACAATATTACAAGTACATATTTGTTTCCATTATATGTGTGCAAGTATCTTTGATGCAAAGTTAATGTGTGATGTGTTTGTTCTTTGTCTGTGAGATCTGTGAAGTTTTATGTATATATGTTCTGTTGTTGATGATATTAAGTTCTGGCACTTTAATAAATCTTTGCGCAATCATTTAGCGGCTGGATATACATATTTTTATCCTTACAGTAATCAGAATGATGATATCCTCGATTAGGAGCTACATCACATCGGTTCAGCCCAGCAACAGTCAGGAATGGCACAGCTCGGCGCAGCGCGACTTGTCGACGACCACCTCAATGGTGCTCCCAGTGAGATCGTATTTGCAGTGCACACTCCAGACTTCGGAAATTGGAATATATTGAGGGAAGAGATCATTCATGGTTCCTACTTTTTAGTCTTCCTAACTTGATCTAGACTTTTCAAGCGCTGGTTTGCAAGTTTTTTTGCAATCAAATTTTTTCTTTCATTGCCACTCATGTGTTGTTTACTACTCTAGTTTACCCACTGGAGCTCATCCATCTAGTGATGTTTCTTTCTGATATCTTCCTTTATTCATTGATCTGTTGAGTGTTCTGTTGGAATTAATGTCTTTTTTGAATAATTACACTGTTCTGCAGTCACCATTGAAAACATAATTTGTGACCTTTAAGCGTCTGGGCATCATCTCAGTCATAATTGTCCAGCGTCACACTGGTGGCGACCCTAACAATCATTCATTTACTTATCATTCTATTTTAATTATGTGAATTCATTCTCAAATTATTTTATAACCTCAATGTTTATATTTACTGAGTAATTTTTTACACAGTTGGAATAAATATTACTGAACCAACTCAATCATTCAGCATCCAGTGAAGTAAATTATTCAACTGAAATGGCCAGTTCCTCCAACCACAATCAATAGGTGAGGCCCCTGACGTGTTCAATAACGTTTTCCAATATGTCTGGCAGTTGATTCTTCAAGTAGCACGTAGCTTCATTGGGGTAATTTATCATTTTATATGATCTGGGGTGATAGATTCAGTATCAGTCTTATCTGCATACCCATGAAGCACCTTCTGAAAAAGAGGTTGTGTTCATAACATTCCTGAATCCTAACAATGTAATGGATGTTTTCTTCCCATACCTGTTTGTCGAAAAAACTCAAAACTATTGGTTGTTCACCAGTTTAACTGAAAATGTAAAATTTTTCTGGAACCAAAAAAATTCCACATATTCTATATCTCCGATTAACGGTTTTTTGTAGTGCTGCCAGGCAAAGTGAGTCTACTAAACGTTTGAACATAGAAAGTATTAAAATGTAGCTGACCATTAACTTCCTAAACAGCATAATAATATATACAGATCCTATAAAAAATGTTATCTTTTTAAGTGCATTGTAAATGGTAGGTATCTATTATATAGTGATAGCATCAATAAGTACAGTTGTATAATAGAGCACAGGGTGCAGGTATCATTAAGTTCCAGGATGGACATCTGTAACCCTGGATGTAATGTGCAGTACAATTGGTTGTGCAGTAGAAGTAACACTGCTGGACATTTACCCTCTTGGGTTTGACATACACATGTTCATATTAATCCCTGACTCTCTGGGCCCCTTGATACAGTAGCCATCCTTAACTTAGCGGTCACAAAACTACTACGCATAAGGAAACACTGGCAACTACTAAGTTATAGTGGGTAGTAATATAACTACAGGAATCTAAGTGATCCCACAAATTATTATATGGAAACCTATGGTTCAGAAACATTTATTTATTTATAAAATGATTAGGGTCGCCACTAGGATCACATACACCTGAAAGGAAAGATGTCTCGAAAGTTTTAGTACAAGAAAATATAAGTTTAATAATCAAATTGTAGCTGACATATAATCACAACTGCGGTCCTGGTCATGCATTCCCTTAGGTCAGTTGCGTTAAATGGAATAGAAAAAAACGGGGAGCACATGCTTCTAACATGTATGGAAACTAAATATAACTTCTAATGTCCTTCCCCTTCCCAGTCTGTCCATCGTCTCCTCCACCTCTCCTTGTCCTTCTCTTCCTCTTTTCTCCTCTCTCTGTTTACCAGCTCCTTTCCCTTACTCTGCCCATCTTATCCTCCCTCCTCTCTCCATCTCCTCCTGCCTCCGCTACCTCTCGTTCTCTCTGTCCCCTACTTTGTCCCCACTTTCTATGTCCATCTTCTCCTACCCTTCTCTCTCCATCTCCTCATGCTCCCTCTCTCTGTCTATCTCCTCCTTTGCACTTTCTATCTCCATTTACTCCCATCCCTCTGCCCATTCCCTCTTCCTCCCCCACTCTGACCTTGTCTTGTTTATTGGTATGACATATTCAGACTCTGTACTAATATTCAAATTATAAGCCAATGAGCCATAAATACCACTTCCCTATTTGATAACAACATTTCACTACTATATATCTATAGTCTACATCTGTCCTAATATACATTAGGGTATTACGGAAAAATTTAAGGTAAACTTGCCAAGAACTTTCCACTATTTTTAGTAATAACTTTCCCCTTTGTATATTACATATTTATATATTATATACATTAAAAATTGATGTGCGGATATTCAAATGTAATGTTGTGTAAAAAGTTTGAAGCAATCGGTGAAAGACTTTCAGAGATTTTCATTTTTGTACAAATGTACATTTAAATTTTTATTCGCGTAGATTAGTGGCGGAAAGATCGGTGTTGAATTAAGGAAGGAAAATAGTGCAGTTACTTTTCTTCTAACATCATGATACATGTTCTTCCTAATTTAAATGATAGAATGATTGATCACTTTGGTGTAATATGACAACAAAAGAAAGGTGTAAGATCATCTCTTCTCCACTCTACATATATCACTGCTTATTTAGCCCCACATATCGAACTCGAGTAATAGATCTCTTTTCTTAGATGTGACCTCAATGCTTCGCATGTCTGCAATATTCTTACCATGGCTGATTTGGTAGTTATGATAGCAGACGGTGTAATGTTACTGCAAGTCTCGCTCTCGCCTCGTTTGCCAGAAGCTCATGCAAATAGAGTGCTGCCTCCACACTCCATCAGACTCAATGGATGAAGTCAATGATATCGCTCAGTGCACAACGGCAAACTTGTGACTGTAATTGAGGCAAGCTATAGCTTACCAAAAATTTTCTGACTTAGCAGAATTAGGAGTTATTCTTCGAAAGCCGAATACACCATTTCTTCGCCCTCAGAAGTCCAGACCCTGAAATCCCAATCAGGATGACCAACTAGAATGAAAATTGCAGAGCTCAGAATCTGACATCACAATGACAAGTTTCACTCCCCATGGCTCGCCATCTGACCTCAGAGCTGTGCACTCTTTTTGACCCAATGACAACACATGAGGTGGACGGAAGATGCAGCATAAGAATTCAGTATAGTGTGTCCAGCATAGAGGAGCTACTCAAATTCACATCTGCCCAAAGCAGACTGCAAGCCTAATATCACCCTTTCGGCTCCATTCACCAGCATCACAATGCTCTACCACAAAAATTCAACTGAACATCAAACGTGTAGCTTTTAGTGCTCCTCTGAATTCAAGGCCCTGGTAAACAAAAATGTCGTGTGACAAGGGCGTCCCGTCGGAAAGACCGCTCACCTGGTGCAAGTCTTTAGATTTGACCCCACTTCAGTGACTTGCTCGTCGATGGGGATGAAATGATGATGATTAGGACTACACAACACCCAGTCCCTGAGCAGAGAAAATCTCCAGGCTAGTCTGAAAGCACTGCCGTACACACTCCTTAGTCTCATGCCTTTCTCACAAACAGTGTTATTCTGCATCCAGTCGCCTAGCTCCCCATATCTGAAGGCCCAGTTTTATAACCTGGCACCTCTCTCTGCGCTGTCCTTTCTCTGTTTCTAAAGCGAAAGCTGCTCTGCCAACTCAGCTGGACATTGTCAGAGAGATACTGACCGCGCACGCTTCCCTGAAGCTCCTCTCTCGGCACCAAGTAGCCTGTTTGCTAAGTCCATGCTCAGGGCGAGTGCCCAGACAGCAACTCAATTATTTTTTTTTTTTTCGCGCTTCACTAGTGAGAGAATCAAACTTCTGCCAAGAACCTACTGTCCAAAGTATCAGTCACTATTGTAAATCTGGGTGCAAGAGAAACTATGAAACGAAATAACTAAAGAAATTGCTTCATCCACACCTAGTAATCACTCATTGACATATAAAGAAAAAAATATATTACGCTAAAGAAAAAATGTAATTGCCTAACTCGAATTTACTTTGTATAAATATTGAATTAAAATGGGAGTAAAAGGCTCATACTATGCCAATGCCTCACATCACATCCACAACTAGGACCGAAACTTACACTAAGAAACAGGTTGTAGCTTTTTCAATTGATCTCTACCTGAATTACTTGTTCTGAAGGAAAAAAGTAAGAGGGATGATGGATATAGAAATAAAAGGTATTTTGGTCTCGCCTACACTTAAACATTATTCAAGTAGAGCTACTATCACATTCACACTCAATACTGAGAGTCGCAACACAGTGTATTAAGTAGCAATGTAGATTCTAGCTTTTGAACCTCATTCATTCCCGTTTATATTAACAGTGTGGATATTCCCTCCAGCAACTGCACTCATCCTTCTTGATAGTACAAAAGTAGGATATCAATGTTCGATTTCATCATTCAGTCCCTCTCAACTCACGATGACTCTAGATTACTTTGATTCACTCTGTTAATCTTACAAAAGTTGCATCCAGATCCATTCGGTACCCCAAAAATGCTATTTTGCACCACAGAAATACGAGGATCGTTCAATAAGTAACGTCCCGCATTTTTTAAGCCATTAATACAGTATATGTAGACGAACGTCCTTGCTGGTGCTTCACTTTTGTCGCTTCTTCTGAGTGACGGTGAAGTTTCGAACCCTTCTGGCAGATGGCAGAGCTGTAGTACAGCGTCAAAATGGCGTCTACATACAATTCACATTATAAGCAGCCTGCTCTTACTGAATTCTTGTATGCATAAAAAGATATTGTGGTGAACATTAATAAACGTTTCTGTGCAGTATAGGGTAATGCTGTGGTTGATAAGAGTGTAGTTGGGCCATGGGTAAAGAAAATTACAGCCTCAAGAACTGTTGTAGCAGAGCTCCATGATCAGCCACACTTGGGACATCCTTTCACAGCCACTGTTCCAAATATGCTGAATCGTGCATATGCCATTATTCGTGCCGACTGGCACATCACAACTCGACAATTGGCTCTACAGTTGTCAGTCTGCGTCTGCAGAGGAGATCAAGATTCGAAGAAAGACCATTTCATCTGAATTGTTGGAGCGTTTTGAGACTGACGGAGAGGTCTTTGTCATGGATCGTTATGACGGACGAAAACTAGGTGTCAGTCATGCAGTGGAAACATGACTACACCTACAGGACAAGAGCTTTTACGTGCAGTGAATACATGCTCTTTCACAACGTTGGCGTACGGCCATAGAGCGTGATACAGCCTTCGTAGAAAAATAGGATTTGGACAAACATGTTGATTCTGACTATTAACAGTAAATATGTTCTGAGAAAAAAACCGTGGTGCTTTTCTTGTTGAATGGCCCACATAACACACACCCTCTATAGACTAAGGAACACATAATTGGTTTAAATTTTCAGTCCACAGACTAAACATGCATAAGTCACTATCTAAATACCTTACTTAATATAACGAGAAAGTGTCGTCCCCTTTACATTACTATATTGTTGTACTTATTAATATTTAAGTAATTAATTTTTTGAGCATCAACAAAAATGGTTAATAAAAATGTCAAAGTACAAAATTTTTATGAAATGATTTGTAACTTTACCTCTGCAGTTACTGATGTCACACAAGAAATACAGTTTATTGTAAGTTTTAATTTTTGCCTTATAAAAGTTGCCCATTGCAAACGATGATCAATAGTTTTGATCTAAATAACTAATATGAATTAAATGTCCTTCACTTAAGGTGAAAAACGCTGAACACATTTGTTTCTGCCTATGAGTAACTGATAATTCCCTAAAAATAAGCTAATGATTTATCATAGCATCTTAAATCTACAAGCTGTTTCCAAACATTTTGCTTAAATTTTCTTTGCACACCTACACCAATACCTTACAGTCAACACTGGTCATACAAAAAGTAAAATAAATCATCTAAAATATACACCTGCATCTGTACTCTGCAATCCACCACGAAATGCATGGAGGAGTACACCCCATTGTACCAGTTATCAGGGTTTCTTCCCATTCCATTCGCTTAATGAGTGTGGGAAGAATGATTGTTTGAATGCCTCTACATGTGCTGTAATTATCCTAACATTGTCCTCAAGATTCCTATCACATCGATACATAGGGCGTTGTAATATGTTCCTAGAGTCATCATTTAAAGCAGACTTTCTCAGGATAGTTTACTTCTCTCTTCAAGAGTCTGCCAGTTCAATTTCTTCAGTATCTCTGTGACACTCTCCCCCAGGTCATACAAACCTGTTAACATTCGTTCTACACTTCTCTGTATACATTCAGTATCACCAATTAGTCCTACCTGGCATACTCATGCCATATTCTAGAATGAGTCACATGAGCGATTTGTAAGCAATCTCCTTTGTAGACTGATTGCACTTCCCTAGTATTCTATCAATAAACTGAAGTCTACCAACGGCCTTACCCACGACTGAACCTATGTGATCATTCCATTTCATGCCCTTACAAAGTGTTAGCCCAGATATTTGTACAAGTTGGCCAATTCCAGCGGTGATTCATTGATATTATTGTCAAAGGATATTAGGGTCTTCGTTTTGTGTAGTGTACAGTTTTACATCTCTGAAAATTTAAAGAAAGCTGCCGGTCTTTGCACCACTTTGAAATCTTACCAAGAACTGATTAATTATTTACTCATCATCTTTCAGCCAGTACTTCATTATAGATAACTACATAATCTGCAATAAGTTTGAGGTTGCTATTAATATTGTCCACAAGTGCCTTAATATACAACTTGAATACAAAGAGTCTTAAAATACTTTCCTGTGGAACACCCAAAGTTACTTCCATATCTCACCATGAGTATCCATCAAGATAACATTCTACGTGCTCCCTACCAAATTCCTCAACCCAATCACAAAATTCACTTGATACTTCATCTGATAGAACTTTTGACAATAGGTGCAGGGGTAGTACTGAGTCAAATGCATTTCGAAAATCAAGTAATGTTGCATCTACCTGCATGCCTTGATCCAAAGCTTCTAATATGTCACACGAGAAAAGTGAGTTTAGTTTCATATGCTCCATATTTTCGGAATCCATGCTGGTTGGACGACATTCTGTTGAAGATACCTCATTATATTTGAGCTCAGAATATGTCCTAAGATCCTACAAGAAATCGGTTTTATGGATTGTGGACAGTAGTTTCGTGGATGACGTCTATTACCGTTCTCCTATATGGATGTGACCTCTGCTCTCTTCCAAACATTGTGCACAGTTTCCTTTTTTCCAAGTGATCTAAGATAGATTAGTTAGAAGAGGGGCTAACTCAGCCACAAATTCAGTATAGAATGTGATACAGATTCCATCGGGCCCTGGAGATTTATTCAGTTTTAACGATTTCAGCTGCTGCTCAACAATGCTGATACTAATACTTACTTCACTCATGTTTTCTGTAGTACAAGGATATAATTGGGGCAGTTCTCCAACATTTTCTTTTGTGCAGGTGCTTTTGTAAATGGAGTTAAGTATTTCATCTTTCCCTTTGCTACCCTCAATACAGATCCTGTCTCGCCATATGATCAGAATTTCTTTGGATTCTGCGAAAAATTTGACAGTGTTCTTAAAACGTACTCATTGAAGGCTTCATGTATTATTCTCTTGACAGCCAAACATGTTCCATTTAGCATCTCTGTCAATAGTCCTAGCTTTGTTTCCTATCTATTAGCAGTAGTCTCTTTTCCTTTAGAAGTTTCTTTACAGTGACCAAATGCTATGGCAGGTCTTTGCCATTGTGAGCTGTTCTACTGGGTAGATATCTGTCCAGTGCATGGTCAGCTATTCTTTCTAATTTGAGCCATAGTTCCTCTAAATAGCCCTGCTCTGTATCGAAACTTTCAAGATCCTGATTAAGCTGTGACCTTACAGATTTTTTATTTAGTTTACTGAACATATAAGTCTTTCTATTAGTTTTAGTTCATCTTTGAATTTTGAAACTCATTATTGCCACAACCGCATCATGGTCACTAATACCAGTTTCGATGTGGACATCCTCAAGGAGGTGATGCCTATTTGTTTTCATTAGATTCAATATATTTCCATCATGAATGGGGTGCTGAACTACCTGTTCTCAGTTTTCAGAGAAGCATTTAGCAATGTTTCACCGGATGTCTTTCCATGCCCACCACTAAGAAAGTTGTAATTTTGCCAGTTGATGTTTGGATGGTTAAAGTCTCCATCGATGATGACAGTGTGATTGCGGAACTTACATACAAGCAAACTGAGGTTTTCTCTTAAGTTTTCAGTTTCATCAGGAGAGGAATCTGGTGGCAGATAGATGGATCGAATTAGCATTTTATGCACACCCCTGAAACTGAGCCTCACCCAAGCAACTTCACATGGAGCTTCAATTTTTATCTCCGTGGATTTAAGTTTCTTTTCTACTCTCCATTTCCCATCGACCTATGCTTTCGATATACATTTAAATTTTCCTCAAAAATCTCACTCCTAACCATTTCAGGTTTCAACTAGGTTTCTGTACCCAGTGTTATGCGAGCTTTACTACTTTTTCATTAACACTACAAACTATGGAAGTTTGTTGTGAATGCTTTGGCAAGTAAACCTTGTGTTCACCCACACATTCAGCTATCTAAGTAGCAGCCTCTGATGTGGTGTGCACGCCTGACCCATGTAGGATGATCCTAAAATTCTCAAGCCTGAGACGCAAATCCTTAATGTCCACTGAAATAAAACTGGCACTACAAGAAAGAAAACTATCTTCATAAGTGCACTGTTTTAATTTTATGTCACACGGGGTTTTGCACAGTCATTCCACATGTGACACTCTTAGATTACTGAAGTCCAAGTTCATGTTCTAGATTGTATAACTTGTGCCTATTTGTGACACTTTGTTTTTTAAATACACTGTGTCATCTCCCAATCCACTAGTTCAAATGCTATGCCACCAAATATGGTTTCTATTGAGGTGATAAGATGACCAATGATGCTGCTGTTGCTGGTGTCGATGTTGCTGCTGCTGTAAAAACATATATATTGATTGGTACAGCTTATATGCAATGCTTAATTGATCTTGATGGTAGTCTATCAAACAGGCATCTCCACTATATTTGAGACCGCTGAACCCTTTTATACTCCAGTACATTCTCATTCTCAATTATCACCTCAAACTCAATGTTTGATGAAATGCCAGCATTGTCACATTGCGACCCACGACAACCCGAATAAAATGTACTTGTAAACGGATATATAGCTTTGATAGCTATGTGAATTGGTGGGGTAATAGACACACAGTCCATCTGTCATATAACCCAACTGCTGTCATGTCCATCTAGAGTTGTTGGGAGGGCTATTGGGTTGAAACAAATCTAAACATTGTACTATTCTCACGTCGCAAAGCACTCATTAATGGATTATAATGGGCCGAGAGGTACAGGCCT
The DNA here is from genome assembly GCF_023897955.1 of Schistocerca gregaria. Taxonomy (NCBI): domain Eukaryota; kingdom Metazoa; phylum Arthropoda; class Insecta; order Orthoptera; family Acrididae; genus Schistocerca; species Schistocerca gregaria. The sequence goes on from NC_064926.1 coordinate 456,762,106, forward strand.
ATTTGTCTTAACAGTAGTACTCAGTGGGGAATTAAATAATGTACTTAAGCCTATGGGAGACTGTACACATTGACAGTGGCACTGTCTGTCAGTTCTAGGATTTGGCATTAAAATCATTATTTTTGAATGCTGGGCATATGTTTCGAAGGATGTGTTAAGAACACAATTTAATCGCAACTATGACATCAAGAGTTAGCCAAAGTGTTGATGTAGGAAAATAAACGAGTGATTGTATTGTAACAATAGTGTTTTATTTTCCACAATGTATATTATCAATGTAGTAATGTATATATTAAAGTAATAATATTTCTTACAAAACTGCCAGTTTCGTCAAGAATTCTCTTACAATGGCTGAAACACGTTTCCTGCAAACAACACATGAGGAAAAGGAAGATGCACATTTAATGCAAGCAGCAATATTACGGCATGGAAAGAATGGCAATCCCACCTCTTCCTGGAAGCAAATTTTACACAGGCCATCCTTCTTGAAAGCTCTGTCACATGCTCTTTTGATTTCACTTTCAGGATAACAGCTCTGTCAGTTTTTAGAAGATTTGATAGAAGTTAAATATTAGCTGCATCCTCTGCAGCAATTATTGCATGTTTGTTCTGACAAACATTATCTACAAAATCTTTACTCTTAGCAAGAATCATACACAGACTTGGAAAACCACACAGCAAGGTCAAACCACAAATTGTGCATTTTTTCCCAACCTTTCAAACCTTCACCACAATGGAAGCACATTGCCTGATCTGTTACTAATTTAAAAGAATTCAGCTTCACACAGTTTCTCAGGGCTTTGTGACTACTATTCCACCAGTTCATACAGCTATCAAAGCCATGTTTCTGTTGACAAGTATGTCTTATTTGCTCAGTTGTGGGTCACAAGGTGTCAATGTAGGTATTTCATCGAACATTAAGTTTGAGATGGTAACTGAGAATGAGAATATCTTGCAGTGTAAAAGGGTTTGGCTCACTCAAATATTGTGGAGATACCTGTTTGATAAACTATCATACATCAAAAACAAATTAACCATTGCATTCAAGCTGAACCAAATCAACATCTATGTTTTTTTTTCAAACAGCAGCAACAATGATGACACCAGCAACAGCAGCATCAGTCATGTTTGGCGGCATAGCACTTAAGCCATTGAGTTGAGTGTTGACAAGAATTGTATTGTTAAAAATCAAAGTGTGACAAACGTCCAGAAGTAATATGATATGATGTGTTTTGCAGTTGACCAAATATATCAAGTAACTGGAAATGTGAAAATTTATTCAGTGACTTTGTGAGAAGCATAATTCAACAACAGCTGTGGGTTACTCTGAGTTAAACTAGCACAGAGATGCACAGTGGCAATATTACACACATGCTGAATTTCATGTGATAAAAAAAGAATTATTTGACATATACTGTCATATGGAAAACGGTCCTGATAAAAGGGAAAAATTGAACATACATTAAAAGTTTGTATACATGAAAACGTAATAAATTATTTTTAAAACTGTTTTATGTGTCCATTCGACAGAGCTGTTCCAGAATAGTATAGCATGATATTCTGTTTAGCAATATGTATTAAGAGGAGCAGAAAAACATGAACAATCAGTACGCCAGTAGTGACTGAATAGCGCTGCTGCATGGCGGTAACAGACAACAAAGGGCAAGATAGCATGCAATTCTTCCTGACTTACTCTTCCTATTAACACAGATCGATAAAGCCAATATCACGCAAAATTAATTTGGGACCACTCTACTGAATGAACAAGTAACAGCCTGCTTTAAAATACGTTTTGTTTGTATGGGAAAGTATACAACATTATCTGTTTATACTGGGTGTCATATGAAAGGTGTGATGAGCAGTACTTGTTTGGGCCGACTCCAGCTACTCACTGCAAAATTGAAATTGAAAATTTTTGTGGAAGCACCAGAGAAGATGTGCCTGACGACTGTTAGAAGAGACACAGTTATGTTTCTACGAGTTGTTAAAAATTAAGATTTTAAAATGAAACTAAATGAATTTCAGTAAACAGTACTCTATGTATGTTTCTGAAGCACAGTGGTAACCTTTGAAAGGGTTAAAAGGCAATCAGACAATCTGATGTCCACTCAGATCACGGTTTCGTTCGCCCAAGCCACCAAATTTTTAGCATTAATTGCAAACATTCTTGATGTCACTTGATACTTGCAATTTGAAAGGTGGCTACACTGAGTCACAGCACCAGAGATTGCACCAAAGATTATCATTCCGCCGCCTCCACTAGCAGTGGTAGTTCAGAGGTTGCTGTGGGCAGTAGTTGTTGAGAGGATGTCGAGAGCAGTACTACTTCAGAGGATGTTGAGTGCAGTTGTTATTCTGTTGGGCTAGAGAGTAGATGCCGTTCGGTTGGTGTAATGTATAGATGGAAGATGTTGCAATGATCGCAGTGTATTTTTCGTCAATATATATTGAGGTAAAAAAAAATTTCAGATTTCTTTAATGACAATGCCTTTTGGTCACAGGTTCAGTCAACAAAGCATCTGGCCCGTGTTCATGCATTAGATTTGTAATTCTGAAGTGACAGCTGACGTTGCAAGAGAAGAATTGCACCAAATTTTGACTTCGTCCTACTAATTGTTCTGCATACATTTTGGTAGCAGTGGGTGGTGGTGGTGGTGGTGGTGGAATTGACATCAAAATATGTGGGTTTTACACCTTTACGTAAAGCAACAGCTCCTTCAGTATCTAATTCTTTCATCAAACATTTTCTTAAAGAATTGGGTCATATTGATAAAGTTATATCAGATGATGGATCACAGTTTCGCTCTGAAATTTGGCTTCATACTCTACGGCGTCGTAAGATTAAACAAATTTTCATTTCACTTTTTCACCCTCAGTCTAACGCCTCAGAGAGATGGATGAAGGAAATCAATAAATTGTGTCGTCTTTATTGTCATCATAGAACGTGGAATCAGTATCTTCATACTTGTCAAAACATTCTGAATGAACTCCCTAATGATTGAACTTCTTTACCTCCTGTATTGATATTAAAAAATAAAGCACCAACAAATCGCATTTCTGAAATAGTTCCTTTTCCGCCTACACGGAAACAGCGGCATTCTGAAGTTGTGAACCTGGCTTTGCAAAATATTGCATCTGCGGCTGCTAGAAGAGAGAAATCAGCTAAATGTCCTGGTCATTTAAAAACTTTGTCAGTTGGTCAAAAGGTGTTAATTAAGTCTCATCGTTTGTCTCACAAAGGAAAAGGCTTGTGTCGCAAATTTTTGTGCTTTATAACGGTCCATATAGAGTTCGCAAAATTATTCATGGTAACACTGTCAAAGTAGAAACTCTTACATCACGGCGTTCTAAGGGAATACATCATATACCGAACGTTAAAATTTGTGTGGAATGACATACTTTTGAGAAATTAACAGTTACACGTAAACACGCAGAGAATACAGGGATACCGCGCCGTGTTTTCGCGGCGGCCCATACACAAAGCGACAGTCAGCCTGTGCGCCGCACAAGGTAGCCGTTGACCGCAGATAATTACTTCCTACGTCACGCTTACCTACGGCTGATCGAGGGCTCAGTGCGAATGCACTGACAGCCGTAGACAAATACACAGTCTAATTTCTCCAATAAAATTCAGTATAAAGCTATAGTGACTTGATAAATTATGTTATTAACGTTCAGTTTTTTTAGGATACAGTTGTATAAAATATTTAAGAACTTCAGATAAATTCTGTGTGCGTCCGACGTTAAGAGGAATTGCCATCGAGAAAATTTCAGGAAGAATGTAATTTCAAAGAAGAAAGTAATAAACTAAAAAGGTAACTATTAATTGAATATATTTTTCTGGTAACATATTTCTACTTAGGTATGTACTTTATACATAATTTGCTGCTCACGATTACGTGATTTATACTTTGTGTTAACTGATTTTGACAATGTTTTATTAATGAACAGGGTTGTTACTTGCGTATATTATGCATCGCTTTGCTGCTCTGCTTTATCACTAATGTCATATTTTTTATTGTTTTCCTGCTGTGCCTATTTATTTAAATTATAATTGTCACCTGATTAGTTGTGCTGATATGGTTATGTATGTAAGTTATACTTCGTGATTTATCTGCTTGCACCTTCATGTTTACTTTTTGAGATTACTTATGAACATTTATTTGCTTATGCTGATATGATGCTAATAACCTATTTATTATGTAAGATATATATTTGCTGCTTTGTGTGTGGATTGCATATTTACACATTTCTGTTTTGTTGTCATAACTACTCTTTAATTTGGTATATAGAAATTCTTATATACTGTGTACGAACATGGAGTTTAGGTCACACTATGGTATTAATTACAGATTGTTCGCTTGGCAGAGCCTCGTTGTAGGGATTGTGCTGTATACACTTGTTGACATTCTGTCTCTACTGGTATATTTACTCGCTATTGCATGTTTTGCTTATGCTCAGTGCTTTATATTTTAAGATGAGAAAATGAACTGCGATAATTCTACGAACTACATTGGTACAAGAAACTTCATTGAAGTCAAATGAGCTGCAGGTTTTATGGAAGCTGTATAAATTTATGCTAATAGAAATGAAGCTAACGACACGAAATACAAACATTAGCTTTAGACCATTTACAGTTATTATACTGCATTCTTCGTGAGCAATTGAAATAGCAAGTGACACTTGACACAAAGAAATACTCCACATGTTTGCTTTTTTTTGCCATGATTTATGAAGTGGCGTACACACTGTGAAATATTACGATTTATTCATTCAGAGTCTTATGTGATCATTCATACTACGTACTCGCACCTACTTACTGAAAGTTATTCAAACTGAAGGCTGTTAGAGGTCATGTACGCATTTCTTTTATTTTATGATGGACAAGGTAACCAAAATGTATTTTATAATTCATATTTTGAGTAGAATATTTGGCTCAGGTGGCTTACACAGAGGTTGTGTGTTGTCAGTGTGTCTTCGGATTGTATGGGATGATGAACTGAAGTTTACACTAGGATTTTATCTGTACTTGTTCGAGGAGACTGACTAGAGGAAAGAGTTGTTATGGAAGTGAAATGATATTGGTGATATGGTTTATATGTATCGACATATTGAAGAGGTATTATTGAAGTATTGAGATTGTGTGATGATGATTATTGGAGTTTTGGTGGATAGGAGGTAAGGTAAATGATATTGGTGATAAGGTTTATGTGTATCGACGTATTGAAGAGGTATTATTGAAGTATTGAAATTATGTTATGCTGATTATTATTGGAGTTTTGGTGGATAAGAGGCAAAGTAAGTGAGGAGCATATTTTTTTGTTGGTTTATATAGAACAAGAAGGATGAAGATGGCAGACTAGAACACTCCAGTGGAAGGAAGATTGTCTACACACACACCTTGTTAAATCAATAAGCAGTATATTTTTTTTTCGAGAGAGGAAGTATTTGCATATCTTCGCACACTGACAGTTGTTCAGCAACGGTACATTTTGATTTGGCTTGGCAAACATTGGTTTTGACATGATGACTATGATGTTGACTAACTATTATTGACTATTATACACTGTTGCCACTACTACTTGATACACATGTTGAACATCAAATTTTGACAGAATTGCATTTACACAGTTAACACTATTCAATTACGCAATAGTACTTAATACGTGGATGAACGATGAGTGAGTGTGTTTTGTGTGTTTTCCTTTCCTAATCCCAATTAATTGGTACCGACCTACCTCCTAAATATTATTTTACTTGTTTGTTATGGCTTGCACTGACACCCATAAATATAATAGGTTTACTGATATTTATCTATTTGAAATAGTTAATATAACAATTATCTGATATCATTTGTGTGTTTAATATAATTTTTATGTTTAGTGTAAGACTATTGATAATAATTCTGTAAAAGCAATTGTGTGTGCATTCAAACTGTTGTGCTTACACCTATTAACATTGGTGGGTGCCACTTGGAAGTGTTTAGTCTCTGCTGAGGAACTCTGATGAACTGTCTAATTATTGCTGGTGAATATTATGGACTGTTACCTGCACCTGTTCAACATTGGTGGGTGCCACTTGGAAATGTTTAATTTCTGCTGAGGAACTCTGATGAACTGTGTAATTATTGCTGGTGAATATTGTGGACTATTACCGGCACCTGCTCGCCATTGCTGGGTGCCACTGATGGAACTGCTTCTACTGAAATGATGTCACTTGTTGCTGTCTGCACCTGTTCAACATTACTGGGTGTCACTGATGGAACTGCTTCTACTGAAATGATGTCACTTGTTGCTGTCTGTGCCTGTTCAACATTACTGGATGCCACTGATGAAACTGCTGCTACTGGGATAAGGTCACTTGTTGCTGTCTGCACGTGTTCAACATTACTGGGTGCCACTGATGGAACTGCTTCTACTGAAATGATGTCATTTGTTGCTGTCTGCACCTATTCAACATTACTTGGTGCCACTGATGGAACTGCTGCTACTGAGATGAGATGTCACTTGGTGCTGTCTGCACCTGTTGACCACTGCTGGGTACCACTGTTGGAGCTGTTCAAATACTGCTGATGAAATGTTATGGGACTGCTATTTGCACCTGTTGACGATTGCTAGGTGCTACTGTTGGAATAGTCAACTCCTCTGAGGAGTGCGAATTGTTTATTGAACTACTGAAAAGATTTTATGTGAATATTTGTGTAAACTGATTTATTGTGTATTTACTGTTTATGAAATGTTATGGGACTGCTATTTGCACCTCTTGACCATTGCTGGGTGCTACTGTTCGAACTGTCAACTACTCTGAGGAGTGTTACTTGTTTATTGAACTATTGAAAAGATTTTAAGTCAATATTTGTATAAACTGATTTATTGTGCATAGACTGTTTATGAAATGTTATGAGACGCTTACCTGCACCTATTCTTCTTTGCTGGTGCCATTTATTGAGACTGTTTAACTACTCTGAGAAATGATACTTGCGTAAACTATTATGTAAAATCACATGTATGCAAGCCTTTGTATTCCTTACTGTATTATTATATATAAGGTTATTGAAGGGTCTGTGCAAAGTCAAAATTTATTTAGTTATGTAATATTTACATAGCAATATCATCTTTTTATTTTTGTCTGTGTTTTTTGGACGAATATGGTGGTATTTTCAAAAATACCACCAAATTCTAGTCCATGGAGGAGGGGCATACGAAAGGTGGCTACACTGAGTCACAGCGCCTGAGATTGCGCCAAAGATTATTATTCCGCCCCCTCCACTAGCAGTAGTAGTTCAGAGGTTGCCATGGGCAGTAGATGTTGAGAGGATGTCGAGAGCAGTTGTTGTTCTGTTGGGCGAGAGAGTAGATGCTGTTCGGTTGGTGTAATGTATAGATGGAAGATGTTGCAATGATCACAGTGTATTTTTCGTCAATATATATTGAGGTAAAAGAAATTATTTCAGATTTCTTTAATGACAATGCCTTTTGGTCACAGGTTCAGTCAACAAAGCATCTGGCTCGTGTTCATGTATTAGACTTGTAATTCTGGTTTCTATGTGCAATTATAGTATTTCTGGTTTTTTTAATTCGTTCATTGTAAATGGTATTTAAAATATCTTGTCATATTGATGAAGAACCGTGCCAGATACATGTACGTTAAGTCACACTACCACACACAGAACAGTTACACTTGTGCTTTGTTGTTTCGTAGCTTTTATAGTTGCAGGGGACTTAATTAATCAATTGTGTTAACGGAAACTTCTTGTCATTCTTTATTGTTATTTTATGCAGTCAGATTGCGTACTAATGCTACTCAGGGCCAACCGGTTACGAGACTTCGTAACTGGACACACAGCTACTAAAATTATTGCATTTTAATTAAGCCCCCATGCATTGGTCACCACAATAGGCTCAGGAAGATCATGCTTATAATGGTATATTTGACCATTTCCATTAGGGTTTTGGTAACCACAACAAGAATGTGCTCCTTTAGGGCAAAGTCTGTGAACAGGGTGGTCATCTATGGACAACTTATGAAACTAGGTGGCTGATGCACACCAATCTGCCAAAGGGCAACCTCTGGTAAAGCACTACGGTGTTCACAACATGCTTTTGGGCTGACGACAACTTTACATTTCACAAGTGTCAGAATTATTCATTTCCTTAGTGAAATCCTCTTTTGAGTTTGTCTAATAGCCAGTCCATAATAACTCTGAAGAAGGTCTGTTTCAGTTTCTGTCACTCTGCCTCAGCCAGACAGATTTTCCATCAGATAGAAACTTGCCTTTCATTTCTCTTCATAGCTTCCTCAAACTAGCACCCATCCTCTTTTTCACAAGTCCAAACACTCCAGTTTTGTTACTAAGTATCACCATGAACATTGAACTCATTAATTATATTGAAAGCTATAGATTCCCGATCACCTTGATACTTCGTATATCTAAAGTTATAGATGGACACCGACTTCCGAAATTTTTTTAGAGCTCCATCACACTCTATACCTCCATTGTAACCAGGATAATTCTTAGACCACTGATGTTCAATATGTCCTTCAGTGTTACCATGGCAGGTGTGGCAGTACTTAGATAACCACTCAACATCAACAATTTTTCCATTCTCCAGGGAAGTAGCACTTACAAAACCATTCAAGGAATGATATCCTCAAGGTTGCCAAGCCCCATCAAGTGCAACAGCAATGTCCCTGGTTCAACTAATATTTACAGTTTCTTCTATTGCATGTTTCATAGATGCTTTAGAGACAACCGTCAAGGAACCTAGAAGTATTTTTATGTACTTGCTGAACCTACTGGGAAGAAGAGGAAGGTCCATCAAACCATTAAACGTTTGAGCAGCATTTCTTCCTTTTCCTACTGCGCACATTGCATACACTAACTTTAAATTCATAGCATACGAATTATGCACAGTGTTCAACATCATTTATGAGGTAGATTTATTGCAGGATCTACACAGAACAACTTATTTTGATGCTAAACCATTCCTGCTACTTTGTTGTTCAGTTATTTACAGACAGCCTACACCATCACATTGTTTACATTTCGCCACTTCCTTTATCAAAGAAGGTAAGACGCCCACATCAACAACAACAATAAATTCACTACAAACATTGTCACTGTTAACACAAAAAGTTGTATCACCAGGAGGTGTGCCATGTGGGAGATTTTTCCCTAAAAAGCTGATATATAGGTTACTTTCAACTGTTTGACTTGCTTTGTTTGTTAACTGTTTACCACGGAATTTCCTTTTATTGAATTTCTTGATGTATGGCATAGTTCATATTTATTGCACACTCAAGTACATGTACTTCCACAAATATATGTATCACTTGGGGAACAAACATTCAGTAACATGTGAACAAGCTGCTTCAGTGAAACAAAAGTAAATAATAGCAAAGATAATGATTTACAGGTACTATAAACCTGCACTGTTACCAGCATATACAATGTATCATACGTATAATCACTGGAAACAGAAAGTTCGCTGTTCTGTTCGAAATAATACTAGTTTATGTAACAGAAATAAAGTGGGTGTGATGGTATATATGACCATCACTTTAAAATTTGGTGTATATAAGTCTTTTTCATTTGAAACCCTATAATGTACATATCAATGTAATCAGGAAAGACTATAGAATTTAATAAAGTAATTAAAAAATTTGATTTTCCACTACTTATAAGTACCCCGTATCCTTAAGCTCCTGATGTGCTCCTCCTTTCCTAGTGGTATTTACTGTTCTGAATTCTTCAAAATCAGTGTACTGGTACTTCACTTTTAAACATAATGGCATTTCTTCATCAAAACGAAAAGCTGTCGCTTCAGAAAATCGGCACTTTTCTACCGACCTAAACAGAGTTTCCCTCACATTTGGCGAAGAAAGGGTTCAAGATGTTGCTTTCACATACTACAGAAATAAAATAGTTTGGCAGCTATACTTGTACTGGAGGAACTGTGGTGTCACACACCTAATTGTGGCTGTGCAGGATTAGCTGAGAAGTCCTGGACTGTGTGGCTGTTCCCGGTGGAGGTTCGAATCCTCCCTAGGGCATAGGTGTGTGTTTGTCCTTAGGATAATTTAGGTTCAGTAGTGTGTAAACTTAGGGACTGATGACCTTTGCAGTTAAGTCCCATAATATTTCACACACATTTGAACATTTTTGAACCTAATTGTGAGGAACTTTTGATATTCTGTAGGAATAGTTATAAGTATTTTATGTAAATGCCAAATAGACATTGATGTCATCACAGGTACTATGATATAATAAAAATGAGATATGTGCCTTTGTGATATCAATATTAGACCCCACAAGAGGTTCTGAAATGAGATGCTATTATATTTTCTGTGGAATTAGTAAAATGAACAACATTTCTGTGACTTTAAGGAGGTGCTGACATCTTTTCCAGTTCTAGCACTATACACCGAGAATACTGTGATGGACGTGCCTACTGACAGTAATGCATATTGGATATTTCATACACAAGAAGGTGCCACAGAACTGATTCCTTATGTCTTAATTGCACACTCCAAGTGTGGGAAGAGTTACTTTTTCCCCACAAAGAGTGCTAAGGAGCTGAGTGAGTTTTGACTGTATTTCTTGGTTGCTAATTCCCTATTTTTGTAAAACTTGAAAGATTTATTATCATACCTGGGAAGAATGGCACTGATCCTTCAGAAGCAGTGTCACAGTGAACTTCAGTCCCCAACATTAGCACAAGAATGCTGACTGCCTTTTGAGGAAGTTCCTAAAGGATCACCCCCATCTGTCATCACTGCCATTCTGAACAAAGGAAGGTCCTAGTATTGGTGAAAATCAGAAAAACCCTAGAGAGTAGATTCCAGCAAAGGAGAATACTGTTTTACTGATGGATCACTGTATGAAATGAGTTATGATTCAATCAGATAGTACTGGTTACTCAGCATTCCAAGTAACACATATGAAGTCATGTCGAAGTATTTGCATGACATTGCAACATTTGGTCACCTGTTATTGGAGAGATCCCTAGACACAAGCAAATGCAAATTTAGTTTTTTGGATGCTCTGCAGAGCATATGAAAGTTAACTCAGTCTGAATTGGAATATGTCAGTATGTTTACAAATAAGTTTCACAAGTAAGAAGAAAAAATGCTTAACCAATGGTCAATTATGTAATAGTTTTTGTTCAAATCTTAATCAACAATAAAATCAATGGTAATAAAGCATGTATATATTATAATTATTCAGACATTTATAGAGTTGAAAAACAGCCAAGCAGAAACGATTCCAAATTTTTTACACCAGATGAAGCATGACTGGTGAGGCATTCCTCTATAGTTAGCACTTCTCCCTCCAACTCTACTTGTGTGGCGTTGTCACAGCCTGCCTGCAGCCTTCAATTTGTTCATCATAAATCAAATGGGCAGTGTTGTACTGTGTCATAATTCTAACCAACACGACACCAGTACTGTCTGAATGTTTAGTCTATAGTCTATCATGCCAGGATGAGAGAGAACCAAAAAAATTAAAATTGCTACATGCTTGCAACTGAATTCAACAACCATCTATCTGTACTCCTCAAAAGCTGTCCCAAGTATTGTAAGAGTAAGTTTAAACATTCTAAACAATTACTGTTATAATTAACATATAATATTAATATGATAACAAATAATATACTCACAGTGATAAAACTTAATGCTACATAGAAAATCTCTGTCTTTAATCAATAACACTTTGCACACCCAGTCGTGTAAAGTAATGAGCGTACAAAACACATCCATTGTTATGGTGATACTTTGTATATCATTAGCTCGCTATCGCTCGACACTGTACTGCTTGTACTCCCATGTATTTAGGATACAGTATCTATTCAGGATTAAACTAACAGTTTAATTTATCATGACTAAGTATGGAGATTACACTCATTAAAATGTTTAACTGAGTCATACATACAGTCAGCCAGAATACTGGCACACTACAGCACTTAAAATTCGCGTCCATTTCTTTGGACTGGGACGTTAAATGGAATAGGACTACTTAATAATACACTCATCATTAATTATGCTCAGTATGCATTCAAAATTAGTTAAAACATTGATGTATTCAATAAACGATTTCCTTCTACACTGACAATCTGAGCCAATGTCAGTGTAATGATTCAGTTAGGTATGTAAATATGAATTCCTTTTATCTATATAACACCTTTATTTTTCTCGTTTTTCTTTATCAAAATCTGGTGAACTGCTATTGTAAAACATTTTAGAACACCCCCAACGGGGTCCTCGCTCTTATTCTCTTTTAATATGTCAGTGAAATTGTTAATAAACTGATTTAAATTTCTTCTGTTGTATTAGGATATTCTCTGAATCAATTGTGTCTCCACCACTGTTTGGATACCAGCTTAAAACTGATATTATCAGCCATACTTTTTATTTATTTTATCCTTTCTATTTTATTTTCTATGAGGGAATAAATACGCAAAGGGGAAAATAAAACTTATGTGATTCAGAACTAATTTTAACTTACTAGCACTTTACTTGTTATTATCCTCAAAGTTCTTCAGTTACATTTACAAGGTGTTATCATGTATGAGTGACAGCAAGAGCTAACTTCCAAACGAATCGATATGTAACGCACCAACAAAATTCAAACAAAAAGCGTGAGCACCACTACCACTTGTGTCCCTTAAATTAGAATGATTCTAGACTAAAATTCTGCCTCTTCTGGTGTTGGCTATGGCATTATGTCTATCAGATCCTAAGTTAGAGTGCGCAGTGTGACACAGTAGGCTCGTTTTCTTGTGTCTCTGTGTCTTTTAACTGGTCAGCTATTAATTGAGACTTCTTCTCAACGAAAAAACCACCTTAAAACGACACTAACCGCGTAGTACATACATACAAAATTATACAAGATGGCAGCCGAAGTAAATCGCGAATGTGATATTCCTGTTAGTAAACAAACAAATTGCGAGAAAATGTGTGAAAAGTGCAAACAATTCAGTGTTTACCTTAATAATATGTGCTTGGTGTGTCATGTTGCCAGAAAAACAACCGAAATAAAGACTGACGTTTCGTTCTCAACTACAGAGAACATCTTCCGAGGTGAGTCGACGAGAACGAAACGTCAGGGAGAAGAAGTTCTACAGATCGACCACGGCAATTTAGCCTAGAAGTGTTTACTGATGAATACTTGGGATTGTAAGAAAAAAATTAAGCTCTGATAATAAAACAATTTATAGCCTTCCATTCAAAGACATAAAAGAAGGGTGTATACATGGAGAACCCTGGAGATACTAAAAGGTATCAGATAGATTATATAATGGTAAGACAGAGATTTAGGAACCAGGTTTTAAATTGTAAGACATTTCCAGGGGTTATGACCTGTAGAATAAAATTGAAGAAACTGCAAAAAGGTGGGGATTTAAGGAGATGGGACCTGGATAAACTGAAAGAACCAGAGGTTGTACAGGGACCTGGATAAACTGACTAAACAAGAGGTTGTACAGAAATTCAGGGAGAGCATAAGGGAAAAATTGAGAGAAATGGGGGAAAGAAATACAGTAGAAGCAGAATGGGTAGCTTTGAGGGATGAAGTAGTGAAGGCAGCAGAGAATCAAGTAGGTAAAAAGACGAGGGCTAGTAGAAATCCTTGGGTAACAGAAGAAATATTGAATTTAATTGATGAAAGGAGAAAATATAAAAATGCAGTAAATGAAGCAGGCAAAAAGGAATACAAACATCTCAAAAATGAGATCGACAGGAAGTGCAAAATGGCTAAGCAGGGATGGCTAGAGGACAAATGTAAGGATGTAAAGGCTTATCTCACTAGGGCTAAGATAGATACTGCCTACACTAAAATTAAAGAGACCTTTGGAGAAAAGAGAGCCACTAGTATGAATATCAAGAGCTCAGATGGAAACCCAGTTCTAAGCAAAGAAGGGAAAGCAGAAAGGTGGAAGGAGTATATAGAGGGTCTATACAAGGGCGATGTACTTGAGAACAATATTATGGAAATGGAAGGAGATGTAGATGAAGATGAAATGGGAGATACGATACTGTGTGAAAAGTTTGACAGAGCACTGAAAGACCTGAGTCGAAACAAGGCCCCCGGAGTAGACAACATTCCATTGGAACTGCCTTGGGAGAGCCAGTCCTGACAAAACTCTACCATCTGGTGAGCAAGATGTATGAAACAGGCGAAATACCCTCAGACTTCAAGAAGAATATAATAATTGCAATCCCAAAGAAAGCAGGTACTGACAGATGTGAAAATTACCGATTACAGATTAATAAGCCACAGCTGCAAAATACTAACGCGAATTCTTTACAGGCGAATGGAAAAACTAGTAGAATCCTACCTTGGGGAAGATCAGTTTGGATTCTGTAGAAATACTGGAACGCGTGAGGCAATACTGACCTTATGACTTATCTTAGAAGAAGGAATAAGGAAAGGCAAACCTATATTTCTAGCATTTGTAGACTTAGATAAAGTTTTTTACAATGTTGACTGGAATACTCTCTTTCAAATTCTAAAGGTGGCAGGGGTAAAAGACAGGGAGTGAAAGGCTATTTACAATTTGTACAGAAACCAGATGGCAGTTAAAAGAGGGACATGAAAGGGAAGCAGTGGTTAGGAAGGGAGCGAGACAGAGTTGTAGCCTCTCCCCAATGTTATTCAATCTGTGTATTGAGCAAGCAGTAAATGAAACAAAAGAAAAATTCGGAGTAGGTATTAAAGTCCATGGAGAAGAAATCAAAACGTTGAGGTTCGCCGATGACATTGTAATTCTCTAAGAGACAGCAAAGGACTAGGAAGAGCAGTTGAACGGAATGGACAGTGTCTTGAAAGGAGGATATAAGATGAACATCAACAAAAGCAAAGCGAGGATAATGGAATGTAGTCAAATTAAATCGGTTGATGCTGAGGGAATTAGATTAGGAAACGAGACACTTAAAGTAGTAAAGGAGTTTTGCTATTTGGGGAGCAAAATAACTGATGATGGTCGAAGTAGAGAGGATATAAAATGTAGATTGGCGATTTGCAAGGAAAGCGTTTCTGAATAAGAGAAATTTGTTAACATCGAGTATAGATTTAAGTGTCAGGAAGTCGTTTCTGAAAGTATTTGTATGGAGTGTAGCCATGTATGGAAGTGAAACATGGACGATAAATAGTTTGGACAAGAAGAGAATAGAAGCTTTCGAAATGTGGTGCTACAGAAGAATGATGAAGATTGGATGGGTAGATCACATAACTAATGAGGAAGTATTGAATAGAATTGGGGAGAAGAGGAGGTTGTGGCACAACTTGACTAGAAGAAGGGATCGGTTGATAGGACATGTTCTGAGGCATCAAGCTATCACCAATTTAGTATTGGAGGGCAGTGTGGAAGGTAAAAATCGTAGAGGGAGACCAAGAAATGAACATACTTCGCAGATTCAGATGGATGTGGGTTGCAGTAAGTACTGGGAGATGAAGAAGCTTGCAGAGGATAGGGTAGCATGGAGAGCTGAATGAAACCAGTCTCAGGACTGAAGACCACAACAACATTCAAAGACATGGTGTAGGGAAACTCCCAGTAGTGATCAATTCTAAGACAAGTTGGATTTGGTCACAACAGTTTACAAGGGACAGTAAAGATAATGCAACAGAAAAAGTAACAAGTGTTCCTCCCAGTAACAACAATGATTTAATGTTATTTCATGTTAATGTACAATCCCTAAGACATAAGCTTAATGTGTTACAGTACTTAGCACACAAAATTAACTGTAGCATACTGTGCATTAATGAGCATTGGTAGCATGACTCAGAAATAGATTTGTGTGTACCTTATGGTTACATATTAGCCACAAAATATTGTAGAACAAATATTGCACATGGTGGAGTTGCAATCTATATCAAAGAAAACTTAACTCTGCAGCATTCAGTGATAGACCAACACAAACATTGCATTGAAGGTGTATTTGAAGTAGCAGTCATAGTAGTGCGTACCCCAAAAAATATCATTGCTTCTGGGTACCGTACGCCAGCCTCTGATGAGGAAGTTCTTATAGGTAAACTAAATTCACTAATCAAATTATTCAGTAAACACAAAAATCACAAAATTTTTATTGCAGGCTACTTCAGTGTCGATATAAGGGAAAGTAGAAAAAATGTAAATGACGTGGTTAACAGCCCAAAGGCACTAAACCGCTACTGTATGAATGACAAACCTACTAGACTAGATGCATGCATGTAATTAATAATGTAAATCAAGTTCAATTAAAGCATGATCTAATTAAGTTATAGTTATCTGATCATGATGGGGTATGGATTAGAATAGGCAGTATGAACCCAGAGAGAACTAAACAGTTAGTCACTTTCAGAATGCTAAAAGAGAACAATATTGTACAGTTGAAACGTGAACTGAAGGTGGCAGATTGGCCAAATAAACTACACAATATAAAAAAATCTTGATGAATGTTTCTCTATGTTTTTACATGTCATTCAAAATGCAGTAGATATTCACTGTCCACTTATCACAAAAAGCTGCACCCCTAACAAGGGAAAAAATCCTCAGCAGTCTAAGTGGTACACTGCAGAGCTCAAGCAAATGAGGAGACTGTTATTTATACTAAAAAATAATAGTGATAAAAAGGAGGAAGCCAGGAAACACTACATGACCCTTAAGAAGTTGTACAAATATAAAATAAAATCACCTAAATGTAAAGTAAATGATGAATATATTGTACACTCAAAAAATGCCTAACAAGCAGCATGGAATACAATAAAAAGTGAAATCAATATGAGCAAACTGGGAGACATAGTTCCTATAGATTGCAACATCCTTAACAAATATTTTATAAATTGTGCCAGCTCTCATTCTTCTCCTTCTTCTTCTTCTTCTTCTTTGGGTAAAAATAATTCTGATAATATTTCAGCTTCTGTAACCCTTCTTAAACAACAAGTATCAGTAACCAAGAAATTCTGTTGGTCAAAAATCACCTCTGGCCACATTATCAAATCTATAAACAAACTTAAAAACTCAAAAACAGAGGACTATTACAGGCTTAGTAACAGTATTGTTAAAAACATAGCCACTGCATTCTTAATGCCACTAACATATCTGACGAATCGCATACTTGAAGAAGGAATATTCCTTGGATGTCTGAAATTGACAGTGACACTCCCAATCTATAAGAAAGGTGACAGATAAACGTCAAACAATTACAGACCTATATCAATAGTGCCCATTATATCGAAAGTAATAGAAAACTACATACATATGCAAATTTACAAGTATTTTGAAAGTAATAAATTATTAAGTAAGAACCAGTTTGGCTTTGATCTGAACTATCGACAACCAAAGCAGTTGAATGTCTCCTTACTAATATATACAAAGGATATGAAAACAAGAAACTCACTTGTGCTACACTGTTAGATTTAACAAAGGCATTCGACTCAGTCACACATGAAATAATGATAAAAAACTAGAACATTATGGTATTGTAGATAAACCATTACAATTTTTTTTCGATGATACTTAAGCAATATGGAACAATTAGTAAAAACTAACTATCAAAAGTCAACACCCATGGAAGTCAATAGAGGAATTCCGCAAGGCTCAGTGCTTGGCCCTTTCCTGTTCATTGTTTACATCAATGACTTCCCAAATTATATGTCTTGCAACAATGTACTGTATGCTGATGATGTGACACTGATAACAGATGGAGAAAATATCCAAGATGTCATAGAATACAACAAAGTAGTAACTGAAATGAGCAGTGGCTGGTGCAGAGCCAATCTCTTATCAATAAAGAAATTGAAAACTGAAGAAATTTACTTCATCCTGAAACCAATTAAACAGAATACAAACAATGTCAAGTTACTAGGTTTACATATAGATCAAAACCTTACATGGCACAGACACACAAATTATCTAAGTGGCAAACTTGCTCAAACTCCCTTTCTATTACATAAGCTCAGACACGTTATCAGTAAAAATCTGCTAATTTCCACATACTTTGCTTTTTTCCATTCACAGTTGCAATATGGGGTTCCTCTTTGGGGTAACTCAGTGGGTTCAAGTACCATCCTCAAGTGGCAAAAGAAAGCAGTCAGGTGCATTTTAAGACTAGCACCAAGACAAAGTTGCAAAAATCATTTCAAAGAACTAAAGATAATGACACTACATAGTATATACATTTATAATTGTTTAATATATGCTAAAGAGAACGTAAAGAACTGAAGTCATGTTCATAATATTCGAAATAGTAGTAACATAGACCTACCATACACAATGCTGACATTAACACAAAAGAACCATAAACACCTTAGCTTAAAATTTTATAACAAACTCCCAAAGACTGTGAGTGAACTGCCGATGAATGACTTTAAGCAAACAATAGAAGTGTGGCTCAAATGTACGCCATATTACTCACTTGATTAGTTTCTAAACAGTGACACAAAAGAGATATGCTACATGAAACAAACAACTGTCATGTGAATTATACCTATATGTTTGTGACAATAATGTACCAACAAAGACTTTTTACATGGATATGTAAGACGTTCCATAAATATATCTTGATACTATTGTATATTTAACTGTTATGATTTATTATAATTATTCTTATTATGATTATTATTACTATTGTGAATGAATAATTGATGTATTATCAATATTACTTTAGCATGCATAACTGCTTGCCCTGCACAGGCAGAATTCTGTAGAATAATAATTATTGTAATTTTTAAAAAAATGTATTGAACACACTGACGATGCCAATTGTATGGAAAACATACTGAAAGGCAAATAAAGATTCTGTTCTGTTCTACACAACATACGATTCATAGCTTCAGCTAGTCACCTTTCCGTGAGCACTCTACCGACCAACAATCAGTCACAACCTCCAGTCTGTTGGTATTTATGAATAAGGAACAGGTTAAAACTTTACAGACCTTTTCCAGACCAGTTAATAAATCCAGTAACAAAGAAATGCAGTGTCTTATGACTCACTACAGCGTCAATTCAACAGTAATGTTGCGTACAATTAAGCCTGTTCCATTCAAGAATACATGATGTTACACAAGAAATTTCGAATTTTTTCAATCGGAACTGGCTGAGAAAAATAACGTGTTGTGTTACTCATACAGAAATGATCTCGTAGTTGCAGTTTCAAAACTTGTAAAGTTTTGCAAATGATACAAGATAAGAAATAAAAAATATCAGTCCTCTTACTGAAAAGGTGGCTAATAAAATATCTGGAGACATTAACAGATGATTTGAGGCAAATGGTTTATCATTGATTTTTGTCAAGACTTACTACATACAGTTCTGTTCTTCTCACAGAACTCCACAGGCAATATAAAATATTTGTCAAACAACAAAACACAGAAAACAGAAAGTGATAGGTTTTTGGGACCACCAATGACTCACAGGCCTGAATTGGAAACTCTGCTACCTAGAACTAATGGAGCACCTTGGTTTAGCTGTGTTTGCAGTAAACGTTGCTACTGAAGGGTATTTAGAAAATGAAGGAACTAGCTTATTCTAGATAATTCCATTCATTAATGAGTTATGGAATCAATTTAAGGAAAATTCATGTTACAAGAACAGTATTTTCAGGATATGGAAATGTGTTATAAGAATTATATATCTGTTGTTTATTCAAGAACTTACTGCAGAGACTTCTCCATAGAAATGGTTTTTTTACAATTACTTCATAATACATATATTGATTAATGTTCCTTATCATAGCCAATATTTCTCTTTTCACAAAAGTAGTGAAAAGTATGAATATAACACCAGGAACAAAAATAACTTCTATGAAGACCTCAGAGGGCTAACATTATTACAGAAAGTAGTCAGATAAATATATTACTCATGCATGTATTCATGCAAACAAATGTAACATATACATGTATATTCAACAAACTACATGAGTACATTAAGTGTCATGTAGGTAATTTTTTGGAGCTTAAGATAGAATTAAATAAATTTTTATTGAGCAAACTACTTCTGCTCTATTGATAACTCTCTTCAAAGAAAGTCTTAAATTTAATGTTTTGGGTTAATGTATAATTATAATTAGCACTGTAAACAATAATGTCACTTGACTTCTGTCCACTTCCCAGAGACCACTCTTTATGTGCTCCATGGAATACAACTAACAGAATGTAAAAAAAAACAAAAAAAGAAGATTCCCTGATACTTTACAAACTTGTTTTAGCATAGTGTTTGGGCAGTTCGATAGAATTCAATATTATATGTAGACTGGAGCAGTATCTGTTCTTTATGCTTGCATAAAAAAAGCCTTACAAAGATTTAAAGTCACTTCTTTTCATTCAGAAAGGTGTCCACTATTCAGCAATATGTATTTTCAATAACAAGACAGCAGCTACAAAATATTTAGCTAATAATATAGTTTAGTTTGAAAAAAGTCTAAAGGATTTATTGGTGGAAAACTCTTTTTACTCCGCTGATGAATTTCTTAGCAGAACCAGTTGCTCAGTGTATGCTATTACAGTCATTTGGGACAACTTTGTACCACTTTATACCATTTTCTGAAAATACTAGACACAAAATAAATTACACATCGCCACAGATATTGTACATTTTACGTCTATAGCTACTGAGGGCTTGGGAAAATAGAAATATATACTATTACGCCCTATTATAGTAAAGTTTTAACTTGAATACTGGTAAAGAGTTACATTATCTTTCAGGGTAACTTCAGATCATCTTAAAAACATAAAATTTTGTCTATATCCAATGCTCTGAGTAAATTTAGATCATGCCAGAAGTACAGCAGTTGTTAATTAGAAGTAAAAACAAACAGTGTTAATTCAATATTGCAAGTTTACTTTCAGATATCAAGATATTTGTGTCGACCTGGCATTGCTCAACTTAAATCGCTGCCACCAGAAGCTGTCTTCAAGGCCAATGTAATTAAAGGTTCATCACTGTCCTAAGAGATTGCAGTAAGTTAAGATAGCTGAAACACTATCTAGAAATCACAGACATTACGAAATTGTTATTTTTAGTACAAAATAATGCAATAGGCGAAGCAGAAGCCATTTGAAAAAAAAATTGGTAAGTGGTAAAAAGATACTGTGACTGGTAAAAAGCTACCATTATTGACTCTAATAATATGACATAATGTGAACAGTGATTACAGTCTGACTTGTGTAAGGATTTTGCGCAGTAATATGTTAATTGTAAAGAAGTGCTGTAAAATGCTTTTTATTCAATTTTTTCGTGAGATAATGCTTGCCTGCAATGGCCTAAGAATTATTATGTGCACCTAACTGTACTGAACATTTAATATTTGGTGACAAGTTTTATATCTTTTGAAACGTAAATATGCTTGAGGATTTTTTTATATATTCCACATCCACAAATGCAATTTCATGTAATCTGGGGGAGATAAATTAGTATACCTGTTCGTATTTTGTAAATATTTATTGACATTCTTCTTTTCGGACATGTTCCACATCCCAGAGGATTTCCTCAATATACTTAAATTGGGACAAAAAATATATCACATTTAATCTAATGTAAACTTTGAGAACTAAAGCGTGCGTCACCAAGGATGGAACTTTCACGCATAGAGGAGGAGTGGTAAGGAATCGTGGGGCGGGGCGGGGGGGATGAGAAGTGCACATCTGGAGCAGGAGGGAAAGGGCAAATAAAGTCCATGTTGTCAAACTGCATTGCTGCGGATAACAGTCAGGCTCATTTGCATATGGTACATTGTATTATATGTTCAATTCTGTGAGGGGAATAATAAATATTAAATCCGATTTCGATCAATCGTCATGAGAGAAATATTAATTCATGTCCACTACTGCACATATTTACTCTGTGTAATGTTGGGAGGCTAGAACAGCTTTGTGAAGACATGAAGTACGATTTTTCTCAAAACGACATTGAAACTGCTCGCAACAATTACCATTTATTGCGATGGTGAACTGCATTACAAGTAAAAATTTAATAGATGGAAAAATTAACTTCAAACACAAGCTGAAATCATTATATTGCTTGACAACTGCTTCTGCTCAACAGTATTTTGAAAAAATGTGTAAGGAGTGGTTGATGTGTGTGTGTGTGTGTGTGTGTGTGTGTGTGTGTGTGTGTGTGTGTGTTTTGACTATAATTAAGTATAATTACTGCATGTAAAAAAATTAGTGGTAGAAAAGACTAATGTAAAAGACTCATTGTCTATTACCTCATGTGCAGGTAATTCACTGTATGTTATCTTGAATGTTTTTTTTTCCTCACACATACCCTTAAAACCCTATTCTATGGGGCTACAATGACAGTGACCCTTGGGTAAACGCAAAACTGTGTGCTCCAATTCACATGCAGAGAAGTCAAGTTTGTACATTCTGTCGCCTGACTTGTATAGTATAAATTAACGAGCTGCAGGAGATCGGCAAGATTTGTTTTATATGGTGCTTACTATTTTTATTTTTAAGCTGGGGACAAATATCCGCTTTTCTGGTGTTTGTACTTGATTTTTTTTCTATAAGTGTTGTATTGTAACAGGCAACGAATGATTTTGAAGCAAGGTATGACAAGAATTGTGAATTATGTCACGAGACTGACAGCATTCATTGCCGAATGGTAATCACTGCTCTTTTTCTTGCACATTAATACGAGGTTATTCTCAGAATTATACCAGAAGGGTCAGCACACAGAATAATTATCCAAGAACCTATCCCTATGAGAACTTTAAAACAGCCAGTACTATCACTCATTTTCCAGCAGCTATTCTTGGAAATATTTCATCAAGGTAATACACTGAAAAATTACCCCTTCTCTTGCATCGTGAATCTTTATATGGGATATAGTTCATACTGCACATTGGTCACTTCTTTGACTAAAAACTGTCTTCTTAACATATCTGGAACCAAAGACTTTTAAACTTCTTTACCTTGGAGAAGCACTCACCATTGAAGCCTGCATAACTGTAACACGCTTTTGTTATGTCGGGCATTCATCATTCACATGGAGCACTTTAAAACATCGTTGTTAAAACTATCAGTTTGTGTTACAGGTTCCCTGCGACTCTGCTGCTTACCAGGCGACACGAAACCAACTATTTCTACAGTTCCTACAGCTCTCACACTTTCCTTTACAGTTCTCTTGATCGAAACCACATGGTTCTGGAGTCGGTTCTTGTGTGTTTCCAATGTCAATAGTAGGAGACCTCCTTTTAAATTTCCGTTTGAAAATGTTATAAGTGCGGTTAATAATCCTCCTCACCTGCTTGTGAAGCACCTCACGTTTATTGCCATCACCTGTCTCTTTTTCAATCGCACTTAAACAATTACAAGATACACATTCACAGCTATACTGCTGCAAGAAAGAAAAAAAAAAGGGAAACAAAAAATTTGGTAGATGAATGAATAATTTGGCTGTCGTAAAGTTCGGCAACAGTGCAACATGAGGAACAGAGATTTTCGCCCTCTAGATGTAACTCTCTGCTAGCCGCTCGGAAAGAGAATGAATGTTTCAAGAATGAGATTTTCACTCTTCAGCGGAGTGTGCGCTGATATGAAATTTCCTGACAGATTAAAACTGTGTGCCGGGCCGAGACTCTAACTCGTCACCTTTGCCTTTCTCGGGCAAGTGCTCTACCAACTGAGCTACCCAAGCACCACTGACGATCCTTCCCCGCAGCTTCAGTTCTGCCATTACTGGCCGCTGGTGGTTAGTGGAGGGGGATGCGCACAACGGCTGAAAATTGGGCTGCCTTCTTACATGATGCGAACAATAATACCTATGCTTCAGTGATGAACCTACTCTAGTTTTCCGTTGGCAGTTTTGTTGTCTATATGGCACAGATATTAAATGGCAAGACACACTTGAGCTTTGTGTTTTGCAAAGTTTAGGTTCAGATTCATCTAGATTGTACTTTAATTGATTGATCTTCGAGGGAAGGAGAACTTTGTGATCATTTTAAAAATATCACGAGAACTAATGTTTGCCATTAGGGAACAACTGTTGTATGTTTACGATGACTAAGCTTTCTTCCTCCAGCTTTTCATGTTTTAAGTAAAATGAAATTTTTCGTAATCCAGATTCTGTTTTACCGCCTTCAGAGGCCAATCTGCTGCGAAGGCGGTAGCAGATCCTCGGAACTCTGTGTTCTTTATCTTCATTGCTCGGTGAGTTGGTATGTCTCTGAATTCTGTAGGGTAGGTCAAAACCAAGTCGGAAGGTAGGTGTTGTTGCAAAGCAATTGGTTAAACGTTGTATCAGGTTTGTTATTTCGTCGATAACGTGGAAATTTGTAATCATTTAATTCCATTGCATAATTCGTTGAAATATGGCGGATCCTAGAGTAAAAGTTATTAAAATCAAGACAGGTGTCGTGAAACGTCTGACGAAGGAAAAGGTGGTATATGAACAAGAAGCAGAGAAACAAAAAGAGAGAGTCCAGAAACTGAAAGAAGAAGGTAAAGCATGTTTGTATTTAAACATTTTATTTCAAATGACTCCATTTACAGCTAATGTCAGCTGGGTTGTGCGCAGCATCTTTACGGAATCGAGTCTCACATGATACTTTGACGTATGAGGTAACCTAGTCCTTATCTCAAGAAATATCGGTGTTTGTCGGAATGTATTGTTCTTCTGCCATTAAATATCCAGTTTGTTACTAATTGGTACAGTAACTGCTTTTTCTCGTTATTGGGTTCTATTGGGAAAATTTTGATTTGTGAAGGAGAAGTTCATTACTGTAACAAAATGTATAAATAAATGCATTGTCATATATTGCACAAAATTTGAATTGCTTAGTGCCCCTTAGGCGCTTCATAAAATTTATCGCATGTATTAGGTAACAATAGTGAAATCATTAGCCAATTCACTGAAAAAGAGCGTAATCTAATACGTAGGAATTATTTCTACGGATATCACTAGTGCACAATTGCGAAAGTTTTCGAAAGCAAGACCACTTTTTTTAACTGTTTCGTTTGGTGATGACTCAAATAGAAAATGTCAACCTTTTGTATACCATTAAGTTGCTTATGAGAAAGTGCCCCACATTCGAATTTACACTAACGGCTTCTCATATTCAGCTGAGAGATGCGCCAATATTCTTGATGAGCTGCAGTATGTTTGCAGACACTGGTACTTCTTGCTCTTACGCGTGTTCGAAAAAATGTGCAGTGTTGCTGTGTTTAACTGTGTCAAATTTTTGCCACGTTCTCAGTCCCTCCTCAATGATGCATCATTTCTGTTCATAGATTGGTTCAAGAGGAGGATATACACTCCCCAAGAGAACTAAATGTATTAAATATTGTTCCCTACACCAACCTTCATTTTAATGATTTTTTTTCTCTACTACTGTATTGCCCCCTGTTCTTCACGGAAATTCATAATGTATACTAGCTTACAATATTGTTACGGACTTCCAAGACATTTTAAAGTCTCACTAGTTGTATTGACATTTTGCCGTTTCTAACAGTCCTCTTGTTACTAATGTGTTGTTCTGTTCCCTTGTGGGCAATGTAACAGGCAGTTTAGAAATACTAATTTATTAATAACAACTGTCAAAATTGTGCAAGACTCTTAGTTCAAAATTGCTTACCCTATATTCAAATTTTACACAATCAGTTTGTCTTATCATACCAATAAATTAATGTTTATGTGCATCCTTCACATATCTTTAACATGTAGATTGTAAAAACATGGAAAGTAATTTTAACTAAAGTATTAAGGTCCTGTAGTAAGTAACTGTCAGATTGTAGAATACATTTTCGGAGCTTTTCCAGTAAAACTTGCGTTTCAGGAGTATGTGCTCTAGCATGCAGGAACACAATATGAAAGAAGTCATTACGACATAGTCTAGTGTGTTAATTGTATAGATTTTTGCAGTTGCTCTTTAAGGAAGAAAGTATCAACGGGTCACTCAATGTCAAGTCATCTAGAGGCAATGACACCCATTATCTAGCAGTGAACCGAGATTTTGTGTCTAATATCGAACTTTTGCAAATTTTTTGTGCTTCAGCAAAAGTGACAAAAAGCAAGATTTCAGAGTACTTGACAGCTCTACACAAAAGTTTTGTCTCGAGTACAGATAGTGTTGAGGATCAGTGGACAAAGTTCAAAATCATCGTACAATACACATTAGATGAGTAGGTGTCAAGCAAGATTGTAATAGGTGGAAAAGAGCCACCGTGGTACTACAACTGAGTTAGAACACTGCTGCAGAAACAAAGGGAACTTCACAGCAAACATAAACATAGCCAAAGCCTTGCAGACAAACAAAAATTACGCGAAGTGAAATGTAGTGTGAGGAGGGCTATGCGAGAGGCGTTCAGAGAATTCGAAAGTATAAGTTCTATCTACTAACTGGACAGAAAATCCTAAGAAATTTTGGTCTTACATCAAAGCGGTAGGTGGATCAAAACAAAATGTCCAGACACTCTGTGACCAAAATGGTACTGCAACAGAGGATGACAGACTAAAGGCCTAAATACTAAATGTCTTTTTCCAAAGCTGTTTCACAGAAGAAGACTGCACTGTAGTTCCTTCTCTAGATTGTCACACAGATGACAAAATGGTAGATATCGAAATAGACGGCAGAGGGTTAGAGAAACAATTAAAAATCACTCAAAATAGGAAAGGCTGCTGGAACTGATGGGATACCAGTTCGATTTTACACAGAGTACGCCAAGGAACTGGCCCCCCTTCTTGCAGCAGTGTACCGTAGGTCTCTAGAAGAGCGTAGCATTAGAAAGGATTGGAAAAGGGCACAGGTCATCCCCGTTTTCAAGAAGGGACATCGAACATATGTGCAGAACTATAGACCTATATCTCTAACGTCAGTCAGTTGTAGAATTTAGGAACCTGTATTGTGTTAGAGTATAATGACTTTTCTGGAGACTATAAATCTACTCTGTAGGAATCAATATGGGTTTCGAAAAAGACTGTCGTGTGAAACCCAGATCGCGCTATTCGTCCACGAGACTCAGAGGGCCATAGACACGGGTTCCCAGGTAGATGCTGTGTTTCTTGACTTCTGCAAGACGTTTGATACAGTTCCCCCTATCCTTTAATGAACAAAGTAAGAGCATATGGTCTATCAGACCAATTGTATGATTGGATTGAAGAGTTCCTAGATAACAGAACGCAGCATGTCATTCTGAATGGAGAGAAGTCTTCCAAAGTAAGAGTGATTTCAGGTGTGCTGTAGGGCAGTGTCGTAGGACCATTGCTATTCACAATATACATAAATGACTTTGTGGATGACATCAGAAGTTCACTGAGGCTTTTTGTGGATGATGCTGTAGTATATCGAGAGGTTGTAACAATGGAAAATTGTACTGAAATGCAGGAGGATCTGCAACGAATTGACACATGGTGCAGGGAATGGCAATTGAATCTCAATGTAGTCAAGTGTAATGTGCTGCGAATACATAGAAAGAAAGATCCTTTATCATTTAGTTACAATATAGGTCAGCAACTGGAAGCAGTTAATTCCATAAATTATCTGGGAGTAGGCATTAGCAGTGATTTAAAATGGAATGATCATATAAAGTTGATCGTCGGTAAAGCAGATGCCAGACTGAGATTCATTGGAAGAGTCCTAAGGAAATGCAATCCGAAGACAAAGGAAGTAGGTTACAGTACACTTGTTCGCCCACTGTTTGAATATTGCTCACCAGTGTGGAATCCGTGCCAGATAGGGTTGATAGAAGAGATAGAGAAGATCCAACGGACTGCAGTGCGCTTAGTTACAGTATCATTTAGTAATCGCGAAAGCGTTACAGAGATGATAGATGAACTCCAATGGAAGACTTTGCAGGAGAGAAGCTTAGTAACTCAGTCTGGGCTTTTGTTGAAGTTTCGAGAACATACCTTCACCGAGGAGTCAAGCTCCTTCCTACGTATATCTCGCGAGGGGACCATGAGGATAAAACCGGAGAGATTAGAGCCCACACAGGCATACCGACAATCTTTCTTTCCACAAACAATACGAGATAAGAATAGAAGGGAGAACCGATAGAAGTACTGAGAGTACCCTCCGCCACACACCGTCAGGTGGCTTGGGGAGTATAGATGTAGATATACATTGTGTTGGTAGCAATTACTGAAAGTGTGATTCAATGTGTTACTTCAAGGAAAACTGTAAATATTTGAAAATTGGTTGCAGTATTTAAACAAAAAATGGTATGCTGAGTTATTTCCCCTGAATATCCTTTCCGACATGTGGTTTTTGAAAACATGGTGGATTTGTCCAATATGTCCTGGAGAGAAATAAAATTACTACCCAAGAGACGTCAACATAAGTACACAAGACAGTATCCAAATTGATCAAAAATTGCGGTATATGAAACAAAATTACAAATTATAAAATAGAGGGCAACTTGTACATTACGTTGCATATGAACACTTTCTTACTTCTGCCATAACCAAATTAACTCAATGTTAAAGTTCATAGCATTTTGTCAAAAGCCAATATTGTCAGCGCTGCACAAAATACTGGTGCTGCACTCTACATTCAAATTGATTTGGAACTACACATGATGACACTGATACTTAGATCATTATTATTTATTTTTTTATTTTATGAGAACCACTTTTCTTCCAACTTTGAGGACTCTTTGCTCCGAGAATAAGTAAGGCCTGTTGCTGTGGTGATATCAACTTCACACAGAATGTGAGAGAAACAAACATCATTATCAGGCCAATAGAAGGATGTGGATGGTCCACGAAGATGCATGAACCATACTGTAAAATCTCCTTCACAATTCCCAAATACCAGGAAGAGTCATATGCACATGCAACATAGCAGATGGGGTGCACAGTGCATTCTGGCATTACTGACGGAAGTGCTTTTGAGAAATCATGCATGATACTAAAATCCATATCGCAGCTCAGCCTTTTTGCTCCAGTGTTGGTTGGTGACATTTGTACAATGTGATGTATAGATAGTGTTCCAGAAGTTGGTTTTTGCACTTGTGAAGTGCTGAGAAAGATAATGTCCTACTTCATTTCATTTTTTGAAACAGAGAGAAATGAAATGCCTTGCAGGTTATTTATTTATTTAGCGATCTGCGGAAATTTTATGATGTATGGATGTTGTCAGGTTGTGTACATTCATATATTTATACAGTTTGTTGTTACATGTAGTTAAACATTGTGACATACAAGTTATTTACAATCATTTTTTGCTCCTTATTAGGCTGGCCGCAGTGGGCGAGCGGTTCAAGGCACTTCAGTCCAGAACCACGCGGCTGCTACGGTCGCAGGTTCAAATCCTGTCTCAGGCATGGATATGTGTGATGTCCTTAGGTTGGTTAGGTTGAAGTAGTTCTATGTCGAGAGGACTGATGACCTCAGATGTTAAGCCCCATAGTGCTTAGAGCCATTTGAGCTCCTTATCAAAACGTTACATATGGTATTGTGAAACAAAAGTTATTTACAATCATTTTGTACTAAGGAATTCACTTATAGTGTAAAAGCAGTGTTCCTGCAAAAACAATTTAAGATTTTTCCTAAAACTGTACATGTTGTCTGTTTCTTTCATTTTCTGTTGCAGTTTATTATACAGTTTTGCACCTTCATACAAGGAGCCATTTTGAGTTGTATATTTATTATTCCTGTCTAGGTGAAGACAGTGACTTGTTCTTATACTATAGTTATGAACGCTGCCATTTGTGCTATAATTTTCTATATTTTTCTTAATGTACACTGTGGTTTGGAATATAAATTCACAAGGAACAGTTAGAATTTCTAAGATTTTGACAAGTTCTCTGCAGTGGGCCCACTTACTTACTGCTCTCTTTTGCATTTTAAATACTGTTTGTAAATTCTGAGCACTGTTTCCCTAAAAATAATACCATAACTGATTACTGAATGAACATAACTAAAGTGTACAGTTCTCAAACATTCATTACTGCATCCGGATGCAAGGACTCGTCAAGTGCATAAAATATTGTGGAGACGTTTTTCAAGAGCTTCATAGGATGTTCATTCCACTTCATTTGGCTGTCAATGTGCAACCCTATGAATTTCATCTATGGAGATGTTATCTAGTTTTAAATTGAAGGGACCCTGTTTTCTGTTCATTCTAAAGCATATTGTATTTGTTTTCTTTATGTTGACAGTTACTTTGTTTTCATGAGACCACTTGTGAACATCCTTCAGCACTTCAGTAGAATTTTCCAGCATTTGTGCTGGTGTCTTACTGGTGATTACTATGTTGCTGTCATCAGCAAACAATATCTTCTCTCCATGGCTCATATGTTGTGGGAAATAATTTATATAGCCTACACCAGAAACAATACTGGGCCCAGTACACTCCCTCGAAGGACCCCTATATTGATATATTTTGGATCAGATATATGTTTCTCAATGTACTTCAATCCATTGGAGATGTGTAATCTCTACTGACTGTACTGTTTCCTAGATATGAACGAAACCATTTGAGAACCACTCCCCTTACTCCTAGTGTCTCTACCTTATGTGACAGAATTCAAATACCTGTGAAGCTATAAGTATTTGATCCTTATAAACTCTTTGCAAACTTGTTTTTGTGGCAAGTCTTTTTAACAGTGCCACCAATACCATCACAGGGAGATTTGCCATGGCTGGTAGAAAAAGAGGGATTAACAGAAACGCCGGATTCCACCCATCTACTTTGACCAATGACGTCACCGATATGGTGGAAACGACCATTCACAACTGCTCCCATACCGCGACTATGACGTTATTATGTAAACATGACAAACACAAAAATATTTCAAAAAACCATCAAACATTTATTCCTACAAAAATATAATGAAACTAACGGGACAAGCGGGGGGAATTGACAGTTTTTGGGTTGGCACAAACTAAAAATACAGTCACGCCACTAAACCAAATGACAAAAACGATAAAATAAAATGACCACAACCTTCCCAAAAACAACTAAAAGCAATAGTCACTGGAATCGAACACTTCCCTTGACCTATATAGGTCAACAGATGCTACCGATACCAAGCTATAAATCTCAGAACTTTCACCACCACCACACTAAATACCACCATTACAAAAACACCTAGAAAATCAAAATTGGAATCTTAACACTTCCCTTGACCTGTTATCCTCCATCTCAACATATAGTTGTCCCTGGTCCAAGACTCTGGAACTTCAGTAAGCCTCACTTCTTCACTACACACTGAACACGACTTCATCCACGAATCCAAATAGTTGGAGAAATTTTATTAAGAGATAATGCATGGCCCCCAGTCATCGCCGACACCCGAAAACTGTTGGCCTTGTCAGTCATATCCGTACCTACCAAAGACATAAACAAAGCAATTTACCAAAATTCACACACAACAATCAGAAAAAACTGCAATAACGTCAACATAACAAAACCAAAATCGTTAACTCGCTGAAAAATATTCCGCTGAAAGCACAGTCACTACGAATACCACACGTGCAATGCTACCACGCAAGTAAACCCCCATACGCCACATAACACGCTACCCATAAACACACCACCAGAAAGAACCACCAACTGCAACAATACACCACCTATAAACAAGCCACACATGCAAACTAAACAAAAAATCACCTAACCCACAACACATGAACACACCACCAGATAGCATCACCGATCACATCAAAACGTCTACAAACAAGCCACTCTCACAAACTAAGTTCCACACCATCGTGACCTCACACACAACAGCACACCACAGGTCAAAGTCGACGGGTGGAATCGGACGCTTCCGTTGACCCATGCCACCTGCACTTTGTTGAAATTGTGTTCATGGTAACAGATATTTCTGAAATTCTTACAATTTTTATATTGTGCAGCACAAAATTTCAACATATGCACGGTGAATTTTTGGAAATCCATACTTCAAAAAAAAAAATTCAGTACAGTCTTCAGAGTCTGGTACGCCAAGGCAACATCTTGTCCTAGATCATCAGAAACAATACAAATACTTTTTGCATGCAGCTATTTGTCTTTTTCGTAATAGATATGGACAATGTGAAGAGTGCAGCTGCCATTGTTCCAATGCTTCCACTGTACTTCATCTTGAACAACAAAATTGAGATTTTCACTGAAATCCATAAAAATTAACACTGATTCTGTATAAAGTGTTTCATTCTTCATTTTTAGACAATCAGATTGTGATTGAGAAGTAAGTGTAGAGGAAGTTTTTTCAGTTTTCTTAATTAATGTGTCACAGAATTCTGATCGAGAAGTGATTTGAACACTTAGTCATTCTGTCAGTTGATACCCATAGACTGTACTGAATCACCTCATCAGGATCATAGTCTTAGATTTAATTTTCTAGGTAGAATTGAAGCAATGAACTGGTGGGACATTTTTCACACAGATTAAGCATATAGGCTTGGTTATTTATATCACGTGTTATTGTGTTGATTAGATCTTTGTATGTTTCTTTAATAGACACAGAATGAATTTAGAAACAATTTAACGTTCTGGTGGTACACGCATACACATACGGTGTGCGTTCCTAATGATCGTGCAAGTATATGCTGTTTTGGTTGAAGAGAAGCAGGTTTTGAGAATCCCACTTTGTCTTCAGGATACTTTTTTTATAGAAAGAATACATTTGGTTAAATTACTTAACACAAGATGCTTTTATTCATAGCTATTTTCGCTGGTGCTCACTTTCTTTTTTCTTGGGCATAATTCTTGTATTTTTGTCATCCAAATAAAAACGCTTTACTTTTTTGCACCCTATCATCTTTCCTCTTTTTCTGCTCAGCCATTGATAAAATACTCTTCTCCATTAAAAGAGCCCTTTCCTGTCATACCAAATATTCAAAAACGTGAAATTTGGATCTGACTTTCTGTCAAGACCAAGTTAGCAGCACAAGAGTAAGTATTGAAATTTTTCATGATTATTTACATATTCAGTTTTCTGTTAGATTTTGTCAGTGGGATCATCACGATAATTTCCCTTTTCTTCCAATTCTGTTAAATCACTGTTGGAGATAGTGCTTGATCAGCAGCCAGCTCAACTTGATATGTATGTGAAATTTTTAGTTTTCAGAGCCCCAGCTGCTGATTACAGCTGATTACAGCTTGGCTGCTGCATATGGACCATGCGGAACAACTGAATGCAGCTAGTATTGAGCACAGATTTTTCAGGTGTATACAAACTAATTTCACATAATCCAGATGAAACGGATCTTTTATGACACTTCAAGGGATCACAGCAAATTTTCTTATATATAGAGAACCTGCTCAGGTTTGTGTTTGACACACACACACACACACACACACACACACACACACACACACACACACACACGACGAAACACTTAAATCACAGTATGAATGACTGTTGATTTTGCCATAATAAAAGTTCTTGTTCTTCACAGGTCAGTTCATTCTCACAAGCCAGGGCATTATCACATATATCTTGCAGATACTGTCCAAGAGAATACTGCTTCAGTCGTAAAACCAATATTTGTCATAAATAACTCTAAAGATGGTTAGTGTAACCTAAAAAGTAATTAAATAATGAAAAATCATTCTATCCCATTGTTTCATTAGAAAGGTATTTCACATTATTATTGTAACATTAGGGGATTTACTTTTGTTTTGGAATGAATAGTTAAAAACTACAACAGTCGAATTTTCAACCAATGATTGACTCTGGGTACAACTCGGAACTGCATGCTCAGTGAACACGACTCAAACCAAAGGGTGATGCAGTACATATAGTGGCAATAAAACAAAGTTCTCATAAATGATTTGTTCCTAGGGAAACCGAGTGTAGCCAACTTCAACTTCAGCAATTTAGTGGTGACATGGTAGTCATGAATTATCAACTTTAATATTTCTTTTACGATATCATTGTTTTTCACACTTCCCATTATTTCTACAAACACGATTATTTTTGAGACATAATGGAATATTTATAATTCTTTCAAAGCTACCTGTGAGGGGCGATACCTTAAAAAATATAATGTCCATGCATGGATTTTGTTTAAAAGAAATTATTTACAATTTTTTTATGGGTTTTAGATGGATATGCACTACAAGAAGCATGACTACAAAAATATAAACCTTCCTCTTTAACTAAAAAAAAAATTCAAGCTTCCATTGCAAAAACTATTGGTACAATTGCATTTTAAAATTATAAAGGAGCTCGTCTATGAAATCCTGAATCTATACAACTTCATTTTATCATAAGTGAAAAAGTAATTGACCTGCAACATTCACATTTTGGAAGTGTGAATATATCTAGGTAAACTTCCACTTCCTAAAATTTCAAGGATTTGTTTGAAGGTGGGTGTTATTTTCTGAAACTTCTGGATGATTTAACATGGAATGACCCCAACCATATCCGTTCCATATGACAACTGCCAAAAGTTTCTCATTTAGAATTAATCTTTTAACACATCTGGTGTGGCTGCTAAACAAGAACTATCACTCCACTGTGTCCACTGGGGCTTGAAGTGAGGGCCTAGAATTTCATTAATGTTAGCAATGTACATATGTTCGCAATGACTCCTTTCAGATGTAACTTCAGAAGCAAAAGTTTGCATGCATCTTTTTCATCTGCAAACATGTTGAGATACAGTCTTTCAGACAGATTGATCTGGAACATAGCCTGAAGCTGTATTACATAATGCAAAAACCTTTGACGAGTGAGGATGATCTAGCTTATATTCTTCTATGATGCAGAAAATTAGTTTAATTAGTAATAATACATAATAGGCAGCAGTTGTTTGAAGATACTGTTATCACTGTTTGTTTGATTAATTAAGCTGTAGGTGTCACTTCACAATCAGTCGTGTTCGCAGGTTTCTTTCTGCTTTAGCTTCTAAGTTTTACAGTGTTTGTTTGCCTTATTTTGGCTTCTAGTCCATATCTAAGTGTGTCTAATTCTCACAGTTATAATACCATTAAAATGAGGAAGAATTAAGAACACCACTTCAGGTTTCATTATCATTACTCTAATATGCAGTTTACATAGTCTTAAGGCATCATCTTCAAATGCTAAATCGTGTCAGTTGATGACAAAGGTATTGGTGCAACACTTCACATGTTGCCAGTTGACATGATGCAGAATTTGAAGAAGCTGCCATCACTGAAGTGTGCTGACATTATTGTAACGTGAGCTAGGTCTCCGAACTGTCTATTGCTGTTGTCTCTGTAGATCACGCCGCATTTGAGACACTGGAATGGGTCTAGGCTATTTGACTGGAACAATTATAATTATTGGGTGTTCCTTTGGGTTCTCCTTGTGTTTCTTTATGTAACTACTAAAAAAGGGGTACATTATTGAATACATCTGATTTTCTAAGTAAGATCTGTTCCTCGGCTGTACTCCAGGTGTTATTTATAAACTAGCACTAAGCTGAGAGATTGTAATTGCTCAATTTGTAACTGTACAGTAGATGAAATGCTATGGAAGTGAACATAGAATTTTAAGCTATTGTGAACCCTCGCATTTTTTGGACTTACATAATAATTTATTTTTCTTTTATCTGATTATTCCATAAGTGTAACTGGTAAAATGCTATTCAGATTTAATACATTTTGTACTTTATTGACCAGTCTTCTAAAACAGTGAGTGAAATTGGATTGTAAGTAATGCAACGGACGCCTGAAGGAGGTATCTCGGTTAGACAGTTTTTATTATGTTTTGTTGTGGAAATCTCTTTTAGGTTTGATACTTAGTGTGTGCGTGTGTCATTACATTATTCGGAGTAGCATCTATTGACTCATTGCTCTGAGGGAATTTAATGTTCTTTCACCACACTCAATTCAACTTTATCTTGCTTGTGTTTATAATCTCAGAATGAAGGAATCTGTATACAAGTCTATAACCCTTTTCCCTATTACATTCTGAAATTTCATCAGTATAAGTGTGTGTGTGTGTGTGTGTGTGTGTGTGTGTGTGTGTGTGTGTTTCCCCCCCAAAATCCGTTTAATTAAATGTGTACTTACTTCGGCATAAATTATTTCTTTACAGAAAAAGATGAACATATTATACGGAAACAAGAAGAAGTATTGCAGGAGTCTATGATGATGGTTCCAGATTGCCAGCGACGCTTATGGAAGGCTTATGAGGAACTCAAGGGAATAATTGACAATGAATCAGACATGGCTGAAAATGAAGATTATATGGCAGCTGTTAAGGCTTTGGAAGATGCGAAACCTCAGCTACCAACAATAATGGCAAACATGTCTTAAAACTTTATTGAACTAATTGTATTCTAAAAGACAGTTTTAATGACATTCCGTGCTTCATATTAAAAGTGACAGCACTAATAATTTGCATTTAACATAAGTTTAATATTTTGTGTACTTTGAAGGACTAAAAGGAAAAGGTATAGGTATCAAGACTGACAGTGCAAAAAATGGCAAACAACCTAGCATCTCCGTCACAGTGCATTACAGATAGTGACAAATTTGCGTTGTGGCATCCTCCCCCACATGGAGTAACTCCTCCAGCTTCAGTGCCATCCTGCTTCAATGTACCACCTCCCCCTTTTTCACAGCCTCCTCCAACATCCATACACAGGCTACCACCACCACCACCTCCTCCTCCTCCTCCACCCCCTCCCCCACCTGCTATTCCTCCTCCTCCTCTTCAATTCTGCACATATCCCCCTTTTGTTGCTCCTGCACAGCAAATTTTCAACTTGCCAAATAATGGAAACAACACTGCTCACATCCACACAGTCCAGGATACTCAGCAGAGTTCGTGTTTCCAAGTTCAAACTTCATCTTGGATTTCTTCTCAGGATAATTTAGGTGTGCAGTTTGATGATGAAAGTCAAGATGAAAAGTGGGTGAGACAGTTCCTGTTTCAGAGAAGACAGCCTCTTCAGCAAAGACCAGCTCCAAGAAAACTGAAGGTCAGTAACAAAATAAGAATGCCTACTTAAATTTCGTATTTTGATAACTTTTGTACTTAAAAAAGGCAGAAGATTTTGATATTGACAACCGTTCTCCAGTAGTACAGAGATTGTAGTGGAAGTTGCTCTCATAGGTTACCTATATCACTTTAAGTTTCTTTTGAGTGGACTGAACCTAGCAATAGTAGATGTTGACTTTGACCTGAGATATTATGTTGTGGTGTATGACCTCATACGTGCATTGATAGAATACTAAAAAAAAAAAAAAAAAAAAAAAATTGTTGCTTCGAGGCTGCTTTAAAAAAATATATATATATACACACACACACACACACACTCCTGGAAATTGAAATAAGAACACCGTGAATTCATTGTCCCAGGAAGGGGAAACTTTATTGACACATTCCTGGGGTCAGATACATTACATGATCACACTGACAGAACCACAGGCACATAGACACAGGCAACAGAGCATGCACAATGTCGGCACTAGTACAGTGTATATCCACCTTTCGCAGCAATGCAGGCTGCTATTCTCCCATGGAGACTATCATAGAGATGCTGGATGTAGTCCTGTGGAACGGCTTGCCATGCCATTTCCACCTGGCGCCTCAGTTGGACCAGCGTTCGTGCTGGACGTGCAGACCGCGTGAGACGACGCTTCATCCAGTCCCAAACATGCTCAATGGGGGACAGATCCGGAGATCTTGCTGGCCAGGGTAGTTGACTTACACCTTCTAGAGCACATTGGGTGGCACGGGATACATGCGGACGTGCATTGTCCTGTTGGAACAGCAAGTTCCCTTGCCGGTCTAGGAATGGGTTCGATGACGGTTTGGATGTACCGTGCACTATTCAGTGTCCCCTCGACGATCACCAGAGGTGTACGGCCAGTGTAGGAGATCGCTCCCCACACCATGATGCCGGGTGTTGGCCCTGTGTGCCTCGGTCGTATGCAGTCCTGATTGTGGCGCTCACCTGCACGGCGCCAAACACGCATACGACCATCATTGGCACCAAGGCAGAAGCGACTCTCATCGCTGAAGACGACACGTCTCCATTCGTCCCTCCATTCACGCCTGTCGCGACACCACTGGAGGCGGGCTGCACGATGTTGGGGCGTGAGCGGAAGACGGCCTAACGGTGAGCGGGACCGTAGCCCAGCTTCATGGAGACGGTTGCGAATGGTCCTCACCGATACCCCAGGAGCAACAGTGTCCCTAATTTGCTGGGAAGTGGCAGTGCGGTCCCCTACGGCACTTCGTAGGATCCTACGGTCTTGGCGTGCATCCGTGCGTCGCTGCGGTCCGGTCCCAAGTCGACGGGCACATGCACCTTCCGCCGACCACTGGCGACCACATCGATGTACTGTGGAGACCTCACGCCCCACGTGTTGAGCAATTCGGCGGTATGTCCACCCGGCCTCCCGCATGCCCACTATACGCCCTCGCTCAAAGTCCGTCAACTGCACATACGGTTCACGTCCACGCTGTCACGGCATGCTACCAGTGTTAAAGACTGTGGTGGAGCTCCGTATGCCATGGCAAACTGGCTGACACTGACGGCGGCGGTGCACAAATGCTGCGCAGCTAGCGCCATTCGACGGCCAACACCGCTGTTCCTGGTGTGTCCGCTGTTCCGTGCGTGTGATCATTGCTTGTACAGCCCTCTCGCAGTGTCCGGAGCAAGTATGGTGGGTCTGACACACCGGTGTCAATGTGTTCTTTTTTCCATTTCCAGGAGTGTAGTTTGTAGTGATGGCTTGATTTGTAGTTGAGATGAAGTTCTATGTAAAGATGGGAGAAGATAGGTTGTGAGTTGTTCAAAAATTTAATATCATGAGAATAACTATAGTTAATGTTATCAAACTTGGTGGCATAAAACCATGGAAAAGGTAGATTGTTCATCACCACACAGAGAGGTGCCGAGTCGCAGATAGCCACAGTGATATAATTAAGCTTTTGGACAAAACCCTTCTTCCAAAATTGAAAGAAAAAAAAACACACATGCACTCAGGGTGCAGGGTCCCGACTGCATTTGATGTGAACAGCAGTGTGCTGGTGTGTGTGTGTGTGGGGGGGGGGGGGGGGGGGGGGGGGGAGGTGGCAATTTGGGGAGGGGAGGGATAGCAAGGTGAGGGGAGATGGGAGGATGTGCTGCAGGGGAAGGAAGGAATAGTAGGTGCATTGGTCAAATAGGAGGAGTGTGTGTAGTGCTGGAGTGGGAGCAGGAAAGGGGATTGGTAGGTGGAGGGCAGGGGCTAGTGAAGGAGAGACCAGGTGGGACAAAGGCCAAGTGAAGCACACCATACTGAGCATCTTGTTCAGCAACTGGGTAGTCCAGCTGTCTCTCGGCCACAGTTTGGCAGTAGCCATTCACTTGGACAGATTGTCATGCCCACGTAGAAACTGACACTATTATTGCAGCTTAGTTTGTGGATCACATGACTTATTTCACAGGTAGCTATGCCCTTGATGGGTCAGAGATGCCGGTGGACAGGACTGGAGTAGGTTGTAGGGGAGGACATAATGGGACAGGTCATGCATCTACGTCTGTTGCAAGGATATGAGGCAAGGGTTTGGGAGCAGTGGTGGATTAGGGATTGACAAGTATATTGTGTAGGTTTGATGGGTGGTGGAATACCACTGTGGGAGGGATGGGGAATATACTCCTCATTTCAATATATGGCAAGAGTTAGTCAAAACCCGAGAGGACAATGTGATTCAGTTGCCCCAGTCCTGGGTGTACAGAGTCAGAGAGGGGTATTCCTTTGTGGCTCAACAATGGGTATGTGGGAGGTGGTAGGCGAACTGGAGAGACAAAGCATGGGAAATAATGATTCTGGGTCGGGTTTGGAGGTTAATTTTGGTCAGTGAAGGCCTTGGTAAGACCCTTGCCATATTTGGAGAGGGTCTGCTTGTCACTACAGATGTGTTGGCCATTGGGGGGTGGCTATGATGTAAGACTTCTTTGTACGTAATGGGTGGCAGGTGTCAGTTTTATGTGGACAGATGTTCAGATGTAGCCATCCTTGAGGTGAAGCGAATCGGGAAGAAGGTATCGAGATTTTTGAGGAATGTGGATACGGTGTTTTCACACGTAGTCCAGGTCACAAAAGTCATCATTAAATTAGAACCAGGTGAGAGGTGTGGGATTCTGTTTTGTTATTCATGTTATTGTGCACTTGGAATTTGATGAGTGGTCTGTCAGTTATTCTGATTACATTGAGTTAGTGCAGACAGGTGTTACCAGCAAATTCAGTATATTGGTTTTTACATTGCAGAGACACAGTATATAACTTTTTTCCTGCCTTGCCCTCCATTCCTACTCTATCACACAAAATGGTGAATGCAAGAACTCCCTTTGAACTCAAACGGACTTGTAAGCTCATGCTTGCCAACTGTTTACACTGAAATATTGCTCTGTTCTGCGTGACCCCTCCCGCCTGAGGTTTGAGTCCTGCCTCGGGCATGGGTGTGTGTTGTTCTTAGCATAAGTTAGTTTAAGTTGTGCGTAAGTCTTGGGACTGATGACCTCAGCATTTTGGTCCCTTAGGAATTCACACAAAGTTTGAACTGCTAGATTCCTGATGCTCATTAGTGTTTGATCAAGTGTAAATGAAGGTTGTTCAGAGATATCCACACCCAGAGACATACTCTCCAAGCCATTGTGAAATATATGGTAAAGATTTCAAGTGAGCTAGCCTGAGTCAGGGTGTTTCCATTTTCAGAAATGGACAGGGTTTGGGGCAGGAGTTAAAGGACTAACCTTTCCAACAAAGGGCAGTTGGTAAGCTAATAATGTTGGAAAGCAGCATAGTTTTGAATCGTTCTTTATGTCGAGTTGAACCAACTGTGAATAGCCAGTGAGATTTAGTCTCCTCTCGTCTCTTGGCATAAGTACAATAATGCTGAATGGTAAGCGCTATTAACCATATTTCTCATTTCCCATACTCCTGTGTTGCTTGTAGAAACAGTTACAGGCACAGCTATATGCAGAAGGATCTGTCTGTCTCCCACCCAACCCTCAAACCACCCACCACCCCACTCTTCTCTCTCTCTCTCTCTCTCTCTCTCTCTCTCTCTCTCTCTCTCTCTCTCCCTCCCCCCCCCTCCTACCTGGTTCTCTTTCTCTTAACCTCTTGATCCCCTTTCTTTTGAATCATAGATATAGTGTTAAGAATTAAAACATAATAAAAATGCTTGCAGATGTTGACCACAATTCTATTTGATGAATGTTTTGCTGGTAACTTGTTTGGTTCATAATAAGAGTTTCTGTTCACTGCCATTGACTGATGGATGGACGAATGAATGACAACATTACATCTATATGTCAGGTGATTTAAACACATTGTTGTAAAATAGTGTGTACTGTCTCCCCCCCCCCCCCCTTTTTATTGACTACACCATTACTGTTTCAGAGTTTTTGAGACAGGATTCTTGGAAATAATGAAACTGCAGATACCATCTGCTACTTTGACTTACGTTGTCATCAAAATGGCAGGCAGATAAAATTCATCAGAATCCAATATACATAAAAAACAGGCCACAAAAAGAATTAATGGTTATCATGAGAACTTGCAAGCCAACTGTCATGTTCAATCTCTCCTGGATTGC
This sequence comes from Schistocerca gregaria, assembly GCF_023897955.1. NCBI lineage: Eukaryota > Metazoa > Arthropoda > Insecta > Orthoptera > Acrididae > Schistocerca > Schistocerca gregaria. The sequence continues at coordinate 456,803,540 of NC_064926.1, forward strand.
AGGCTACACAACAGACAAGTATTTCCCCACAACCTAAATTAAAAACAAGAGTTCAGTTTTCTCTGTGTTTACATACATCATGTGCCACATTATTACATCTCCAGGCAGTCACCATCCTGCTTTTGCAAGTTCAGTTGACCCAAATTTCTGTATAAGCTAATAATCTTGTGATGGGTGGTGATGAATCCAGGAAAAAAGAGAACAGTGCACTCAGGCTGTGCAGTATCTGTAACTGTACATGAAAAACATCTGATGTGATTTTTATCTAGCAATATAAGCTAGTGCCAACACAGTTTGAAGGAAGTGCAGAGTTTTTTCAAGGAAACAACAAAAGTGTGGACCAACTGCTAATGGAGTGGTGCTCTTTGAAAAATCAAATGCTTAGTTTTGCCTCATTTTTTAAATGTTGTGCAATATCAAAAGTTAATTAATGGAAAGGGTTCTGAAAGTACTGTGAATTAGTATTCAGTATAATAGGGTTACAAACAAATACCTCTTAAAGACAATGTGGTCCATGCATTGACAGATCTTACTTTTGTTTACATAATTGCCTCCATTACAATTTGGATTGCAAGCAAATTTGTTAATAAATCAGAACATTCCATTGCCTGTTACCTTGCTTTAAAAGCAATAGACATAGCACAGTGTCGGTGAAATCCATGTATAAACATGACACAGACTTTGGAATAAATAATATTAGTTGATATGTTGACAGAAAACTGTGAAATTTTATAGAATGCAAGGATAGTACGTAGAATTCAAAAAATTATTAAGTAGGGTATGAAATGTATAACGTTTTGCCTGGGCATTTAATAGAATGTCCATTATGTTTAAAGCAAAGTATGTGAAAAATATAATTTAAATGTTTTGATAGTTCAGTGATTCATAGACATACTGGTTGTAACAGTTTCAGTCCAGTTCGGTTGAAGTTCAGATGTCAGTTTGTCATTAACTAAAATAGAAGCTGCTTGCCATGATTGTGAGATTGTTGTGGTTGATGATTGTGTAGTTGCAACGAAAAAAAGATTTTATAGTGTTACAGATAATCAGGAGTAATTCTTCAAGAAAGTGTTTTTCTGGCAGATGATTGCTATAAGGAAATACTAAGGGATATAAATACAGCTAAGACAATGGAAAAGAAGCAACCTTCTTGTTATTGCTTAATGTGGAAGTACAGTGTAATGAACATCCAGCAAACATAAAAACTCTTCCTACCACTGGTGCAATCAAATTTTACATACCACATGGTGAGTTTTAACAGACCTTGAGACCATTTCTTCTATTGGCCATGGTGGAATATACAGAGCTTTTCATACAAATACGTGAACTCTTCCAGTAGAAATAAGAGCTGTAGAAAAGGTACAGTAGTAAAACCACTTACTTCTCTTGAAGTCAGATTGTGATGCCAGGTTGATCTAATGAGATTTTCAAATTCATCCCAATACTGAATTCAGTTCATTCTAGTACATAAATATAACCTGACTAGTTTTGTTGTTAGTAAAGCCCTCAAAACAGATGGCAAAGGAAGTAGCATACCGCTTCTACTCTTCATGGAGCTCCATAAATCCTCCAGACAGACAATGTGAAGGAGTTTGCCAACAAAATTGTTTCAAATGTACGTAATAGTACTGGTCCCAATTTAAAATTTTACATACAAAACCTCGTCAAGCCAAAATCAAGGAATTGTTGAAAGATCAAACCAGGATGTGGCGTATATGTTAACATGTATGCAGAGTGAACAAAATAATCATTAGAGTGTGGATTTAAGGTTCTTCCAGTTAGTGGAAAAGTGGAGCATATTATTTCAATATCAGTAGTCTCCATATGAGGCTCTGGCTGCAAAATAAAGGTTTGACTTAACACATCAACCCTGCTACAAGAGATTTTAAATGAAGAATTGGAGGAGATTGCTGAAATATTAGTAAAGCTGGCCAATATGAAGTTGTCTGTGAAAATCTGGCAGAAGCCCACCTTAAGTTCTTTACAGCTGTGACTTCAACATTGACTCAAGCATCTGAAATACAAAGGTTCATTTGCTGTGTCCCTACAGAACCTACAAGTGAAACATACCAGTCAGTGTTCATGAATGCCACATTAATGTCATCTAAGGGAATTAAGCTCCAATGAGTGAAGAAGTAATTTGATGTGCGTATTACATGCACCCTTTGCCTAAATAATAAAAAGCCATTATTGGCCAGTAAGACATAACAAAAAGAAATCTAGAGCCTCAGGCAAATAAAATAAAAGTGCTCTCTGACAAAATGCTCCCATTAGTCGATCTACAGTTCCTGTTGCTGAAACCGATAAAGGATGTGCTGATGGTTGCAACATTTTGGCTGTTGTGGTTGATGTGACAAAAGCCGATTTTTATAAATCAGATACCAGAGAAAATATTCAAAAGCAGTTGTACACAAGGTCAGAGTTCACAGCATGCAAGAAATTTCTCCCAAATTCCAAAGATCTTTCGATGGCAAAAGAAGTCGCTGCCAGGTCAGTTGCAACTCGGCAATCTATCGAGACTGGACAAGGATTTGTGAAGTGCATGTGTAAAAATGTATGCTAGTACCTATGATTGTGTGCAAAAGAAAAAGTTATTTGCAATACAAAATGTCATTTTAGTTCCACTTATTGCATGAAAGTACAGCTTCGAAGTATAAAAAAGCTGAAGGCTTAGTGTCAGTTATTGTTTATCACTTTTCAATTGTAATAACAGTAATTCTTAAAAAGCTATTAAAACACATCTATTTCAGGATATGCTAGTTTTCAGACACTCACAATTGTTACAGTTTTCGTGGTTTAATTTACCTATGATCAAATATTTAACTTTAGAGTTTGAACATGTTATTTCATTGTAATTTTATCTTGAACTTTGACATATCTGTAAAATGCTTGGATGTTTTATATGGCAGAGGCATCGTCGTCGTCTTCAGGCCAGAGACTGGTTTGATACAGCTCTCCAAGCCACTCTATCTTGCGCAAGCCTCTTCATCTCCCAGTACCTACTGCAACCTGCATCATCCTTCTGTATCTGCTTAGTGTATCCATTTCTTGGTCTTCCCCTATGATTTTTAACATCCACGCTGCCGTCCAATACTAAATTAGTGATCCCTTGATGCCTCGGAACATGTCCTGCCAACTAATCCCTTCTTCTAGTAAAGTTGTACCACAAGTACAAGTAATTCTATTCAGTACCTCCTCATTAGTTAGGTGGTCTACCCATCTAATCTTCAGCGTTCTTCTGTAGCAGCACATTTCGAAAGCTTCTATTCTCTTCTTGTCTAAACTATTCATCGTCCTTGTTTCACTTCCTTACATGGCTACACTCCACACACATACTTTCAGAAATGACTGCCTGACACTTAAATCTATACTCGATGTTAACAAATTTCTCTTCTTCAGAAACTCTTTCCTTGCCATTGCCAGTCTACATTTTATATCCTCTCTACTTCGACCATCAGTTATTTTGCTCCCCAAAAAGCAAAACTCGTCTACTACTTTCAATGTCTTATTTCCTAATCTAATCCCCTCGGCATCATCTGACTTAATTAGACTACATTCCGTTATCCTCATTTTGCTTTTGTTGATGTTATCTTACATCCTCCTCTCAAGACATTGCCCATTCCATTCAACTGCTCTTCCAGGTCCTTCGCTGTCTCTGACAGAATTACAATGTCATCAGCGAACCTCAAAGTTTTTATTTCTTCTCCATAGATTTTAATTACTACTCTGAATTTTTTCCCCTTTACTGCTTGCTCAACATAAAGATTGAATAACATTGGGGATAGGCTACAACCCTGTCTCACTCCCTTCCCAACCACTGTTTCCCTTTCATGCCCCTCGACTCTTATAACTGCCATCTGGTTTCTGTACAAAATGTAAATAGCCTTTCGCTCCCTGTACTTTACCCCTGCCAGCTTCAGAATTTGAAAGAGTGTGTTCCAGTCAACGTTGTCAAAAGCTTTCTCTTAGTCTACAAATGCTAGAAACTTAGGTTTGCCTTTCCTTAATCTATTTTCTAAGATAAGTCGTAGGGTCAGTATTGCCTCCCGTGTTCCAACATTTCTACGGAATCCAAAATGATCTTCCCCAAGGTTGGCTTTCACCAGTTTTTCTATTCATTTGTAAAGAATTAGTGTTAGTATTTTGCAGTCATGCCTCATTAAACTGTTAGTTCCTTAATTTTCCCATCTGTCAACACCTGCTTTCTTTGAGATTGGAATTATTATATCCTTTTGAAGTCTGAGGGTATTTCACCTGTCTCATACATCTTGCTCACCAGATGGTAGGGTTTTGTCAGGGCTTGTTCTCCCAAGGCTATCAGTAGTTCTAATGGAATGTTGTCCAGGGCCTTGTTTCGGCTTCGTCTTTCAGTACTCTATCAAACTCTTCACACAGTATCATGTCTCCCATTTCATCTTCATCTACATGCTCTTCAGTTTCCATAATATTGTCCTAAAGTACATCACCCTTGTGTAGACCCTCTATATACTCCTCCCACCTTTCTGATTTCCCTTCTTTGCTCAGAACTGGGTTTCCATCTGAGCTCTTGATATTCATGCAAGTGGTTCTCTTTTATCCAAAGATTTCTCTAATTTTCCTGTAGGCAGTATCTATCTTACCCATAGGGATATATGCCTCTACATCCTTATATTTGTACCCTAGCCATCCCTGCGTAGCCACTTTGCACTTTCTGTCGATCTCAATTTTTGAGGCATTGTAGTCCTTTTGGATTGCTTCATTTTCTGCATTTTTATGTTTTCTCCTTTCATCAATTAGTCAGTTTCTTTAGTTACCGAAGGTTTTCTACTAGCCCTCTGTGATTTCATCTCTCAAAGCTACCCATTCTTCACCGATTGTATTTCTTTCCCCCATTCTTGTCAATCATTCCCTAATGCTCTCCTTGAAACTCTCCACAACCTCTGGTTCTTTCAGCTTATCCAGATCCCATGTCCTTAAATTCCCACCTTTTTGCAGTTTCTTCAGTTTTAATCTACAGTTCATAACCAATAGATTGTGGTCAGAGTCCACATCTGCCCCTGGAAATGTCTTACAATTTAAAACCTGGTTCATAAATCTCTGTCTTACCATTATATAATCTGTGAAACCTTCAAGTATCTCCAGGACTATCCCATGTACACAACCTTCTTTCATGGTTCTTAATCTAAGTTTTAGCTATGCTTAAGTTATGCTGTGTGCAGAATTCTATCAGGAGACTTCCTCTTTCATTCCTTACCCCCATTCCATTTCATCTACTAAGTGTCCTTCTATTGCTTTTCCTACTGTCGCATTCCAGTCACCCATGTCTTTTAAATTTTCGTCTCCCTTCACTATCTGAATAATTTCTTTTATCTCATCGTACATTTCATCAATCTCTTTGTCATCTGTGTAGCTAGTTGGCATATGAACTTGTATTACTGTGATAAGTGTGGTCTTGGTGTCTATCTTGGCCACAATAATGCATTCACTATGCTGTTTGTAGTAGCTTACCTGCACTCCTATTTGATTTTGTATTTATAACCCTGTATTCACCTGACCAGAAGTCCTGTTCATCCTGCTACTGAACTTCACTAATTCCCACTAAATCTAACTTTAACCTATCCATTTCTCTTTTTAAATTTTCTAATCTACCTGCTGTAATGCCAGTTTTCTTTCTCCTGGTAATGATGTCCTCCTGAATAGTCGCCGCCCAGAGATTCGAATGGGGACTAATTTACCTCCAAAATATTTTACACAAGGGGACGTTGTCGTCATGTAACCATACAGTAAAGCTGCATGCCCTTGGGAAAAATTATGGCTGTAGTTTAGCATTGCTTTCAGCTGTTTGCAGTACCAGCACAGCAAGGCCATTTTGGTTAGTGTTACAAGGCCATATCAGTCAATCATCCAGACTGTTGCTCTGCAACTACTGAAAGGGCTGCTGCCCATCTTCAGGAACCACGCGTTTGTCTAGGCTCTCAACAGATACCCCTCCGTTGTGGTTGCACCTCCCCCACCAATGGCAAGGTTGAAGGTTCATGGAGGGGAATACTTTTCCCAGGAAAAGTATTAAACGCCATGCCAAAAAATTCTAGGCATTCTACACAATGCCTTCATTTGACACTTTGCTGGTAAACAGAAATATTTATTTATTTATTTACTTATTTATGTAACCTGATCAGATTAGGGCCATTGGGTCCTCTTTTACATCAAACCATGATTTCACACAACAGTACATTTTTTACATTGTAGTTAACTAAGAAATAAGTTTTAGTAAATTGGTATAAATGATTTGAGTGTCTGCCATTTGAGTAAATAATGCGAAGGACTAATAAAGTTAATACTGGCAATACATGTACTAGTGCAGCTGCTTTAAATTATTCTTCATCCTGAAACATTTCTGCTTACACAGGTCATTCTCAAAGCCTCTTTCAGTCTTTTCTATTGTCCCAAGGTCTTTTGTTCAGCATTTCCTCCCATTGCAGTCCTTTGATTCACGTCATCATGCACTTCAGCCTCTTGATGTTGTTCGTGGTCTTCGAATTGGTCTCCCAGATTCTGTCCATTACGTAGCTCTTTTTGGTAGTCTTTCTGCTATAGCAAGCACAAACACTATTTATGGAACATGTACTTTATAGAGCAAGAAGTAAGATACAATGAAGTAAAGGGTTGTGTATAGCAGTAAACACATTGCTGGACAACAGTAATAACAGGTTACAGAATAGGCTGAGCATTCATTTGTAGTCGCTTAAATAATACTGTTTCTTTGGCGACTCACCGGGACATACCGGGGGGTCGACCCAGAAGGCATCTATAAGTGGGCCTGTTAATTGTATGGATGTCCAATCTCTGAAATGGCGTGTGTCATGAGTGAAGGTACATCACTTTCTTTCTCATTCTTTTAATGCAGCCCCACCATTTCAGACTATTTCTCTCTATAGTTCCTTGATGTAAAATGAATTTCATATTGTTTCGGTGGTTATCATGTCCCTTCCAATTGTATCCATAACCTCTAATAGATAATAGTTCTCTGTTGTATTTTACTCGAGTCCTTCTTTGTCTAGGTCCAACATTTTGATCCATCTGTCAAAACTGGTAAATGATGTGATGTGTTTATTGAAGGTTAACTAAGAATTTAGTCCTCAATGAAATTTGAATTACATGAACTGATTTTGTATCAGTATAGGCTAGCAGTAATTTCTTCATGGAACACTGTCCTTCTGGAATCCAAATGCAAGTTTGTGTGTTACCTCCATAAAAGTGACAGTTGGTCACTATATTGTGGGCAAATTGTTTAACTACCGAGAAAAGAATCCAAACTTCGTGTTTGGAAAATATATTAAGAAACTGCTGATAATTGTACTGCTATTTATTGACAATTCAGTGATGAACGAACATGCTTGATTATGCAATCATATTTCCCACTTCTGGTCAGGTGCTTAACACAGCAGAAGCAGCTTTTAAAAGAGCTGTGAAAGATAAAAACAAATTCTGAGGTGCTTTGGGTGGATAATAACGGCTGCAGTAGAGAAATGACAACTTGGGATGGAGGAACGCGGACATGCGTACTAATTTTAATTTCTCGCACGTGAGTCATCAACAAATAGTCGAAATACCTCCAGAACCATTGTGAGTGAATGGAGCTGCACTTTTTTTATTGTGTGTGGAAATCAACACCAAACTAGTCATACTGAAAACAAACACTCAAGGGATGCCAGTAACATCACTGTAAACATTGCATTTTCTGAAAATGAAATTACACAATTTGAGATTTTACTGGTGTCGTAAAGATATGAATTTATGTGCATAGACTAAAGCAGCAAATGAAAATTTGTACTGAGGCTGGGAATTGAACCTGAGTCTCCTGATTACTAAGCAGGCGCATTTGCCACCAAGTGTGAGCAGCAGTGACAATTTGGATCGAGGAGGGAGGTGTGCCAGGGTAATCTGTGCAGTTGAACTGCTGTGCCAAAGTGGCCTAGTAGCTGACGCACTTGCTTAGTATGCAGGAGATCCAGGGTTGAATTCTTGCCTTGGTACAAATTTTCGCTTGTCACTTCAGTCTATATACATAAAATTGCAGTTTCTGTTTATTTGGTTTGATAAATGCAGAGCATCTGCTTAAATTAGGCAATAGAAGAAATCTTAATTCATACGATACTGCAAAACAAAAGCCGTGTAAAACACCTCCGATTGAATAAAGTTCGTGTCACCCTTCTCTTTGAATAACCTGTGTGTATCTTGTTTTTATTTACATTAATATCAGCAGTATGTAGTTCACCTTACAACTGCAGCTTTTAATGAAAGCAATGAAAATTGTCATTTGCATTTGTAACTCATCTGCAACATCAAGAGAAATTATTCAGTTTGCAACATTGCAGTTTATTTCCTGAGACATTTGTGAAATTTTCAGATGAACTTGACTGACGTTTGTGAGTTGACAATATCCACTGAAAGCTCTGCACTCAGTAAAAATAAGTGAATATTACAGCTCTCCTCATAGCACAAGCCAGTAAAATTGATGTCAGTTCAGCAGCATGTCAGTTATAGTTACTTCTTAAAAAAAAAAAAAATTCTCATGTGCACTCAAGACTGGGTGTACTCTGAATAGAGTTTCATACCTAAAAAAACAAGAGTTGATCCCAGAGCATCCAAATTATTGTCAAGTTACTAGGCAGTAATTTTCTCTCCCTCCCTCCCCATTACATACTAGAACTGTTTTTCATAACTGACTTCATCCAATTTATTCAAGTGATCTTTTTGCTTGGTACACGGTATGATAGGTGCCATCTAAAAACTATTCATTGTAAATAGATTGCCCATTCAGAAATACGCCGAAGCACATTTTGTGTGTGCTGTTGTGTAACAATGCAAGATTAGTTTTTCCTCTTGGTTTTCATGAGGAATATTCTAAAAGAAAAGCATTGAAAAGTCGCCCCCCACCCCAGGCTGCAGACTACATCGCTCTTCCATGGGCCGCGGAACTACGTTACTGATTAACATTTTTTCATCTGGGTTTACTCTCCAATAACGTATATTTCTGCGATAACTAAATATTTCAGCAGATGCCAAGAATATGCATCAGTTTTAATATACTGCAATATCAGTATGACTCGACTGTACAGCGCCGAGCGGCCTGGGTCATTAGAGTATTGTTTAGTATTGTCGGGCACCTTCGGTCATGTCTGCATGTAAATGAGGTTTAGTTCTGCCATCGGCAATTGTAAAATCAACAGGTAATACGTAGTTTGTAAATCCAATAAATGTGCTTGAAGTCATAAACCACATTACAATCTTAAATTTTTAAAATTTATATGACTAAATAAACAAACTTACCAGTTAGCAGAGTTTGCATATGGCTTTGACGGCAGAAAACTCATTGATCATAACTTCGTAGTTCAGGAAGTTATCAGTTAGGAGGTCGGCTTCGATGTGAAGAATGGACAAGGCACTCAATCTCTCCTCCAGACCACGTGGTAGGTATGATTTCAGTCTTTTAATAGCTGTAAACGATTGTCTTACTGAAAAATTTGTAAGTGCCGTACGTAGAACTATTCTAGGGCCGTAACCTCTCTTTTTTGTAAAAATTTACTCATTTCGGCTGGTATATCAGTAATCTCAAAAAATGTATCCATTCACACACTGCGAAATGTACACATTCACTTGATAGATAGGGAAGGCTCTAAATCTGTGTCATATGATGCCTGGAATTATGCTGCACGTTCAGCAATATCATCAGGTGAACTGTTCTTATAATTAGTGAAAACTGTGAAGGGGTCCAAAAGTGTTCTCTAGCTTTCCTTCCTCGTCACTAATTTCGCGTGCAAGTTGTCGAGTGCTGGAAGAAATGTTTCGACACTAAATTTCTCCGTTCGAGTCGGGAAAACTTCTTCAGAGTCTGCTTCTTCGTCATCATGAAGTTAGTGTTTTTGTGATCCTTTATAGGTACATTCATAGTCTATATCAGTCAGTCTCCATGGATTTATTTTCATAATAGTCGAACATACCATGAATAGATGCAATAAATTGTACAAGTGATTCATATTACTCATGCACTAAAATGGTATCAATATTTACACTTTGCAATTTCAGATTTACGCTATTAAAATCTCTGGAGTATGTCTTTCCAAACTGTAGTCGTGAAGACTGTTCTAGTCTGCTGATTTGATTCAGTAAAATTGAAGCCTCATTTTGCGCAAGTGGTTTTTCAAACGTATTGTTGGCATTGATAACACTCTCCCAGTTTTCATATAGACTTACACACACTTCCCCTCTTGCTGACCAATGTGATTTTGATAAACTTTTTACTGTTTTGCTTCCTGGTTTCATGAAATAAGTTTATCCCAGCGTTTTGTAGAAGCAGAGAAAAAATAAAGGCTTTGCACTACATTGAAAAATAAACATGCTTTCAGACAACAGCTTGCAGCACCAGAGCCGACTAAATTCAAGGAATGTGCTGTGGAAGGCACATAATGTGCTTTCGGATATCGTTCGTTAATGCATGTCTGCAAGCCAGTGTAGGTTCCCGACATTGCTTGCATTGTCATATGACAGGCCTCTACAGTCAGTAATATCAGTGGAATTTGTAGACAGGAGCTAAGTTTTCAGACTTGTTCTGGGTTTGGTGAAAACAGAAGAGAACGTTCAGCAGGTTCACCATTCTCATTCACATATCTTAATGTAATTGATCACTATGTGAAATGTCCACCGTAGAATCTACTATTATAGAGAAATATTTGGCCTGTTTTATTTCACTTATAATAATTCTTTTTATTTATTCAAAACAGAAGCTCTATCATTTAATCACAGATTGTTGAAGACAGATATCTTGTGCGTCCCTGCCCATATCGTTCAATGTGCTCTGCAAGAAAAGGATCAAATGCAGCTATAAGTTCAAGAGACGTCATAAATTGATCATTAAGCAGTGGATGGATTCTTTCAACATGTCCACGTAGGGAAGTCCACAACTTGTTGGCTTCTTCACTAGTGCAAACACCCTTTTCAACAAACTGTGCCAGTACATTTTTTTCTGTCTCAAAATATGACTCGATACTGTTACCTATTGTTCCAGTAACTTTTTTTCTTGCTAAGAGTGATAACTCAGAATTTTTGTGTTCAAGTGGATTCTCATGGTGAGATAAAATATTAGAAATATTTTTCCAATGTGCAATACCATTAATACCAATCGCGGCCTTACCTCTGAACCATTTATTTAATAGTTTATGGTAAAATACAGTTTTGTTCAGATATCTGGTTCTATCATCTGTTGATCTTTATGGATTAGAAAAATCACCATTACAATTTTGATTACCGCCACGTTGTAAGAGAATGTCGATTGTTGATTCATTGACACACCATTCTGAAGTAGCATCACTAACGAAGTTATTTCTTTTTGTAATATCTGACTCGACACTTAGTTTTTCGTGAAACTCAAAATCAGGAACAATTTGCTTTTCTTCATTTTTAACTTTTTTTTTGTCTGTGTTTACTTCTTTTACGACAGGTGCAGAGCCATAAATATAATCTGTACTTTCTGAAGTCTAACCAGCAACATTCTTTGCAAAAAATTTATCTACTCTGCCTAGCGTTTTTAGAACATTGTCTTCTCATTCTCGCCTTTCCTTCGATAATTTCTGAAATGCTGCCCCACTTACTTTTATAAGTTTGCTTTTCTCACTGTCATTAATGTTAAGGCACTTACAAAATTGTCAACCAACAGTCAAAATAAAAGAAGAAAATTTGTAAAAGGGAAGAAAGAAAGACTGTATCTACTTCCGTTCGTACTACACTGCACACATGCACAAAAATTTTTGTTTAAACACGGAGCGATGAAGTGACCAACTCAAATTACTCAGCGTAACTGTGCTATGATAGAACGACAATGCAGAATAATTTAATTTCATTATCGCCTGGGCCTCTGTTGTCAGTGAACAGTAGAAGCACACCTGCCAGCTGGAATTTGTCTCGTACAGGAAACGGGATAGTCCCTTTTTGCTTCTGTTTCCCACGTCACCAGAATTTTAGCCGGGGCACAAATATGTTCTGCGTACTCTTGACACTGTCTTTATAATTTAAAAAGCAATTTTTTGCAGTTTGGATCGACTCCTATCCAACTTATAACATTTTAGTGGTTTCTGTGGGCAGAGAAGACAGACCACAAAGTTTAAGTAGTATTGTTGGCAGTTGATAATGTGTTGTTGTTCGTGTGAATACTGCTGTTATGTTTGCATGGAAATGCACCTTTTGTTCCAACATAAAATAAAAATATCCTTTCCTCGAAGGAAAAAAAGCTTAGTTAAGAAGTTTAGTATAAAATTTGCAATGCCACGTTCTGTTCAATTGTACAGAGTGGGGGACTTTTAATATCGCACAGGCTGCAGCACAATAAATGAGAAAAATGAAAGTTTGTTTCTTTTTCATTTTTTGCCAAAAAAGAAAGTAAGTAAATAAATAAAAGTTTTAAACTGTTACGAAGTGTATGTCACACATTGTTAGATATTCTGCTTATGTTCTTTTCGTATAACCATATATTTAAAAATGTTTCGCAGTAACAACATGGTTTGTCAAACAGGTGTCACTAAATCAAAGCTCAGATATTGAAGACCGCAGAGCTTTCACATTAATTACAGTAATGGAGGGTTGACTTGATACTTCCCTGTAATTTCTACAAGAAATTTAAGTAGAGTTGGGTTTTACATAGTGAGGCCCGCACATGTTTTAAGAAACTGCTGATTAGTTTATCACAGCTTTTGAGGGGTCCCGGTGTTTTCATGGGGAAAATATGGTAGGGTTAAGTAGGTGCCCACAACGTTCTCAGAATAATGTTTGAAACATTGTGTTGCAGATTGCTGTCCCGACAGCTTACTTCAAAATATTTTTAACTGCCATGAAAATGATACCAGACAGAAACCCAGTGTTAAATTCCCATTTAGTCACCAAGTAAAATATATATAATTTCCAAGCATGTATTGTCGAATTTCGTTCTTAAGGCTTACTTGAACTAGCAAGTTGTTTAACAATATTAAAAATTTTTGTTGTTTGTAAGCACAGTTACTTTAAAACATAAATGGTTAAAATGAGCACAGATCAAAAAATGCCGCCCCCCTTAACTTGCCGCCCCTAGGCCCATGCCTAGTGGACCTATTTGTAAATCTGCCACTGTGTCTTGTTTGAATTTGACCTGGAGAAGTGGATCTCAGTAATTTGATCCTGGTAACCTAGGTTAACATAATTTATTGCAGGACTGCAGTCACTAAAAAAATTTCTTGAAGGGCTCACACATTTGCTTGTGAATATGCTAAGGCAAAACCTTGCACTGTTTTTTTAGTTAGTTCGGCATTGATAAAGTTGTTGATGGCCTTGGAAGGAGGACAATTGGGATTAGGAGTCAAAGATGAGTCGAAGAAACTGTTACACCCATCCTACATCTTGTAGGGCCCCCAGAAGCATGCAGAAGTGCCACAACACAATGTGGCATGGACTTGACTAATGTCTGAAGTAGTTCTGGAGGGAACTGAGACCATGAATCCTGTAGGGCTGTCCATAAATCTGTAAGATTATTAGAAGGTGGAGATCTCTTCTGAACAGCATATTGCAAGGCATCCCAGATATGCTCATTAATGTTCATGTCTGAGGAGTTTGTTGGTCACCACAGCTGTTTAAACTCAGAAGAGTGTTCCTGGAGTCACTCTGTAGCAGTTCTAGACCCATCAGGTGTCATAATGTCCAGCTGGAATTGCCCAAGTCCATTGGAATGCACAATAGACACCAATGGATGCAGATGATCAGGCAGGATGATTACGTACATGTCACCTGTCAGTCATATCTAGAAGTATCAGGGGTCCCATATCACTCCAGCTGCACACAGTGCACCATTAAAGAGCTGCCACCGGCTCGAACAGTCCCTGCTGAGATGCCGGGTCCGTGGATTCATGAGGTTGTCTCCGTACCTGTACACATCCATCCGCTCAATAAGATTTGAAATGAGACTCATCTGACCTGGGAACACAGTTCGTCATAAACAGTCCAATGTCAGTGTTGATGGGCCCAGGCAAGGCATTAAGTTTGTCTGCAGTCATCGAGGGTATGTGAGTGGGCCATCAGCTCTGAGGGCCCATATCAATGAAGTTTCATCGAATGGTTTGCATGCTGACACTTGTTGATGGCCCGTCATTGAAATCTGCAGCAATTTGCGGAAGAGTTGCACTTCTCTTATGTTGAACAATTCTCTTCAGTCATTGTTGGTCCCATTCTTGTTGGATCTTTTTCCGGTCGCAGCAATATCTGAGATTCGATGTTTTACTGAATTACTGATATTCACGATACACTCATGAAATGGTCGTATGGAAAAATCCCCACTGCATTGCTACCTCGGAGATGGTGTGTCCCATCACTCATGCACCAACTATAACACCACATTCAATCTGCCTTAAATCTTGATAACCTGCTATTGTAGCAGCAGTAACTAATCTAACAACTGTGATTGCCTCTTGCTGTCTTATAGACGGTGAGTCACCAAACATTACCAATGGAAACCCCTCCCAAACCACAACAAACACTAAATAACCACCCCCACCCCCATCCCCCTGGGGGATCCACAACTCTTTTATGGATATGTGCGTAGCAAGCACAGGACCCCGAGCTAGTGTGGCCCACCTTCCTTTCCAACATCCTTCCCCAACCCCCCATCTTACCCCTCACCTCCGCCTCTTCCCTTCCCTTTCTCCCCCTCTGGGAGTATGTTTAGTGCTTACGTCCAGAGATGGACGCTCGAAATTGTAAAACAGTCTCTCTCCTTCTCCTCTTTCTCTGCTGGCAAGTCTTTGTCCTTCTCTTTTCCTTACCTTTTCTCCTTACCATTTTCTCCGCTGTGGCATTTCCTTTCCTTTACCTTGTTCCTCCTTTTCTCTGTTTTCCTCCCTGTGTGTGTCTGAAGGCTGACCCATGCATTCCCACGCATAGCTGGTGACAGGGTAACGCATAATTCCCCACCCCGGGTAGACAGGTAGGACACATACGTACCCTCTGGTAACGGCCAGGCCAAGGGAGGGGTGATTACACGAGCTGATACCTTCTGAAAGTGCTGATTGGTCCCTCCGTCCTTTTCTCGGGAGGTGTGAGTTCCCGATTATGAAATTGCACCTTGTTGTTAGACACAGTCATTGCTCTCCATGCACAAAAATTGCTGCGTACTTCACTGCTACACACCTTTCCTGTCCGGGTGGAAGCGCACCATACTTAAAATTCATCACGTGGGGTTGTCTATACATGCTCCCTCGACGGATTGTCCGATGAGGAAATTCAAAATTACCTGTCTGACCAGGGCGTAACGGCTGTTCATCAAGTCATGAAAAGTGTTGACAACGACTTGGTTCCAACCCGTACTGTCTTCTTGACATTTGACAGAGTTCAACTTCCATCGAACAAAAAAGCGGGCTAAAAGATAATTTCCTGAATGAGATTTTCACTCTGCCGCGGAGTGTGCGCTGATATGAAACTTCCTGGCAGATTAAAACTGTGTGCCCGACCGAGTCTCGAACTCGGGACCTTTGCCTTTCGCGGGTAAGTGCTCTACCATCTGAGCTACCGAAGCACGACTCACGCCTGGTCCTCACTGGCAGAAGTAAAGCTGTGAGGACCGGGCGTGAGTCGTGCTTCGGTAGCTCAGATGGTAGAGCACTTGCCCGCGAAAGGCAAAGGTCCCGAGTTCGAGTCTCGGTCGGGCACACAGTTTTAATCTGCCAGGAAGTTCGAGATAATTTCCATTTGCCATTACGCCCCAAACCCTACGTGTTGCTATTGTTGTCGGCGGTTCAGTCATACCAGCCAGTCATGTTCCAATCCGGCCAAATGCGTTACCCATGGCAAGGATGCCCATGAGGGTGCTTGTCCACCTCCATCCCCATGTTGCATCACTGTACGGATGACCACGCTGCTTCCTCTAGAGGTTGCCCCATTTTTAAAGACGAATGGCTCATTCAGGAAATCGGAGTTAAAGAAAAGGTGTCGACCTTTGCTGCTCGAAAGTTATTTGCCAGTCGAAAGCCCACTGTGCCTCATGCAGGTAAATACAGCATTAGCCAAGAAGGCTAATAAGAAACACCGTTCCTCTCTTCCACCATGGCGTGTCTCATCTACAGCACAACCTGGTGGTAACCACCCTCGGCCGTCTTCTGTGTCGCCAAGGCGCACTGCAGGCGGCCGATCAACCGGCAGATCACTGGTGGCGCAGGAGCTGCTCCCGAACAACCTATGGATCAGGGTCTTCTGCCTTCAGCTGAATGCCATTCCACACTGTCGGCTGCCGGCTCTGAGCAGTCGTTGAGTTGAGGGCAACCTTGGTTGCATTCTTCCTTTTTCTGTCCACCCTATGTCCATTATCCATTGGAATATCCACGGCATTCGAGCCAATCGGGATGAATTGTCGATCCTCTTAAGATCCTACTTGCCGGTCATCTTCGGTCTTCAGGAAACAAACCTGTGTCCCCACGATCGCTTTGTTTTCCCCTATTTTCAGTCAGTCCGTTTTGATCTCTCCTCTGTTGAAGGGACTCGAGCACATGGAGGACTCATGATTCTTCTCCATGATACTCTCCATTATCACCCAATCCCCTTAAACAGTTCCGTCCAATCTGTCGCTGTCCGTCTTTCCCTTTCTGGATACACCTTCTCTCTTTGTACTGCATACATTCAATCGTCCACAAAAATGGCAAGAGCTTATCTCCTTCATCTTCTTTGTCAGCTTCCGCCCCCCTATTTGCTGGTTGGGGACTTCAATGACCACCACCCGCTTTGGGGATCTTTGCGTCCTTGTCCGTGCGGCTCACTGCAGATAGACGTCTTCCACCAAGCGGATCTTGTTTGCATCAACACTGGGGACTCTACATTGTTGTGTGCCTCCATGACAAATTTCTCTCATTTGGACCTTTTGGTCGGTACTGTTCCGCTAGCTCGGCACTTCGAATGGTTCGCTCTTGCTGATACACACTCGAGTGACCACTTTCCATGTGTCCTTAGATTGCAGCCACAACAGCCGTATATGCGCCTGAGACGCTGGAAGTTTGCTCAAGCTGATTGGACACTTTTTTAGTCTCTTGCAACATTTGATGACCGTAACTTTCCTAGCATTGACGATGAGGTCACTCATATTACAGAAGTTATTCTTACAGCTGCGGAACGTTCAATACCTCGCACCTCCGATTTGCCCAAGCGCCCCCCAATTCCTTGGTGGAACGAGGCATGCCACAATGCAATACATGAGCTGCAACATGCTCTTCGCATTTTCCGGTACCATCCTACCTTGGCCAACTGTATCCGCTACAAGCAGTTCCTTGTGCGATGCCGTTGCGTCATCCGTGATAGCAAGAAGGCAAGCTGGGACTTTTTTACTAGCTCATTTAACACCTTCACTCCCTCCTCGAAGTTTGGAGCAGGATTCGACGATTATCTGGTGCGCCTAGTTTCTCCCCGGTCTCTGGGCTCACTGTCGCGCATGATACATTAGTGGACATTGGGTCAACACTTTCCTGGTATTTCAAGCTCTTCAAATTACCCGCCAGCTTTTCTTCCAAAGAAACGTGTAGCGGAGGTGCGACCTCTTGCTTTCTCCTCTCAAAATCGTGAAAGCTATAATACTATTTTCTCCATGCGGGAACTCCAACATGCACTCTCTTCTTCTCGCTCTTCCGCCCCAGGACCGGATGGTATCCACATCCAAATGTTGCTGCATTTATCATATCATAGTCTGCGTTACCTCCTTTGCCTTTATAATCGAATTTAGACCGAAAGTACTTTTCCCAGAAGATGGCGGGAAGCTATCGTCGTTCCTGTTCCGAAACCAGGAAAGGACGAACATCTCCCCTCTAGCTGTCGCCCCATTCCTCTCACGAGTAGTGTATGTAAGGTTTTGGAGCATATGATGAATTGCCGTTCAGTCTGGTGGCTGGAGTCTGAAGTCTTTTTAACACCAGCCCAATGCGGTTTCCGAAAGCGTCGTTCTGCAGTTGACCATCTTGTTGCTCTCTCCACTTATATCATGAACAGTTTTCTCAGGAAATGCCAAACAGTAGCAATATTATTTGATCTGAAGAGAGCATACAATACCTGTTGGAGGACCGGCATCCTCCGCACACTGTTCTCTTGGGACTTCCAAGGTCGGCTGCCCCTTTTTCTTCGTGAATTTATGGCAGAATGCACATTTAAAGTGCAGGTAAACACTACCTTCTCCCGTACTTTCTCCCAAGAAAACTGTGTACCCCAGGGCTCCGTGCTAAGTGTTGTACTGTTTGCCATTGCCATAAATCCAATTATGGATTGTCTCCTTCCTGATGTCTCGGGCTCCCTCTTTGTGGACGATTTTACAATCTACTACAGCTCTCAACGGACCAGCCTTCTTGAACGACCTCTTCAAGGATGTCTCGATGGCCTCCACTCTTGGAGCATCGAAACCGGCTTCGACTTTTCTCCCAGGAAGACCGTTTGGCGTTGTACGGAGTTTCTTCCGCCTTCCTTACATCTAGGTCTGGTCAACCTTTTGTTCGCAGTCGTCGCTAAATTCTTGGGTCTTATGTTTGACAGAAAACTGTGCTGGTCCTCCCACATTTCCTATCTTTTGGCTCGCTGTCTGCGATCCCTCAACACCCTCAGTGTTCTGAATCGTACCTCCTGGGAATCAGACAGAGTGGTCCATCTCCACCTCTATTGCGCCTTAGTGTGCTCGAAATTGGACTTGGAAGTATAGTTTACTCCTCTGCGCAGCTGTCTATTCTTCAGCGTCTCGACTCTGTCCGCCAACGTGGATTACGTTCAGCGTTTGGAGCTTTTTACACCAGCCCTAGAAAGCCTTTATGCTGAGACTGCTGAACCTCCGCTGTCCAATTGGCGAGCTGTCCTGAGTCGTTATGCTAGCCATCTGTCTTCTATGCCTGCTAATCCGGCCCATGACATTTTTTTCGACGCCTCCTTCGATTTAGGGTATGCAGGCCGCCCTTCCTCTCTACAACCACCGGGAGTCCACTTTCGTCAACTGCTACATTCTCTTTCCTTCCACTTTCCTAAAACTTTCTTGACAACTTGGGGTACAGCACCGCCTTGACTCCGGCCCCAGACCTGCCTGCTCCGTGACCTTTGTCAGTTTCCCAAGGCTGGTACCCCTTCTCTTGTTTATCGTCGGGCATTTGCTACTCTATGCGCACAAATGAAGGATGCCACATTTATTTACAGTGATGGCACAAAAACATTGTTTTGTGTTCGGATTGCCTGTATTGTTGGCGACACCCCTAATCGATTTCGGCTTCCTGACCAGTGTTCAGTTTTTACTGTGAAGCTTTAGCTGTTCACCAGGCTGTCCAATACATCTGTCGCCATCAGTGGATACAGTATGTTATCTGCTCAGATTCACTCAGCTCTCTTCTCAGTCTCCAAGCTCTCTACCTTTTCCACCCTCTGGACTGCCTCCACTTGCTCCATTTGGGGCTCGTCTCTGGAGCGTTCCTGTGGATCCCAGGACATGTTGGTATCTATGGAAATGAGGCGGCTGATATAGCGGCCAAGGCTGCAGTCTCTCTTCTTCAGACTGCTATTCACATGATTCCCTTTGCCGATCTACGGAGTGTTTTATGTCGTTGTGTTGCTCTTTTACGGCACACACATTGGTCAACACTTCCCAATAATAAATTGTGGGACGTGAAAGCTCTTCCCTGCGCTTGGACCTCTTCCTCCCGAACTCATCCTCGGGAGGAGGTAATTTTAACTAGACTCCGGAAAGGGCACAGTCTTTTTAGCCATCAACATCTTTTAACTGACGATCCTCCCCCAATTTGTCCCCACTGCTCTCAACTGTGGACAGTGAAACACCTTTTACTTGAGTGCCCCTATTTTACTCCGTTACGCGCCCGTCTACAGCTGTCACCTGATATATCTTCCATTTTAGCTGATGACACGCGCTCAGCCAATTGCGTTCTCGAGTTTATTAGTGCCAGTGAGAGGACGTCAGTCATTTGAAGCTCCTTTTGGGGACAAATAACCTCCCTTCTATAGTGGTTTTTTAAGCTTTCCTTCTGGTTTTAGTTTCCCCACTTTTTTGAGTTTCGCACTCATTGCTGCTGGTTTCCAGTTTGGTTTTTTACCTGTTCCTAAGTCACAGACTGGGTGCTAATGACCATAGCAGTTTTGCGCCCTAAAACCAAAACAAACCAAAAAAAATACTGAATAACCAATTCCACAGACCGTGGGGAGGAGTGGGGCTGATGGAATCGGTTAATACAAACCACTGAGAAATGCATGGAAGTATGATTTTCAACACACACTTTTTTTAAGAAACAAATACTTAATGCTATTTGTTACATTGTAAAATATTAAGTACATCCAGAGTAATTTGTAACGTAAAGTTGACACTGGAAGCCTCGGATGTTCAGTCGCGTATTGTAACAAACAATCTGTAGAGGTATGTTTACGAAGATACTTAAGAAAATATTTATGAGTTCGGCTGTCTCAGTGTCTGCATGTAGCGCTTGCCAAATTAATCCTTTTACTGAGAATAACTGTAGTACATGGTGTTACCGGACATAGGTGATAGTATACTGTACACAAGTAAGAACAGAAGTACACACAGTAGGAACGTGAGAAGGTCACAAGTACAATAGTGTGTACAGTGTTGTATGAACTGTGAAAATGCTTTATGCTAACTCTGAAAAGGCAGAGATGATACTCATTTATGGCAAGTGTAGACAAAATGCAGCTTGGTTGTATGCAAAAAGGTACCCGGACAGAGATCATCCAATGCGTAGCACGTTAGGAAACATCTACAAACAATTGTATGCAACAGGTATGAGCATAACTTGCAAACGGGTCCTTAACAAACCCATCACAGGAGAAACAGGTGTAGTTGGTGTGTTGGCTGCTGTTGCCGTGAGCCCACATGAGTTCACATGACATTGCTAGTGGCGGTGCAATGAGTCAAAGTAGTGTAATGCGCATACTTTGTCACAAACTTCACCAGTATCATTTGTCGCTGCATCAGCAATTACATGGAGATGAGTTTAATAATCGAGTAAATTTCTGTCAGTGAAAAGCAGGTTTCACAAACCACTCTGCAGTGCATTTACGAAACACGCATTACTGGTCCATGGACAATCCTCACTGGCTTCAACAGGTAGAGCAACAGCGACCGTGAAATGTAATCGTATGGTGTGGAGTAATTGGTAACCATCTCTTTGGTCCTCACTTCATTGAATGCACCAAAACAGCTGCAAAATACATAGTTTCTACAAAATGAGCTGCCAACATTGTAAGAAAATGTCCCGCTGGAAACATGTAGATGTATGTGGTATCAACATAATGGTGCTGCTGCACATTCTGCAATGAACACAAGGCTGACCCCTGACAGAATGTTCGACAGGTGTTCCGTAGAATGTGGCAGACGCATAAATCGGGCACCCGTTCTCCTGATCTTACACTTTCAGACTTTTTTCTGTGGGGTACGGTAAAGGAGAACATGTACCATGATGTGCCTACAACCCCAGAAGATATGAACATTTTATTGAGGCAGCCTGTGGTAAATTACACCAGATGTACTGCGTGGTGTAAGACATTTATTACACGGTAGATTACAGATGTGTGCAGCAAATGATGGGCACCACTTTGAACATTTATTAGCCTTAAATGTCAAGACACACACTTTCGCATTCTGTCATCAAAAACAAAACAAAAAACAATTTGTAAGTTCAACTACATTCTCATGTTCATGTACATTTTCTTCTGACAAATCAGTGCAGTACAGTATTCTTCAGACAAGAAGACTACTAAAAATGTTAGCATGTGGACGTAACAAGCTGGTCATGTCTCTTCTGTAGCTACCTTACATCACTGTTCTTTTTGTATCCCTGATTAATTCGGTTCTCTCCAAAACACATGATTGAACTGCTGAGGAGTTACTTAAGTGTCAACTTTGTTACAAGTTACTGTGGATATAAATAACATTTTACAATGTAGCAAATGTCATTGATTAAGTATTTTTTCTATTTTCAGTTGTGCTTAAAATAATAGGTTTCTGTTAAACAAAAAAAGTGTTGAAAATCATACTGCCATGCATTTCTCAACAGTTTGTATTAACCAGTTACACCTCTCACTTTCAGTCCGCAGAATTGATTATTCAGTGTTTTTTTGCTGTTAAGGAGGTGTTTCCAGTGGTAATGTTATGTGACTCACCTGGTATAGGTGTTGCTGTTAACAGTGCTATACTATGTCTGTTTATGTGTGTCTGTATTTTGAGTACATAAGCTTACACCAGTTTCTTTGGTGGTTCAGTGTATGAAATAGGAGACTATATGCAGGAATGGGTGTCTTTGGAAAATAGTGTGAATCAAGACAAAAATGGGTTAAAAACTGCAACTCGCTCATGGAGTGATGGACAACTTCTTATAATTGTGTTGTGAATTTGACTCCTGGCACAGTGATAATTACAAATCATATACAATGATTAGTTTTCAACCCTAGTCCTGATATGCAGTTTAAACTATACTGTGGTACCACAATTTCTTAGATAGTACCCCTATCAGAAATGTATTTGATAAGAATTAAGTCCACTTCAGTGAATTGATCAAAGAATCGATAATGTAATGTAATGAATGTACTGCTCATGGTACACAGTAAAATCCATGTTAGTCTAGTCTGGCACAAATTTTATATCAACTGCACATCAGTTATTGATTCCTTATGGAATAGACAAATGATTCAGAGTATAGAAAGTACATTCAGATTAGTCTATTGATGAAAAGTTACTCTGTGGAATTAGATTGATGTACTGTATCTTCAATTTTTTTTTACAGATATTTGAAGCAAAGAAAATGCTAAAACAGTGTTTAACTACTCTGGAGGAACTCCAATTTTTGCATGCTAAACTGTCTTCAAAACGTGATACAGTAAATTGTTCAGAGTGGCAAATGGAATTCGAGGACATCAGTAAGAAGAGAGTGAGTGAAAAAGCCAAGTGGCATGTGTGTAGTGTAGAGTAAGACATTGACAGACATTGCTCTGCTAATGTGTAATGTAAAATTCGAGTTTTCTAAAATCTCGTAGTACGTGCACTATTTAAAGTGAAAGCTGTCTAAACTGTTATATCTTGACTTTTTTTTCTTTAGATGTGACAAACGAGCAAATTTTTCTGTACATATTATCTGCTTAGTTACTGTGTGGGAGCAAAATTCTTAATTAAGCAGATTTTTTGCTTCCTAAGTTAGCTCATATTATGAGAAACTGGTATATTTTTGGAAGTAGACAAGCTCTTTTTGCTATTATTTATTGGGTTTACACATTGTATAGCAGAGTGTTGTTCAGCCAAAATATCATATACTAAACTTATAGTTCTGATAATTTAAATTCGCCACGCAGATTTGCAACAAAAATTCAGAAATATGAAATATTCAGCTTAATAAAATCTGAATTATAATACCATATTATAATTCCAGAAGCCGCCATGGTCCAGCACTTCATTCGGGGGAAAAACTTTGATTTGTACCCCCATTTTTAAAGTTAACTATATGCAAGTTGATAGATTTTTAATTGTGCTATGTGAATAACAGTATTCAACAGGATACTGATTATTTTAAAGATTATCTGACACACAAAATACTATCTGCCGTGTCCTGTCAACTTTTGTATTGGCCTCACTTGTGCCACTGGTCCAATATTTTGCTGCTAAATGAAAAATCACCTATTATATACACACATCAAAAAAACTTTTGCATCACCCCAGTTCTCAGAACTCCTGGAGGTAGACGTTGACCGTGGATATTGTATCACAGATACAGTCCTTCACCTGTTAAGAGATGTCACTAAACCCGCCCAAAGGTGTAGACAACCATGCATGAGCAGTGCCAATTACACAGGGGGTCCAACAGCCGATCAGTTCCAGTCATTCCACCAGGAAGTAGGTACACAACACTTGTTGTATTTAGTTCAATCATGCCTAGATGGTCAATACCATGGTTCGATCGCGTCTGCATTGTTACTTCGTGGCAGGAAGGGATCTTCAGCAAGGGAAGTGTCCACGCGTCTCAGAGTGAACCAAAGCGATGTTGTTCGGACATGGAGGAGATACAGAAAGACAGGAACTGTCGATGACATTCCTTGCTCACGCCACCCATGGCTACTACTGCAGTGGATGACCGCTACCTACAGATTATGGCTCGGAGGAGCCCTGACAGCAATGCCACCATGTTGAATAATGCTTTTTGTGCACTCACAGGACGCCATGTTACAACTCAAACTCTGCGCTGTAGGTTGCGCAATGCATAACTTCACTCCAACATCCATGACTAGGTTCACTTCGCAACCACTGCACCATGCAGTGTGGTACAGATGGGCCCAACAACATGCCAAATGGACCGCTCAGTATTGGCATCACATTCCATTCACCAATGAGTGTCACATATGCCTTCAACCAGACAATCGTCGGAGACATGTTTGGAGGCAGCCCGGTCAGGCTGAAACACCTTAGACACACTATCCAGCAAGGTGGAGGTTCCCTGCTGTTTTGGGGTGGCATTATGTGAGGCTGACATATGCCACAGGTGGTCATGGAAGGTGCCCTAATGGCTGTATGACACGTGAATGCCATCCTCGGACTGATGGTGCAACCCAGCAGCATATTGGCGAGGCATTCATCTTCATGGATGGTAATTCGCACCGCCATCGTCCACATATTGTAAATGACTTCCTTCAGGATAACGACATCGATTGAGTAGAGTGGTCAGCATGTTCTTCAGATACGAACCCTATGGGGTAGATTGAAAAGGGCTGTTTATGGACGACGTGACTCGCCAACCACTCTGAGGGATCTAAGCAGAATCGCCGTTGAGGAGTGGGACAATCTGGACCAACAGTGTCTTGATGAACTTGTGGTAGTATGCTACGACGAATACAGGCATGCATCAGCACAAGAGGACGTGCTACTGGGTATTAGAGGTATTGGAGTGTACAGCAATCTGGACCACCGCCTCTGAAGGTCTCGCTGTGTGGTGGTAAAACATGCAATGTGTTGTTTTCATGAGCAATAAAAAGGGTGGAAATTATGTTTATATTGATCTCTCTTCCAATTTTCTGTATGGGTTCTGGAACTCTCGGAACCAAGGTGATGCAAAACTTTTTGTGTGTATTTTTTTCCTCAGAAACAAATTAAGGCCTAAACTCTTATAAGATGTTTGATATTGCAAACATGGAAAGTTCCACATTGCAATATAATACCTAATACTTTATCAAACTGCCACGTATTCCTTATGTATTACTCTCACAATCATCATCATCATCATTTTCTTTTACTTTTTTATTTTTTAGGTAGCTTTCACTCCATGCAGTTGAGACTTTAACCATCAGTGTCATTGAGAAAAATAGAACAGATATTGTGGAAAATGTTAAGACCCAAGATTAAAGATGTCCAGTGGACGATAGGTCAGAACAACTGTGTTTCCTGATGGAACAATTCAGTTCTGTTCATTGTTTTTAGCACAAATGAGAGGCTCACTACGAACCAAGAAACATTTTCTATACTTATAAACAGGATCCAAAATCCAAAGTATGGTAGTTGACTGGCACCAAGAAAATCGACAAAGTCACTGTAGACCCATTGACAACTATATGGACATTACCTGCATACATATAGACATACAGATAAGTTCTCACAAGTAAAAGTCAAAACAATTAACAGGGAAGAGTCTGAGACTCAAAAATGCATGGATATCAAGAAAGGTGTCATACATAGGGCAGGATGAAGCAATTTGGGGAAGACAATAACTAAAATTTATCGACCAATGTTTCTGTGTGCACAATGAAAGTGGTAAATCAATAAAAATTATAATTATTATTTATTTATTACTTTATCCAAACATTTTGCTTTGGGTCATGTTTCATTACAACGTAGAATACAAGTATCACTCATTATGTATAAT
Source organism: Schistocerca gregaria (assembly GCF_023897955.1). Taxonomy (NCBI): domain Eukaryota; kingdom Metazoa; phylum Arthropoda; class Insecta; order Orthoptera; family Acrididae; genus Schistocerca; species Schistocerca gregaria. The sequence goes on from NC_064926.1 coordinate 456,829,459, forward strand.
TAGTTATCATGTTTGGAAGCATGCTTTTAGTATAGAATACGTACTGTACAATGTACTTGTTTTTATGCCACTTAATTTGCCAGGATTGAAATGCATTGATTTATATGTTGTAGGTTGATGTGCAAGAAAAGTTAAAACAGTTGAGTGATCCAGCCATTCTGAAGATGTTACAGGTGTCACTTGCGAAACGCAAGAAAAAAAGAAAATATCAAAAACGGCAGAGAGAAAACTTGCATTTAATTAAGGCCGAAAAACAGGCAGAGAGGCAGAAACTTCACAAAGAAATAGATACATGGATAGAAAATATGCAGGAATCGGTGGAAAAGGCAAAAATGGTAAGTATGCAACATGCACCGCCCTCCTCTGGGACTCCATATGCTGCAGTGGGAGAATATTTCATTTACTTCCTTTGTTTAATTAAACGTATATAACAGTCTGCCCTCATTCTTAGTATCGTGAAGCAGCATAAATATGATAAGTGGCCTTCCACAAATTACGCCGAGGTGACAGAAGTCTAGTGATAGCGATATGCACATATATAGATGGCAGTAGTATGATGTACCCGAGGTGGAAAAGGGCAGTGGGCATTGCAGGTGCAGCTGTTATTTGTACTTTGCTGATTCATGTGAAATGTTTTCCGATGTGATTATGGCCACACGATGGGAATTAATAGATTCTGAAAGTGGGGTTGTTGGAGCTAGACGCATGGGACATTCCATTTTAGACATCATTAGGGAAATCAATATTACAAGAATCACAGTGTGCCGAGAATACCAAATTTCAGTTACTACCTTTCATCACGATCAGTTCATTGCCCGACGACCTTACTAAACAGTGGAGAACAGCAGTATTTGCTTATAGTTGTCACTGCTAATAAACAAGTAGCACTCTGTAAAACAATTGCGAAATTGAATGTGGGACATACAGTGAAGATATCCGTTCGGACAGTGTGGCGAAATTTGGCATTACTAGGATAGGGCACAGACGACACACACAAGAGCCTTTGCTAACAGCAAGTCATCACCTGCGGTGTATCTCCAGGGCTCGTGACCATATTGGTTGGACCCTAGACAACTGGAAAACTGTGGCAAGGGTAGACGAATGCCAGTTTCAGTTGGTAAGAGCTGATGATAGGTGCAACTGTGGCACAGACACGACGAAGATGTGGGCTCAAGTTGTCAACAAGGCAGTGTGCAAGCTGGTAGTGGCTCCATGATGGTGTTAGCTTTTGTTTACATAGAATGGACTGGGTCCTTTGATCCAGCTAAACCGATCTTTGACTGGAAATGGTTAAGTTCAGCTACTTAGACCATTTGCAGCCAAACAACAATGGAATTTTTGCGGATGACAATCCGCCATGCCACAATTGTTTGCAATTGGTTTGAAGAACATTCTGGGCGATTCGAGAGAATGATTTGGCCATCCCCATTGCCGGCATGAATCCTGTCCAACATCTACGGGACATAATCGAGAGGTCATTTCGTTCACAAAATTCGGCACTGGTAACCCTTATGCAATTATGGATGGCTAAAGGGGCAGCATTGCTCAGTATTCCTGCAGGGGCCTGCCAACAACTTGTTGAGTCCATGCCAAGTCAAGTTGCTGCACTACGCCAGCCAAAAGAAGGTCCGACAAGATATTAGGAAGTATCCCATGACTTCTGTCACAGTGCGTGTAAACACATGGCAGGGTGACTCACCTGAAAGTAATGGGGAGTAAGATTGCCCTATCTTGTTTCCCTAACCTCTCCTGAGAGCAGAATATATTCTACAGGTCAAACAAATGAAAAAGCTCTAATAGGATGGGTGCTTATGCAGAAAGCGGTGGCTGCTTCACTTATTGTGTGTCAGAAACTTTACATACCTTGCTTAGTAGTACTGAAACTCATTGTAAATAGCAGACAAGAGAATGTTCTTGAAAAATATCCTACTCCTAAATTGAAGAACATTTATAGTACAATTTTGAATATCTGAAATTTTTAAATGCATAGAAGTTTTGGCTGTCCAGCATACACCTGTTACACTTTGTGTCACTAGCTTCTATTATCAAAGAAAGCTACAATGAAATACAGGGTGTCTCAGAAAGAATGACCTGATTTCAAAACTCCTTATTTATTGATAAAAACATATTACGAACGTGGAATAAATTGCAAAATATAAAATCTGAGTTTCAGCAATGCTGTTAAAAGTGCTGTGCCTACCAGCAGCAGCACGAACATAATCTACATGATAGCTAAATTTGTCATAAATTTTACTCAATGTATCTGCATATATATCACAAGTTAAAGGGAGAGAGGAACACATTTCCCTTCATCCATCTCAGAGTCCTGTCTGCCCCACCCGGCATTGAAGCAGTGTGTCATTAAGAAACTAACATATGTTGTGCAAGTCTGATGGAGCTCCATGCTGTCAGAAAATTAAGTCATTGGAGTCATCCTGAAGTTGTGGGAAAAGCCAGTTCTGCAGCATTTAAAGATAGCTTATTCCAGTCACTGGGTTTTGCTCAAAAACAAGAGATTGTACTCTTTTTCATGAGAAATGGCACAAAAAAATTCACTTTCAGTGTGTTTCTTAAAGCACGATAATGTCATGAATGTTTTGGAATCTTCATATGAACAACTTGTCTGTTTACTTTATCATTAATGTGAAATATTGCTTCATCACCGAAAATTAATTATAGTAAACATATTGCCTTCCATCTCCTCTAGCAGAGCGTTGCTGAAATCAGCCATCCTGAAAGACTTTCGCCAATTGTAGTCTGTATGGGTTGTAGACCAAATGATGCTTTAACACTTTCCAGGTGGTCGTATGAGGCATTGACAGTTCTTTACATGCGCAGTGACTAGACTTGCGTGGACTCCACTGTTGGCCAAACTCTTTCCACCGTGTCATCAGAACTGCGAGATCAGCCTGGGTCTCTTACCTTTGCACAAGCATCCTCTCTCTTCATATTGGCGATACCAATGATGAATATTCCTGGTGCAGGCAGATTGTTGCCAAAATGCCGACGAAAAGTGCTCTGGACTGATATCACTGACACACACTTTATAAATTGCACCACACAAAACACTTCTGTCGAGCGGATGCCATCTTACTTCTGACTGATAACAAACTGAGAAGACCTCTAATGAGTGACATTTAATGGCGATTCTCTGAAACTACAGGCCACACATGTTCCATCAACACAATACTCATTAGCACATCCCGTTTTTTGTATTTATTATTGTCCAAAATAAAGTCATTCTTTTTAAATTACGCTATACTAATTGTGGTTATCAGCTATGCTTGCAAAGTGTATGTTATATACCTAGTAGAGAATTAGCATTTTCTGATTATCATTGTTCCAAGATTTGTTTTCATCAGTATTATTCAACGTGTAAAATGGTACCACCTTTTATTCAAAATATGTAATACGACAGTTTATGTGACACAGTATACTTTATGAGAAAAGGAGTACTTCATCTTCTTTGTCATCATTTAAGCATTGTTCCGGGTTTATCATGACATCTCAGTTACAACTGCAATATGTAAATGAATTGCTGAACAACTGCTTGTTGTTCTTGGATGTATTAATTTATTTTACAAATTTCTTTGAATAAATAGATGTTAAGTTTTGGTAGGGCTGTGACTGGGAATGAATACTTCTACTTTGTTAATTTGGCCAGATGACAAATGAAGTTTGATGGTTATTGCACACTATTCAAAGTTGATTACATAGTTTTTTCCTCTATTTTTATCACCAAAACCATTCCTCAGTTCTTGTGTGGGTGATTCAAAGTAATTTGTTTTAGAATGAATTGGTTTTACTTTGCAGCTAGTAAAACTTACTTATTTTTTAAAAAATTTTATTCAAATTTCTGTTCTACCAGACCTGCAGCATCCATCAGGTCAAGGAAAGTTACATTTTTCTTATTTTTTGATACCTTTGCTGGAACACGTGGTAATGGCAAAACTTCGAAACACTCTTCAAATAACTTGCCTTACTAAGAGTAAATGAATAGTGCAGCAGAAATGTGTAGGGAAAAAAGTTGGTATTCAATACAGTAATCTGATCTCTCAAAGTAGTCTTTCCATTGTTCAGTAACCTTACATCATGGAGCATGAGCACAGCTTCATTCTTTTCATGTGTAGTACGGTGACATATTTGGTCACCTTGTCTCTGATCTTAGCTATTAAAAAAAAACTGTTTGCTCTTTTTGCCTCTAGTTTACCCATAGGTTTCATTCCAAGCAGTTGTCTTAGACATTTCTACATCTTTGTTGACAGTTTTATAAAGTTATTCATCTGTAGCTAATCCAGTTTCCTCCTACCTCTTCTTTGCACTTCATTTCATTTTTACAGCATGTAGCACTTGGTTTTTTTTTTCTACAAACCCTGACATTTTTCCCAACATTTCTTCAGCTGCTCTTTCAGTTGCATCTCTGTTGCCATTATTGGTTATATTTCTGGTATATTCATACTACAGCACTAAGAATAATGTAAGAAAAGATAGATTGCCAGTTTTTGTAAAGAAGACATGTTAAGTTGCAGACAGGCACAATTAAGACACCTACACAAAGCTTTCGGACACAGCTTTCATCAGCTAATGAGAAGAAGAGAAACCCACACCAGTCATACATACATCCAAGCATGCACACAGGAACACCAACTCTGGCAGCAACTACCATATGAGTAGGCAGCAGCAATCTGGAAGATATATTCTACAGGGAGCCACATTTCTGACCGGAAAGTAGACCTAGTTAGTGAATTAAAGATGCTCCGAAGATTTCAAAGTCGATTTTCTCCAGAATTTCTAGAGTATCAGCAAACTGCTTCTGGAGATTGATATTTGAGTTCTGGACTTCACATACTGTAAATATTTTTAAAAAATTACCAACATCCAAATGCTATATGCTCTCTTTGTAAGCCCAAATTTCACGCAGTCCATTTTTACATGTAGTGGAATCAGACTGGACGACATCCCAAGAAAAATTATAAAATAATTTAGAAAGTGCCAAATAAGGGTCACACAAATGCACAGTACGCAGATCTTCCTCCTTTGTCAACATAGTCACTTTTTCTTCCTCTTCCTATCATTGATTGGTGTTTAATGTGCCCATCCTGATTTGTGCTAGCTTATTTAGCGATGCCCTCACTTGACTATGTAGCCTTTGCTCATTTGCCCCAGAGAACAGAGTCTTCCTGTGTGTTGCCTCTGGGAAATTCCTAGTACTAAAGAGCTTTTTTACTGCCAAAAGTCCTTCCTGACACCAACTCTGCTCCTTCATCTGTGCTTTGGGCTGGCAACAGTACTGCTGTCATACTCAGTTGGTACTGCATGTAGAGTTTTCAATCCAAACACCAATCTTCCCATTAAGTGTATGATAAAAATTAGGTGCAGTTGTCACTATTTCTTTTATTGACAGATGAGAGAGAATAATTTTTGCTTTCATGAGTTAAGTCCTTAATTGAATCCCCAATTATTTGTCTCTTGAAAAGGAACTGAAAACAAAATCTATGCGTATCCACTACTTTGTCATCTAAAACAAAAATTCTGTTCCCTTTTTCAGGTATAAGTTACTGTATGACTTACATACCCCATCAGAAATGTAGCTACTGTAATATTGTTGTTGTTTGCAACAACACAGTCTCATGAATGGAAAGTGTCATCAAGTCGTCATAAATTAGTATGTTGATTGCAAAATATGAACTCTGGTCCTCTGTTAGATATAAAGACTGCTTTCTTCACCACTGAAAGGTTACTGACAATTATAACCCCACAATTATACACGATACTAGTAGTCAAATGAAGATGTTCAGTTTATTATTCTTTTTGTTGTTATTGGTCCCTTTTTGTGCTAGGCATTGTACTGCATGTAGTTGTTTTGCCACCCAGTGGATGTCTCTAGTTCACAGAGAACTGATGATTAGCAGATGTGCCAGGAGATTCAGTTTGCCACACATACACATGAAACGTGTGTGTAACACAGGTTACTTCTGAATAGATCCAAAAAAAACACAGTAAGCAAAATCTAATATTTGTTTTGTAATCAAAAATGATTTTAACACAATGTACACTCCTGGAAATTGAAATAAGAACACCGTGAATTCATTGTCCCAGGAAGGGGAAACTTTGACACATTCCTGGGGTCAGATACATCACATGATCACACTGACAGAACCACAGGCACATAGACACAGGCAACAGAGCATGCACAATGTCGGCACTAGTACAGTGTATATCCACCTTTCGCAGCAATGCAGGCTGCTATTCTCCCATGGAGACGATCGTAGAGATGCTGGATGTAGTCCTGTGGAACGGCTTGTCATGCCATCTGATACAATTCGGTGTTTCAGCCAGGTGAATCTTGTGTACCCTCGAAGTGGTCGGGAGTTTCCTATTGACTGTCATGTACCAAGTTGAGCGCACTGTAGATGGGTCGTGAATGTTCTCCCAGACTTGTTTCCAGTTATAACCTTTATATTTCTCCTCTACAATATTGCTTGGTTTACTTTCCGTCATTTTGGCGTAAATTGCTTTGACTTTGTGTCGGTCTGCCTCTGGAATTCTTCTTTAGTTCTAGGATGAAATACTTTAAGTGACAGAACAAATTCAGAATGTGTTTTACATCTACAGGTGGGTTCATATTGGGAGGCACTATTTCATTTAAAATCTGAGCCGTCAGTGTGTTAGGTGATCTGTGCCACTGTTTGTATGTTTGACTAATATACAAGGCGCATTTCTTGTGAGAATAACATTTCATCGCTTTTATTAGAGCTGTCTTTGCACATTTTATCCACCACCAGAAAGCCGAATTGTACAGTGTAAATTTCCTTTCACAACCTACCCATGTGTTTTGGAAGACGGCGTGGCACCCTGGATGTGATAAATGGGTAACATTCAGTTTCCACGGGCCTCTTGCTCTACATGTACCCTGTTCTTCCATGTTTATGGTACATATATATGCTACATGGTCAGAGAATATAAGTGGCCATCTCTCCGCTTGCAAAGTATTGTTCCGTAAATTGGAAGTTGCATAAATTCTGTCAATTCTGCTGGCAGGTTGGCTGGTGACGTGGGTAAAACCGGGTGTGTTCAAGTTCCCACGTGTCGAGTAGGTTTAATTCTCTAACAATGTCCAGAAGTTCTATGGAAGTGTTAAAATTTGGCGTTTGGTCTTTTGGTTTTAGTACACAGTTGAAATCATCTACAAATATTACTTGGCCTGTGCGGGTTGTAAAAAGGGGCACTATCTCCTCTTTAAAAAAGTCCGATCTCTGGCGCTTTTTTCCCGTTCCAGAAGGGGCATAAACATTTATAAATCTGGTGTTGTGGATCTTCGAATACACTGTGCACGGACATGTGCTGTAGATCCACATCCTGAGCGTGTCCGTGGTTGCCCATCATAAATTACTATGGCCCTGTATCCACATACAATGACTTAAGATGGAATATGCATCAGCAACTCGATTTTCACTTGCCGCACACCGTGTAATACTGGGAATATATGTTGACCTGACTATTTCTCAGCAACGTTGCTTACTACCGAACCATATTCACGTAGTTCGGCGTTAATCGGCTAGGCAGTTATTTCGAAAGGCAGTTCAAATTTCTAATGGTTCGCAACCCCAGGACTGCCTGCGTTACCCATCAGAGCTACCCAAGCATTACTCACGCCCCGTCCTCACAGCTTTACTTCTGCCAGTATCTCGTCTCCTACCTTCCAAACTTTACAGAAAGGATACTGCGGAGACATGGCTTAGCCACAGCCTGGGGGATGTTCAGGAGTGCTAGTTCTGCAATGTTTGCAGGAGAGCTTCTGTAAAGTTTGGAAGGTAGGAGACGAGGTACTGGCAGAAGTAAAGCTGTGAGGACGGGGCATCAGTCGTGTTTGGGTAGCTCAGTTGGTAGAGCACTTGCGCGCGAAAGGCAAAGGTCCCGAGTTCGAGTCTCGGTCCGGCACATAGTTTTAATCTGCCAGGAAGTTTCAGTTTGAAGCATGATCAATCGATGCTGCGGTTTTCTGAAAGCAACTGGCAAGACTCTAGACTCGCTTCCGGGATGTTGGCGAATCAGTTCCTCTTTCCCAGCAGACAGATTGAGGTTTTCCATGATTTCCGCCAGTCCCCGTTTCCTAACGACCTCCTTGTCAACGGGACATTTGAACTTAATCTTCCAAGTTTGCTTCCGATATCGCCGTTGCTAAGATGCCATGTGCAACTACAGCGGCCGTGCTCTCAGACTGCAAGGTCTAATTCTTGCTTGTGGTTTACGAAGAATCTGAAAAGGGAACATTATAAGACTCATTGCCACATTTCATTCCTTACACCTTACAAATTATGTTAATCAGAGCCTTAAGAACGTCAATGAACCTTTAAACATGTACGTGGTTTCTTTTATGCTAGCCCAACTTGTTGGATTTCTTGCCATTAGTGACACCTCTGAATACACACGGAAACAGGTGCACTGATAAGCTAACACAATATGACCACTGCCAAGAGCGACATTGAATACCTCCTTGTGGCGTTGCGAGCATGTAACGCTGTAACAAAAGTATGTAATCGGAGAAAACCCAGGTGGGGGATCACCCCAGCAAAAGGAGAAACCCATTGAGATAAGCTACTTTGACAAAGGAAGATTATTATTATGCAGAGCGTGTGGTCGAGTATGTACAGTAGTGCAGCCCCTCCTCACGTTCCTTTCCCTATGCCAACTAGCCACGATACATAATACCAGCCAGCCTAACCGGTACGAGATAGATGTGGGCGCTGTCATTGCTCGCAGTGTCACGCAGAACGTCTCTTGACTCCTCGCCTTCTCGTGAGCGGCTAAACTACCTGCAACACTCGTATGTTGTGCCCTGTTGCAGATCTGTCCCCTTGGCCAATGTCCGCGCACAGTAACACCCAAAAGTCTACTTCATATTTCCAGATTTTTATCATTCAATTCCATTGTCGTTTGTTGACATAGGAACATGCGGAAAATGAATTTATTTTTGTATACCAGTGTGTGATAATTTGCACGACATATTTTTCCTCATTTATGACTCATCATATATATATATATACACACACACTCCTGGAAATTGAAATAAGAACACCGTGAATTCATTGTCCCAGGAAGGGGAAACTTTATTGACACATTCCTGGGGTCAGATACATCACACGATCACCCTGACAGAACCACAGGCACATAGACACAGGCAACAGAGCATGCACAATGTCGGCACTAGTACAGTGTATATCCACCTTTCGCAGCAATGCAGGCTGCTATTCTCCCATGGAGACGATCGTAGAGATGCTGGATGTAGTCCTGTGGAACGGCTTGCCATGCCATTTCCACCTGGCGCCACAGTTGGACCAGCGTTCGTGCTGGACGTGCAGACCGCGTGAGACGACGCTTCATCCAGTCCCAAACATGCTCAATGGGGGACAGATCCGGAGATCTTGCTGGCCAGGGTAGTTGACTTACACCTTCTAGAGCACGTTGGGTGGTGTGCATTGTCCTGTTGGAACAGCAAGTTCCCTTGCCGGTCTAGGAATGGGTTCGATGACGGTTTGGATGTACCGTGCACTATTCACTGTCCCCTCGATGATCACCAGAGGTGTACGGCCAGTGTAGGAGATCGCTCCCCACACCATGATGCCGGGTGTTGGCCCTGTGTGCCTCGGTCGTATGCAGTCCTGATTGTGGCGCTCGCCTGCACGGCGCCAAACACGCATACGACCATCATTGGCACCAAGGCAGAAGCGACTCTCATCGCTGAAGACTACACGTCTCCATTCGTCCCTCCATTCACGCCTGTCGCGACACCACTGGAGGCGGGTTGCACGATGTTGGGGCGTGAGCGGAAGACGGCCTAACGGTGTGCGGGACCGTAGCCCAGCTTCATGGAGACGGTTGCGAATGGTCCTCGCCGATACCCCAGGAGCAACAGTGTCCCTAATTTGTTGGGAAGTGGCGGTGCGGTCCCCTACGGCACTGCGTAGGATCCTACGGTCTTGGCGTGCATCCGTGCGTCGCTGCGGTCCGGTCCCAGGTCGACGGGCACATGCACCTTCCGCCGACCACTGGCGACAACATCGATGTACTGTGGAGACCTCACACCCTACGTGTTGAGCAATTCGGCGGTACGTCCACCCGGCCTCCCGCATGCCCACTATACGCCCTCGCTCAAAGTCCGTCAACTGCACATACGGTTCACGTCCACGCTGTCGCGGCATGCTACCAATGTTAAAGACTGCGATGGAGCTCCGTATGCCATGGCAAACTGGCTGACACTGATGGCGGCGGTGCACAAATGCTGCGCAGCTAGCGCCATTCGACGGCCAACACCGCGGTTCCTGGTGTGTCCGCTGTGCTGTGCGTGTGATCATTGCTTGTACAGCCCTCTCGCAGTGTCCGGAGCAAGTATGGTGGGTCTGACACACCGGTGTCAATGTGTTCTTTTTTCCATTTCCAGGAGTGTATTTTAAATCTTGGCTAGAGATAAATAATTGGTTTATCAGCGAATCATCTCAATTTTTATGCTACAATAAGATGAATGTGATAAGCCATTTTCATCCTGTATCCAGATGGCTGGCTGATTATTAAGCACTGTAATGTTGTTTTTCAAGTTAACTTATGTTGTATATACAGCTAACGAGGTTCAGCCGTACTTGTCATCTCATAAGTAATCCACACTAGTTGACAGAAAACCAAATCAGCCTTTCCGTATCTGCCCCATATTCACCAAATCTCTGTGGCTCAGTGCAGTGGTAGCTAGGTGAGATCCTCACAGGAAAAGGAATTTTCATTACCAATTTTTGTTTGTAAGTAACGAGAAGAGAGATGATATAAAATTTCCGATCACCACATTGTGTACAGTGTGCAAACCTTTTTGATGTGGTCAGGAGTGATACACACAATATTGTTGATCTTTTTGGAATCTCCAGGTAGGAATATCAACAATATTAGGAAAATGATATATTGCTACTCGCCGTAAAGTGTTGATTTCTGACGTGCCAGAGCTGCTTATTGTAAGGGTCATGGGTGCATGAGGTGTTCTTGCTTTTGTGTGTGTGTGTGTGTGTGTGTGTGTGTGTGTGTGTGTGTGTGTGTGTGTGCTTTTTGCTGAATAAGGATTTTGCTGTAATGTGTAACAATCCTCACATTATGCCTGTCTGCAACTCAAAGGATCATTTCTACGGTGTGAATAGCAGTCTATCCTGCCCCTAATATTGTTGATCTTTAAGTAATAAACAAAGCATACAGCTGTTCGTTGCCTGCCAGGTGTTATTTCAGGGGAATTGCCATATTTATCCGACTTTATGAACCTCCTTCAAAGAAATTCTTAACATTCTGATTAATAAAATATATAAAAACTGTTGTATTCGTAGAAAGTGTCATAAGATTTGCCGAAAGAAGTTAGATGGATTTTATAGCATTAATGCACAAGTAGTTTTGCATCCAGTGCCACATGAAGTAATTGAGCCAGTGCTCTATATTGTAATGTGAGTCCTACCCTCTTCGTCATTGTTACAAATTAGCTCTTACTTCCTTTGAATTTTGCGACTTGTGCATTTCGAAAATTTCCTTTTATCTCCTGCACCTTCATTCACATTTTTCAAGTAATTATAAAATCTAAATTGAGTTCATTTACACGTAGTGAACAATTTGCTGCTCCAGTTAATGAAGCTTTCTCTCATTTGGTCACCCGTGAGTTTGGAATATAGGACTGATGGTGTGTAATTTGTTCATAATCTAATACCACCGGAGAACATTCGCATTTCTGTGACATCAGATGCCCTTCCTGACGCATAGTCATTTGTGGTCTCTGCTTCATAAATCACCATTAACTTGAAATTGATGTCATATTGTTTGTGTGGGCAAAGTGTGAAATGCAGACTTGTAAATGCATGTCTTTCAACAGTTATGAATGTGTTTCACTTCAATTTACTGTTCTTGTAGTGTTAATCAAACTGCATAACAAGAATATTTTATGCTCTTGGATCCCTGGTGCTGAATCGGGAGAAATCTGGCCACTTCAGGATAACACGTACTTCATCATTTTTTGACAACATAGAAAATCAACAATGCTGTTGAGCAGTGGATACTTGAGCACCTTTGTTGAAACTCGTATTTAATTTATACAGACAGGTTGTGTGTATTCAGTGTTAAAATATTTATATTGGAATTAGTCTCCTGTAGAAATGTATACTACTGCAAAGTATTTGTCCATTTATTAGTCAGTTCAGATCAAACTACGTTTAAATTCAGGTGACTTGAAATTTAAGTGTTATAGGTGCTGCTGCTGTTTTTTTTTTTTTTTTTTTTTTGCGTGGTGGGCACCACAATGAAATTTGGTGCCCACTTGCCACTACATTACCCTCATTTGGCCAAATTTCTGCCACTGCACCCCATACGACCCCTTCCAAAATCATCAAATTAAATGTGCGCTTCAATTCGATAACCAATACTTAATATGTAAATGAAAGTCGCTCCTTCACTGACCTCGGTAACCAAAACTGTATTTGTGAATGTAAGATGACCCTGTATTTTTTGAATGACTAATCTGGATGACAAACCTTATCTTGTCAGTTAAGTACAGTAGTTTTGTGCCGGTGCTAGGTTTCCCTTCGTGTATTCCTGTAGTCACACAGCAAGACAGCTATAACACCACAGTTATCTCCCATAATACAGTTATCCACTTCTCCGCTTGAAACATTCTGCACCTTTCACTGATGGAAAGTTGAATATCCCTCCCTCCCTCCCTCCCCTGTTTTCAATGCTAATGTGCCATATGTTTGACCTTCTCTTTTTATGTCTTACAATCAGTGTTTAACAAATTTGTGAAAATAACTTTGTTCATTTGGTTGTGTCTGTGTAGGAAGAAAGTCTGAAGTTCGAGGCAGATAGTATATTGTCCGATGTGACAAAGAGGAAAGCAGAAGCCCGTCGACAATTGGCACTACTCTCAGCATTGGCTCGACTGAGGAAACTCCGGATTCAAATGGCCCTAGGACGCGGAGAGAAAGTGTCATCAGAATTGGATGCTTGTTTCTCTCGTGTTATTGGTTGGTTGATATTTAACCTAATTTTAATGTGATCTGAAATTTTCATTTGTGGAAATATTGTTAATTTTAATATTGAGGGATAGGAAATAGAGCACTTCTTATACATCAGGCCAAAAAGGTGGAAAGACTAACTCTGAAATAAACAACAAATCCTAATGTTTCAGAGTGAAAGTATGGGATGAAGTAGTGAAAAGTACATTAATGTAGATAATAAAGAACAAGACATACACCTGTTGTAGGTGAGCAAAGTAATGTGAATAGTGTTAAGAATTGCAAATCTAAACACTCAAATATAATTTTGTTAATAGAAATTTCTGGCAGAATTATACAGTTTGAATGAAGGTAATCTGCAGAATATTAGAGGCACTGACATAAATATGAATGAAAACCTTACTAGTTATTAGAAAAATGCATTTTCAGAGCTATTCACTGTTGTATATTACTTTTAGCTACAGGTGTAATTTGTTCAAAATGTGTACACAGTTGATGAATTGACTTGTAGCACAGTCTCTCATTATCAAATTTATCTAGTACTTCTCTTGTAAATATAAATACATAAGATTATATAAATTAGATTGACAATATTAACTCTTTTCTATAGTGTTCTTATAGTATTTCAATGCATAATATGTGTATTACTAGTTTGATAACTATTTTTTTTACTGACCTATGCAATTTAACTTTTTTTTCCATTGTAGCAACTGAAAAACAAAGTTGATGCGTCTTACCAAACAAAAGCGCTGGCAGTTCGATAGATACACAAACATACACATAAAATTCAAGCTTTCGCAACCAACGGTTGCTTCTTCAGGAAAGAGGGAAGGAGAGGGAAAGACGAAAGGATGTGGGTTTTAAGGGAGAGGGTAAGGAGTCATTCCAATCCCGGGAGCAGAAAGAAGCCTTTCCTTATGACGCCTGTTTACGTTTATGTACTATTGACACCTGTTTACATTTGATGACTTATCACATGGGTTGTTCATATAATACTTAATAAAATAAGCACTCAGAATAGACACATTTCTTGTTGTTCAAATCCAGTGGCAGCAAAATGGTGTTCTGCACGTGCAGAGTAAGCAGAACTTACACACAAGTGTGTGACGAGCTGCAAACCCTAGGTGAGCCGAGTGTCGGCGGAAATATCCAAAAATTGTGTGCTGTGCGAAGTACAGTGTGAGCCCCTCTCCCCCCCATCCCATGGGTCATTGGTTGCCCTTGCAGGCTTTAAATGAAACTTTTGTCATGTGACCAGATTTGTAAACTCATTGTGGGTTAGATCTGAGACCTGTATTTGAGTTAATGTATGCTTGTATGCATTTCAGATAATCTTAAGAGTCTTTGGGAAGAGAAAATGGAAGAATATGCTCTGGAGGAGAAAGGGCTAAGAGTGATGTTAACAGAAGCAGTTGATGAACGTAAGATCAGATATGACAGGACAGTTCTAGCCCAATGGAAAAGGTTACTGTTTGGACACAACCAAGCTGACAGTCAAAGTTTTTATGCAGCAGCAGAGAGGAACATTGAAGATTTCCTTGCTATCAGGTACTCTTTGATAAGAGAGGATGTGCAGCTATGCCTTTCGTTGCCCTGATAAACTTTTGCAATATGTTGGGAGTTCTCCCTCCCTACCAACCTACCTACCCAATCTTCTGCATATCTGTTGCCAATTTTGTCTGTTTTGATAATTGTGTTTTTTGTTTAGGTGGTCCTGGGATAAATGTTTGGCTCCTGCAAGTGCTCCAATGTCTTCTGCAATTCCAATTGGTTGGGTATTACCAACAAATCCTTCATCTGGTGCATGGGAAGCTTTACTATCATCCAAAACTCAAGATGATTAATTGTTTTTAATGCTTAAGGTTTGAAGAAAGGATTATTTGTATTTTTGCCAGCAGTAAATTATACTAATAAACAAAAATGAAAAGTAAATACTGAAAAATGTGTAATGCCTGTACAACTTCATACCATTTCCCTACCATATACATGCTATGTTCTTAGTTGAGCCGAATCTACAGATTACTTAGTTTTCCATCTTCTCTCTTCAATGAAAATAACCACTTCGGGAAGCTGAAGAGGTTAAGGTGTTCACTCACAACATGTGAGAAGTACTGGTTCGAGTTCCAAGCCTGCACGAATTTTCATGTGTCACCAGTAGGTAATATCTTCATACCGAATTCAGCTAATGTCAGAAAGATGCTGTAATTGCAAAAAAGAAAATTCATAAAAAAGATAAATGCTAATTTATGTAGGTATGTTGAATGTTAAAATACTAAGACATTGTGGTAAAATGGAAAAAATTCAGGCCAATATTTTATGAACTGGAGAGGTAAGATAACCGGAATGAGAGGAATATTTATAGTGCATATCATAGAACTATTCATATAGGGTGAGATAATGGTAGAACAGGAGTAGGAATAATAATTAATAAGGAAATTGGCAGTAGAATTAAGATAACCTACAAGAAACGAAGCACATTGATGGTCTCGCGTCTGTCAGCCGTCATAATTTAATATATTATTATTGTTATAAATATTTTTTGATTGTTGCCGCCTTACGTGGTGGGCCTTAATAAAAATATTTCATTTAATTTTGATTTACGATTAAATGCTTTCCTGAAGTTCTCCTTTTGAACAATATTAATCTCAAATTATTTGTTACATTAATGAATGTTAGACTTGTTGAATCTTAAAACACAAGTATATAAGCAGAATAATGTAATGAACTTTCCATATTAATTTCCTCGGCTAGTCAGCTCACTTTAAAGCAAAAGATCTTTAGTTATTAATTACAATTGCACCCCTCGCTGCCCCCCCTCAGACACCCCTCGCTGCCCCCCCTCAGTCACCCCTCGCTGCCCCCCCTCAGTCACCCCTCGCTGCCCCCCCTCAGTCACCCCTCGCTGCCCCCCCTCAGTCACCCCTCGCTGCCCCCCCTCAGTCACCCCTCGCTGCCCCCCCTCAGTCACCCCTCGCTGCCCCCCCTCAGTCACCCCTCGCTGCCCCCCCTCAGTCACCCCTCGCTGCCCCCCCTCAGTCACCCCTCGCTGCCCCCCCTCAGTCACCCCTCGCTGCCCCCCCTCAGTCACCCCTCGCTGCCCCCCCTCAGTCACCCCTCGCTGCCCCCCCTCAGTCACCCCTCGCTGCCCCCCCTCAGTCACCCCTCGCTGCCCCCCCTCAGTCACCCCTCGCTGCCCCCCCTCAGTCACCCCTCGCTGCCCCCCCTCAGTCACCCCTCGCTGCCCCCCCTCAGTCACCCCTCGCTGCCCCCCCTCAGTCACCCCTCGCTGCCCCCCCTCAGTCACCCCTCGCTGCCCCCCCTCAGTCACCCCTCGCTGCCCCCCCTCAGTCACCCCTCGCTGCCCCCCCTCAGTCACCCCTCGCTGCCCCCCCTCAGTCACCCCTCGCTGCCCCCCCTCAGTCACCCCTCGCTGCCCCCCCTCAGTCACCCCTCGCTGCCCCCCCTCAGTCACCCCTCGCTGCCCCCCCTCAGTCACCCCTCGCTGCCCCCCCTCAGTCACCCCTCGCTGCCCCCCCTCAGTCACCCCTCGCTGCCCCCCCTCAGTCACCCCTCGCTGCCCCCCCTCAGTCACCCCTCGCTGCCCCCCCTCAGTCACCCCTCGCTGCCCCCCCTCAGTCACCCCTCGCTGCCCCCCCTCAGTCACCCCTCGCTGCCCCCCCTCAGTCACCCCTCGCTGCCCCCCCTCAGTCACCCCTCGCTGCCCCCCCTCAGTCACCCCTCGCTGCCCCCCCTCAGTCACCCCTCGCTGCCCCCCCTCAGTCACCCCTCGCTGCCCCCCCTCAGTCACCCCTCGCTGCCCCCCCTCAGTCACCCCTCGCTGCCCCCCCTCAGTCACCCCTCGCTGCCCCCCCTCAGTCACCCCTCGCTGCCCCCCCTCAGTCACCCCTCGCTGCCCCCCCTCAGTCACCCCTCGCTGCCCCCCCTCAGTCACCCCTCGCTGCCCCCCCTCAGTCACCCCTCGCTGCCCCCCCTCAGTCACCCCTCGCTGCCCCCCCTCAGTCACCCCTCGCTGCCCCCCCTCAGTCACCCCTCGCTGCCCCCCCTCAGTCACCCCTCGCTGCCCCCCCTCAGTCACCCCTCGCTGCCCCCCCTCAGTCACCCCTCGCTGCCCCCCCTCAGTCACCCCTCGCTGCCCCCCCTCAGTCACCCCTCGCTGCCCCCCCTCAGTCACCCCTCGCTGCCCCCCCTCAGTCACCCCTCGCTGCCCCCCCCTCAGTCACCCCTCGCTGCCCCCACCTCAGTCACCCATCGCTGCCCCCCCCTCAGTCACCCCTCGCTGCCCCCCCCTCAGTCACCCCTCGCTGCCCCCCCCTCAGTCACCCATCGCTGCCCCCCCCTCAGTCACCCATCGCTGCCCCCCCTCAGTCACCCATCGCTGCCCCCCCCTCAGTCACCCATCGCTGCCCCCCCCTCAGTCACCCATCGCTGCCCCCCCCCTCAGTCACCCATCGCTGCCCCCCCTCAGTCACCAATCGCTGCCCCCCCCTCAGTCACCCATCGCTGCCCCCCCCTCAGTCACCCATCGCTGCCCCCCCCCTCAGTCACCCATCGCTGCCCCCCCTCAGTCACCCCCCCTCAGTCACCCCCCCCAGTCACCCCCCCCCAGTCACCCCACCCCAGTCACCCCACCCGTCACCCCCCCCCAGTCACCCCCCCAGTCACCCCCCCCTCAGTCACCCCCCCCCTCAGTCACCCCCCCCTCAGTCACCCCCCCCTCTGTCACCCCCCCCCTCAGTCACCCCCCCCTCAGTCACCCCCCCCTCAGTCACCCCCCCTCAGTCACACCCCCTCAGTCACCCCCCCCTCAGTCACCCCCCCCTCAGTCACCCCCCCCTCAGTCACCCCCCCCTCAGTCACCCCCCCCTCAGTCACCCCCCCCTCAGTCACCCCCCCCTCAGTCACCCCCCCTCAGTCACCCCGCCCTCAGTCACCCCGCCCTCAGTCACCCCCCCCCCTCAGTCACCCCCCCCCCTCAGTCACCCCCCCCCCCTCAGTCACCCCCCCCCCTCAGTCACCCCCCCCTCAGTCACCCCCCCCTCAGTCACCCCCCCTCTCAGTCACCCCCCCTCTCAGTCACCCCCCCCCTCAGTCACCCCCCCCCCCCCCCCCTCAGTCACCCCCCCCCTCAGTCACCCCCCCTCAGTCACCCCCCCTCAGTCACCCCCCCCCTCAGCCACCCCCCCCCCCTCAGTCACCCCCCCCCTCAGTCACCCCCCCCTCAGTCACCCCCCCCCTCAGTCACCCCCCCCTCAGTCACCCCCCCCCCTCAGTCACACCCCCCTCAGTCACCCCCCCCCTCAGTCACCCCCCCCTCAGTCACCCCCCCCTCAGTCACCCCCCCCTCAGTCACCCCCCCCTCAGTCACCCCCCCCTCAGTAACCCCCCCCTCAGTAACCCCTCGCTGCCGTCACCCCTCGCTGCCGTCACCCCTCGCTGCCGTCACCCCTCGCTGCCGTCACCCCTCGCCGTCACCCCTCGCTGCCGTCACCCCTCGCTGCCGTCACCCCTCGCTGCCGTCACCCCTCCGCTGCCGTCACCCCTCCGCTGCCGTCACCCCTCCGCTGCCGTCACCCCCTCCGCTGCCGTCACCCCTCCGCTGCCGTCACCCCCTCCGCTGCCGTCACCCCCTCCGCTGCCGTCACCCCCTCCGCTGCCGTCACCCCCTCCGCTGCCGTCACCCCCTCCGCTGCCGTCACCCCCTCCGCTGCCGTCACCCCCTCCGCTGCCGTCACCCCCTCCGCTGCCGTCACCCCCTCCGCTGCCGTCACCCCCTCCGCTGCCGTCACCCCCTCCGCTGCCGTCACCCCCTCCGCTGCCGTCACCCCCTCCGCTGCCGTCACCCCCTCCGCTGCCGTCACCCCCTCCGCTGCCGTCACCCCCTCCGCTGCCGTCACCCCCTCCGCTGCCGTCACCCCCTCCGCTGCCGTCACCCCCTCCGCTGCCGTCACCCCCTCCGCTGCCGTCACCCCCTCCGCTGCCGTCACCCCCTCCGCTGCCGTCACCCCCTCCGCTGCCGTCACCCCCTCCGCTGCCGTCACCCCCTCCGCTGCCGTCACCCCCTCCGCTGCCGTCACCCCCTCCGCTGCCGTCACCCCCTCCGCTGCCGTCACCCCCTCCGCTGCCGTCACCCCCTCCGCTGCCGTCACCCCCTCCGCTGCCGTCACCCCCTCCGCTGCCGTCACCCCCTCCGCTGCCGTCACCCCCTCCGCTGCCGTCACCCCCTCCGCTGCCGTCACCCCCTCCGCTGCCGTCACCCCCTCCGCTGCCGTCACCCCCTCCGCTGCCGTCACCCCCTCCGCTGCCGTCACCCCCTCCGCTGCCGTCACCCCCTCCGCTGCCGTCACCCCCTCCGCTGCCGTCACCCCCTCCGCTGCCGTCACCCCCTCCGCTGCCGTCACCCCCTCCGCTGCCGTCACCCCCTCCGCTGCCGTCACCCCCTCCGCTGCCGTCACCCCCTCCGCTGCCGTCACCCCCTCCGCTGCCGTCACCCCCTCCGCTGCCGTCACCCCCTCCGCTGCCGTCACCCCCTCCGCTGCCGTCACCCCCTCCGCTGCCGTCACCCCCTCCGCTGCCGTCACCCCCTCCGCTGCCGTCACCCCCTCCGCTGCCGTCACCCCCTCCGCTGCCGTCACCCCCCTCCGCTGCCGTCACCCCCCTCCGCTGCCGTCACCCCCTCCGCTGCCGTCACCCCCTCCGCTGCCGTCACCCCCTCCGCTGCCGTCACCCCCTCCGCTGCCGTCACCCCCTCCGCTGCCGTCACCCCCTCCGCTGCCGTCACCCCCTCCGCTGCCGTCACCCCCTCCGCTGCCGTCACCCCCTCCGCTGCCGTCACCCCCTCCGCTGCCGTCACCCCCTCCGCTGCCGTCACCCCCTCCGCTGCCGTCACCCCCTCCGCTGCCGTCACCCCCTCCGCTGCCGTCACCCCCTCCGCTGCCGTCACCCCCTCCGCTGCCGTCACCCCCTCCGCTGCCGTCACCCCCTCCGCTGCCGTCACCCCCTCCGCTGCCGTCACCCCCTCCGCTGCCGTCACCCCCTCCGCTGCCGTCACCCCCTCCGCTGCCGTCACCCCCTCCGCTGCCGTCACCCCCTCCGCTGCCGTCACCCCCTCCGCTGCCGTCACCCCCTCCGCTGCCGTCACCCCCTCCGCTGCCGTCACCCCCTCCGCTGCCGTCACCCCCTCCGCTGCCGTCACCCCCTCCGCTGCCGTCACCCCCTCCGCTGCCGTCAACCCCTCCGCTGCCGTCAACCCCTCCGCTGCCGTCAACCCCTCCGCTGCCGTCAACCCCTCCGCTGCCGTCAACCCCTCCGCTGCCGTCAACCCCTCCGCTGCCGTCAACCCCTCCGCTGCCGTCAACCCCTCCGCTGCCGTCAACCCCTCCGCTGCCGTCAACCCCTCCGCTGCCGTCAACCCCTCCGCTGCCGTCAACCCCTCCGCTGCCGTCAACCCCTCCGCTGCCGTCAACCCCTCCGCTGCCGTCAACCCCTCCGCTGCCGTCAACCCCTCCGCTGCCGTCAACCCCTCCGCTGCCGTCAACCCCTCCGCTGCCGTCAACCCCTCCGCTGCCGTCAACCCCTCCGCTGCCGTCAACCCCTCCGCTGCCGTCAACCCCTCCGCTGCCGTCAACCCCTCCGCTGCCGTCAACCCCTCCGCTGCCGTCAACCCCTCCGCTGCCGTCAACCCCTCCGCTGCCGTCAACCCCTCCGCTGCCGTCAACCCCTCCGCTGCCGTCAACCCCTCCGCTGCCGTCAACCCCTCCGCTGCCGTCAACCCCTCCGCTGCCGTCAACCCCTCCGCTGCCGTCAACCCCTCCGCTGCCGTCAACCCCTCCGCTGCCGTCAACCCCTCCGCTGCCGTCAACCCCTCCGCTGCCGTCAACCCCTCCGCTGCCGTCAACCCCTCCGCTGCCGTCAACCCCTCCGCTGCCGCCACCCCTCCGCTGCCGTCAACCCCTCCGCTGCCGCCACCCCTCCGCTGCCGCCACCCCTCCTCCTCAGTCACCCCTCCGCTGCCGTCACCCCTCCTCCTCAGTCACCCCTCCTCCTCAGTCACCCCTCCTCCTCAGTCACCCCTCCTCCTCAGTCACCCCTCCTCCTCAGTCACCCCTCCTCCTCAGTCACCCCTCCTCCTCAGTCACCCCTCCTCCTCAGTCACCCCTCCTCCTCAGTCACCCCTCCCACGCGCGAGAGTACTTTCTCTTACCTCCGTTAACAATTGCCATGTTGTCGGAGTCCTGGCTCTGGCTGTCGGCTATGGTACTGAAAATAAGAATCTTAAAGCTACGTAGTTCTGCAACTTCGTGCGGCTGTGGAGAAAAATTAATATTATGTTAATAGTGGGAGAGTATTTCGCTTTCGCTAATTTTTCATTAGTTAATGTCACCACGTAATGGCGTCGCTGGCTGCATCGGCTGCTACGATTGTTGAACTGTAAATTACTTGAATGCAGGTTAATTCAAGGAAGTTGGACATGAAATCGGGATCACCTCTTACAAATTAAAAGTGCACAATAATATTAAATGAGTATTTTATATGCTTAACTCACACACATATGCTTACATTTGCCAGCACTCGAAAGGTGTCCGTCTATATACAATCAAGACAAGAGAAGAAGTGAATACGACTAAAAAATTGACACGAGAGCTTATCTTGTCACCTCTTTAGATCATTTTGTCAAATTATTTCTTTGCAATTGAAACTTACATAGAGAAATTATTATTTTACGGCTACATGATAAAAATATATTATTCAATTTTTAAATGTCTCTTCTTTATAAATACTGTTTTTTAAATATAGCACTGGGGACACTATAATGGTCAAATTGGATGGATGTTTAACAGCCATTGTAATTATAAAAGTGTAAATGCCAGCTGTAGGTGCAGATGACAGCTGCAATTATGTTAATTAATTCAAAGAATATGTGTAAGAAAATAATAATTTAATCTTAGTGGAAGTCCAGAATGCAGGTGAAGGTAGGAAACAGAAAGTTAGAATTTGGGTCTTGGTAAGCAAAATTAGATGGTAGATAGATCAGTAGTATAATGTGCTGGGGTCAAGTTAGTCAAAGAACACACACTTTAAGAGTATTCTGGAGAAGGAAGTGTTCATGCAAAATACCACTGAATCATTGAAATTACAGAGAAAGTATTTGAAAGGTTACAACTCACAGAAGCTGAAATAATCACAATTTCAGACTACTTTAGGAGAATTTTATTTTAAAAAAATAGCACCACACTTCAGACATTTGCTGATGTGGAGAACTGATGGAATATGAGGGGGTATCCTAAAAAAATGAATTATTTTTTAAAAGCTATATATTTTCAGTTTACAAAACAATCTTGTTCCCTTCAAAATGCTCTCCATTACAGCTAATACATTTGTCCCACAAGTGCTTCCACTATTCGTAAGAATTTTTTGTAGATGTCTTTAGAATGCATGACTGCTCCTCCCTAATTTTTTTCGTGACTTCTTCAAAGTTTTCAAATCCGTGTCCTTTCAAATATGAAAGTCACACGGAGCTAGGTCATATGAACACTGTAGCACACTCTTAAAACTTCCAAATAAAATGTTTGATTGAGTGTCTGACCTGGGGGAACAAACTCTGAGCGAACTGCGCCCTTTGTATAAAAAAAGCAAATCAAAACTATGCTGATTTGACTTGGCACTTTTTTTTATGGGTGACAGTGACATCTTCCATTGGCTTGAATATTGTTCCACCCCTGTAACCATAGCAGCTGACTCATCGCCAGAAAATTTGGAGTAGTAGCTATTGTTTCAAAGCACAGTATGTTTCAAATTGACATTCCTTGTGATTGTCAGTCAGAACCCACAGAACAAACTTGGCAGCAACCATTTTCGTTCCCAAATCTTCGGTCAAAATTCACTGAACAGAGCTCCAAGATAGCTCACTAATCTCTGGCAGTTGATCAGTTGTGGCTGTCAATGTTTTGTGAGCACAAGCTCTCAAATTTTTTCAATATTTTCGTCGATTCAGGCAGTTGATGGACATCCACGAGGTTTGTCATCAATAGACATGTTGCTAATTTTAAATTGAGCAAACCACTGATATGCTAGAGTTTTTCCCATAGTGTCACCTTATTAAGCTGTTTTCAGCATCATTTTTATTGAGTAGAAAACAAAATTTCACAGCAGCCTAAAAAAAAGGCAAAACAGCACTAGCAAAAAGTCACTGCAGATGAACAGAACAAGCCAGGTTAACAACATAGGTGGTGCCGAACTGGCAATGAGTTGCAGTATACATGCCTAGCAGCAAAAATGCATACATACTACACTAGCTCTGCCCACGGCAATGTCATTCCAGTGGCTGGTTGTGTGTGGTTTTTTAATCCCCTCGTAGACTTAAAAGGTGTTGTAAGTGCAGTTAAAAAAGTACTAGGAATGAAAAGGCAGAGAGAGACATGGATCACTTGAGTGATACTAGAATTAATAGAGAAAGAACAAAAACGTAAAATGATGAAAGTGAACAACAACAAAGCTCACTCTGAAATGAAATTATCCAGAAATTAGAAAATCTAAAGGAGAGTGATTTGGATACTGTACAAGGGCTAATACTCTCTTGGGGGAACACAGAATAAGGCATTCAATGATTCGAACAGAAAGGTGTAACGGAAAAAAATAGAGATGGAAAAAATACTAAAATAAATTTTATAGTTTTCCAAGAGCAGTTAGACCAATTGGAAATAGACCAGCACCAGATGATGACAGGGGAGTTACTCTACTCTCTTCTGAATTTTAAAAAGCTTCGCATGAATCTGGAAGAAATGGATTTCCAGGGCATAAAGTCAAGGGACAAAGTAGTGACTATGCAAGCTTGTGTGTGAAATTTTATGGAACTGGAAAAGTTCCATCAGATTGCAAAAATAATATAATTATTGCACTTCCTAAGAAAGCAACAGCAGATAGATTTGAAAATTACAGCTCAGTCACTATAGTACCACACGCATCAGAAATACTCATAATACGCTAGTGAAGAACGGAATGGAAAATTGAAAACAGATAAGGTGAGGACCAGTTTGGTATTAGGAGAAGCAGGATTGCTCAATGCTACTTTTAGCACTGATGTTAATAATAGTTCACAAATAAAAAAATAAGTAACATACATCACTTCAATTGATTCTTAGAGGGCTTGTTATAATGTGAAATGGAATAAAATGTTCTCCATTCTGAAGCACTGTGGTTTCAGCTACAGAGAGAAAAGATAATCCATGGTCTTTGTGAGAGACAGACTCTAATACTCAGCATTGACAAAATGATATAAGAGGCTAAAATCAGGGAAGGTATAAGATAGGGTTGCTTATTGTTACCAATGGTAATTTTGTATAGAAGAGACAGCAGGGGAAGTACAGGAATAACTCATTGGGAGAGTTCATATTAGACAGCAATTTGGAGGGATACAGTTTACTGACAACAAAGCAATGGTCTCAGGAGATGAACAGAAAATAAGTCGGATGCTCAACCTTCTGACTATTCTATATGGGTTAACTTGTGTCACTACCACTGTCCCCAGGTGTTGTACACTTGTTTAAATATATCACTGCTCTTGCATGTGGTGCTGTAGAGATGATTTGCTTTTTAGCTTGTATTTGAAAAGGAGGGGGGTGGGGGGAGCAGGAAGAATGAAAAATTATATTGACTGCTACTCAATGGTAAATTACTGAACATATTAAAATGTAGTGATTATGAGCCAAGAGATTATGAATTGGAGGAGGAGAGCTGGAAGCTTGAGAACGGAGAAACTTAGATATAACAGTCATAGCTGAAGCAAAACTTTTAAATACGTTTCGTGACATAGCAGAATATGAAGATGAAACATTTACATATTTATTATATTAGGAATACACTGGTGTTTCTTCAGGCTTCTTCTTTAGGTAAAGTGCTTTAGTTTCTGATCAGAAACACAAAGGGAAGAACCAGTGTTTGTAACCAGAAACCTTTAGTAGAATAACTGCTTGTGTCCATGGAAAGTTCGTTACATATGCGCAGCATACATTTGATTACAAGGCTGCTGGAAGGAAGATCTCCTCTTTGAAAATAGAGGAACAGCATTAAGTATGAACATTGGCAGGTAGGTGATCATCTTATACCCATTACATTTTGCTATAAATTCACAGCCAGGACACCTAAAACTATGTTATTGATTATTCAAACTAACCTATATTAAATTATTTTAACAACAGAATGTGTTTGTTTATTTGTTGCAAAGTAGTGTGAACTGGAACAAGCTTGTAATGACTGTCATAAAAAAGGTGAATGGTCCACTTCAGTTTATTGGGAGAATTTTAGGAAAGTGTGGATTATCTGTGAAGGCGATCACATGTAGAACACTGGTGTGACCCATCTTGAGTACTTCTCAAGTGTTTGGGATTCCCACCAGGTCAGAGTAAAAAAAAACATCAAAGAAATTCAGAGGCAAGCTGCTAGATTTGTTACCAGCAGGTTCAGACAACATGTAAGTATTACAGAGATATTTTGGGAGCTCAATTGGGAATTTTTGGAGAGAAGGCCACATTGTTCTTGAGGAAAACAGTTGAGAAAATTTAGAAAACCAGCATTGGAAGCTGACTGCAGAACAATTTGGCTACAGCCAACATACATTTCGCATAAGGACCACAAAGAAATTAATGCTCTTATTGAGGTGTACAGACAGTAGTTTCTCCCTCTCTCAGCTCGCAACAGGAGCAGGAAAGGAAATAACTGGTAGTGGTGCAAGGTACCTTTCACCAAACACCATGCAGTGTCTTGTGAAGTATGTATGTATGTAGGTGTATGTCTTAATTCAGCTTTTCATACCAGTAAAAGATACATGCATACATTGATATAGGTATTAGTGAAGATCAACAATTATCAGTTTTCTGTTACAAAAACAAGCTTCTGGCTGTGTACCAGTACACTAACAGTTTTAAAAGGGCATTACAATTTGGAATCTTCTATTGAGTAATGGTATTTCCCTTTCAGTAAGAGCTTCAGGTTTTTAAATTGGTTACCTTAAAATCAGATGGTAGTTTATTGCAGAAAATTGTCCCCATTATATGTAGACTGCAGTCTGTAGACTTTTTATTACTTGTGCTTATGTGAAAGCTTTCTCTTCCCTGTGTGTATTTATTACATACATTACTGTTTTTACATCATGCTGTGTATTTAATTTCACAAACATAATTGTCTGCAGAAGCACATAGAGGAGATGGTAAGTATTTTATATTTCTCATGTAGCTACCACTCATACTGCCTTTTTTGCAGTTTGAAAATCCTGTTTGTATGGACTACTGGTGTCCCACCCTACATCTTGATACCATTGTACAGTTGTGGACTTATCAAACTAAAATATATTTGCCATAAGGTATCATAGTTCAGGAAGGCTGAACCCCAGTAAATACTGACTTGAAATGTAAAGAGTAAATACTGACATTCTTACAAATTAGATCAATGCTCTTCTCAGGACAGGTGTTTGTCCACAACTCTTCCCGAAAGTTTGAGTTTGTTTGAGTGCAAAAGGAGGTGTAAATGGAGTAACATTTTTTGTTTGGATTATAGTTAACACATTCCGGCTGCTGTCCACAGAGATTACAGGCATGTTTTAATTTCACCAGCAGTCAGTACTCTTTTAAGTGTCTCTGGGTGCGGCTTTCCTGGCTGTTACTTCACAATACATAATTCCCAAGCAGTGATGGCTTGAATTCACTTGTTCACTCGTTTAGTACTTGTAGAGTTGCTCAGTAGATCTTCCTTTTTCCACAAAGTGCTATGTGATTTGAAAAACATATTACAGGCATGATTAGTTCCTAAACATTCATCTTTGCAGTGCAGTTCCATTCTTGTCTTGATTGCAGAAGTTTGTCATAAAATGGGGACACTTTGACTGAGGAAGAAATTCTGTGATTGCTTGAAGAATCTGGTTCCAAAATTGATGATAATGGTTTTGAAATTTATGACAGTATTTCTGAAATAGGTGGAAATCTGCTTTCCTTCTTGCATTTTATAAGCAGGAGCTACATAACAAAGTCAAAAAAATTTAAAATATCTGGTGTCTGCAGCAGTCACTGTGGCCCTACTGGAAAGTGTCCAGCAGGAATTTCAGTGCCACTATCTTCTCTTTATTTACAAGTAGCTTATTTGCAGTAAGGTAAGTTGACAGAATATTGCAACTAATTTCACTACTGTTGGCAGCAGTTTTCACATCACTGCCCCAACTGACAAAGGATGTGTCATTCACTTAACTTAATAACTTGGCAGTTTGCGTAAGTTATTAATATGTGCAAGCATCAGGAAAGACACTAATGTGGCCCAAGAAGGAGACCTACCTTTAGATGAATCAACGTTCCTTTGGAGGAACAGATTGTGATTTAGACAGTATATGCAAAACAAAAGGCATAAACGTGGCATCAAAATGTTCATGTTTAATTTATTTATTAAGTTCTTTAGGACCCTACAAGTCTAAGCAACTTGGCCACAGAATGAGTCAGTACATAGTTTACAGAATGCTGATTCTAAAATTTATAAACTAAGAATTAAATGTTTAATAAAACATGAAAAACACATTACAGAACAGAGTTCCCAGTTACTGCAAGGAATTCCTGTACAGAAGAAAGGGTATGTGCCATGAGGAAACCTATCAACTTGTATTGGAATACTTGGGGTTTATCGCTCAATTTTTTTCTGTTCTGCTAGGAAGCTATTGTAAATGAAACACACTCAATAGACCACATTCTTGTGTACAATGCTTAAGGAGGTGTTATCCAAGTGCATATCATTTTTTGCGTAATGTGTGCTAAATGAATGTCGCAGTTTCTTCTGAAACAGCCATTATTGTCAACAACATATTGCGTGATTGAATATATATATACAGGAACTGTAGAATGAGAATCCAGACACATCTGAAGTGTGGCCTACATGAAGTTTGCTAACTGACACTGCATATCAGTCTGACTTGTTTCTGAGCTAATATTATTCTTCATGAATGCAGAGTGTTGCCCCAAAATATAACACCATTCGAGATGACAGAATGGAAATAAGCTAAGTAGACAAGCTTTTGTGTTTCAGTGTCAGAAACAGTGGAGGTCTTTCTTATAAAGAAGATAGCAGCATCCAGTTTCTGCACAAGATCTAGAATGTGACAATTCCTAGAAGGCTTTCTGCCTATCCCCTGTCATAATAATTTAAAATGATCTACATCACTGACTGTTGACCATCATTGTGTGCTAAAATTTCCCTTTTTCAAAGGTTTCACCTCAGAAACTGTAAGCATTGCGTTTTGTTACTGTAAAACATTAATCTGTTATCTGAAAGCCATGTGCTGACTATCCCATTAGCTAAATTATTTATACAGTATTACATTCCACAGCATTCATAATGTCACTGGGGTTAAAGAGAAAAAGTGCTGGACCCACAATAGAACCCTGTGCCATTCTCCTACTTTATGGGGGAGGGGAGTTCAAAAAGTTTCTAGCCTAACAAATAAAGAATGACAGATATTTCATAGTACCAATTTATTTTTCAATATAATACCCATGCACACTTATACACTCACAGGCACGCTCAGAAAATTTCTGCAAACCATTTAAATAAAAGGTTTTCCTTTTGAGGTCTTTTTAAGGTTTGGGGAAAAAAAAGTCTTATTGAGCCAAATATGGAGAATATGGCTGATGACGTAACAATTCAAACATGCAGTTTCCAGTGTAGTGAGGGATTTGTATGCCAGTGTGTTGTCCTGATGCAAAAGAACTCCGCACGCCAACTTTTCTTTCTCTC
The DNA here is from genome assembly GCF_023897955.1 of Schistocerca gregaria. NCBI lineage: Eukaryota > Metazoa > Arthropoda > Insecta > Orthoptera > Acrididae > Schistocerca > Schistocerca gregaria. The sequence continues at coordinate 456,858,267 of NC_064926.1, forward strand.
TTCTCTCAAACAGCATAGGAGGGTGCAATAATATGGTGCATTGATAGTTACACCCATTCTGGTTGATTTTCGCATCCGGAACTTTTTTGGGGTAGGGGATGAAGGATGTTCCATTGTTGTGACTGTTGTTTTGTCTCAGGATCAACGTGTTGAACCCATGTTTCGTCCATTATCACATACCTTGCAAGAAAGACATCCTCACCCACTTCAAATTGGCAAACATTTCTTCACAACACTGCACATGCTCCAATCTGATCTGTATTCAAGTCTTTCGGGAGCCACTGAGATGAAACTTTCTGCATTCTCAAAATATCCACAACAATGTCATGATTACACCCATTGGAGATTCCAAATGTGGTTTCAATGTGCTGCAACATTGACTGACTATCCTGCAAAATCGTATCATATATTGCAGTCACTGTTTCATCAGTTCTGCCCCTTGACGCTTCTTCCACACTCGTTCTTCCACATTTGAAGTCTGACACCCAGTTTTCCACTGTTGCATAAGATGGAGCATGCTCCTTAAGTGTAGTCTGCATGCTGTCTGTAATTTCCTTGGGCATCATTCCCTTCAAATGAAGATATTCAGTCACACCATGGTTCTCAATTCTCTCAATATTAGCCATTTTATATTTACACTATGGTACAGAACATTTCCTAGCAGCAAAACTAACGAAGCTGGAGCCGCAAAATTTAACTTGCATACCCACAGAGGGTCACCATAAAAGTGGGTGGTGGTGTTTGCGCTAGACATTACAGTAACTACCTCGGGCTAGAAACTTCTTGAGCGCCCCTCGTACGTGAGTCAGATTCTAACCTCTTCCTTGTTTATGAGCACTGGATGACAGCCTTCCACTCCCACTTTCCAGGTATGAAGGAAATCATTGTTGAACTTATATCCCTAATCCCCTAATGTTCAAACTTATGCAAAAGTATTGTATGGTCCCGGTAACCAAGTGCTTTCGTTAAATCAAAGAAGACACATATTGTCCTCAGCTTATCATCTAGCCCTGCTAGTGCTTCATACACAAAAGAGTATCTGTGGACATTCTATTCCTAACTGAGTGTTTGATAGCAAATTGTAAGTATTGAGATGTGCTACTAGTCTTCTGTATCGTACTTTCTCAAAAACTTTTGAAAACACTGGTAGCAATGAAGATGGCTGATAATTGTGTTCTCTCTCTTTCACTGTTTTTATAAAGTGGTCTCACTAATGATTCCAGACTCTCAGGAAGTTAACCACACATGAAAGACTCACTGCACAAATGACTAAGTATGAAACTACTGGTAATGTATGGTGCACTTGTCTTCATAATCCTACTTGAAATTTCATCAAGTCCACGGGAGTTTTTACTCTTCAGTGACATAATAACTGATTTAATTTTGTATACTTGTTTGCTGTAGTTATTTCAGAACACCAGCTTTCAAGGGTACAACATATGTACCTGTACTGATAAAATTTTGACTTAATATGCTGACCATTAACAAAGCGTGATTACTAAATATTTTGCACAACTTAAATGGGTCACTAACAGTTTCATTCTCACACGAGAGGTGTATCATGTTGAGCAGCCATATTCTGCACTCATACCTTTTTCACAAATGACCATATAGCTTTAATTCTATTCTGAGAGATTTCTACTCTCTTCTCTTCATATGATGACACACATCTTACAGGGTTATTACAAATGATTGAAGCGATTTCACAGCTCTACAATAACTTTATTATTTGAGATATTTTCACAATGCTTTGCACACACATGCAAAAACTCAAAAAGTTTTATTAGGCATTCAAAAATGTTCGATATGTGCCCCTTTAGTAATTCGGCAGACATCAAGCCAATAATCAAGTTCCTCCCACACTCAGCGTAGCATGTCCCCATCAATGAGTTCGAAAGCATCGTTGATGCGAGCTTGGAGTACTGACACGTTTCTAGGTAGAGGAGGTTTAAACACTGAATCTTTCACATAACCCCACAGAAAGAAATCGCATGGGGTTAAGTCGGGAGAGCGTGGAGGCCATGACATGAATTGCTGATCATGATCTCCACCACGACCGATTCATTGGTTTTCCAATATCCTGTTTAAGAAATGCCGAACATCATGATGGAAGTGTGGTGGAGCACCATCTTGTTGAAAGATGAAGTCGGCGCTGTCAGTCTCCAGTTGTGGCATGAGTCAATTTTCCAGCATGTCCAGATACACATGTCCTGTAACATTTTTTTTGCAGAAGAAAAAGGGGCCATAAACTTTAAACTGTGAGATTGCACAAAACACGTTAACTTTTGGTGCACTGCGAATTTGCTGCACGAATGCGTGAGGATTCTCTACCGCCCAGATTTGCACATTGTGTCTGTTGACTTCACCATTAAGAAAAAATGTTGCTTCATCACTGAAAACAAGTTTCGCACTGAACACATCCTCTTCCATGAGCTGTTGCAACCGCGCTGAAAATTCAAAGCGTTTGACTTTGTCATCGGGTGTCAGGGCTTGTAGCAATTGTAAACGGTAAGGCCTCTGCTTTAGCCTTTTCCGAAAGATTTTCCAAACTGGCGGCTGTGGTACGTTTAGCTCCCTGCTTGCTTTATTCGTCAGCTTCTGCGGGCTACGCGTGAAACTTGCTTGCACGCGTTCAACCGTTTCTTTGCTCACTGCAGGCCGACCCGTTGATTTCCCCTTACAGAGGCATCCAGAAGCTTTAAACTGCACATACCATTGTGGAATGGAGTTAGCAGTTGGTGGATCTTTGTTCAACTTCGTCCTGAAGTGTCGTTGCACTGTTATGACTGACTGATGTGAGTGCATTTCAAGCACGACATACGCTTTCTTGGCTCCTGTCGCCATTTTGTCTCACTGCGCTCTCAAGCGCTCTGGTGGAAGAAACCTGAAGTGCAGTTGCAGCCAAACAAAACTTTATGAGTTTTTCTACGTATCTGTAGTGTGTCGTGACCATATGTCAATGAATGGAGCTACAGTGAATTTATGAAATCGCTTCAATCATTTGTAATCGCCCTGTATTTCTTACTAAATTATATCTACAACTGTTAGTTATTCAAATCATTTGCTTAATAGTAATGCATGGGCCTGTGCTTTTTTAATGAGAGAGAGCTGTTAAAGAAAGTGATAAAAGTTTGTATTATGATTGTCCTTCAAATTATCACTATTGTAGACTTTTAAAGTTAACCCTTCAAGACTGGCTTTAAATGTCTGCACAGCAAGTGGATTCATACCTCTAAATTTTTTGTTTACTACTTTGGGATGCAACTCTGCCTTGATTTCTTTCAGTGTTATTATCTCTGCAACATGGTGTGACATTCTGTTTCTAATTTTTATCACTGTACCCAGCAAACAGCTGCTATACTGTTACAAGAAAAAACAATTACTTTGTATTCACTAGGTGTAATAATGGAAAAATGGAAGGATAGACAAAAGGTTAGTTACATTTCCTCAGAACATCGTAATACAATGGCACAAGTGCCAAATTCGTGCCAGCAAACAATCTAAATCACAGTTAACAATCAAATATTCAAATTTGTCTAGGACTGACGGGCAGGGTTAGATGTTTATATTATTTATGTGAATGGAAGATCACCCACTGACTTAAACAACTATTAAGTAGCATGCTAGTCATAAACTTGAATTACCTGTACGGTGAACATTGGTGAATCAAATGATGCTGCAGAAATACTGGGCAACGACAATAAGGGGAATTCTTCCAACTATGGAAATTTCAGGAGGCATGAGAAAGAGTCCTCAGGGGGAAACAAAAAAATACACTTGTGCAAATGCATGAACAAGTTGACAGAAAAAAAGCAAATCATAAGAAAGAGAGATGATAAGTACACTGAATGAGGCAACTGTGCTAACATAACTTAGTAGTGCAGAGATTGCGCAAACAATCCTGTAGTGTGTTTGAGCCACTGGACAACTCTACATGATAACTAAGCATTTTGTATTATAATGGGAATTCTTAATATCGCCAAAGAAATCTGATCTTTCATTTGTCATATGTATAAAGTTTGATTTTTTTTGCTCCAAATTTTTTGATTGTTAGAATGTTTTTGAATCTTGAAGTTTGTTTTTGCTGCAGATTACTAAAAATACATTTGTTGCTCCTATGAGTTGTATTTTGTTTGCATTGGCAATAAATCAGAGGTGCTGTTGACATGTAGCAAGATGAAATATCCCTACCTGTTACATCTAGCTTACATATGTATTTTGCAAACATTGTATAGTGCGTGGTGGAGGGTACCTTGTTCCACTATTCATTTCCTTTCATGTTCAACTCGCAAATACATTGAGGGGAAAAACAACTATGTATAAAGCCTCCACATGAGCACTAATTTTTTGTATCATATGTTTGCGGTCCTTACAAGAAAAGTATGTTGGCATAAGTAGAAGCACTACAGTCAGCTTCAAATGCCAATTCTCTACATTTTCTAAATAGTGTGCCTCAAAAAGAATGTTGCCTTCCCTTCAGGCATGCCCATTTGAGTTCCTGAAGCATCTTTGTAATACTTGCATGTTGTTTGAATCTGCTGGTAACAAATCTAGAAGCCTGCCTCTTATTTGCTTGATATCTTCCTTTGATCCAACCTGGTAAAGACCCCAAACACTCAAGCAGTATTCAAAAATATGTTACACTAGCATCCTATTTGCAGCATCTGTCAGATATGAACCACACCTTCTGAAAATTTTCCCAATAAACTGATGTCGACCATTCACCTTTCCTACTACAATACTCACATTCAGGTTACATTTCATGTTGTTCTGTAATGTTATACACGGATATTTAAATGATGTGACTGCGTCAAGCAGACTGTTAATGCTGTATCCTAACTTTACAGATTTCTTTTTCCCACGCATCCACATTTTTCTACATTCAGAGCTAGCTGTCATTCATCACACCAACAAGAAATTTTGTCTAAGTCATCTTGTATCATCCTACAGTCACTCAACTTCAACAATTTACTGTAGACCACAGCATCATTACAGATTGCTGTCCACACTGTCTGCCAGGTTATTTATGTGTATAGAAAATAGTAGCAGTCCTATCACATGTCCCTGGAGCACACCTGATGATACCCTTGTCTCTGATGAACACTCGGCGTTGAGGACAAACTACTGGTTTCTATTACTTAAGACAGCTTTGAGCCAGTCACATATCTGGGAATCTATTCTATGTGCTTGTACCTTTGTTAACAATCTGCTGTGGGGCACCATGTCAAATGCTTTTTGGAAATATAGATATATGGCTGTTGCCCTTCATCCATAGTTCACAGTATATTGTATGAGAGATGGGCAAGCTAAGTTTCATATGAATGATGGTGGACATAAGCTTCTCAGTCTTCTCTATTTATTACATTTGAACAGAGAGTTTCTTCAAAGGTTGTGCAGTTAACTGATGTTACGGTGTCATTTTGTGGGCCCTTTCTTTTACTTTCTTTTATACAGAAGGCACCTAAACTTTTTTCCAGTTATTTGGGACTTTCCACTGAGTGAGAGACTCACAATAAATGTAAGCTAAATAAGGGGCAAATGCTGTAGAGTACTCTTTGTAAAACGAAATTGGGATATCATCCAGACCTGGTGACTGACATGCTTTCAATCTTTGAGTTGTTTCTCTGTGCCAGGGGTTCTTATTACTATATTGTCCACACAGAAGTCTGTTTAATGGTCAAATAATTGTGTGTTTGTATGATTTTTTTGCGTGAGCAATTTCTTAATCATGAAATTTAAAACTTAAGTTTTCATTTTGCTGTCTCAACCAGTCTAGTCAAGGACTGGATGGATGGAATCCTTATACCCACTTAGTGATTTTACATAGGACCAGAATTTTCTCAGGTTCCCAGCCAGATATTTTTCTAAGGTACAGTAGTGGTAGTTGTAGTTGTAGTTTTTGTATGCTTCACACATCGATCTTTTGACAGACACATGAATCGGTAACAGTCTTTGCCTGTTGTCCATTTGTGAATTCTCTTCTGAATGAAGAGTACAATAGCCTCTGCTGCCTCAGCATTTTCCAAATTTCATTGTGAAGCCACAGTGGGTCTCTTCTGTACTTAATCCACATAGTAGGCACACACTTCTCCAGACAACTATTTACAATCTGTTCAAACTTCGTCCATAATTCCTCTACGTATGTCTTACTGGAACTAAGTGATGTCAATTCTCTGTCTGTGTGAGATCCTAACAGCTGCTTCTCTGCTCTTGCTAGCAGAAACACTCTTCAAGAGTTAGTAAGTGATTTGTTAACTTTTATAATCACAGTTGCTGTACAGTCAGTCAGGGTCACTGCTTACTGGACAGGGCACCTTTGCACCACTTAATACTTGTGTTTCAGATGGTTGACATTCCACCTACTGGTATTATTATGTACTAAGAGTAACATTTTTAGTATCTCTGTAATTTCTAGTTCATATTTCAAATGGTTTTCCACCCTCCTACAAGTTCTTTGGCTTGTGGTTGTTCTTTGATTATGTTAACTATGAAGAGAGATTCTGACAGTAGTGATTTCAGTTTATCACTGTAGGTATGTGATGTTTCATTTTCAAACAGTTAAATAATTCATTGCATTTATAGTGATGTAATTTGATCTGAAATTATTCTTTACTGTATCAACATAACTACTATGTTATAGATAGTTACAGATACGTGCTCATTTTAGGATAGCATTGTACCAGTACAAAGTTACCAGGGTCATAGTACAATGTTAACTAAATTGAAACTAGAATAGTAAATCATGATACTGTAATATTAAAAATCGAGAAAATTATTTGCTATAGCATGAATTACCTTATTTTGGTGGTTGAGCCTTTTATGGGAGTACAAATTTGATTATTCATATATTAATAATCAAAGAAGCTTCTAGCAAACAGTGGCTCACAAATATTCATTTTAAGCCTCCTGCAATAAATTATTTAACTGTTTGAAAATGAAACATCACATACCTACAGTGATAAACTGAAATCACTACTGTCAGAATCTCTCTTCATAGTTAACATAATCAAAGAACAACCACAAGCCAAAGAACTTGTAGGAGGGTGGAAAACCATTTGAAATATGAACTAGAAATTACAGAGATACTAAAAAGGTTACTCAGGAGGACGTCGTTATCAGGAGAAAGAAAACTGGCGTTCTACGGATCAGAGCGTGGAATGTCAGATCCCTTAATCAGGCAGGTAGGTTAGAAAATTTAAAAAGGGAAATGGATAGGTAAAAGTTAGATATAGTGGGAATTAGTGAAGTTCGGTGGCAGGAGGAACAAGACTTTTGGTCAGGTGACTACAGGGTTATAAATACAAAATCAAATAGGGGTAATGCAGGAGTAGGTTTAATAATGAATAAAAAAATAGGAGTGCGGGTAAGCTACTACAAACAGTATAGTGAACGCATTATTGTGGCCAAGATAGACACAAAGCCAATGCCTACTACAGTAGTACAAGTTTATATGCCAACTAGCTCTGCAGATGATGAAGAAATTGATGAAATGTATGATGAGATGAAAGAAATCATTCAGGTAGTGAAGGGAGATGAAAATTTAATAGTCATGGGTGACTGCAATTCATCAGTAGGAAAAAGGAGAGAAGGAAACATAGTAGGTGATTATGGATTGGGGGTAAGAAATGAAAGAGGAACCGCCTGGTAGAATTTTGCACAGAGCACAACTTAATCATAGCTAACACTTCGTTCAAGAATCATAAAAGAAGGTTGTATACATGGAAGAAGCCTGGAGATACTGACAGATTTCAGATAGCTTATATAATGGTAAGACAGAGATTTAGGAACCAGGTTTTAAATTGCAAAACATTTCCAGGGGCAGATGTGGACTCTGACCACAATCTATTGTTTATGAACTGTAGATTAAAACTGAAGAAACTGCAAAAAGGTGGGAATTTAAGGACATGGGATCTGGATAAGCTGAAAGAACCAGAGGTTGTACAGAGTTTCAAGGAGAGCATAAGGGAACAATTGACAGCAATGGGGGAAAGAAACACAGTAGAAGAAGAATGGGTAGCTCTGAGGGATGAAGTAGTGAAAGCAGCAGAGGATAAAGTGGGTAAAAAGACGAGGGCTGCTAGAAATCCTTGGGTAACAGAAGAAATATTGAATTTAATTGATGAAAGGAGAAAATATAAAAATGTAGTAAATGAAGCAGGCAAAAAGGAATACCAACGTCTCAAAAATGAGATCGACAAGAAGTGCAAAATGGCTAAGCAGGGATGGCTAGAGGACAAATGTAAGGATGTAGAAGCTTATCTCACTAGGGGTAAGATAGATACTGACTACAGGAAAATTAAAGAGACCTTTGGAGAGAAGAGAACCACATGTATGAATATCAAGAGCTCAGATGGCAACCCAGTTCTAAGCAAAGAAGGGAAGGCAGAAAGGTGGAAGGAGTATACAGAAGGTTTATACAAGGGCGATGTACTGGAGGACAATATTATGGAAATGGAAGAGGATGTAGATGAAGACGAAATGGGAGGTAAGATACTGCGTGAAGAGTTTGACAGAGCACTGAAAGACCTGAGTCAAAACAAGGCCCCGGACAACATTCCATTAGAACTACTGACGGCCTTGGGAGAAGCAGTCATGACAAAACTCTTCCAGCTGGAGAGCAAGATGTATGAGACAGGTGAAACACCCTCAGACTTAAAGAAGAATATAATAATTCCAATCCCAAAGAAAGCAGGTGCTGACAGATGTGAAAATTACCGAACTATCAGTTTAATAAGTCACAGCTGCAAAATACTAATGCGAATTCTTTACAGACGAATGGAAAAACTGGTAGATGTGGACCTCGGGGAGGATCAGTTTGGATTCCGTTGAAATGTTGGAACACGTGAGGCAATACTGACCTTACGACTTATCTTAGAAGAAAGATTAAGAAAAGGCAAACCTACGTTTCTAGCATTTGTAGACTTAGAGAAAGCTTTTGAGAATGTTGACTGGAATACTCTCTTTCCAATTCTAAAGTTGGCAGGGGTAAAATACAGGGAGCGAAAGGCTATTTACAATTTGTACAGAAACCAGATGGCAGTTATTAGAGTCGAGGGGCATGAAAGGGAAGCAGTGGTTGGGAAAGGAGTGAGACAGGGTTGTAGCCTCTCCCCGATGTTATTTAATCTGTATATTGAGCAAGCAGTAAAGGAAACAAAAGAAAAATTTGGAGTAGGTATTAAAATTCATGGAGAAGAAGTAAAAACTTTGAGGTTCGCCGATTACATTGTAATTCTGTCAGAGACGGCAAAGGACTTGGAAGAGCAGTTGAACGGAATGGACAGTGTCTTGAAAAGAGGATATAAGATGAACATCAACAAAAGCAAAACGAGGATAATGGAATGTAGTCAAATTAAATCGGGTGATGCTGAGGGAATTAGATTAGGAAATGAGACACTTAAAGTAGTAAAGGAGTTTTGCTATTTAGGAAGTAAAATAACTGATGATGGTCAAAGTAGAGGGGATATAAAATGTAGACTGGCAATGGCAAGGAAAGCGTTTCTGAAGAAGAGAAATTTGTTAACATCGAATATAGATTTATGTATCAGGAAGTCGTTTCTGAAAGTATTTGTTTGGAGTGTAGCCATGTATGGAAGTGAAACATGGACGATAACTAGTTTGGACAAGAAGAGAATAGAAGCTTTCGAAATGTGGTGCTACAGAAGAATGCTGAAGATTAGATGGGTAGATCACGTAACTAATGAGGAGGTATTGAATAGGATTGGGGAGAAGAGAAGTTTGTGGCACAACTTGACTAGAAGAAGGGATCGGTTGGTAGGACATGTTTTGAGGCATCAAGGGATCACAAATTTAGCATTGGAGGGCAGCGTGAAGGGTAAAAATTGAAGAGGGAGACCAAGAGATGAATACACTAAGCAGATTCAGAAGGATGTAGGTTGCAGTAGGTACTGGGAGATGAAGAAGCTTGCACAGGATAGAGTAGCATGAAGAGCTGCACCAAACCAGTCTCAGGACTGAAGACAACAACAACAACAACAACAACAAGCCTCCATTTAGCCATGAAGACAAATAGTACAGTAGGCTTGCTATGTTTTCCTTCTACAGAGCAAGGGATTGCAGAAAGAATAAAACCCTGAAGAAGATAGAAGAATAAATTACTTCTGGACAAATTGACCAGAGGGAAACTGCAAGGAAATATGACATTCCAAGATAAACCACAGTGAACAAATTGAGAAACAAGCACAACTGCAAAGTTGGAAGCCCCCCAATTTTTAGCGAGACTGAAGAAATATCTTTTGTAGGTGTTCTACAAAACCATCAGTAACATGGGTCTTCAGGACCATTCTTTGACCTGAGGTGCATTGTTAAATCATATCTTGATACCCATAAAATAAAAGTAAACTGCTTTGCTGGTAATATGCTGGGATGCAACTAGGGAGGGACATTTTTAGAAAGACATAGTTCTGAAATTTCTCACAATTTAGAGTCAATATTTTAAGGAAGTGTGCTGCTGTAAGAGAGGATGTAATCAACACTTTTTTGAGAAATAGAAAGATGAGGTTGAAGGTTTTCCTGCTCAAAATGTTATCACTTTTGATCAAACAGGGTTTCATAACATACTAGTGAAAGGAAAGCTCTTCTTTCGTCAGACATGTCGACATCCTGAGAAAGCTGAGAACACCTCAACATTATGCTTCACTGTCATGTTTGTGGAAATGCAGCAGGAGAATTCCTTCCTCCATATTTTATTTTTAAAAGTAGGCAAAAATGGACTAACTGGATCTACCGTTCACTTCCTTGGGTGGCTAGAACAGAATGTGTCTGACAGTTGGTTTCAACCTCAGTTGCTCCTCTTTCCTTTAAAGAAAGAAGGAAGAAGAGTAATTAATGGAGATAAACTCTTTTTTCACATCTCAATAACAACTTTGGAGCCGTGTGAGAAAAACAACATAAAGTTCATTTGCATACCACCATACACTATTCATCTCCTGCAGCCTATAGATATGGCATATTTTTCTTCTCTGAAGAAAAACTGGAGAGAGATTATTTTTCAGTGGAGGATGACTCCAAAAGGAAAGAAGAAACAGTTTCTTCCAGAGGGTATGTTTAGTGGCTTACTGGTGAAGACATTGCAGGTAGGTGAACACACAATGCCTACAAATTTTGTGAAAGGTTTTCAGAAATGTGGGCTGTATCCTGTTAACTGTGACAGTCTCTTATAATATCTACCTGATAATGCTAGAAATGAGTCTTCTGTGATGAGATGTGTGGGAATTGAATTCCAGGAATACTTGGGGATGGTAGGACATTTGGACCTGAATCTGAAGATCGTCAAAAAGTTGCCCATAGAACCAGGGAAGAGTGTGTCTGCAGAGGATGTTAGGGCATTTTATGAGAATAAGGAACTAAGTTGTAACAACAGGAGGAGGAGACTAACAAGAATGGATGATGGTTTGATTTGTGGGGCACTCAACTGCGCAGTCATCAGTGCCCCTACAAAGTCACAATCTTCCCACAGTCCAATCTAGCCAATGTCATGATGATGAAATGATGAGGACAGCATAAACACCCAATCCCCGGGCAGAGAAAATCCCCAACCCAGCTGGGAATCAAATGTGGGACCCATGATCCAGACGCAACAATGCCAGCCAGTAGACCAGGAGCTGTGGACAACAGGAATGGAGGGAGAAGAAGAAAATGAACCACAGGGTAAGCTGGAGTTGTGTGACCTTGTATACCATGACCAAGATCAGTCCCAAAACAAGAGGTGGTGCGAAGACTCATGCTGAAACACCCAGAACTTGGAATTACAAAAAAAGAAGTGCCTATAGCTGCTTCTGATAGTTGCAGTATTCATCACTGAATTAGATATGAACAGAAGTATGGCTGAAAATGTAACTGTAACTGGAGATATTACTTTGTACAATAATTATTAATAAAGTGTGATCCTTGATCTCTCTAATCGCTAGACATACATTGCGAAACGGGGGCTCAAGGATGCAACAGTTTGAAAAAATTCGAAAACATAGTGCCTGCTGAGCGCCTAGCAAGTCGGTGATACAACCCGCCCGACTTGGCTCAGCGCTAGGCCGGAGCACCAGGGTATGTGTGCTGCTAGTGTGACTACAGCACGTACGGGATAATTCACTCCGGCTGGTGCCTGCAGAGTCTAAGTCCGTTATCAGCCCATTACATAATAAAGGTCACGCGTCTCCTATATAAGTGGGAAGTGCACGCCAGCGGAACCATTCTGCTGTGAGCTCTATCTGCAACAGCATTGGAACACTATGCCTTGTTGACGTGTGTATCGTCAATGCCGCCACCGCATGCCTGTCTACAAACACATTATTAGCCTCGAAAATAAACTTGGAGGAAATGGAACAGCGCAAGCAATTATATTGAATGGACCTATATTCTTCCCTGGCTGCAGGGTTAATCTTACTTTGGACATCGCTACTGGAAATTCTGGTAGTGTTTGGTTTACCCTAGCCGTTGTTTGCTGAGAGAACCCCTCCCTTGCTGGACTTGAATCCTTCACTGATAGAGATGTTATCGCCTACAAGACGTGGCATTGTCAACAGTCCTACTGCTATCAATTAGAGAAACACAGTTGTCAAAAAAGGATAACCAACTGACATATTAATCAAATCTTCTACATCTGTAGTTGAGTTTCATGTATATGATTATGTCGTTGCAGTATATGAGGATAAACGCTATCCTGGAAAGGTCACTGTAGTAGAGGAGCAAGGTAATTGTATGACATTCAGAGTAAGCTGCATGTTTAAGAAAGGAAAAAAAATCTGGGTGTGGCCTCAAAGAGATGACGGAGTCTGGTACAGCAAGGAGACTACTAAAAAAATTTTGAATCCTGCATGAAAAAAGTTAATAAAAGGGGCATGGTTAAAATCAGTGATGAATTCCTGTGCTTATCAGATGAAGATATTTGAGGGGTCTATTTCCTGTGCAGTATTAGTGATTTGTGTTCTGTTTTTAAGAAAATTATAATGCTTACACTATTATTTGTAATATATATTATTAACAAGGCACTATAAGAAATGTTTTTTCTGCTTTTATATTCAATTAATTTGCAAGCTATCAGTCCCATGTTGGTACAAATATATTGATATTTTAAAGAAACATGGAATACAAGACTAGCACTGTTTGTTTTTACTTCTTATTAAGCAGCATTAAAGTTGCAATTTTACTCTAATAGAGCATAATTATGATTCATTTGTATTTTTCCAAGCACTCAGTAACTATAGATATAAAATGTTACAATGCCTATTGTGATGTGCTACTTATTTTATGTCCAGTAGTTTCAAAAAATGGAAAAAAGTGGAACAAAGTTACCCTGGTTGACTGTAATGACATTATGCTCACTAATTGCTCTCTCTATAGTGATACTGGTGATAAGATCCAGCCTGTTTGTTTCTACAAGGTTTAAGATATCTGCATTGCTTGTGGGCTGCCAAACTAGCTGTTCAAGACAACTTTCAGAAAACTACATTCAAAAGTAATCCACAAGACTGTCAGTAACAGACTGACAAACCCCTCCCCACCCTCTGCGATGAATCCATAGATGTCTCTGTCCTTACTTGGTAGGTTAAAGTCACCTCCAATTAGTATCGCATGATACCCTCAACTTTGACCTCAATTGAGACAATATTTTTGTAAACTGCAGTGAGCACTCCTGCTCCTATGGTGTCTAACCTGTCTTTCTGATAAATGTTCCATCACTTGAAATATCTCGGAGCTCTCTACTTAGGCGTTCCAGCCAGCTCTCAGTCCCAAGAGTGATTTAAGTCTGAGAAATTTCCTGCAGGGCAGTAAATTTGGGCACTGTTACAAATACTGCGACAATTCTACTTCTCTCTCTCTCTCTCTCTCTCTCTCTCTCTCTCTCTCTCTCTCGCTATCTATCTCTCTCCTTTACATTATACAAGTGATGTATATAACAGTACTTACAATTGTTAAAGTCTTGTTCATGCAGTATTTCACACAACTGTATTATTCACAGGATAGTTTTTAGGCTACTGATGATGAAAATACACTGAAGCCTCAAAGAAACTGGTATAGGCATGTGTATTCAAATAAAGATAAATGTAAATCGTCAGAATACGGCGCTGCAGTCGGCAAAACCTATACAAGACAGCATGCGTCCTGCGATGTTGTTACATCGGTTACTGCTGCTACAATGGCAGGTTATCAAGATTTAAGTGAGTTTGAATGTGGTGTTATAGTTGGCACATGAATGATGGGACACAGCATCTCCAAGGCAGCAATGAAGTGGGGATTTTCCTGTACAATCATTTCATGAGTGTGCCGTGAATATCAGGAATCCAATAAAACATAAAATCTTCAACATCGTTGCAACTGGAAAAAGATCCTGCAAGAACGGGACTGATGACAACTAAAGAGAATCATTCCATATGGCAGAAGTGCAACCCTTTCACAGATTGCTGCAGATTTCAATGCTGGGCCATCAACTAGTGTCAGCGTGCGAACCATTCAACGAACATCATCAATATGAGCTTTTAGAGCCGAAGGCCCACTCGTGTACCCTTGGTGACTGCACAACACAAAGCTTTACACCTCACCTGGGCCTGTCAACACCAGCATTGGACTGTTGATGGCTGGAAACGTGTTGCCTGATCAGTAGAGCCTCAGTTCAAATTGTATCGCGTGGATGGACATGTAAGGATATGAAGACTACCTCATGAATCCAAGGACCCTGCCTCTCAGCAGGGGACTTCAAGCTGTAATGGTGTGGGACATGTGCGGTTGGAGTGATACGGGACCCCTGATACATCGAGATGTGACTCTGACAGGTGACGAATATGGAAGCACCCTTTCTGATCATCTGCATCCTTTCGTGTCCATTGTGCATTCTGATGGGCTTGGGAAATTCCAGCAGGACATTGCATCACTGCATATGTCCAGAATTCTACAGAGTGGCTCCAGGAACACTTTTATGAGTTTAAACACTTGCGGTGGCCACCAATTCCCCAGATATGGACATTAATGAGCATATCTGGGATGCTTTGCAATGTGCTGTTCGAAGACATCTCCAGCCCCTCGTACTCTTACAGATTTATGAACAGCCCTGCAGGATTTGTGATATCAGTTCCCTCTAGCACTACCTCAGACATTAGTCAAGTCCATGACATGTCGTGTTGCAGCACTTCTGCATGCTCACGGGGACCCTACACAATATTAAGCACATGTACCAATTTCTCTGGCTCTTCAGTGTATATTTAGTTCATGTACAAACATTTCATTTAAAGAAATATTCCAAATTTAAGATACCTGTAAACCATGCGCACTTCAAAATTTGGCCCCGCTAATAACTTTTTTGTTTGAAGATTGGCATATCTCTCTTGGTAGCCGTTATACTTCTTTTTCAGACAAACATGTTACGTCTCGTTAAAACTTGATTTTACAAAAGTTATCAGTATCCAAAATTCCATATATTCAAATCTTAAAATGTAATCCTGTCAGTATTCAACATTATAGTTTTGTAACCATTATTTTTCTGTGTACAAAATAGTTTTAACTTTCCTAAAATAATACATTAGCATGTGAAACATACAAATTAAAAAATGTAACAGTCCAGGAAATTCTTGGTGAGCTTTGAAAATCCCAGTGTACAGAAAACAAGTCCAGCCACAGTGGCTACAAGCAGTGGTCATGAACGTATGAGCTGTGTAGCTGCCACCATGAGCCCAATGTACTTCTTTTCTTGTATTCAGTCATAGGTCAAGTGATGAGTGGCCAACATGCTTCAGGGTGTGCAAGCCAAGTAGGTTTCTTCCATCCGTAGCTCACAAAGTGTGTTTCGTCACCTTGGAGTTCTCATGTGAGATAGTCCACTGTGTTCTCCAGCTTCAAGCAATGTCTCCCTCAATCTAAATGTATATAAATCTCTTCCATCTGTTGGGATACCTGAGTATCCTACCCCAAATAATGTCTCCGTCAAACTAGTTATAGATAAATCACTTCCATCTTTTAGGATAACTGAGTATCCTACCCAAAGTTACCATGATGTCTGTTCACATCACCATCTTAGTTATACAAAGAAACATAGTAATTGTACTCATAATTATTTTGTTATTTGCCTCGTGGTTGGAACATATAGCCAGCCATTACTGCAGTATGTATTTTTACATATGTAGGCTACATCATGCTTTTTGTTGGATATGGATGTTGCAAATGACAGTGAATCAAAACAGTAACTCCAAACATTTACCTCTGAGTAGGAACATGTAGGGGAACTACGGTACAAGTTTAGAAGAATAGTGGACAGCGCATGGATAGATACCTACCTACGAGAACAGTCCTAGATATGAGGGACCTTTCTGATCTGCAGTCACTTCAAAGAAATTTCAGATACTGCATAATAAATGTAAAACAAAGTGTAAGATTATACAAGGTCTGATCACTAGAGCTAGGATTTTTGCATATTTGCATGATAGTGCATCTAAATGCATATTTAAGGGGTTATTGCATATATAAATAACTTCTGCATATTTATGCATATATTTTACTTTTGCAGAAATGATTCTTGAAATTTTTTCACCACAATAGTTTAATAAGAAGAGTAATACCTAAGCAAATTTCTCTTTTATTGCTCTGTCTGTGTAGAATTACTTCTCTGTCCTATTTACAAATCCATAAAAGGGTGCCTAAAAATGAGGCGAACATAGCAATCAGCAATGAGCAGCTCCTGTACTATAAAAATATGTGTCTCGACAGCTTAACAAAAACTAAATAGCGATCAATAATCATGCTGCAAACCTTTCAAGTTTGGTCGGCCATCGCATCATAAAAGTCAGTATGGTTTGTATTGTGTAACAAATGAAGCCGCCGGCTGCAACAATGATATTTCCAAGAATGAAAAAGTTCCAATGTCAGCTACATATAAATCAGTAACTAGTGTGCTGTTCTTTGTGATTTCGGAAGTGTGCGCAGGAGGAGAGCATATTACCACAGTGCCGAAGGAGAAGAACAGTAAAGCTTATTTACTTTGACAGTGGGTTGATGGAAATCCTACTCTAACAACAGATGGAAATGTAGTATTGTGCCAAGTGTGTGAGAAACACGTAAGTTCTATTTTTGCATTCTCAAAGTTAAAAATCAATGTGATTTTTTAGTCAGTTTTTACTTAATGAAGATAAACTCACTTTATTTTTATACTGTTGTTATAGGTGCCCTGTGATAAAAAATTCCAGATCACACAACATTTACAAACAGCTGCTCATAGAAATGCTGCTAATAAATATATCTCCAACATCCAGACAACCTCACCAGCAGCATTTTCTGCAAGCAGAATTGGAAATGATAATTTTTCAAAAGATCTCTGCAAATCTTTAATTTCAGCCAACATCCCTTTCAATAAATTAAATAATGTAGAATTTCGAGGGTTCCTCGAAAAATATACCAAACAAAAGGTTCATGATAAATCAACAATAACGAAAAACTATCTTGGCAAAGTTTACAAAGAGGTAAGTTTAAACAT
The DNA here is from genome assembly GCF_023897955.1 of Schistocerca gregaria. Lineage (NCBI taxonomy): Eukaryota > Metazoa > Arthropoda > Insecta > Orthoptera > Acrididae > Schistocerca > Schistocerca gregaria. Next base: position 456,875,743 of record NC_064926.1, read on the forward strand.
TTATTTAATGAAATTAGTTTGCATCTCAGCTACCCCCAATCCCCCACCCTCCATTTAAGTTTCATTAAAGTTTTTCAATTTTTTTTAAGAATTTTAAATCTATTACACAAAACTATTTTAAAATAGAAACACAAAATTTCAATGAGTTTGCGATCAACAAACACTTTAAATATTTTTTGTTGTACTTACCCTCCCCCCCCCCCCCCCCAAAAAAAAAAAGTCAGACCCATATTACCATGGGTGTTCTTTACAAATTTTCAATAAAATAATTCTTTTCTGGTGATACAAGAGATCAGAGATGATATTGGGGATTCAAACATGTGGTTATCTATAGATGAAACGGCTGACTCACTGACTCATTTGGGAGATATATTGCCAACATTGTCATTGGAAAAATGGCGGAATCTGAACCAGGAACACCTCATCTTATTGCCTCCAGAGTATTGGAAAAAACAAACCATTCTACTATTGATACGGTTGTTCGTGATGCATTACGTGTTTTGTGGCCCGCTAAAGAAAATGAGGAAAAACTCCTGGTGATAATTACAGATGCAGCAGCTCATATGATTAAGGCTGCTAAAGCTTTGCAGGTATTTTATCCCACATGAAAAAGGTGCTGGACAGAAACGAAGCAGCAAGTGTCCCCACTGCAATTAGTGCTTGCAATGAGGAGTGTCTCCAGAGTAAATTAGTGTTTATTAGGACCTATTTCAGTAAACTCCCAGCCACAGTCACATGTTTGAAAGAAAAAGCAATGCCTCTATTTTCTGCTCTTGAGGTCTACGAAACAGCTGTCGTCGGAGACATACCAGGAGAAATAGCAAAGTGTCTTCGCAACAGAATTGAAAAAACTGAAGCAAGGACCCCAGGTTTAATGTTTCTTCGGGATGTGAATAAGGTGTTACAAGGAGAATCTGAAAAACAGCTTAATGGTTCTTTTTGGTACTGTCCTGTGACTTCCTGTGAGGTAGAGAGAGCTTTCTCTTCATATAAAAACATTTTAAGTGACAGAAGGAAATCATTTCTTCCAGAAAACTGTGAAAAATATTTAATTGTTTATTGCAATAAAAGCAACTGATGCTAAAATAGACTAAGAGAAAGAGACAAACAGACAGTAATAAATATTAACTTTGTTAATTAATGTTTTAAGAATAATTGTATAATCAGATTACTTAAGGAGGATTAAAAGATGTGAGAAAGTTGAAATAATGAATTGTATTTATTATACATATTTTAAAGTTTTTAGAGCATATTTATCAGATTTTGAATGCATAGATGCATGCATATATTCATACTTCTCAGTGCATATAAATCCGAGCACTAGTGATCACAAAGTAATGATAATTTTTTAATTTTGTGGGCTTTGTACATCCAATTTTCAAACTTCTTTTTTTATCTTATTGGTACACAAGTTTCTAATGTATTTTCATTTTCAGTTGTTTTGAATATTTAGTTGATTGTTCGCAGTCGAAAAGGTGTATACATTTTCGAGTGCTCTGCAAATATTTACTTTCTAAAAAGATAGGTCAAAGAATTTTCTTTAAACTTTACCTGAAAATGGAGTAAATTGCAGCACTGCATCCGAAATGTTGACTGTCACTTTTGGTGAATCTACTATAAGTAAGGCAATAGTTTACGAATAGTATAAATGCTTCAGAGGGGGTTGAGAACACGTTGGAGATGACAACTGCCCTTGCACACCAATTACTGATGATATTGTGGAGAAGTAAAGAATATTGTTCTGGAAAATCACTGAACCACTAACAGAGAGGTTGCAGACAATGTTGACATGTGCCAAGGAATTTTTCCAATGTTTGGGCTGAAATGTGTAGCAGTAAAATTTGTTCCAAAATTGTTGAATTTCAAACAAACATAATGTCCCATGGATGTCACTGAGAAATTGCTGAATGAAGTCTACGATGACTCAGAACTTCTAAAGACGGTTATAAAAGGTGCCAAACATGAGTATACACATGCAGGTGTCCATTGGTACATGGCTATGATGTCAAAACCGAGGCCCCATTGTACCAATGGAAACCGTCTGAAGAGCCAAGACTGAAAAACATTTGACAAGTTAGATTACAAAGGGATAGTGCCTCATGAGTTCTTGCCTTATGATCATACAGTCAGTACCACCTGAAATTATGTACTGTTATCATGTTGCAATCTGAAGAAAATGATGATAATTGTGGCAACACCATTTGTGGAAATTGCATCACAATAATGGTCCCACTCACACCTCAATGCTTGTTCATGAGTTTTTCACTAAAACAAAACTGTTGTGTTGCCTCAGCCACCTGTATTCATTAGAAATGGCTACCTGAAACTTCTTTCTGTTCCTGGTGAGAAGAACAGAACCGCTGAAAGAGCTGAACACTAAACAAAAAGTGAGTTCCAGAAGTGCTTCCAAGATTGAAAGAAGTTGTTGTTGATGAATAAATAAAGATTCCTCCAGAAAAACAAAAAAATTGTATTACTTTTTGATCACCCCTCATAGATAGAGATGGCAAATGAAACATGTTTGCTGTCAAAAGGGAAATGTGTGAAGCCTTTAATAACTATGTTAGCAGCATCTTGTCAAACCATCTCTCCCAAAGCCCAAAGAAATTCTGGTCAAATTTAAAAGTTGTCAGTAGCACCAAAATTAGTCCCCAGATGATCATGAATGACAGGAACTGAGACAGAGTAGCAAAGCAAAAGCAAAAACACAAATGGTGAACTCAATTTCCAAATGTTCTTTCACGAAGGAATACATATAAGTGCTGTCCCAGTTTACTTCTTGCACCACTGCAAAGGTGACTGATACAGACATTCAAGTCAGTGTAAACTAGCTAAAACTAAACAAGGCTCCAGGGCCCAGAGGAATACCTGTTAGAGTCTATACAGAATTTGCAGCTGAGTTAGCTCCCATTTTACTTACCTATAATGTACTGTTGGAAAATAAATAAATAAAAGACTCGGGCTAGTGACTGGAAGAAAGCACAGACACATATTTACAGGAGTATCAGAAGTGATACGCAAAACTACTGCCAAATCTCTTTGGCATTTATATGTAGTAGGATCCGTATTCTGAGTTCAAACATAAGGTATCCCAAACTGAATGATGTCGTCCATGAGAACTAGTATGAATTTGAAAAATGTTAATCACAACTTGTGCTTTTGTTCCATGACATCTTGCCATGCATTTCACAGTGGCTCTCCAATGATGTATATAACTATAATACCTAATCCCTCATTGAAAAGAGGCATATTAGCTTCAGGGAAAGAGTAACTAAATACTATTGTCCAGTTGGTCTTACCAAGTTTCACCCCTTCCATAACTTGACGCAAATAAAACATGGCATTCTTAGGATCTCCCTTGAGGAATTTTTTACATGTCTTTCTACACTGTACTCCTTATCCTTGAAGATGTCATCATTGTGAAGTTTTACAACTTATCTTAGGAGATAGATCGAAGAATGGCAAATCTAAGTTATAGCATTTGTAGATTTAGAGGAAGCTTTTGACAATGCTGACTAGAATACAATCTTAGCAATTCTGAAGATAGCAAAGATAAAATACATCAAATATAAACTTAGGTATTAACAATTTTTTTGAAAGTATTTGTGTGAAGTATTTGTATGGAGGTGAAATGGGGACAATTAACAGTTTTGATCAGAAAAGAATATAATTTTAGGAATGTGATGCTACAGAAGAGTGCTGAACATTAGATGACTAGATCAAATAACTAATGAGGAAGACACTTCCCGAGGCATCAAGTAATCATCAGTTTGACCATGGAAGGATGGTGTGTGTGTGTGTGTGTGTGTGTGTGTGTGTTTTGGGGTGGGGACTGTAAAGGAAGACCAAGGCTTCACTACAATAAAGCAGATTGCAGCAGTTATTTAAAGGTGATGAGGCTTGCTCGGGATAGACTAGCATGGAAAATTGCATCAGATCAGCCTTCAGAAAGGCACCACACCAATAGCCAATATTTTGCACAAGTTCTATTACTTATCAGAATAACATTCTGTTTTCTTGGAAGACACGTGCCTCTTCAATAATCTTGCACATAACAAAGCATATGAAATCAGTGAAAGAGGACAGACTTATTGTTTATTTGGAATCAAGCATATTTCACCTCCAGTCCATTGGTTCTAGATCATACAACTGTTATAATTCATCATCTGATGGTAAGAATTTAGCAGATAAGGTTTACATAACCCTTGACTATCTGCCAGTAACCATAAATACAATACGATTTTAATTGTCATGTTTTTCTTGTGAAAATGTTTTAGGATGGACAGTGTGAAAGTTGCCAGTGTGTGTCAGTCTTGACATCATACGAGATGACTGGCAGTGGTGCAAAGAAGTGGGCATTTTAATAAAAATTGACAGAGACTATGCAATTTGTCCATACTCCTTTAATTTTGAAATGGTTGAGTTTGCATTGACATGACAAACTAGTCTAGAACTCAGATTTACATATACTCACTGTGTGTTGATCAGTAGTCCATCACCTGAAGTCCTATTTATTTATTTACATTTTATGGCCCTCATTGGACCACTATAGCCAACTTTATACAAATAATTTTTCAACTTCCCGTCAGCCCAGTACTTCTTCATTCTCTCAGATCTCATCCTTCTTTCTTCATTGGAAATCACCCTTCCTATTGTCTGTTTGTTGATTCTTGTTTGCAGTCTGGTTTGTTTGTCTGTGAGTTTCCTGATTTTGTCAGTTTTGTTTCTTAGGTCTTCCAATGTAATCTGTAGCTCATTCATATCTTCCTTGATTTCTGTACTCCACTTAATGTTGCACTTACTATTCCACAATTTTTCTATTTTTCTCCTGATGATCCTGTTCTCTGGTGTTCTGATAAGATGTACAAAAAATGAAATGTGTCCTGAAGTCCTATATCAATTAGCTTGATATAAAGATTGTCTGGCTTCTGGTATTATATGCTAAGGCAGTGCCTCAGGCCAGTAGGTTGTGTGCTATTCACTTGAACTGTCTGCTGGAATGTGAAGCACGACATAGTAATGTCTATTTGTCCAACAGTAGCACCATTTATCTCAGGCTTACAATTCAACTTACTGCATTTACTACATAATTCCTTTCCTTGCTCTCCCAGTTGGCTTATGCATAAGAAATACCTTTTACCCTTATTTCTCTTTTTACTATGTGATTTCTGTAACTGTTTTACAACTATGAAGTCAGCAGTCATGCCATTCAAAGAAGGTGCAAAGTGGTATCAATTTCCTGGCTCTCCTCTTAATGGCTGTTTGGTCAGATGTATGTGAAGAACCATTGCCATAGAAATATAACTTGATGATAAGAAAGCTTCAGAGATCATGTGTGATAAAATCTTTATCCACTTCCTCCCTTATAAATTCAATTTGTTCAATGGTGTCACACACTAATATATCTTTGTACTAAACATTAATAATCCCACGGACTGCCCTAAAAATGTTAATTCAACTAGTCGAGCACAGGAACCCATTTCTTAGCTAAGCACAAGCAGAACTTGAATTCAGTGACTAATGTCAATAAATGGGAAGTTAAGTATTACTACTAGATTTAAAAACTGTGTAGGCTTAATACCTTCTAAATGATCTTCCGCGTTGATCAGTTGAGCCTGTATAGTTCTTTCCTCATTCGCAAAACACTATTAACATCCCCATTTCCTTGTAGGTCTCAGTTCTCACAGTATAACCTTCCACTGGGTGCTTGTTACCAATCAAGAAATCTGTTATGCAGGGGGACAGTGATGAGTCCTTGCCAACCAACTACTTCACATCTTTAAAAAAGTGATCCCATGTTTCCACAACACTAGACAATAGCCTGAGCTATACTGACAGAATTTGTACACAGTTAATGAGACAACTGAGAGAACATTTGCTGCATGTTGCAACTCATCACTAACAACATGGACATTCCATCAATAACAACATGGACATTCCATCCAACAGTTTATCCTCATATTTCCTGTGACTGCACATCTATATACTTGTCATATTTGGCTGCAGCAGCAGCATAATCAGCACTGTCAAAATAGTAATCAGTATCATCATTAGAAACTATCAATTCATCTAAAATCTCCTATAATCTTTCCTCTGAGAACATGTCCTCCAGCAGTGGCAAAACTGTACCCTCTCGTACATCCCTGACACATTACATTAGTGCTTTCTCTTGTTAGCCATCTCTCTAATTGATGTATACATATTTCAGTCCCATAGTCACTGTGTCAGACATTGTGGCTCTGCTAATGAAGTACATCTTTTCACTTGAGTTCCATCCATCTATAATTTGTGTTATTGGGTATAAATTGCAGTACAGTGAATAGCCACAAACTCAACAGCTGAAAGTGCAAGTGACACAAATTGGCACAAAATTTCAAAGTCACAAAAGCAACACCTAAAAGTGCAAGTGACGTAGATGTCCACAAGATAATTACTCTGCGCCAATGGAAAATATTGCATACATATGTATACTACAAGAAAACTGCTCATTTGGGAGTTATGCTCACTAAACCACAGATGTCTTGACCAGAAACTAAGTATGATTGGTAGACACACCCACCTTGGCAAACTGCTAAAACATTGCTAGACTAGATTAGGTTAAATTCAGTTTTCATTCTAGAGACCCAAAAATAAGATGATTTTCATGGATGTGGATGTGGAAGAAGTCAGAAACTATAACATACAACATAATTGCAACATACTACATACATCAGTACCCTGGATCGTATGTCAAGAGAGTGCCAAAATAGGTGAATACATTACAGTACATTGGAACTGCTACTATTTACAGAATTAATACACTGTCAGAATGAAACATAGCAATACACTTCTAATAAAGTTATCATACACAAAATACCTAGTCTTGACTGTTGTGGTCAACTGCTGTCAAAACTGAAATGTGGCAGACAATTTTACTGAAGCTGGCCAAACAGTACCAGTTAAGATATTCACCTACAGAGTGGAAGGAGTTGCCTATCAAAAAGTCTTTCAAACTCTGTTTAAACTGTGCTTTATGTGAAACCAAGTTTTTAATGGTTGTTGGCAATTTATTGAAAATATGTGTTCCTGAGATTTTAGGTCTTTATTTTATTACTCTTATTCCTCGTATTGATACTATATATTGAGCTATTGGTTGGAAGTAGAGATGTAGTACTTGCAACAAATTTCATTAAGGAATAAATACACTGAGAAGCAGTGGTTAGAATACAAAGTTCCTTCGACAGGTTTCTACCTGTTGTTCTTGAATTTGCACCACAAATGTCTTATGACACACTTTTTAAAACTATTGCTCAGTTTGATGACTTACCCCACAATATGACATTGTATGACATAACAGAAAGAATGTAACCAAAGTATTCAAGTGTGTGTGTGTGTGTGTGTGTGTGTGTGTGTGTGTGTGTGTGTGTGTGTCATTCTCACCGCAAATACAGACTTGTTTGAGCACTTCAGCAATTCTGTGTTATGCCATTCCCAACTGAATTAATTATCGAACTGTAATCCCAGATATTTCAATCTGCATGTACTTTATATGTTATATACATACTGGAAGGAAATTTCTTATAGCTTCTGAACTGCATAAAGTGGGTATTATAAAAATTTAATGTCAGTCAATTACCTTTAGCCCATTTATTAATGTCAGTGAAAATTTGACTACCAGCTATTTCTAAATCTGTACCCAACTTCCTCCTTATTGCAATGTTCACATCATCTGCAAACAAACAAACAATTATTGACAAAATAATTTAATCGGATAGATAAAAAATCTACTCACCAAGCGACGGCAGAAAATACACGTAAAATATGGTTGTAATTTGCAAGCTTTTGGAGCCAGTGGATCCTTCTTCAGGCAGAAGGGTTGAAGAGGAAGGAAGAGGGGTGAAGGAAAAGCACTCGAGAGGTCTAGGAAAAGGAGTAGATTTCAGGAAAGTCACCCAGAACTGTGGGTCAGGGGAGACTTAACACGCGGGATGAGAAGGAGAGATTGATGGTTGGGACTGCACTGGACAAGATTTAAAATCCTGAGAGCTTAAAGGTGCAAGACAGTGTAATATGCAGACAGAGATTAATGCTTAAACATCATGCATGAGTTAATAAGAGTGAATCTCTGTATGCATATTACCCTGTCTTCCACTTTTCAGCTCTCAGGTTTTCAAATCTTGTCCAATGTAGTCCCCAACAATCAGTCTTCTCATCCCATGTGGTAAGTCTCCCCTGACCCATTGTTCTGGGTAACTTTCCCAAAATCTACCCCTTTTTTCCAGACCTCTCAAGTCCTTTTCCTTCACCTGTCTTCCTCCTCCTCCAACCCATTTGCCTGAAGGAGCCATTGGCTCCAAAAACTTGCCAATTACAACTGTGTTTTATGTGTGTTTCTGCCGCCGCTTGGTTTGTTTCATGTTAGATAAAGACTAAAACCAGCGCTGCCGGTGACAGTACAAAATTCTAATTTACTTAAGAGAATGCTCTGATCCACACAGTCAAAGGCTTTTGACAGGTCACAGAACATGCCAGTAGCCTCTAATTAGTTATCTGATGAATTAAGTACATTTTCAATGTAAATGTAAATTGCTTTCTTTATATCAGAACTCTTAAGAAATCCTAACTGTAACCTAGAACAATATGTTATTTACAGTCAGATGCTTAAGGAAATGCTTGATCACAACCTTTTCAAATATTTTTGAAACAGCCGGCACAAGTAAAACTAGTCAATAGTTTGATGGTATCACTTTATCCCCCTTCTAATAAAAAGGCTTAACTTCAGCATCTTTTAGCCAGTCTGGAAATGTTCCTATGACAAGATTGATTACACAAATAACTTAACATACAACTCAACTCACATGAGCACTGTTTGATTAACATCATTGATATCTTGTCATAACCGCTAGAATACTTCGATTTTAAGGATTTTATGATGGATCCTACTTCTCTGGGAAATGTGAGTATCAATCCCATTTTACTGAAGTTAGTTGTAAAAACTGGTCTCAGATACTCCATTAGACTGTTTACCAAAGCTGATAACCCCAAGCTGTCAGTAACAGAAACAAAGTGCTTGTTTAGGAGGTTTGCAACACTACATGCACTTGTTATCAATGCCCCATTTATTTTTAGAATTATCTGTTCCTCTTTCTCTTTGGCCCCACCTGTCTTCACTATGTTGTTGTTGTGGTCTTCAGTCCTGAGACTGGTTTGATGCAGCTCTCCATGCTACTCTAGCCTGTGCACACTTCTTCATCTCCCAGTACATAATGCAACCTACATCCTTCTGAATCTGCTGGGTGTGTTCATCTCTTGGTCTCCCTCTACGATTTTAACCCTCCATGCTGCCCTCCAATACTAAATTGGTGATCTCTTGATGCCTCAGAACATGTCCTACCAACCGACCCCTTCTTCTAGTCAAGTTGTGCCACAAACTTCTCTTCTCCCCAATCCTATTCAACACCTCCTTATTAGTTATGTGATCTACCCATCTAATCTTCAGCATTCTTCTGTAGCACCACATTTCGAAAGCTTCTATTCTCTTCTTGTCTAAACTCTTTATCGTCTATGTTTCACTTCCATACATGACTACACTCCATACAAATACTTTCAGAAATGACTTCCTGACAGTTAAATCTATACTCGATGTTAACAAAATTCTCTTCTTCAGAAACGCTTTCTTTCCCATTGCCAGTCTACATTTTATATCCTCTCTACTTTGACCTTCATCAGTTATTTTGCTCCCCAAATAGCAAACTCCTTTACTACTTTCAATGTCTCATTTCCTAATCTAATACCCTCAGCATCACCCGAATTAATTCGACTACATTCCATTACCCTTGTTTTGCTTTTGTTGGTGTTCATCTTATATCCTCCTTTCAAGACACTATCCATTCCATTCAACTGCTCTTCCAAGTCATTTGCTGTCTCTTACAGAATTACAGTGTCAACGGCGAACCTCAAAGTTTTTATTTCTTCTCCATGGATTTTAATACCTACTCCAAATTTTTCTTTTGTTTCCTTCACTCCTTGCTCAATATACAGATTGAATAACATCAGGGAGAGGCTACAACCCTGTCTCACTCCCTTCCCAACCAATGCTTCCCTTTCATGCCCCTCAACTCTTATAACTGCCATTTGGTTTCTATACAAATTGTAAATAGCCTTTCGCTCCCTATATGTCACTCCCGCCACCTTCAGAATTTGAAAGAGAGTATTCCAGTCAACATTCTCAAAAGCTTTCTCTAAGTCTACAAATGCTAGAAATGTAGGTTTGCCTTTCCATAATCTTTCTTCTAAGATAAGTCGTAGGGTCAGTTTTGCCTCACGTATTCCAATATTGCTATGGAATCCAAACTGATCTTCCCCTAGGTCGGCTTCTACTAGTTTTTCCATTCGTTTGTAAAGAATTCACGTTAGTATTTTGCAGCCGTGACTTATTAAACTGATAGTTCGATAATTTTCACATCTGTCAACACCTGATTTCTTTGGGATTGGAATTATTATATTCTTCTTGAAGTCTGAGGGTATTTCGCCTGTCTCATACATCTTGCTCACCAGATGGTAGAGTTTTGTCAGGACTGGCTCTCCCAAGGCCGTCAGTAGTTCTAATGGAATGTTGTCTACTCCAGGGGCCTTGTTTCGTCTCAGGTCTTTCAGTGCTCTGTCAAACTCTTCAAGCAGTATCATATCTCCCATTGCATCTTCATCTACATCCTCTTCCATTTCCATAATATTGTCCTCAAGTACATCGCCCTGGTATAGAACCTCTATATACTCCTTCCACCTTACTGCTTTCCCTTCTTTGCTTAGAACTGGGTTTTCATCTGAGCTCTTGATATTCATGCAAGTGGTTCTCTTTTCTCGAAAGGTCTCTTTAATTTTCCTTTAGGCAGTATCTATCTTACCCCTAATGAGATAAGCCTCTACATCCTTACATTTGTCCTCTAGCCATCCCTGCTTAGCCATTTTGCACTTCCTGTCGATCTCATTTTTGAGACATTTGTATTCCTTTTTGCCTGCTGTATTTACTGCATTTTTATATTTTCTCCTTTCATCAATGAAATTCAATATTTCTTCTGTTACCCAAGGATTTCTACTAGCCCTTGTCTTCTTACCTACTTGATCCTCTGCTGCTTTCACTACTTCATCCCTCAAAGCTACCCATTCTTCTTCTACTGTATTTCTTTCCCTCATTCCTGCCATTTGTTCCCTTACGCTCTCCCTGAAACACTGTACAACCTCTGGTTTAGTCAGATTATCGAGACCCCATATCCTTAAATTCCCACCTTTTTGCAGTTTCTTCAGTTTTAATCTACAGTTCATAAACAATAGATTGTGATCAAAATATCCACGGGTGTACTGCCGGTCTATAGTGTCCAACGGGCACAATATTTCGGCGATCAAACATGTCGCCATCATCAGGTGAACTGACGGACTGAGCTCCTGTGAACGCGCCGGCACGGAGATCCGTACGCTATGGCTGCTCAGGGGGCTGCCGGCGCGTTCACAGGAGCTCAGTCCGTCAGTTCACCTGATAATGGCGACATGTTTGATCGCCGAAATATTGTGCCCGTTGGACACTATAGACCGGCAGTACACCCGTGGATATTTTGATTATCAAATACGCCGGGAGAAACTCAAGAATCACATCAGTAGATTGTGGTCAGAGTCCACATCCGCCCCTGGAAATGTTTTGCAATTTAAAACCTGGTTCCTAAATCTCTGTCTTACCATTATATAATCTATCTGAAATCTGTCAGTATCTCCAGGCTTCTTCCATGTATACAACCTTCTTTTATGATTCTTGAACGAAGTGTTAGCTACAATTAAGTTGTGCTCTGTGCAAAATTCTACCAGGCGGTTCCTCTTTCATTTCTTACCCCCAATCCCTATTCACCTACTACGTTTCCTTCTCTCCCTTTTTCTACTACCGAATTCCAGTCACCCATGACTATTAAATTTTCATCTCGCTTCACTATCTGAATAATTTCTTTTATTTCATCATACATTTCTTCAATTTCTTCGTCATCCCCAGAGCTAGTTGGCATATAAACTTGTACTACTGTAGTAGGCATTGGCTTTGTGTCTATCTTGGCCACAATAATGCATTCACTATGCTGTTTGTAGTAGCTTACCCGCATTCCTATTTTTTTATTCATTATTAAACTTACTCCTCCATTACCCCTCTTTGACTTTGTATTTATAACCCTGTATTCGCCTGACCAAAAGTCTTGTTCCTCCTGCCACCGAACTTCACTAATTCCCACTATATCTAACTTCACTATATCCCATATAGTTTTCATTTGTTGCCTGATGTAATTATTTTTCTCATACTAAAGCTGCTTAGTTTTTGGATTACTTGCTTCAAATTTTGCAGTATTCTTTTTAATTTATTACAATGCCGAAATCAGAGCTACTCGTAGATAGTAGAAACCGTCTCCATTTTGTCCCTCATGACAACATTATTGCTTGAGTATCCCATTGATTGTTTTAGACTTCTCCTTGATTTGAGTGATCTTTAGGGGAAAACAGTTTTCAAAAGAGAAAGTAACTTATAATGCTTTGTATTTTCCATTTGAGTCAGAAATATTGCAAACATATATCCAGTTCAAGTCTTTCAGCAGTCTCCTAAAATACTCAATTTTTGACTGATTTATTATCCTCTGTAGTCAGATTTTATAGATCTTATATCCTGACAAGTTTCCATGTCATTATCAGATAGCCCACTTACTATTGGTATGGTGATATGACTTTTTTCCCTTGATAATCTACAAAGACCTTATCAATAGCAGTCTCAGAGCATTTACATGCCTTAGTTGCAAAGTTCACAGTAGTGGGAATTAAATTGAGTGACAGTGTTACTGACAGAGCTATTCAATAAATCTACATTAAAATCAGCAGCAACCACTATTTCCTTATTTTTTTTTTCTGTGAGATGGGACAACAGAGTTTCAGATTTTTTATGAAGAGGTACAGTTTCCTAAAGTGCTTTGTATATACTTATGTAAATAAAATAGAAAGAAACTTCCACGTGGGAAAAATATATTAAAAACAAAGATTCCAAGACTTACCAAGCGGGAAAGTGCCGGTAGACAGGCACAATAAAATAACACACACACACACACAAAATTACGAGCTTTCGCAACCGGCGGCTGCTTCGTCAGGAAAGAGGGAAGGAAAAGGAAAGATGAAAGGATGTGGGTTTTAAGGGAGAGGGTAAGGAGTCATTCCAATCCCGGGAGTGGAAAGACTTACCTTAGGGGGGAAAAGGATAGGTATATACTCGCGCGCGCACACACACACACACACACACACACACACACACACACATCCATCCATACATACACAGACACAAGCAGACATATTTAAAGGCAAAGAGTATGGGCAGAGATGTAAGTCGAGGCGGAAGTGTGGAGGCAAAGATGATGTTGAATGACAGGTGAGGTATGAGTGGCGGCAACTTGAAATTAGTGGAGATTGAGGCCTGGTGGATAACGAGAAGAGAGGATATATTGAAGGGCAAGTTCCCATCTCCGGAGTTCGGATAGGTTGGTGTTGGTGGGAAGTATCCAGGTAACTCGGACGGTGTAACACTGTGCCAAGATGTGCTGGCCGTGCACCAAGGCACGTTTAGCCACAGGGTGATCCTCATTACCAACAAACACTGTCTGCCTGTGTCCATTCATGCGAATGGACAGTTTGTTGCTGGTCATTCCCACATAGAAAGCGTCACAGTGTAGGCAGGTCAGTTGGTAAATCACGTGGGTGATTTCACACGTGGCTCTGCCTTTGATCGTGTACACCTTCCGGGCTACAGGACTGGAGTAGGTGGTTGTGGGAGGGTACATAGGACAGGTTTTACACTGGGGGCGGTTGCAAGGGTAGGAGCCAGAGGGTAGGGAAGGTGGTTTGGGGATTTCATAGGGATGAACCAAGAGGTTATGAAGGTTAGGTGGACGGCGGAAAGACACTCTTGGTGGAGTGAGTATTTCATGAAGGTTGGATCTCATTTCGGGGCAGGATTTTAGGAAGTCGTATCCCTGCTGGAGAGCCACATTCAGAGTCTGATCCAGTCCCGGGAAGTATCCTGTCACAAGTGGGGCACTTTTGGGGTTCTTCTGTGAGAGGTTCTGGGTTTGAGGGGATGAGGAAGTGGCTCTGGTTATCTGCTTCTGTACCAGGTCGGGAGGGTAGTTGCGAGATGCGAAAGCTGTTTTCAGGTTGTTGGTGTAGTGGTCCAGGGATTCAGCACTGGAGCAGATTCGTTTGCCACGAAGGCCTAGGCTGTAGGGAAGGGACCGTTTGGTATGGAATGGGTTGCAGCTGTCATAATAGAGGTTCTGTTGCTTGTTGGTGGGTTTGATGTGGGCGGATGTGTGAAGCTGGCCATTGGACAGATGGAGGTCAACGTCAAGGAAAGTGGCATGGGATTTGGAGTAGGACCAGGTGAATCTGATGGAACCAAAGGAGTTGAGGTTGGAGAGGAAATTCTGGAGTTGTTCTTCACTGTGAATCCAGATCATGAAGATGTCATCAATAAATCTGTACCAAACTTTGGGTTGGCAGGCTTGGGTAACCGAGAAGGCTTCCTCTAAGTGACCCATAAATAGGTTGGCATACGAGGGAGCCATCCTGTTACCCATGGCTGTTCCCTTTAATTGTTGGTATGTCTGGCCTTCAAAAGTGAAGAAGTTGGTGTCAGGATGAAGCTGGCTAAGGTGATGAGGAAATACGTTTTAGGTAGGGTGGCAGGTGATCGGCGTGAAAGGAAGTGCTCCATTGCAGCGAGGCCCTGGATGTGCGGGATATTTGTGTATAGGGAATTGGCATCAATGGTTACAAGGATGGTTTCTGGGGGTAACAGACTGGGTACGGATTCCAGGCGTTCGAGAAAGTGGTTGGTGTCTTTGATGAAGGATGGGAGACTGCACGTAATGGGTTGAAGGTGTTGATCTACGTAGGCAGAGATACGTTCTGTGGGGGCTTGGTAACCAGCTACAGTGGGGCGGCCAGGATGTTTGGGTTTGTGAATTTTAGGAAGTAGGTAGAAGGTAGGAGTGCGAGGTGTCGGTGGGGTCAGGAGTTTGATGGAGTCTGGTGAAAGGTTTTGTAGGGGGCCTAAGGTTCTGAGGATTCCTTGAAGCTCCGCCTGGACATCAGGAATGGGATTACCTTGGCAAACTTTGTATGTAGAGTTGTCTGAAAGCTGACGCAGTCCCTCAGTCACATACTCCCAACGATCAAGTACCACGGTCGTGGAACCCTTGTTAGCTGGAAGAATGATGATGGATCGGTCAGCTTTCAGATCACAGATAGCCTGGGCTTCGGCTGTGGTGATGTTGGGAGTAGGATTAAGGTTTTTCAAGAAAGATTGAGAGGCAAGGCTGGAAGTGTGAAATTCCTGGAAGGTTTGGAGAGGGTGATTTTGAGGAAGAGGAGGTGGGTCCCACTGTGATGGAGGGCGGCACTGTTCCAGGCAGGGTTCAATTTGGACAGTGTCTTGGGGAGTTGGATCATTGGGAGTGGGATCAGGATTATTTTGCTTCATGGCAAACTGATATTTCCAGCAGAGACTCCGAGTGTAGGACAGTAAATCTTTGACAAGGGCAGTTTGGTTGAATCTGGGAGTGGGCCTGAAGGTGAGGCCTTCCCTACAGCCTAGGCCTTCGTGGCAAACGAATCTGCTCCAGTCCTGAATCTCTGGACCATTACACCAACAACCTGAAAACAGCTTTCGCATCCCGCAACTACCCTCCCGACCTGGTACAGAAGCAGATAACCAGAGCCACTTCCTCATCCCTCAAACCCCGAACCTCTCACAGAAGAATCCCAAAAGTGCCCCACTTGTGACAGGATACTTCCAGGGACTGGATCAGACTCTGAATGTGGCTCTCCAGCAGGGATACGACTTCCTAAAATCCTGCCCCGAAATGAGATCCGTCCTTCATGAAATCCTCCCCACTCCACCAAGAGTGTCTTTCCGCCGTCCACCTAAGCTTCGTAACCTCTTGTTTCATCCCTATGAAATCCCCAAACCGCCTTCCCTACCCTCTGGCTCCTACCCCTGCAACTGCCCCCGGTGTAAAACCTGTCCTATGCACCCTTCCACCACCACCTACTCCAGTCCTGTAACCCGGAAGGTGTACATGATCAAAGGCAGAGCCACGTGTGAAAGCACCCACGTGATTTACCAACTGACCTGCCTACACTGTGACGCTTTCTATGTGGGAATGACCAGCAACAAACTGTCCATTCGCATGAATGGACACAGGCAGACAGTGTTTGTTGGTAATGAGGATCACCCTGTGGCTAAACATGCCTTGGTGCACGGCCAGCACATCTTGGCACAGTGTTACACCGTCCAAGTTATCTGGATACTTCCCACCAACACCAACCTATCCGAACTCCGGAGATGGGAACTTGCCCTTCAATATATCCTCTCTTCTCGTTATCCACCAGGCCTCAATCTCCGCTAATTTCAAGTTGCCGCCACTCATACCTCACCTGTCATTCAACATCATCTTTGCCTCCACACTTCCGCCTCGACTTACATCTCTGCCCATACTCTTTGCCTTTAAATATGTCTGCTTGTGTCTGTGTATGTATGTATGGATATGTGTGTGTGTGTGTGTGTGTGTGTGTGTGTGTGTGTGTGTGTGCGCGCGAGTATATACCTATCCTTTTTTCCCCCTAAGGTAAGTCTTTCCGCTCCCGGGATTGGAATGACTCCTTACCCTCTCCCTTAAAACCCACATCCTTTCATCTTTCCTTTTCTTCCCTCTTTCTTGACGAAGCAGCCGCCGGTTGCGAAAGCTCGAAATTTTGTGTGTGTGTGTGTGTTATTTTATTGTGCCTGTCTACCGGCGCTTTCCCGCTTGGTAAGTCTTGGAATCTTTGTTTTTAATATATTTGTATATACTTATTATTATAAAGGACTTATTGTGAAGTACTACTTCTGTTGCACAAGCTTCTGCTCCGAGGAAAATTTATTAATATCAATATTCTTGAAATTAAAAGTTTCTGACAAATGTAGGGGTCACATTATGTTCAGAGAGACAGATTATATCAACTGGTTTGCTCAACTCTGTTTCGACAACATTAATAGCAACCCATTAAGCTTACCGCTCACCCCTCAGATATTCTGATGTAATAAGAATAAATGATTTCATGCACAGGCTGGATTATAACTGGAAGAACCTACTTTTTCTGTCAGTTTTTGAATATCTCCACTTCCAATCATGAGCTGTTTACATGATTTGTGTGCATTAAAATGTACTTTCTGGCTGCCTTTCTTGAAGAACATCCCGACAACCCCCAACATCACCCCAGCTGAATCCTGTGCCATTAAGGAGCTGAAAACAGACCGGTCTATTGTAATCCTCCCGGCGGATAAAGGCTCCACAACTGTGGTACTTGACCGTGTGGAGTATGTGGCAGAAGGACTGCGTCAACTCTCCGACACCTCAACCTACAAAGCTGTTACCCAGGATCCCATTCCCTCCATCCAGACTGAGCTGCAGAAAATCCTAAAAATCCAAGGTCCCTCACAAGGCCTGACAACGGCTTTCATAGACTTACTCACTCCACCTGAGCCACGTACCCCTACCTTCTACCTATTACCCAAAATCCACAAAGAGAACCATCCTGGCTGTCCCATTGTAGCAGGCTTCAAAGCCCCAACAGAACGTATCTCAGCTCTGGTAGACCAACACCTCCAACCTATCACCCGCAGACTCCCATCCTACATCAAGGACACAAACCACTTCCTAGAACGCCTCAAATCCATTCCCACTCCTCTCCCACCTGAAACCTTTCTTGTCACCATAGATGCTACATCCCTTTACACAAACATCCCACACACCCATGGTCTCTCTGCCCTTGAGCACTACCTCTCCCAACGCCCACCCGAAGATCTTCCAAAAACCTCGTTCCTTATCACACTTACCAACTTCATCCTCACCCATAATTACTTCACTTTTGAAGGCCAGACCTACAAACAAATCAGGGGAACTGCCATGGGAACCAGGATGGCTCCGTCCTATGCCAACCTCTTCATGGGCCACATGGAAGAGGCTTTCCTGAAGACCCAACAGCTGCTTCCCCTGGCCTGGTACACGTTTATAGATGACATCTTTGTGGTCTGGACTCATGGTGAAGAAACCCTCCTTAATTTCCTCCATAACCTCAACTCCTTTTTGAATCTGAATTTCACCTGGTCCTTTTCCAAAACACAAGCCACCTTCCTGGATGTTGACCTTCATCTTGTTGAAGCTCACATCCACACCTCTGTCCATATCCAACCCAATAACAAACAACAGTACCTTCACTTTGAAAGCTGCCATCCATTCCACATCAAACGCTCCCTTCCCTACAGCCTAGGTATTCGTGGCAAACGTATCTGCTCCAGTGATGAATCCCTCAACAATTACACCAATAACCTGACCAGTGCTTTCCTCTCCCGCAACTATCCTGCAGACCTTGTCCACAAACAGATCTCCTGAGCAATACATTCCTCCCCGTCCAACAACAATGTTCCTACCCTCAGACCACACAGAAGCATCCACCTTGTCGCCCAATATTATCCTGGCCTCGAATCCATCAATTAATTACTCCGCCAGGGATATGACTTTCTCAAGTGAACACCTGAAATGAGATCATCCCTTGACAAAATTCTTCCCACACCACCCAGAGTTGCCTTTCGTTGCCCCCCCCCCCCCCCCCCCCCGCCCCCCCTAACCTCCGTAACATCCTTGTTAAACCCTACAATATTCCCAGACTACCTTCTCTACCCAGCGGTTCCTACCCCTGTTACCGACCCCGCTGCAAAACCTGTCCCATGCATCCCCCCCACAACCACCTACTCCAGCCCCGCTACTGGTAAAACATACACAATTCAAGGCAGGGCCACGCGTGAAACTACACGTCATTTATCAGCTGACATGCCTGCACTGCACAGCCTTTTACATTGGTATGACAACAACTAAACTGGCTGAACGCATGAATGGACACAGATGAACTGTCCGCCTAGGAGACGTCCAATATCCAGTAACAGAGCATGCCCTCCAGCTTAATTCTAGGGACCTAGGAACCTGCTACACCGTATGTGCCATTTGTCTTCTCCCACCCAACACCAGTCCCTCTGAACTGCAGAGATGGGAACTTGCACTCCAACACATCCTTTCATCCCGCCATCTCCCTGGACTGAACCTACGTTAAACAACCTCACTCCCATTTACTCTTCAGTCTTCTTCTCTTTCCCTTTTCTCTTTAGCCATTCATGCATCTTTTCATCCTACATCTTTATACTATATACCTCTTTACTTCTGTATGCATCCACTTTGGTTTGAAGCTGGCACAGTACCTACAGTAGAATATCTTTGGCTTCCCTCTAACAACCATGCCTCCATCCTTGCTACTCTCCCTGTTGCTTCATAACCTGGGTTGTGAGTAACTAAATCCACTTTCCCTTCTTCCCTTTCTTTCCCCTCTCTCCTCCCTGATGAAGGAACATTTATTCCGAAAGCTAGGAACGTAAATTTTTGGTTGTTTTTTGTGTATCTATCGGCTGTACTGAGCTGAGGTAAGTACTGGCCAGCCCCGCTATCTCTTTGTTAGTATTTGTTTCACATCTTTATATGAGATTTTCCATTAATTATTATGAGTATAAATGTCATTTTCAACCTGTCTATCACTATTCTTTGTTTCTGCCCTACCTACCATATAAAAATTGCTGTTATGACACTTGTAACCACTGGTACTACACCATTTGTAATAGTGCCCCCCTCTTAAATTATTTGCTACTGGCCCAGACAGTTTTCCTTCCCTTTCCTATTGAGGTGAAGACCATCCCTAGAACAGTCCCACTTCTTGATAGAGTCAAGAGGAACTACACCAATTTGAGACCCCATATCTTATCCAAGCAGCCGTTCCACCTCAAAACTAACTCTCCTAACAGACGAGTTTAAATGAGGCTGGTCATGATGCCTCAGAACAGATACAAGCCAAACACCAGTATGTCTCATTGCTGATGCTATCATTACTAGGTCACCTTCAATTGAATAATTAGGGTCCTTGTCTATACTGTTGCACACTCCACCAACGATTACCACGGTGTCTTTCTTTGTGAAGTCTTCACAAAGTGAACCTACATCTTCGATTACCTGACCCAGACTTGCACCAAGTTTAAAAATATTGTGACCTGGTAACCTGACCCTAGTTCATCCTGCAACAGTTGGCCCATACCTCTAGCACGGAACTATCTAACAACATAACTTCTTCTTCTTCACAACTTTTTCTGTTTCTTACTTCTAAAACAGTTATTGAAAGTTTGTTGTGTCCTGTCTACTCCTATATTTACTTGTGGCCCACCAGTTTCCAACTGTGACAATAGATCAAACCTGTTTTCTACATTAACAACAAAACTGCCTGAGAAAGTCCTATTCCTACTTCTTCTGTAACCTGTTGTCTTTTCCCACCTCCCTTTTTCCTTCTCCCCTCCTCAATGTTTCCTGATCTTGCTTTGCCTAATGCAGTTCCTGTGGTGTCACCGCCAGACACCACACTTGCTAGGTGGTAGCCTTTAAATCGGCCGCGGTCCATTAGTATACGTTGGACCCGCGTGTCGCCACTATCAGTGATTGCACACCAAGTGCCGCCACACGGCAGGTCTAGCCTAAAGAGACTCCCTAGCACTCGCCCCAGTTGTACAGCCGACTTTGCTAGCGATGGTTCACTGTTTACGTACGCTCTCATTTGCCGAGATGACAGTTTAGCATAGCCTTAAGTTCTGTCATTTGCTACGACCTAGCAAGGTGCCATATTCAGTTACTATTCTGAACAGATAATATCACGAATCCTGTACCATCAAGAGCGATGTTCATCATTAATGGATTAAAGTTAAGTATGAAACTAATTACGTCCGCTTTCTGAATTCTAATTCTTTGTCATGATCCAGACCTCACGTCAGTATAGTTTTTCCATCCTCATGCCAACCTGCGTGAGCTAAAACGCGTGCATTTCGGCCCCCAGTTGTAACACGGTGTCCGCTCTTCTGCCAACACAACAGTTCCTTTTGTTCCTATCTCTGTAGCAAATCCTACACAACCAATGAGCCTTGTTTATTTCCCCTTATTCCCACACTGCTAAAGTCACCCACATGAAAGCAATTGCAACTCCCTGGCACAACATCCCGGAACTAACAATCCTGTGGCAAGTCATATACTTTTCACTCTTAGCAAACAAATTTTAACTTTTGTCTAAGTCAAACAAGAATAACTTTGTAGACTACTCAATCAATATTCAAAACTTCCAGAGAAATACAAATGATTAAATCTGTCTTGTGTATGTGACAAAACAGAAGTAAACAAAGAACTGAGTCTACATTATATGAACTTTTCACTTATTTCTGAACTCTTCACTTTGGCTACTTACTACAGAATCAAATGGATAGCATGTAAGACTACATTAAACAACACAAACTGTAATTTATTGAAATAATCATACGACTTACGGTATATGATAACATAAACAAAACCCAGTCCAAAATTATTTTTCTGATAAATACAGGAATAAATGTGAAACCTTCAATTGCCAGCTTACAATAAGGACTGGTTTAGTTATTTATGATATAATATTGCCTCAATTAACTGTAATTGCTCAATTACCCACTTATCTTTATGAGAGCTCTGAATGTACATGAATTATCAACCAAAGATCCTAGTCCTTTTTTAAAAACATGGTGTGATCTGTTACAGATGGCTAATCTTCTGATGTGGCATGCAATAAGTATTTTGCACTAGTTCTTGGTCTCCAGTCTACACAATTTATACCCTGTTAGGCTGAAATTCTGTGTTGTTCTCCAATTTGTTTACATGGAATGTATGTGGAATTGTGAACCACAACACATTTATCATTACATTTGTACTAAATTTCAAGAAATGTCATGAATCAGAGATATAACATCCATATTCTGATTTATGACTAGTCCATACCCCAAGCCCCAATACATCCTAAATTCTTGATACTACAGAAGCTTAATCATAACATTCTGAGAAAGTCATTAAAGGTAGGCTGTTCTACATTATTCTTATGCCTCAGATGGCATTATTTGAACATATTTGTTAGCAACACCTGGAGAAAGTTTTCAAAGCAACTTTTTATCTTGTCAACTTTGATCAAGTTTGACAAAATGTATTTTAAAAAAACAGTTTGTTAAGCCACCAGTGAGTAAATTACAAGTTGTAACTTCACTTATTTACTGAAGAATATGGCTATGGCACAAGAGGTCTAGATGAGTGCAGGCTGATATTTTAAGGTAGCTAGCAATGTAACTCTTTCATGAAGTAAATATTACTATAACTATGGCCTATAGATTAACTGTAAAGACTATTTTAGTGAATAAGTATCTTGTTATGGACAAACATGTTGAGGAATGACACTTTTATTGGTACCTATCCATAGATTGAATTACAACTTAGTGTAGAAATCTGTTTCTCTCACAAGATAAAAGAAATCTACAGGTTGAATCGAACAATGGAAACTCCAATTGGAATATCAACAAGGTAGGAAAAGATAGGTTGTTACTTACTGTAAACGTAACACACTAACTTGCACACAGGCAAAATTAACAGGCACTTACACATGAGCTTTCGGCCTTAGCCTTCATCAAAGAAAGAGAAACACACACCATTCATTCGTACAAAAAGCACATAATGTCTGCCAAATAGGACAGCTCAGGCCAAAATGCATTCTGGCCAGAGCTGCTGGAATTGGCAGTCATGTGCATGAGATGTGCTTCCCTGTGTAAATAAATGGTGGGTATATCGCTTTTCTGATGAAGGCTGAGGCCAAAAGCTTATGAGTAAGTGTCTTTTTAATTGTGCCTGTCTGCAACTAACAATCTACAGACTCGCTAGTCATCAACCAAATGAAGGCTCTCCTTTTACTTTGACACTGAAAGAATCCCTGCTACAGAATCAGTTTTCTCCCTTTTTACTTTTGAATTGTGTCTATCATTACTGCCCTCTATATTTAAAGAATGACTGCCACTTTCACTTTCTGAATACCACTCCAATTCACCACCTCCAACATATGCCAACCTACCAGATTTGTTGGTGTTTGCTTTTAGTGTGCTTAATTAATTTTCGAGTTTGATAACTATTCCTGTCACACTTTTTTCTTTTCTTTTTCTTTTCTACTGGGGGGAAGATCAGGATTGTTGTATGTTCCTTCCCCTCTTTTGGAGCACAAATATTTATTAACTAATTGTCCGCACCTAGAAGTACACATAGCTACAGTTAACATTAAGACTCTTGGAGCATTTGTCCCCAGTGGTTCAACTGCCAAACTCACACATTACAAACCTATTTGGAATTATGACACTTGGAGTGCTTTAAAGTCCCTATTAAGAAATCCAACCTGACAAGATGTTAATTTATGATAAATTTTTTTCAAATAATCTGACACTATTGCATTCCATATTCACATAACTCTGTTACAAGAAACACACAAATGTTCTTATAAAGACAGGTCACAGTTTGGTCCCTTAGGAATTCACATACATTTTTTGAGAGAGAGGACAATCAATTAGGACTTCCTTACACTGAACACAGTGTTACGTTTAACAAAAATATAGTGCACGTATTACTAATGCCTCTATAACCAACAGAGAAATATGGCATGTCCGGAAATTCCAGTAAAAACGTCTAGAACTTACTAAGGGGTCTAACAATGAGTACACAATATTCTGAATACTAACATATATCTGGAACATACCATTTCCATTCTACAGCCATTTCAAATCATAAGTTTAACTCAACCACTTCCATTTAGGGAATTTAGTTAGGCATGATTCAGCATATTAAGTTTCTAATAATCAAACTCAATTAATTACCAATTCCAAGAGGAAAAATAAAGAATTTTATCCATTTATCACTTTATGCAGTGCTGCAGAAACCAAATGTAGAATTCAGTGTGTGGTGCATAATTGGCTTGACCCACAGCCTATACCCTTTTTAGGTGGTAGAGATATGGTAGCTGCTCAAGTAGAACTTCTCAGACAGTGCTGACACTTAACACATGTAGCAAACACAATTGTGCTTTTTCTTGTTGATGAGTTCCCTTCACTTTCAGGAGTGCTGCATTTCCTTGGAACACAAGGAAGGTATGTTTCTCAGACCCATTGTATATGTTTGGCAAAAAGTTTTTGCAATGGTTTTGCATGCTGCAGACAACCCTTACACAGTTGAAAAGCAGATCTTCCGTTATCTCGAACTCTGCTATACATGAAGGTCATGTCTGTGTATTTGGCAAACATGTACTTATGAATGTTTATTGAAGTTGCAAATCTGAGTGACATCAGATGAAGAGTAGACATTGTTGAACCTCATAAACATTATACAGAATAAACAAACCAGTTGCTATGCAACAAACACCCACCATACATACAAACACCATGCGTCAGCAGGTGGCCGTCTGCCCCAGTACCCTTCATCTAGACTGGCCTGCTCCATATCATAACATGCAAATCCAAGACATTGCTCTTTTCTCAGCAGAAGTAGCTGAATTAAATACCCAGTTTGAAATAGTTGTAGAACAGAAATTATATGTTTCAATAGATGGGTTCACATTCATAATGTTATGTGTAACAGTCCCCTGTATGAATCCTAGAGGTTTGTAACTGGAAATTCTGTACACCTTGTATACTCGACAGGAGAAAACATAAATATCTATATAAGATTTGGGAGTTTCATATGTTAACTCAGAAATGAAGAATAAATTCTACAAGGTTCTTCAGGTAAAACGTTACAGTGGCAATACTAGCTGAAAACAGGCAGAAGTACAGAAAACTACTGGGCACTAACACAGTCTGGCAAAGTGAATGGAAAATGATCCTGTGTACAGTACGGGTCATGTAGATTACTAACATAGCACTTAACAGTAAAACCAACATTGACCCCATAACTTCATTTCACCTATGGCATTCTGCCAGCCTACCAAAAGGATGGTGGTTCCATCCTGCTGGAATCACAATCAACATGAACTGTTAGAATAGCCATAGTCAAAGGGAAGAAAATTCTTTGCAAATCCATTGATAACCGTGCCACAACAACATATCATAAAAATGATCACTGGAATATGCAAATGATTTTCTACAAGGATATGATCAATGGTGCAGAATGTTGGATACCAAGAGACTGACAAGTGTATTTTGTAAAAGTCACTCTTGTCTCTGCACACTATAAGCCAAATGAGGCAAGAAGTGTTCTTGGCTGGGGTGGTGAGATGAACAGCAGAGCAGTAAGGGAGGTTATTTTGACATATCATACCTGCTTTGGAGCGTGTGTGTGTGTGTGTGTGTGTGTGTGTTTGCCAGCTATGAAGGGAAGCAGGACCAAGGCATTGAAGGGGATGGGGACATTAGGAGAACAAGAAAACAGTACATGCATAAAATGATGCCTTTAGACTAAGAGAAAGAAGATGTACAGACATGAGGATGTAAATGTACACTACTGGCCATTAAAAATGCTACACCACAAAGATGACGTGCTACAGATGCGAAATTTAACCGACAGGAAGAAAATGCTGTGATATTAATTTTTCAGAGCATTCACAAAAGCGTGGCACCGGTGGCGACACCTACAAGGTGCTGACATGAGGAAAGTTTCCAACCGATTTCTCATACACAAACAGCAGTTGACAGGCATTGCCTGGTGAAATGTTGTTGTGATACCTCGTGTAAGGAGAAATGCGTACCATCACGTTTCCGACTTTGATAAAGGTCGTAGTGTAGCCTATTGCGACTGCAGTTTATGGTATCGCGACATTACTGCTCGCGTTGTTCGAGATCCAATGACTTAGCAGAATATGGAATCGGTGGGTTCAGGAGGGTAATACGGAAAGCCGTGCTGGATCCCAACGGCCTCGTATCACTAGCAGTCGAGAAGACAGGCATCTTATCTGCATGGGTGCAACGGATCATGCAGCCAAGTCTCGATCCCTGAGTCAACAGATGGGGACGTTAGGAAGACAATAACCATCTGCACGAACGGTTCAACAACATTTGCAGCAGCATGGACTATCAGCTCGGACACCATGGCTGTGGTTACCCTTGACGCTGCATCACAGACAGGAGCGCCTGCGATGGTGTACTCAACGACGAACCTGGGTGCACTAATGGCAAAACGTCATTTTTTCAGATGAGTCCAGATTCTGTTTACGGCATCATGATGGTCGCATCCGTGTTCGGCGACATCATGGTGAACGCACGTTGGAAGCGTGTATTCGTCATCGCCACACTGGCGTGCCATCGGTTACACTTCACGGTCACCTCTTGTTTGCATTGACGGCACTTTGAACAGTGGACATTACATTTCAGATGTGTTACGACCCATGGCTCTACCCTTCATTCGATCCCTGCGAAACCCTACATTTCAGCAGGATAATGCACGACTGCATGTTGTAGGTCCTGTACGGGCCTTTCTGGATACAGAAAATGTCAGACTGCTGCCCTGGCCAACACATTCTCCAGATCTCTCACCAATTGAAAATGTTAAGTCAATAGTGGCCGAGCAACTAGCTCGTCACAATACGCCAGTCACTACTCTTGATGAACTGTGGTATCGCGTTGAAGCTGCATGGGCAGCTGTACCTGTACACGTTATCCAAGCTGTGGGGCTCAATGCCCAGGCGTATCAAGGCCTTTATTATGGTTAGAGGTGGTTGTCCTGGGTACTGATTTCTCAGGATCTATGCACCCAAATTGCGTGAAAATGTAATCACATATCAGTTCTAGTATAATATATTTGTCCAATGAATACCCATTTATCATCTGCATTTCTTCTTGGTGTAGCAACTTTAATGGCCTAAGTGTAGTTTTGGGGGTGGGAGTAGAAAGGAAATGGAGAAATGAGAGAGTAGTAAGGAGGTAGAAGGGGGGGGGGAGGGGGGTATGACCTGGTGGATGATCCTGACTGGCAGAGCCAGTGTGTTTTCATGTATAAAATATATCTTGCAGGGAGAGTTACTGCTAGCACAATTCAGAAAAGTTTAGGCAGTTGGGTAGAGGGAGTGGGGTAGGTTATGATGATACAGGCCATGATGCAGTCATTGATGTGAATCACAATATGCTTAGCTACATGCGCATACACAGATGGTGTAGTTATCTGCCTGTCACATTTTGTCAGTGTCCACTCATCTGGGTAATTAATTTATTTGTGGTAATAACTACACATAAGCTGTAAACTGGTTGCAGCAAATTTAGATGATACAGTCTCTCATAGAATAGGAAATGCAGGTGACAGAGCTGGAATACGTGGTGGTGCATAGATTTAAATAGCTCTAGCACATTATTCATGGTACAAGTGGTTTGGAGCAGAAGAGCCATAGGAATGGACAAAAGTATTATGTAAGTTGTGCCAGACAAAGTACCACTTCGAGAGGGGTGGAAGGATAGTAGCAAGGATATCCATCACTTCAAGGCATGACGAGAGGTGACTGAAGCGCTGAAGGAGTATATCGGTATGGTTCAAGGTTGTTCTACAATTGCATGATATGTGCAAAACAGGGGATGCTGCTTTATGACTAGCCAGCCAAAGTACAAGGTTTGGAAGGGTGTAACAGGTTATCTGTTTTTTGGCAAAATATGGGGATTAGTGTCACCAGACATTCAACCTTACTGACAGCTGCAAGGAGAATGTTTGTTTGCACGGAAGCTGCCACTCATTTTACAAAAAATGTCACTCTCATACAAGAGGTCACCACTAGACAGCACATCAGCAGCAACAAACAGTCCTCCACACTGTTGCTGAAGGTCGTTATCAGTTCTCGCTTTCCTTGATACTTTCCACTCAACCCCGTATTACCCGCACATATCATCTTTGCCTTATCTCTCTTTACTCTGGAACCCTCCACCTTTTCTCTATACTATTTTTGGATATTTCCCCTAGTTGTTCACTAACCTCAGTGTAAGTGCCTGTCACCACTGCACATTCCTACATGTTACACACCCACTTTTTGCTGTCTCCCCACCATCCACTTCAGTCAAAACTGCAAGGCACATCTCATAGTTAAAGAATCTGAGGTAGAGCTGCCCCTAAATATATACTAAAAATACAGGTCTCAATAAAAGATTAAAGAATTTATAATATAAGGACATAAAGACAGTCAACATTCTTGAATTGTTGATAGAGGCTTGTTTTTTGAACAGGTAGTAGCTGGTTAAGCTCTATATAGCAGAGGACTGGGGAAATGGCTTCTACAGAGTAAAATTCTTATGGGCCTCCCAAAGGCTTAATTCCTTCAGCGTGGTGACCCTGTGTCACAAGCGGAACTTGGGAGATACCGTATTGGATTTTGACCTAATCAACTGTAGCAAGTATTTGGTGGGCTTTATATTATAACTTATGTCCATTTAACCTATGCTGTTTCAAAGCTCAGAACAATGATGATCTGTCAAAGATGTGTGTCATTTTTGGTATGATCTGTTGTATGAAAGGACAGGAAAAGTTTTATTGGTGATTAAAGAATTTGTATATGAAAGACTGCTGTTTCAAGGCAACTGCACATTCAAGATCTATAAAAAATGCACCATACTTGGTACAATCTGTTAAAATTAAATGTCAATCATATACCGGCAATTAGGGGAGCATACAATATAAGAGAGCGATGTCTTATTAATTAATTTATTTTTTACATGCCTGTCTGTCTACTGTACAACAGGTCTTCTACTCAAAGAGTACCAGTCTATTTATTTTCTAATAATACAATAGTGCCACAAGCTGTGGAGCATGAACAGTAGCACAGCGGTTGGCATCACTAGCTGACTTGTTGCGAGTCCACAGTTCAAACCTGACCACAAGCAGTTATTTACTATTTATCATTTCTGGACGTTTCTTGAATATATCTTATGTTTGTATATTCCAAAATATTCTATGTTTGTATAAATAGCTACATTTTCCATTCAGGTCTGTTTTTTTCTGATTGTATGTTTGTGTTTGTAATAAATATGCTTCACTGCTACCTGTTGTACAGATGATTCAGCTTTCAGATTTAGGCCTGATTGTGGTTTTTAGGTGACAGCAGTAACAGAAGCATTATTTTTGCTTATCAACAGCAAAAATGTATTATTCCACTCAATCATCACTACAAAAACGCGCACACCTAATAACTGATTTCGTTGAACCCTATTGCAAAAACAAGCATTTTTCTTGCACCACCTTGCACACAGGTTCCATTCCACATGATGTACACATCTTCAGTTTTCTTAGATTGTCTTTAAGAGAGGGCCAATGAGAAACACTTGCTAGAATGTGTTTACAAGTTTATACAAAAACTAGCATGAG
This sequence comes from Schistocerca gregaria, assembly GCF_023897955.1. Taxonomy (NCBI): domain Eukaryota; kingdom Metazoa; phylum Arthropoda; class Insecta; order Orthoptera; family Acrididae; genus Schistocerca; species Schistocerca gregaria. The sequence goes on from NC_064926.1 coordinate 456,905,061, forward strand.
GCATGTACAATTTACAGAAATGTGATGGCTCTATTAATCACACTTTTGAAATGTATACATAATAAATTATCTACAGTGACACCACAATTACTGTGAGATGTTACAAAAGTAGAGCACGCATTTTGCATGGATTAGTAATAAATGAGAAAATTTCATAGGAACAAATGAGTCTGAAGAAAGAATGTTCCTTTCCATAGTAAAAATAGTCTTCATTTTCTTTTTACTGTTACATCAGAGAGTGCTGATTTTACACTAAACATACTCCTTTTCACTACATTCCTTGATTATTGCTTAATTTCAGTGCCTGAATTCTGCTATTATGATGAAGAATCCACCCCAATATAGACAGAGTGTGTGGTCTTCCAGAATCATGTAATAGTCTTACCTTGATGTTAAGTCACATAACACTAGCAATGGAAAAATTACTGCATCTGCCACTGTAATTTAAGTGGACTGAGTCAAGGAAGGGGCATCTATACAATAATGAAATCAATATTGTCTTAAAAATGCATTCTGAAGATTGATATGAAGTATATCTACTTACTATTATTATTATTGTTATTATTATTATTATTATTATTAAATATGTAACTGAACTTATATAAATGCTCCTTTGCACTTATCTAAATGAACCCAACTTACAATATTTGTTGAGGAAATATAACTGGTAATAGATATACATATAGGTTGAACAATTACGGAATACTCATTGTGGACATACTGTAACTATCAAGTTTGCCACAGTTTACATTGTTTAGTTATTCCATGTGAGCCACTTTACCCAATTACTTATATTTCCCTAATAAAACATGTGTACTAATTTAAAAAAAGATTAGAGAGAAAGAGACTGTTTATAGCTTGTAACAGAATACAGATAAAAAATGGCACAAAATTATTGTCTATACTTTCCATTCTTACAGAGAGTCACATAAAGTATAATAAACAAAAATGTTTACACTAATTTGAATGTCATAAGGTGCCACTGTATTCCTGGCATATGTTTATGTTATTTGGAATTCCTACATAACATTTTAAACCTTTTTTTGTACTATGAGTAAGGATTATTAATATGAAACTACACTAAGACAGCTTTTTACGAAGTAAGTATGAATAGCAGACTGTGAAAATAACAAAGTACAATTCTTCATTCACATATATTTAGTACCACGTCAAATATGAATGCCAGCTGTTACAGTGATGTGAAAGGATTTGTGCACAAAAGTGATTACACATGAAAGACATTGTAAGCTATAATCTTAAAATTGAAATACAAACCTCTCCTACTGGATCAAAAATACAAGTAACGTAATTCCAAAATGATTTATATAAAAATGAGTGAAGTAATCATAAAAATATTAACTGGTTCCCTTTTAATTAATTTCTCTGATGAATTGTGCAAAAGTCTTCTGTGACTGAACAATCAATTCCCACAGTTTAAACAACAGTAGAATTAAATCACTCTTCAAACATACATTACAAAACTCCGTGGAGTTAGACTTCATGAATGTGAAGTGATCTTACAAAAAATAAATTAATCTAACATACAATCGTTTTCACAAACAAAGTTTAGTAAACATTATTTTAAAAAACAAAACTGTAGTACTCTTCCGTTCTCTTTTGTACTTTGTATATATAAATTTAGTAGTGGATAATACCTGTTTCGTTTGCACTGCTCTCTTACCAGTTCAATATTTGACCTAATAGAGCCAAAGTTTATAAGTTTTGCATTTGCAAATTCAGAGACCTATTTCTTACAGTGATAGTATAGACAGCAAGCTAAAAGAACCTTTCAAATGCTTTAATTTTTGGCATCCCATCTTCTGGATTCACAACAGAAAATCTTCAAAGAAATTATAAATGGATCTGAAATACTTTGCAATAACAAATTCTTCAAAAACAACTTCGATCTGCTACATGACATGTATTATGCCTGTCAATTTTAGCATTTACCGAAAATCTTAATAGGTAAGGGTAAAAAGAGGAAAGAAGGGATATAGGGATTAATGCCTCACTGATGACTAGGTCATTTGCTGGGTCTCAAGCTTGGACAATAAGAAAATCTGCCATGTCCTAACACGAACACACTATGCATTTGGCTTAACAGATTTAGAAAAATCGTGAAAAACCTATATCTGGGTGAGAATTTTAACTCTGCTCCTCTCAAATTTGATTTTGGTACTTTATCCACTACACCCCATAACTCAGATCAACTTGACACATTCTAGTCAATGTTCACTGATTGAAATTGTAATATGTCTGATGGTTCTTCTGGTTAAAAGAGTCAACTTCTCTTTAGTCTTTTACAGACATACTGTTGTGTTTTCCAAAGAAAGTAAAAAGAGATTGAATTTAATGTTGCAGATGTACCTTCCCATTATAATGCTGTATGTAAACTTAAAAGATGGCATTCATAAATATGTGAAAAGGTATCACCTACATCTTTGCTATTCACAAAAGTTCATTTCTTTTGAAGTGATACTGATAATGGACAGTTATATTTGTAGGTACTTGCCACTGTCAGAATCTACAACAGAATGTACTAATAGCTGTTGTTCCTCTGCTGCTGAAAAATGGCACTAACCCAGCATACGGTGGTTTATGAAACACTGAGCATAATATAAATATGTAAATTACTTATAAGTACTTTTTTCTTGTCCTGCCATCACTTTTTTCCACGTGTGGAACCTTAGACCATACAAAGAAAACTGGGTTTTCTCTTGTACAAAATGATTCTGTCTTATCATTCAAGAAGTCTTATTCCGAATACACCAGACTGTTTGTAACTTAGGGATTAATTTTACTTCCACATTAGTAATAAAAATACAGTACAATACTGTTTCTTATATTAAACAACTTAAGCTGATATACTCGATTATTGAAAACCACTCTGTAACTTGCTACAGTACAGTATGAGAAAATAGGGAAAAAAATTTATTTTAATCATACAATTCAGTATATGATCACTTTTTAAATAAATAACTGTTAAACAGTCAAACTGATTTAAAAATTTTGTTAGACAAGCAGCAATATGAGTTCCTTTTTTTTTTTTTTTTTTTTTTTTTTTTTTTTTTTTTTAGAATTGTTGAAGATCTTTATGTAGGATGCAGCACAACAATGTCATCTATTTTAGAAGAAATAATCACAATTAAATAACCACAATTTGTGGATATCGTCAGAATAATAAATTTAACTTCAAGTATGTCTACTTAAAGTACAATATAATTGTGCCAACCTCAGCTTATCAGTGAGCTAACAGCATATCTTTTTCTGTTGACAAAATACCTACTGGAAAGTTAACTATCTGCTCTCATATGGAGTGTCATTATTTCACAAAATAACATGGCGTACGATAATTATATACCAACTGAAACACTAAAGTGAACAGATTGGTAGGAAAATGGAAACAATCAAGGGAAAACGTTTCATCTCTTCATCTCTGAGAATAAAAACATGGCAGAATAGCAGATGAAAGATAGACCATTTGTCAATTTGTCTGCCCCTATTCTGAAACCACTATTGACTAAAAATCATTACTATTTCTTGTGTCATTATGATCAGCTATACACGACCCCCAAAAACATTACTCTCTTTTCCTTCCATTATTAATCAGTCTATGAAACTGTAAACATTTCAATTTTAAGATAACAAAATTGTAAATGATACACCATAAATAAAACAACACTCTTTCAATACAAAAGTATTGCGACAACAGAACTCCAAAATTAAAAGGAAATACTTTTACAACACAAATAAATATTAAAAAAATCTGAGCTGAAGTAAAAGAACAAAAGATGCACATGCAGATATCTATAGCTCCACAGATGTTATCTCCACAAAAATAAATGAAACTCATCTTTGGTAAATTTCAGTTTATCAGTGCCAATTTCTTGCATATTTATTTCAGGAACTGCGGAGAACAGTCAATGCAAGTGCACTTTACACTCTTCACATGTTGCAGTACACTTATGTCAATTAATTTCCTTCAAAGTCTCATTTATGAACAATAACCTACAATAGCCAATCATCACTGCCACAATCCAGCATAGTTTCCATCTAGATTTGCTGGTAATGGACCACCTGCTGTGAAAAGTCGTGTCCCTGATGGATCATAGCAATGGGTATATATTGCTGGAGTGTACTTGATATTTTGAAAACCATCTACGTACTCATCATCTGGAAACTAAGAGTAGAAAATAATTATTAACAGTTGGTTACAATATCATAATTTGCAGTTTAACATGAAACAATATTTTCATGAAAATTTACAGTTACTAGAAACTGCAATTCCAAGAACAGCAATTACTACTGAAATATTTTTTCTGTGCAGGTCATTTCACATCCCCACATACTCGCAGAGCAGAAGTCCTCCAATGCACTTCCCTCCCTTTCTTACCATGTTTACATATAGTCACAAAGTTGATAATAGGTATTATGTCTAACATGTTCTACAACAGTTTATGCAACTTCCTCTACAATTTTTGTGTATCTTCACATGATTATACAGTGCTGTGTTCTAGTTTTTGGATACCATATTGAGTTGTTGGGTGTAGAAAGATTCATCTGTGTCATAATGGAAAAAAGAGCTAAAATCTGCTTCAAGAACAATTATAATTGCTAAATTTACCAGTTTACCAGAAGTTGTATTATGTACAACACCAGCTATTCCAAAACTGTTTTGACACACATCAATATACTACCAAAAAAGGAGTAAGCAGTGAAAAGCATTAAAATAACACATAACATAGCTGTGACTGGGTGATAACTGGAAAACGAAAAATAAGCTGGTCCCTCAGCAATAAACTAAAATCTCCAGCCTAAAAGCTCAGGTTGAAGTCCAGATATAACAGGAAAACATTCGTTACATTATCAGCTAAAATAAAGGCCTATATTTGCTTCTGTGATCACATCACAATATAAAATGCCCTCAATTAAAATTTTGTAAAGCGAGTTTTGCACTGCAGGTATCACAGACTAAGGAGATTCTTTGTAAGAATATGAAGCCATGTGTTAGGGGACAGTGCCTATTCAGAGATGGGTCAGGGTTATTTCATCCCATGAGAGTGGCCAGTATGAGGTATGCCACAGCCAGACAGTTGACTTCATCAACCGCAGTTTATTGTCCTCAGTTCGAGCCACCCATCCATCCACAGTTGCTTGGGAGTTTGACTCAACAGCAAAATGACAGCTTGCTGTGGAATAGTATATAGTGTCACATCATGTTCCCCTAACACCTCCTTGGCTGCTTGGTATGCTTGCTAGTTTCCTCAGATTCCCAGTTACCCTGGTGCCCAGCAGAATGATACCTGCTTCCCTTGCTGTTAAAGGAACAGGTTATCTTTGACTGTTTGCATAATTTTCTCTGCTGAGTACCTTTTTTTGCAAGTAATAAAAGGAAATTTATTATGAAATAAAATACAACTTTACAAGTGTTAGTAATCGTAGTGCAGTAGTGTGACAATGTGAGTCACAGCCTCAAGTCCAATACAGTATGTGGTTACAAATGTATCATGACAAATTTTCAAACATTTAAAAGTTATTATTTAAAAACTGTACTAGAACTTCATAGTGACATTTTACCAATCTTTGTAGAATGTTCACAGTAATTGTTCACAGAGCAAGATCCAGTTTTGTAAGCCAGAATGGTAGGCTGATGAAAACATTTGGAAATTACTGTCCCTTGTTGCAAATATACACAAAGTGAACAAAAAAGTATCATGGACATCATCAGCACTTCAAATGTTTTTACATATGCTGGTCAAAGTTAAAGAGCTACGAAGATCTTAAATTGCATCACAGGAATTGACTTGAGAAAACTGTAAAATTACAAGGAGGTAGAAAGTCTGTTCCATACTTACCTTCAGGACATGAAATTCCAGAATCCATAACATGTGGGTCCCACTCACTGTGAGGCCAAACTGTCCCTATTTCCTCCCTAAGAAAGGGAATAACTGTTCCAAAAGCTAGTAACAGTTTTTTCCCTGATATTTGTATGTTTGCGTGTGTATGGGGAGGGGGGGGGGGGGGGGGGGGGGAGGTATTGGAATTTCATCTCCGGAAGAAAAGTGATGGCTCACCAAACTGTCTCCATGTAATTTTACGAAGATCTTATATGGTCAGCTCAGAGAGATGGCTGTTGTGAATTGTACAATGTATTCACATAATATAAACATATGAAAGTCCTGAATAGGGACATCTCTGCTTTCACTCTTACTGATAAACTTGAGAAAAATATAACTCATTCATTTAACTGATTGGCAACTGTGTGTGTCCACCGATAAACCTGAAAGACCTACATTTAATCACCTTTGACAATCTTTTCAGAAAAATGACCATGATAGCAATAGCTAAGGCATCGTGGAATAGTAAAATAGGTAACAGAAGGAAGTGTGGTAGGAGGACAAGATGAAAATTATGAAGGGAGACCAAGATTTTACCACAGTAAAAAAAAAAAAATTTCAAGTTGGCTGCAGTGCTTATGAAGGGATAGAGCAACTTGCACAAGACAAGACTGGCATGAAGAGTTCTGTCAAGTCAATCTGCGGACTGAAGACCATAACAACAACAACAGCAACACAACTGAAGTAAATAAACCTCATATTTCAGTGTTTGTGACATTGGAGAGTAGTGTTATATGGAAGAAAGCAGCACTCAGCTGCATCCGCGAACAGAACAGCATGTGTGTATCAAATTATGTGTGAATCTTGGGAAAAGTGCTATGGAGACCCTTGCAATGATTCAACAAGTGTTTGGGGGACAGAGCATGAGCCATACGTGTGTGTTTGAGTGGCATGCTCGATTCAGGGCTGGCCGTACAGACGTCGAAGATGATGCTCACACTGGAAGACCCACTAGCCACACAACACCAGACATTGTTGCCAAACTTCAATAATTGGTTCGTGCAGATCAACGTCGAACCATTCAAGACCTTGCAGATGAAGTGGGTATTGGTTATGGGACATGACAATGAATGATGACTGATGAATTGGGCATGCATCATGTCACTGCAAAACTTGTGCAAAGGATCTTGACTGCCGATCAGAAGGCACAGCGTGTTGAAGTGTGCACGGACCTTCGTCAGACCGCATCTGATGATCCAAGCTTCTTGTCACCAGTGACGAGACCTGGATTTACGGTTATGACCCAGAGACAAAGCAACAATCATCTCAGTGGAATACCCAGGGCTCTCCAAGACCCAAAAAAGCAAGATAGGTGAAGAGCAAAGTGAAGAGCATGATCATCACTTTCTTTGATACCAAGGGAATTGTGCGGAAAGACATTTGTCCCACCCAACCAAACAGTGAATTCCACAAACTACCGTGACAACGTGCGGCGATCACAGCCCAAACTTTGGCATCAAGGGAATGGACTGCTGCATCACAGCAATGCGCCCTGTCACACTCCTTGCCACGAGTTATCACCAGTGACGACAGCTGGATGGTGGTTGTACCCCACCCACCGTACTTGCCGGATTTGGCAACTTGCGACTTCGCACTATTCCCAAAACTGTAAATCAAGTTAAAAGGAAATCTAGAGAGGATTCAATGAGCATCACTGGCTGTGATAAACACCCTCAAAGAATAGGACTTCCAGAAAACGTTTTGACCAGTGGCAGAAGCGCTAGGACAGGTGTGTACGTGCGGATGGCAACTACTTCGAGATGATGGTGACCATTACTCCAAAGGTAAGGTTCTCAACAGATGGCAGCAACAGTCCAGAAAATTTTGGATACCATCTCATATTCTGATCTTTTTTTGGTTTCACCAATAAAGCTATTATATTTGTGATGATTTGTCTAAGTTCCAGCGACAATGGGGTTTTTAATCCGATATGAATACAGTGGCAATAATAAGTAATACAGCAGTAAAGGCACTTATGATTTGTACCTGCAGCCTCTTAAAAACAGTCTTCACATAAGCATCACTCAGATTTTTGGGTCTGTATGATTAACTTTTATCTGTCAGTCTCTTTACATTCAGTTTTGAACTTTGTGCACAACCATTTTTTCGGCCTTTCAAAAACATTGCCATTAACTGGACAGGTAGTGCAATGTCCTCAATATGTTACAAGCATCAGTCACAGTCAGAAGAGTGTTCTGTGTAGTTGGGAATCCATTACGTCGGAGCTAAGTGAATGCAAATTAGGGGAAAGAGTGGTAAAACATCATCCACTAAGTCCAAACATGGATGAAAGTGCGCACTGAGCAATCATGAAAGATAGTCACTGAAGAGGACTGTTACAAAAAATTAGAGGATGACAAATGTAAAAGTCATTACAGAACTGAACATAATACTCGCAAAACCTGTCGGCACCAAAACAACATAAACGAAGCTCCATAAACAGGGAATTGCATGGTGAGCTGGAATTCTGAAACTTCTCAATGATGCCAATGTCAATAAAAGGAAAATGTGGTGCAGAAGCTACAAAAACTCAACAATGGAGCAATGGAAGAAAGTAATTTGATGAGATGAGTCTTGTTGCACACTGTTTCCAACTTCTAACTGAGTTTACGTCCCAAGAGTGAACAAGGCAGGGATTCAGTGATGATTTGGAGAGCCACTTCGTCATATTCCAAGCGCCCCATTTGTACACTGAAATGTAACATTATTGCCAAGGGTTGTGTGACCATTATGGCTAATCAGGTCCATCCCATGGTACAATGTTTGTTCCCCAATGGCGATACTGTGTTCCAAGATGACAAGACCCATGTTCACACAGCTCACACCATCCAGGACTGGTTTTGTGAGCTTGAGGATGAATTGTCACACCTGCTTGGCCACCACAGTCATCGGACCTTGATACTATTGAGGCTTTGTTGTCTACTTTGGAGAGAGAAGTGTGTGATAGCTATCCATCTCCATCATTGTTATCTGAACTTGCAACTATTTTTTGGGAGGAGTGGTAGAAGATTCCATAGAAAACCATACAGGACTTGTATCTATCTTATTCTTTTACATTGTCGATGGCAATTGTCAATTGTTGATTTAAAACTGTGTGGATAAAAGTTCTCTGTCAAGATCACAAATTTTCTTTATTGATTAGCAGTTTCAGCTCAGCCGTCTTCAGATCAATCTGAAATGCTGTTCAGTGTGTGACACTCATTACACATCATCATATTTTTTAGAGCTAAGTTGACCTAGTTGAATTACAATTTTTTATTTAACTAGGACAACTTAGCTATACAAAATATGACAATGTGTAATGAGTGTCACACACTGAGCAACATTTTAGATTGATCTGAAGATGACTCAGCAATGAGCCGAAACCAATAATCAATAAAGAAAATTTGCAATATTGATCTGACTGGAGGATTTTCCCAGGTAATTAAATGTGATTTGCAAAGGACCCATGTAGATGTAGATGAATGCTAACAGTTTTCTCACTTCATATTAGACATAGGCATGGCAATGTCTTTTCGCTGTTTCCATTTCTTCTTCCTCCCATTTAGTTGTGTATGAAAACTATAAACACAAATAACGAAAGCAAAGGAGGCATATGTAATTGACATTCAAGTAATGATAAATAAGATCCAAACAGTAAAATCAAAACAGGAAATCAGTAAACAAACAAACCTACAGAAACATACAGGCCGTGAGAAAAGGAAGGGAAACAATCAATAAATTACAGTAAATGAAGGTCTGAAAAGGTGAAAAGGCAGGCTGGACAAATTATGACCAACTCTTCCTTCTATGCTTTTCATCAAAGCACTGTGCATAGACACATTGCACAGCTCTCATAACCCAATTACCAATACCCATTACCATTGTCAAATGTGTGTGCGCAAACATCAAATTGTTGTCACAACAAAGTGCAGAGGTTTATTCGTTTTTGTGGCACATGAAAGGACTACTCTCTTTCCCTAATGCTCAACAAATACTGTGGGGGTTAGGTACCTTAATATTCACCAAGTTCAGTGTGTCAGTTGTTTTTTTTCCCTTCTTTGTGTCTAACAGTCATCCCATAAACACATAAACATGTCACATAATTTACTACCTGATGTTTTCTGCATGGTCGTAGCTGTACCACTAAGTGGACTGCTCCTATCAGTGTAGACTAAATGTTTTGCTAACACTCTACACCACCTTATCTGCTTGCCAAGGGAAAACAAGCACTGACGGCTTGCTCTTGCCACATGTACTTGGAGGCACTAGTCCAACCTAAAAACATGCTGCTCCTAACAGCTATAATTATTAGTCTGCAAATGAAATAAATGCTGATGTAATGTTGTTCAGTACACTGCCTTTAGTGACCAATAAAAAAAATTGTAGTTATACCCTTAACACCATGCATAGTGAATCAAATATGTCACTTCATTTATTTTAACAAAAATAATCAATTTTTGAAAATATAATGTAACTGTATAGGTAAAAAATCTACTCGACAAGCAGCATCAGGAAATCACACATATGCGTGCTTTCGGAGTCAGTGGCTCCTTCTCCAGGCAGAAGGTTGAAAGTAAAGGAAGAGGGGTGAAGTCGAGGGGTGAAGTTGAGAGTTAGGAAAAGCCACTCAGAACCCTGGGTCAGGAGTTACCGGAGAGGATGAGGTATTTTGCAAACCTACATTTTCTGTATAAAATACATTGAGCAACTTACCACCCAACCTTTCGACGCTTTCAGCACGACTGTTCTGCTTGAATTAATGTTGGATTCCAAATATTTTCCTGCTCTTAAATCATAAAACATCAGTATACCAACACCGGTTCCTATTGTGAGAATGTTGTCTTGAAAACTTGCAGATCGAATACCTGTAAAACATTATTCTTTCTTCAATAATTAGAAGGGAAGAAGAAGAAGAAGAAGGATTATTTTGACAGACAAAGACTGAAATAATGACACTAAAAAGTCAAGGGCTTAAAACATGTAAATATTATTAAGTTGCCCTATCTTCTACAATTTTCATGGTCTGTATTTGTTAATACTCATTCTTACAATCAAGGTTTATCAAAACCTGCAATTTTTTCTTCCTAGAAAGGTAAACATACACGAATGTGACAAAATGGAAAGATTCTGAAAGACTTTTCGCTAGTGCAATCTTTGCCTTGTTTTCCTGAGCAAAATAAATATGTATAACACACAATTTTATAATGCTTCTTCATATGGATACTTCAATAAAAAAGTAAATAAAAACATAACAGTACAATACATATTTATACATTAAAATTATGTGTGCTAGAATATAAGATAGGAGGATAATTTCAGCATATTGCTTCATATTGAAATGATCTGTATTTAGAAGTTTTTGCTGAGAAAGAGAACTGCAGCCCATTTAGGAATGGGTTGACAGACAATACTTTATCTGACTTCTTAATCTCAATTTCCACATTTAAAAAAAAGAAACTTGTCTAATATGTGATGAATTTAAAACTGATAACCATATTACATATGAGGGATGAAGGGAAGTACTGAAAAATGCTCATGAGCTACATATGCTGAGGACAGAGACAAAAAGAGAAAATGTCTGCAAAGTTAAAGAATCCCCTGAGTAGCCTTCTACTTGAATCTAATAACAGAGGATGGAGTTAATAAAGATGATAAGAGAGACATTGCTGAATATGAATATGAGTAAACCACAAGCTCTTGTGATGGTAACGAAGGAAAGCTCTAGCTTGTAAATTTTTGACTATGCTGCCCATATATTTTTCTTCAAAAACTGCTGTCCATACAAGGTATTTTATCTCAAAACTTATAATGTGCACATGGTCCACTTCATAAAAACCCCAACTGCTCTACAACAATGGGGGTCATGTTCATCCCCACCCTCCAAGCAATAGCTGGAAGGCAAGTTCCACTGTAATTTTAACATCCTAATTTTAATGTTATTCTAACAAATATAACAAAATCAAACAATGGAAGTCCAAGTTGGAATATTAACAATATTATGAAAAGCACAGTTCCTACTCATTGTAAGGATGACATGTTGAGTTGCAGAGAGGCACAACAAAAAAGTGTTGCACACTTAGCTTTTGGTCAAAGCATTCTACAGAAAAGAAAAGAAAACACATACACATCCACACAAGCAGATACACCTGATGCACACACAACTGCTATCTCAATCTGCTCTGGCCATAGTGCAAGACTCACAAAGTGGGTGGAGATAGTGGTCATTTGAGCATGAGGTGCGCCTCTTGCACGAATGGGTGCATTTTCCTCTCCTTTCTGAAGAAGGATTCGGCTGGAAGAAAAATGTGCAACTGTCTTTTCATTGTGCCTGTCTGCAACTCTATGTGTAATCTTTATGGTTGTTAGCAATCTGTCCTTTACATGATATTTAAAATATAATACATTTATGTTTTCACCTATGCTATTTGTATTATTTGAAAAATTTAAAGGAAAGTAAATAAGTGTGGTTTTCTCTAAAGTCAGAATATGGACTTAGCCCTTTATTTCTTCATTTACTCAGGAATCCTTGGTGAAACATGGCAGAGTGGAATAACTCCATTTGCTATACTTCTACTCCATAGATAACTATTTTTTTTTTTTATCTTCTTCAGTATACTGGCAGTAAATATGTCACATTTACTTCAAATATCAAAATTCTCACCTACTCGATACTCCATCACAATTTATTACTCTTTTGTTTTTTTTAAGCTCACTCATTTGAAAGCCCTAATTTTCTTTTTTAAAGTAAAAGTTTTACTTTTTCTGAAAAGCTGTTAACTTTAAGTTATTTGTACTTAAAGTTTCTAATATCCACAAATTACTTTTGTTATTTTACCTTTAAGCACATTCAGTTTCAAGAACTAATATTACAATTTTGTTGCCCTACTTTTTCTGACCAAGGAAGTACCTTTGGTTACAGGAAAATGTGCTAATTAAGAAATTAAGCTAAATAGGAAAATTCATAATACATAAAATTAACATGAAGTTTGGCAAATCCTCATGGAGTTACACATGGTATAACAACATAAAGTATCTAACTTTGCTAATTTTACAGTTATCTTGTGCAGTCCACACCCAGTAATTATTCCAGTAACATGCCATGCCAGAGTTCGTATCTAGCAACTAGTTAACATCGTTAACATCTTACGGTCACAAAAAGTCAAAATGTCAATTCTTCAGTTGTTCTATTTCTTCAACCAACAAGACAATCTTTTTGCCCCAAAAGCGAACACTTGTAATCCAGAAGTTAAACTAAATGTCAAAAACCAGTATATTTTATGACCAAAAGTGACTAGACCAGCTTTTACCACAAAAAGTAATGTTGTATATAGTTCTTCCTAGCATTTACTTACTTCTGAGACAGCAAATGCAAAAAATTGTGGAATACTCCTTTTAACTCTTTCATTGATGCATTTTTTTGCAGTGCCTGAGTAATGTTAATTTTTAGATATCTTATTAGAATTGTGATCAATTAACAATATTTATTTTTTGATGATTTTATTTTACTGGCTTTGGACCACAAACTATGGTAGTATGTACAGGGTGTGCCAGAAATACCTGAAAGTTTTGAAAACAAAGCAATTCAGGGATTTTGTTTTTTTTACTTTGTATAAAGATGAATTCTCTATTTTTATGGAGAATTAGTGTGTATTGCTATTTCTTGAAAATAATATTTGGTAAGTGTGCACATGCTGAATAACATTCACGTGGTCAGTCTTGAAGAGGTAATATAACTCACTGCAACACGCTGTTTGGAGTCTCCCGAATGCGCTCACAAATATGGTCTTTCAGCTCGTTGATATGGGCTGGGCATTACTCAGAAAATTTTTGTTTAAAACAGCATCACAAAAAATAATCAGTTGCTGTCAGGTTGGGCAAACTAAGCAGACCAGTTGATGTCCTGAAAGGGAGAAATGACTCTGTCCAGAAACATTTCATTCAGGACTCCCAAGGAAAAATAATGCAGTATGGGCTGTTGCTCCATCTTGTTTGAAATGTAGGTGCTGATGTGGATTGACTTCATGACACAGAAATGTTTGCAACATGGCTGTGTAGCACTCAGAATTTACTGTTACAATATAGCTCGATTTTTTTTAAATGTAGACCAATAATACAATCACAGGAAATGGTGAACCATACTGCTGCTTTTGCACTATGCACAGGATGCTATAGCTATTCACATGGGGCGTGCGCAGATCAAAACTGACAATTGTGTTTGTTTACATGCCCAGAGAGTGGAAACAAGTGTCTGACATCAGTAATCTGTTCACAATGTCCTCTTCAAATTGCACAAGCTCTAAGAACGCATTGCAAAACTGAAGTCTCATCACCTTGCCCCTTTCAGTAAGCTTATAGACAGTTTGGATCTTGTACACACAATAGTGAAGATCTCCGTGCAGCACACAGTGAACGCTGGCATCCGTCCAACCAAGAGTGACACTTTGCTACTGAACTGACCATTGAGAAGTAAACAAGACTGATCCCATATATGATGCGTGTTTTCTGGTGCATGAACCAAATAAAGGTGTCCTGTAGGTTTACTGTTCTTTACAGTTAAATCTCGACACCATTTCAATGCTCATAGCAACAAAGTATCACGACTAAGGGCATCACATCGACCAAACCTGTGTCAAAAGTTGCATCGTGCAACTGTGATAGACTCTGTCTTTATAAACTTCTCACTGCTGGAATGCAATGTTCCACTGACTAGCACTCCAGCTCAACTAAACTCCAGAAAACAGTGCCCATCATGGCGCACAGTATTCCAACACCAAATGATTAGTGTCCTGGGAGTGACAGTACATCTCCTACAACCGTTTTGGGAGTTGTTCAAATGTGGTGATAATTATTTCCCACTTATCTTTTGTGAGCTGTTATGTGTTGCTATTATACATGGGGGGGGGGGGGGGGGGGGGAAGTATTCTGTGTTTTCATTTTACTGTTCACAAAACAATAACAATCCTAGAAACTTCTTTTATAAAATAATATACAAATGGGGTGATACAAGTCACAATAACAGACCCTATAAAAATGAAGCAATGTGTTCCGACTTCACAAGTGACGACAGTAGCGATCTCATGAGAAACAGAAACTAATTGTTGTAAAAGTTATTTTATCAGGGTGTATACGGGGACAAGGAAAAAAAAAAGTCCCGGATTATTCCCGGATTTCTCCCAGATACCCCGTTTAAAAAATATGATTTTTCCCGGGCGAAAATACACTTTTTATGTGCTAAGTGACAGTAAGTTTTCCGTAGATTTTCCCTTGGAACTGTAAAACTTATGAATCCTTTGAATGGTTAACGTTTTATGCAATCACATAGAACTTCTCAGAAAAAAAGAAAAGACGGGGCAAAGAAGGTTTTGGAGAGACTTTTAATTTAAAAAAAAGGGGGAGAGAAGTTTTGGAAAGACCTTTGATTTGCAGCAACATATACGCTGCATATTTTCATATTACAAAAGTATAAATTCGAATTGCACCAAACACAGCACATTAGTTTCCGGAGCGTTGAAACCGAGGTTGCGATGTCCTTTTGTAAGCAAGTCATATCTCAAACCACGACATCTCGTCAGCCGATGACAGTGGCTATTCAGAGCTTAGGACACGTGTTATAGTCAGCCAATAGCAAGATCACTGGTCACATAGCGCGAACACGCAAGAGGAAAAGTTAACGGTTTACATTAATGTATGCCGTACTGTATACCTACTAGAAAAGTTAAGCTTTCACATATAATGTTAGTCTCTAAGATTAACACGCTACAACAGAAGCTAAGCTTTCACATGTAATGTTGATATTTTTTTGCGTGTGTTATACTTTAAGACACATCACACAAATGTGCCAGTAAATTTAAAATTAGAGACATAAATGTCTCGGCTCAAAATTCTTGTAAGTGGCTGGTCCTCAAACTGTGCAATTTCGAATGCCCTGTGATTTAGATATCCATCCCACTGTCTCACACGTAACATAATTCATCTTGCGTAAAAAGAAATTTACTTTGAAAGTAACGCTTTTCTAACCACCGTTCGAATACTATTCGGAGACTGTTAGAAATAGGTTCAATTTACCAGTTGCCAGAGAGCACCAGAAAACAGGCATAATTGTGTGTGTGCAACTGCAGTGGTGTAGGAAGCCCATATGTTCGTGTGTATAAAGCACTAAGAGAGCTTACATTACACCATAAAAGAAACAGAGCATCACAGGATACTCCAAAGAGCATCGGAATTTCGTAAACCATACTAAAATGCATAATTCGGCTTGAAGTGCAAATTGGCTTTTTCCAGATTCACAATGAAGTAGGTCCCATCTGATATTAAGCTTTTCAGTGTGATTTTAGGGATGTCAATTTTCTTGCAGTACCAGTACTCTTCGATCTCATTTTTGGTTCTTTATTATGGCATAATGCCATATATGGCAGAAGATGATAACATGCACTTGAAATTCAGCTAACAGTTGGAACTAGCCAATACTGTAAAATGATCGCCTCAGCGGAAAGATTAATAAAGCCAAATTTCTTTAGCAAACTTGCAAAAATAACTTCACTGTTCTGCAAGGCGATTAATGCTTGACTGCTACTAACTTGGAAATAAAATAAAATCAGAAAACTGAAATTAATAATATATTTTTGCCCTCCGTAATTATGTGAATGTATTTTAATTCACTTGATAGCTCCCAGCCACAGAAATCCGTTTTGTTTTCATTTGACGTGGGAGCAGTACACGAAGAGAAGCAGCGAATTCACTTTACGTAAACTCGGGTCATGTGGAGGTTAACCCCCTCCCCACTACAGCTCAGACAACTCTGTGCAAGCGTGAATCTGGCAGCTAGCACGCACGAGAAAAAATTTTCTCATTTGCATCTGGCTGCTAGCTGCTACTACCGATACAGCTAACAGCCAAACTTCAAGTAGCGGGAGAAGGTACTGCTTATACGCGAGTCAAATGCGCATGCGCAACAGTCCGCTGGCAAATGGTCAAACAAACCTAATGTGAACAGTTGTGACGTCATGCTCACAGCAAGCAGTTTATTGTTACGTAGAATTACATTCTTCGCACTACGGCCTTTGACATATTTTTGCTATTTGCAGACGCTTGTGCGTGCATGGTTGTTTGTTGTTGTAAATTGCACGTTTCTTGTTGTAAATTGCACATTTCCTTTGCCACTAAAGTTTTATTTTTTTCCCTCTCGTTTATATTTTATTGCTGCAGTATTATTCTCCAGAAGCAGGATATAATAACATTCTTTGCAAGAGAATCAATTCTGCAGTCAAAATTACAAAAATTTAACTGAAAGCTAAAACAATGAAAAATTCCCGGAATTCCGAAAAATGGGGGTTTTTCCCGGTTTTATCCCGGATGAAAAAATTCCTGGGTTTTTCCCGGTTGTCCCGGGTCATATACACCCTGTTTATGTACATGTCAGTTCACGTGGCAAGATCATCCTATCCCTACCTGTGCACTGTCGAAACAGCAACCTGTGGCATCAAATTTTGTTATTCATAAAATGGGTCCCTTATTGTTATTCAAGATCAAATCACAAAGGTTATTGTGGAAACACACAAAATATTTCATTCATGTTTCACTGTAAACTAATGACATTCATTTTCTGAAACTTTTAAGTATGTGATCTTATAATACAGGCTTTCCTTGTTGCTTTTCACATCCTTAGCAATTTTTATTATATGGATATTAAGCCGGGCCTCCGGCACAAAACATGCATTAGTTCATGGTCTAATGTCCATAAGACAGAAATATGACCGATTTCCTTGATCATTACTGGAATATGTTATGCAAGTGTGAACACTCCCAGTGAGTTAATTGTTTCTCAAACTTATGGAGTACTTAAGTTGGATTTTTCAGGGCATAATGAGGTTACACAAATTGTGACAGACGAGTTGAAAACACACAATTTTGTGTACACTAGCTCTGAAACCATTTTCCACACAATTTATTAAAAATAAAATTGTTATTCTTTCTTCCTCTAAGACCTCTCCCCTCATCTGCACACACCACACACACACACACACGTCATACTTCCACACATATTTTTCAGCTCTTAATAATGAAAGTCACAACAGAGCATTAAAATGTGCATTACGAAACAAACCATGTACTTACAAACAAAATGAAGAACATTCAAGACCATGCTAACATATGAAGTGTGATCAAAAAGTAACAGACATTTTTGTTTTTCTTACAGAATCTTTATTAATTCACCAAAATCAACTTTGGCCCCCTCAAAGTAATACCCCAAAGATATAATACACTTGTGCCAGCACTTTTTGCAATGTTGGATGCACTTCTGCAACTCACTTGTTATTGTGTTCAGCTCCTTCAGCGATTCCATTCTGATCTCATCAATGGTGGCAAAATGACATCCTTTTATGTTTCTCTTCAGCCTCAGGAATAGAAAGAAGTTGCAATGGTTTTATTTTTAGCCAAAAAATCAGGAACAAGCATTGAGGTGTGAGCATTATCATGATGAAATTTCCACGAGTGGTTCTGCCACAGTTCCTGTCATTTTCTTCGGGTTGCTTCATGCAAATGGCACAAAACTCCTAGGTAGTATTCCTTATTGACTGTACGACCATATAGCTGGAACTCATGATGCACTATCCCAATGTAATCACAGAAAGCAGTGAGAAGCACTTTCACGTGATCAAAATTGTCAATATTTTTTAGGTCTTTGCTCTTCAGGCAATTTCCATTGGGTGATTGGGGTCTTGGTTTTGACATCATACCCGTATACCCATGTATGTTACCGGATACAGCATTAAAGTTCTGGCTCATTGTCTACTTCATTCAGCAATTCCTGAGTTATGTCAATTCTGGTTGTAATTCAACAAGTTTGGAACAAACTTTGCTGCTACAAGTATCATGCACACAACAACAGGAAGAATTGCTTGGCATGAGGCAAAGGATATGCCGACATCGTCGGCAACATTCGGCGATTTTTCAGCAGTATTTTCTTTACATCTTTCACACTGTCGTCAGTAACTGATGCGCTAGGGTGTCCAGGGCTGTCATCATCTTCAACATATTATTGACCCTCTTTACAATGTTTATACCACTCATAAACTCTTGTCTTATTTACAGTACATTTGTCAAAAGCCACAGTCAAGCCACAGGCTCAAGACTGGTAATCAGTGGAATTTTACAAAGAAGATCGGTGAGTAATACTCACATAAACAATTTAAACAGTGGCATTAGGGAACAGTGCGATGAACTTGGTGCGATTTTCGTTGACCCAAACAAATTCCTGAGTGACAAATGTCTGGGTAGGGACGGTGTTCATTTAAATAGACTGGGTTCAATGACTTTTAGTAAAATGCTCGTTGATATCTGTAAAATAATCAAAAATAAGGGAAACTGATACTGTCTGTAGGGGGTGACAAATCAAAACAACCTTCTCTAAATAATAATAGTGAAAGTAATCGAAATGTAGAAGCTTCTCAAGGATTTTTGGAGCCTCAGCAGGACACAGAACAGGACACGACACAGAATATGACTAAAAAACTTTCTCATATTAACAAAACACTAACTGTGATGCAAGTGAATTTATGTAGCATTAGGAATAAATTGTTGGAATTGGAGCATTTCTGCGTTGATAAGAAAGTAGATGTTATTTGTGTATCAGAGCACTGGCTGAGGAGTAATGAGGTAGATTGCTTTATTCCTCAGGGATATGTTGCTGCAGATGTGAAGTGTCGGGAAGTGAAAAAAAAATGGGGGGGCAGGCATTTTTGTCAAAGAGGGTACAATATTCAGAAAAATTGATATTAGCCCATACTGTTCTGAAATGGATGGGGAATTCACCTGTGTAAATCTTGTGGATCATAACCTAATTATTGTAAGTCTCTACAGATCACCAAGGGGTGACATGTCTGTTTTCTTTGAGAAATTTGAATTAATAATGGAAAAGTTGTTAAAATCTAAATCAAAAATTGCTGTCTGCGGGGACTTCAACATAGAAATGGGAAATGATTGTGAGCAAGCCACAAAGTATTTTTTCAACCTCCTCAGAATGTTCAATCTATATTGTAGCAATAGAAATGCCACACGTGATGGAGCATGTATAGATAACATCATTGTTAACTTTGATAGGGATTTGTACACTGTCAGTATTGTAGGTGGGGGATTTGCAGACCACGATCCAATACTCCTCACACTCAACCTGAACAAAACTAAAGGACTCCCCTCCAACACTAGTGCCAATGCTAAGGAAAAGGTGACTTGGGTTAGAGGGCAGAAGGAAGAATTGGTATACCAGTTCATTCAGAAACTCGGAGATATTAACTGGGACTGTGTATATAACTGTCAAGTGGGAATAAATAAGACTGAAGCTGCTTTTGAGAACTTCATTAAAATATATTTAGATTTGTGGTATTCTTGTTCTCCTCTTATAAAAATCAATCATAAAAGTCGACCTAAAAAGAAAAACATTAAGTGGTACACAGATGAACTTACCAATGTGAGGGAAAATATGTTATCATTGTACCACATGTATAAAAATTCTCTTAAATATGGAACGGAGCAGAAAGATGAATTGTACAAAGCGTATCTTGAATGTAAGAGAACCTACAGAACTAAGCTTAGAATGGCAAAAAGAACAGCATACAAAAGATACATTGAAGGGGCTACTAATAAGTGCAAAGCTGCATGGAATGTTCTTGCACAAGAGCATTGCAGGAATGATGAACATAGCGTAGTTCTTGACCCAGATGTAGTCCATCGTTTTTTCATGGACTCTGTAACTGATATTAGGAACAAAATTGAAACAACAAACACTAATGCAAGTGATCTACTTAAGCAAACAGAAACTGGGAACTATACCTTTAAATGGAGGACAATCACACCCACTGAGATCACAAAGGTAGTGGCAAAATTCTCAAACTCCAAGAGTATGGACTACTCTTGGTTGTCCAATAACATAATTAAAAAAACAGTCCATATAATTAGTGAACCATTGGCCTTTCTGTTTAATAGGTGTCTAGAGTTTGGAGTTTATCCTACAACTCTAAAAATATCGAAAGTTATCCCAGTGTATAAAAAAGGGGACAAACAAGATCTCAAAAATTACCGACCAGTTTCAATAGTTCCCATTTTCTCGAAAATATTTGAATCTCTTATTTATAACCAACTAAACTACTACTTTGAGTCACATAACTTACTCTCTAATAGTCAATTTGGCTTCCGCAAGGGAAGAAATACCACCAATGCTGTTCTTTCAATTGTGAATGAAGTAATAACAGCCTTTGAGAATAAAAATAAAGCATCACTTCTTTTATGCGATTTAAGTAAGGCATTTGACTGCATTTCTCATGATATCTTACTTGCAAAACTCAAATTCTATGGTGTACTAGACTCTGCATTGGCAGTAATTGAATCATACCTAAACAATAGGAAGCAGTTTACCTCTGTCGGAAACAAAGACTCACAATTGCTAGATGTTAAGATAGGAGTTCCACAAGGTTCTGTCCTTGGGCCCTTCCTTTTTATAATTGCAGTCAATGATTTACCCCATTGTATCCCCAATACTGTTATCTGTTATGCTGATGACACAACTTTGCTTGCTCAGCATGAGAACATGTCAGTTCTGGAAGATATGATGCGAGATGGCCTGGAAGCGGCACTAAATTGGTTCTCATCAAATACACTGCTTTGCAATCCTGATAAAAACCAGCAGATTATACTTGGATTGTCAAAAGAGATAGAGGTGAAAGCAGTTAAAATTCTAGGAATTCATGTAGATTCTAAGTTAACGTGGGAAACACACATCAACCATATCTGCACAAAATTGTCTCGAGTTATGTATTTAATGTGGAAACTGAGAAGCCTAGTGACGAAAGAATATTTAAGAGTTATTTATTTTGGACTCTTTCAGTCACATATAGAATATGGACTGCTGATATGGGGACACTCTCTTCACATCACTGAAGTTCTAAAAATTCAGAAGAAAGTGATAAGGGCAATGAGCAATTCTGGTAGATTAGAGCACTGCCGGCCACTGTTCATTCAGCTGAAAATATTAACAGTTATTAATCTTTATATATACACCTCAGCATTGTATGCAAAAAACAATATAGCAGATTTCGAAATGAGAGAAAACATACACCACCATAATACCAGAGGCAAAACAAAATTAGACATACCTAGGCACAGGCTGACAAGAACAGGAAATGCCCATCTAATCAATAGTATAAAAATATTTAATAAACTTCCATTTTCTTCTTGGTCAGCTCACATAAGTAGCTTCAGGAGCAAGCTACTAAAATGGTTACTAATCAATCCTTTTTACAATATAACAGAATTTATGAATATAAAATCAATTGACATTAATTTTTAAGTATTTCATTATGTGATGTCACTGAATGTATTTATCTTATGTTTTGGTGTATGTTAGCATCTATGGGTACTATTTGCAATGTTCATTTGGCTTTAAGATATTATTCAAGGAAAGTGTTATATTATATCCATGTAGATTGCCTATTCCACCTCAGGTGGTCAATGGTGAATAAAGAATATGAAAAAAAAGAACATTTTGAATGTGGTGCTGCATTCTATTTTATTTTTCAAGCACAATTTGATGCAAATTCTTTGATCCACCTTCTCTGAAAGTAAAAATTTACAAAGCACTTGAAAACAAACATACCCTTTTCAACTGTCAACAATAAATTAAATATTCAAAATGGCTGAAAATGCAAACATGTATCAGAAACATTGAAATATTTGAAAAATCAGGCATGTAAAGTCCGCAAAATAAGAAAATTCCTTTTGCTTTTTGATCACAACTCATAAATGATAATGCCAATTCTTTTATTTAATTCTGACTGGTTCATTTAATGTTGGAAATGACTAAATAGGATAATATAAAAACTCCATGTTTCTAATGTATTACACGACACAGCATTTGGGGAAAGGGAGAAAGGAAATCAAAGACGATAAAGTAATTGTGCTGATTAGGAAATAGGAAATAAACAAAAGCAGGGGGAGGTGGGGAAAAAATGAAGTTGTGGAAATTTGCAGGTAAAAGGAAACAGAAAACTGGAAGGACACAGAAATGTAGAACCAGCCTAAAAATAAAAAAAATTAAAAAAAAAGCAATAACATAATATCCTGGCATTAAGTTTTTAGACAACACAATGCAACTCCCTTTTTTCTGTGCCTTCCAACATTTCAACATGTCTACTATTTGATGAGTGGCCTCCTTTACTCCCAAATTATTTACATTCTACTTGAACTTTCCTAACAAAAGATCACATTAGACCAGCAACAGTCAACTGTATGTCTGCTTAAGATGTCTCAGAGTCGCCACAATGATTACCAGATTGCTTAGATTGATGATGCAATTTGGAAAACATCGGTAGTTCACCTTGAAAAGATGCACATACCATTACAATCTGTCAGAATCTGTACCAGAACATAAATTACTTGAAGAATTTCACAACTGTAGGGGAGTAAAAGTTTCCATAACAGACTGTGTAGCATAATTATTCAACGACAAAATAGAAGACCTTAATGAGAGTCAATTTATCTCCATCAATGTATGCAGGCAGTGGAAGTTCTATCACAGTTATCTGCTATATTATTCAATTAATCAACATCGGGTAATATCAACAGCAGCAGAAAATGGTATAACAGGTGTAGGATTCGTTATGAATAGGAAGATAGGGCAGAGGGTGTATTACTGTAGTAGTAGTAGAGGGGTTTTGGGCGCATGACAGCAAGGTCTTCAGCGCCCGTTCAGTAACTTAGTGAGACGGGTGTCAAGAAAAATCCCAGAACAGGAATATAAAACGGAACAGAACAACTGTCGAAAAACATGTGCTCACCCACACCAAAGTGTGGGATCAAGCAGAGCATCTGCAGTAAAACATGGACAACACAGGAAGAAAATGATAGAGGAAGCTAAAACAATGTAGCAGATGGAAGTGGCTGGCTGACCGCAAGGAAAAAAGGGGAGGAGTCAGCCACTCTGCAATACACTAAAATCTCCAGCCTAAAATTTTAGGCCAGAGTCCAGACACATCACAAAACTTAAAAACCCTAGACACACACGTCTCATCATTAGCTAAAACAGAAGGCAGATCCCCAGCAACTTGTGCTTCTGCCCATGCATCACGGTATAAAATGCAGTCTGTTAAAATGTGCCGGACAGAGATGTGCACACCACAAGCATCACAAAATGGTGGATCCTCCCGCTGTAATAAAAAGCTATGTGTGAGAGGACAGTGCCCGATCCGAAGACGTGTGAGGGCCACCTCCTCCCGCCTGAGCAACCGGCAGGAGGAACTCCACGGACGAGTGGTTGACTTTATCAACCGCAGTTCATTGGCCATCACCGCCAGCCATTCGTCCTCCCACAACTCCATGCACTTCCTGTGGAGTGCACCAATGACAGACTGCAAGGGAATAGGACACTGGACCACATCCTGCTCTCTGCAGGCCTCCTTGGCAGCCCGATTGGCCTGCTCATTGCCCCAGATGCCAACATGACGAGGCACCCAGCAGAAGGATACTTCTGTACCCCGCCGTTGGAGCAAGTACAGTTGGTCATGTATCAGCTGGACCATCGCCTCAGTCGGGTACAGGTTCTGCAGTGATTGTAAGGCACTAAGAGAATCGGAGCAGAGAAGAAATCAATCGCCCCGAACACGATTCATCTGCTCCAGTGCCTTCAGGATCGCGTGGAGCTCCGCTGCGAAAATGGTATATTCAGCAGGGAGACGAATCCGGGTAACTTGATCAGGGAACACTACAGGACAGCCAAGGAAATTCTCCTGTTTGGAGCCATCAGTGTACACGACAGTGAAACCGTGATGCACATTTAAAATGTTAAAAAACAGACATTGGAATGTAAAATCTGGTGTGCGATCTTTCTTAAAATTAGCCAAATCTAAAATAAGTTTGGGTCTCTGGAGGAGCCAAGGTGGGGATCTGCTCCAACCGCGACGCAAAACACGAAGACCAGCCATAGACATTGCTGCGAGGCAATCCTGTGCGCGAATCCCATAGGGCTGCGTCGCACGTTGCCGGTTATGAAATAACTGTGCCAGAAGAGGCTGAGCAATGGCAGGGTATGCAGGGGTGTATGGTGTGGAGAAAGTTTTATACGCCTGGCGCACTGTAAGTAACCGTCGCCGTATAGGAAGTGGCGGTTCACCAGCCTCTGCACAGAGGCTTGGTATGGGGCTAGTTCGGAATGCCCCAGTGGCCAACCGAAGCCCTTCATGGTGCACAACGTCCAACATCTTTAAGTAAGAAGGCCTCGCAGGACCCATACACCGTGCACCCATAATCAAGCCGAGATCGCACAAACACCCTGTAAAACTGGAGCAGACAAATCCTGTCATCTCCCCATGTACTGTGGCTAAGACATTTTAAAATACTTAAAGCCTTAAGCGACCGCCGTTTCAGGTCTTTAAGATGAGGTAACCAAGTGAGCTTCGAGTCAGAAACCTCACCGTGTCTTTAAAAGTGAGAATAGTGTCTCTCATCAGCAACTCAGGAAAGGTTAAAATCGAACGAGAACGGTTAAAAAGAACACATACAGACTTCTCGGTGGAAAACTTAAAACCACTCTTCTGCGCTTCTGCGCCCAGTCATCCAAACGTCTAATCGTAAGTTGCAACTGACGAGTTGTTGTTGCAAGGCTCGAAGAAGAGCAAAACAAAGAGAAATCATCCACAAACAAAGTCATCCACAAACAAAGAACACTGGACAGGACTTTTCACTATGGACGTAATGCTATTAATAGCAATGGCAAAGAGAGTCACACTTAAAACGCTACCCTGAGGGACACCGTTCTCCTGCTCAAAGCGATCAGACAGGACGTCACCAATTCGGTATCTAAAATATCGTGGCGAGAGGAAAGACTGAATAAAAAGAGGAAGACAACCCCGAAAACCCCATTCGTGAAGTTGCTCCAGGATGTGACTCCTCCCAGTGGTATCGTAGGCCTTCTCAATGTCAAAAAATACACCTATAAGGTGATGACGGCGTAGGAAAGCTTGTTGTATAGCCGCCTTCAGTAGGGCCAGGTTATCGAAGGTGGAACGAAACCTCCTGAACCCACACTGAAAGCGACCAAAGAGTTGCCAGGATTCTAACATCCAGACAGGGCGGCGGTTGACCATCCGCTCCAAGGTCTTCCCTATGCAACTAGTGAGGGCAACACTACGGTAGCTACTCGGGCTCGTGCGGTATTTCCCAGGTTTTAAAAAAGGGATTAAAACTGCCTCACACCACGCATCAGGAAAGTGACCCGACGCCCAAATTCCATTAAAAAGTGCGAGGAGGATTTCTTTGTTGCGCATTGTGAGGTGCCATGGCATACTGTAATGGACCCTGTCGTGACCAGGGGAGGTGTCACGAGGTCCAGACAATGCAGAATCCAGCTCCAACATAGAAAATGGGCAGAGGTGGACTGGAAGTCCAGACATCTCTCAGCAACGGCCCTATGGCACTGGAAACCTGGATGCTGACTGGTTGTTGCAGTAACTGTGGCAAAATACACTGCCATAGTCTGGGCAATGTTTTGCGGATCCGTGTGGAGAGTGCCGTTATTCATTACAGCAGCTATGGGACACCTCCCTCCTCTGCCAGAAATTCTCCTGATGGTATCCCACACAATGGAACTTTTGGTGGAACGATTAATGGTGTTCAGGAACTGTTGCCATTGCTCTCACGAATAATGCGGCGACACCTTGCCTTCGCCACCCGAAATACTGAAAGATTCTCAGCAGTCGGCCGAGACTTGAACCGACGTAGAGCCGCACGCCTGGTCCTGATTGCAGAGCGGCAGTCGGCACTCCAACAATGCACAGGTGGCCTCTTCCGGGGGCCATTGGACTGTGGAATGGATGCTGCAGCGGCGTGGTGGACCATTTCGGTAATATGATCCACCCACACCTCAACAGTCACACAGTGTTCGAATTGGGCCAACTGGCTATAAAGTGTCCAGTCAGCTCCACTGAGCACCCATCTTGGTGGTCTCCTTTCGGGGCCCACACCATCTGGCAGGTGAATCCAGATGGGGAAATGATCACTGCCATGCAAGTCAGCGACCACTTCCCAGTGAGCACTGGCAGCAAGAGCTGGAGAGCAAAGCGAGAGATCAATGGCAGGGAACGACCCAGTCGCTGTGCAGAAATGAGTACTCTGTCCTGCATTGAGCAAGTAGGCACAGGATGACAGGAGAAGCCTCTCAATTGCGCTACCCCTGGGGCAGGTAATTGCAGAGCCCCAAAGCACATTGTGGGCATTAAAATCACCACAAATAATGAATGGTTGGGGGAGCTGTGTAAGAAGCTCGGTGAGGGCCACTTCATCAA